>NC_135657.1:107418199-108108799 GCF_964188315.1 Podarcis muralis
TTTATCATAGGACATGATATCAGCCCTCGACAACTTAACCTGTGAAAAAAAAAAATTTCTAAGCCCCAGGGTCAGAAAATCAGCAAAAATCTTAAATTCTCCAATTCACTCAAAAATGCTGCCAAGCTGTTGCAAATACTCCCCTGAAAGGTTTGGCGATGGAAACAGAAGGCTTTTTATCATAGGACATGAAATCAGCCCTCGACAACTTAACCTGTTAAAAAAAAAAATTTCTAAGCCCCGGGGTCAGAAAATCAGCAAAAATCTGAAATTCTCCACTTCACTCAAAAATGCTTCCGAACTGTTGCAAATACCCCCCTGAAAGCTTTGGCGGTGGGAACAGAAGGCTTTTTATCATAGGACATGAAATCAACCCTCAACAACTTAACGTGTGGAAAAAAAATTTCTAAGCCCCGGGATCAGAACTTCAGCAAAAATCTGAAATTCCCCACTTCACTCAAAAATGCTGCCAAACTGTTGCAAATACCCCCCTGAAAGGTTTGGCTGTGGAAACAGAAGGCTTTTTATCATAGGACATGAAATCAGCCCTCGACAACTTAACCTGTGAAAAAAAAATTTCTAAGCCCCGGGGTCAGAAAATCAGCAAAAATCTAAAATTCTCCAATTCACTCAAAAATGCTGCCAAGCTGTTGCAAATACTCCCCTGAAAGGTTTGGCGATGGAAACAGAAGGCTTTTTATCATAGGACATGAAATCAGCCCTCGACAACTTAACCTGTTAAAAAAAAAAATTTCTAAGCCCCGGGGTCAGAAAATCAGCAAAAATCTGAAATTCTCCACTTCACTCAAAAATGCTTCCGAACTGTTGCAAATACCCCCCTGAAAGCTTTGGCGGTGGAAACAGAAGGCTTTTTATCATAGGACATGAAATCAACCCTCAACAACTTAACGTGTGGAAAAAAAATTTCTAAGCCCCGGGATCAGAACTTCAGCAAAAATCTGAAATTCCCCACTTCACTCAAAAATGCTGCCAAACTGTTGCAAATACCCCCCTGAAAGGTTTGGCTGTGGAAACAGAAGGCTTTTTATCATAGGACATGAAATCAGCCCTCGACAACTTAACCTGTGAAAAAAAAATTTCTAAGCCCCGGGGTCAGAAAATCAGCAAAAATCTAAAATTCTCCAATTCACTCAAAAATGCTGCCAAGCTGTTGCAAATACTCCCCTGAAAGGTTTGGCGATGGAAACAGAAGGCTTTTTATCATAGGACATGAAATCAGCCCTCGACAACTTAACCTGTTTAAAAAAAAAATTTCTAAGCCCCGGGGTCAAAACTTCTGCAAAAATCTGAAATTCCCCACTTCACTCAAAAATGCTGCCAAACTGTTGCAAATACTCCCCTGAAAGGTTTGGTGGTGGAAACAGAAGGCTTTTTATCATAGTACATGAAATCAGCCCTCGAAAACTTAACCTGTGAAAAAAAATTTTTCTAAGCCCCGGGGTCAGAAGATAAGCAAAAATTTGAAATTCTCCAATTCAATCAAAACTGCTTCCAAGCTGTTGCAAATACTCCCCTGAAAGGTTTGGCGATGGAAACAGAAGGCTTTTTATCATAGGACATGAAATCAGCCCTCGACAACTTAACCTGTGAAAAAAAAAAAATTTCTAAGCCCCGGGGTCAGAAAATCAGCAAAAATCTGAAATTCTCCACTTCACTCAAAAATGCTGCCAAACTGTTGCAAATACCCCCCTGAAAGGTTTGGTGGTGGAAACAGAAGGCTTTTTATCATAGTACATGAAATCAGCCCTCGACAACTTAACCTGTGAAAAAAAAAATTTCTAAGCCCCAGGGTCAGAAAATCAGCAAAAATCTGAAATTCTCCAATTCACTCAAAACTGCTTCCAAGCTGTTGCAAATACTCCCCTGAAAGGTTTGGCGATGGAAACAGAAGGCTTTTTATCATAGGACATGAAATCAGCCCTCGACAACTTAACCTGTGAAAAAAAAATTTCTAAGCCCCGGGGTCAGAAAATCAGCAAAAATCTGAAATTCTCCAATTCACTCAAAAATGCTGCCAAGCTGTTGCAAATACTCCCCTGAAAGGTTTGGCGATGGAAACAGAAGGCTTTTTATCATAGGACATGAAATCAGCCCTCGACAACTTAACCTGTGAAAAAAAAAAATTTCTAAGCCCCGGGGTCAGAAAATCAGCAAAAATCTGAAATTCTCCAATTCACTCAAAAATGCTGCCAAGCTGTTGCAAATACTCCCCTGAAAGGTTTGGCGATGGAAACAGAAGGCTTTTTATCATAGGACATGAAATCAGCCCTCGACAACTTAACCTGTTAAAAAAAAAAATTTCTAAGCCCCGGGGTCAGAAAATCAGCAAAAATCTGAAATTCTCCACTTCACTCAAAAATGCTGCCAAACTGTTGTAAATACCCCCCTGAAAGGTTTGGCTGTGGAAACAGAAGGCTTTTTATCATAGGACATGAAATCAGCCCTCGACAACTTAACCTATGAAAAAAAAATTTCTAAGCCCCGGGATCAGAAAATCAGCAAAAATCTGAAATTCTCCAATTCACTCAAAAATGCTGCCAAGCTGTTGCAAATACTCCCCTGAAAGGTTTGGCGATGGAAACAGAAGGCTTTTTATCATAGGACATGAAATCAGCCCTCGACAACTTAACCTGTGAAAAAAAAAATTTTCTAAGCCCCAGGGTCAGAAAATCAGCAAAAATCTTAAATTATCCAATTCACTCAAAAATGCTGCCAAGCTGTTGCAAATACTCCCCTGAAAGGTTTGGCGATGGAAACAGAAGGCTTTTTATCATAGGACATGAAATCAGCCCTCGACAACTTAACCTGTTAAAAAAAAAAATTTCTAAGCCCCGGGGTCAGAAAATCAGCAAAAATCTGAAATTCTCCACTTCACTCAAAAATGCTTCCGAACTGTTGCAAATACCCCCCTGAAAGCTTTGGCGGTGGAAACAGAAGGCTTTTTATCATAGGACATGAAATCAACCCTCAACAACTTAACGTGTGGAAAAAAAATTTCTAAGCCCCGGGATCAGAACTTCAGCAAAAATCTGAAATTCCCCACTTCACTCAAAAATGCTGCCAAACTGTTGCAAATACCCCCCTGAAAGGTTTGGCTGTGGAAACAGAAGGCTTTTTATCATAGGACATGAAATCAGCCCTCGACAACTTAACCTGTGAAAAAAAAATTTCTAAGCCCCGGGGTCAGAAAATCAGCAAAAATCTAAAATTCTCCAATTCACTCAAAAATGCTGCCAAGCTGTTGCAAATACTCCCCTGAAAGGTTTGGCGATGGAAACAGAAGGCTTTTTATCATAGGACATGAAATCAGCCCTCGACAACTTAACCTGTTAAAAAAAAAAATTTCTAAGCCCCGGGGTCAGAAAATCAGCAAAAATCTGAAATTCTCCACTTCACTCAAAAATGCTTCCGAACTGTTGCAAATACCCCCCTGAAAGCTTTGGCGGTGGAAACAGAAGGCTTTTTATCATAGGACATGAAATCAACCCTCAACAACTTAACGTGTGGAAAAAAAATTTCTAAGCCCCGGGATCAGAACTTCAGCAAAAATCTGAAATTCCCCACTTCACTCAAAAATGCTGCCAAACTGTTGCAAATACCCCCCTGAAAGGTTTGGCTGTGGAAACAGAAGGCTTTTTATCATAGGACATGAAATCAGCCCTCGACAACTTAACCTGTGAAAAAAAAATTTCTAAGCCCCGGGGTCAGAAAATCAGCAAAAATCTAAAATTCTCCAATTCACTCAAAAATGCTGCCAAGCTGTTGCAAATACTCCCCTGAAAGGTTTGGCGATGGAAACAGAAGGCTTTTTATCATAGGACATGAAATCAGCCCTCGACAACTTAACCTGTTTAAAAAAAAAATTTCTAAGCCCCGGGGTCAAAACTTCTGCAAAAATCTGAAATTCCCCACTTCACTCAAAAATGCTGCCAAACTGTTGCAAATACTCCCCTGAAAGGTTTGGTGGTGGAAACAGAAGGCTTTTTATCATAGTACATGAAATCAGCCCTCGAAAACTTAACCTGTGAAAAAAAAATTTTCTAAGCCCCGGGGTCAGAAGATAAGCAAAAATCTGAAATTCTCCAATTCAATCAAAACTGCTTCCAAGCTGTTGCAAATACTCCCCTGAAAGGTTTGGCGATGGAAACAGAAGGCTTTTTATCATAGGACATGAAATCAGCCCTCGACAACTTAACCTGTGAAAAAAAAAAAATTTCTAAGCCCCGGGGTCAGAAAATCAGCAAAAATCTGAAATTCTCCACTTCACTCAAAAATGCTGCCAAACTGTTGCAAATACCCCCCTGAAAGGTTTGGTGGTGGAAACAGAAGGCTTTTTATCATAGTACATGAAATCAGCCCTCGACAACTTAACCTGTGAAAAAAAAAATTTCTAAGCCCCAGGGTCAGAAAATCAGCAAAAATCTGAAATTCTCCAATTCACTCAAAACTGCTTCCAAGCTGTTGCAAATACTCCCCTGAAAGGTTTGGCGATGGAAACAGAAGGCTTTTTATCATAGGACATGAAATCAGCCCTCGACAACTTAACCTTTGGGGGAAAAAAAATTTTCCTAAGCCCCGGGGTCAGAAAATCAGCAAAAATCTGAAATTCTCCACTTCACTCAAAAATGCCGCCAAACTGTTGCAAATACCCCCCTGAAAGGTTTGGCTGTGGAAACAGAAGGCTTTTTATCATAGGACATGAAATCAGCCCTCGACAACTTAACCTGTGAAAAAAAAATTTCTAAGCCCCGGGGTCAGAAAATCAGCAAAAATCTGAAATTCTCCAATTCACTCAAAAATGCTGCCAAGCTGTTGCAAATACTCCCCTGAAAGGTTTGGCGATGGAAACAGAAGGCTTTTTATCATAGGACATGAAATCAGCCCTCGACAACTTAACCTGTTAAAAAAAAATTTCTAAGCCCCGGGGTCAGAAAATCAGCAAAAATCTGAAATTCTCCACTTCACTCAAAAATGCTGCCAAGCTGTTGCAAATACTCCCCTGAAAGGTTTGGCGATGGAAACAGAAGGCTTTTTATCATAGGACATGAAATCAGCCCTCGACAACTTAACCTGTGGAAAAAAAAAAAATTCTAAGCCCCGGGGTCAGAAAATCAGCAAATATCTGAAATTCCCCACTTCACTCAAAAATGCTGCCAAACTGTTGCAAATACCCCCTGAAAGGTTTGGCGGTGGAAATAGAAGGCTTTTTATCATAGGACATGAAATCAGCCCTCGACAACTTAACGTGTGGAAAAAAAATTTCTAAGCCCCGGGGTCAGAACTTCAGCAAAAATCTGAAATTCCCCACTTCACTCAAAAATGCTGCCAAACTGTTGCAAATACACCCCTGAAAGGTTTGGTGGTGGAAACAGAAGGCTTTTTATCATAGTACATGAAATCAGCCCTCGACAACTTAACCTGTGAAAAAAAAAATTTCTAAGCCCCGGGGTCAGAAAATCAGCAATAATCTGAAATTCTCCAATTCACTCAAAACTGCTTCCAAGCTTTTGCAAATACTCCCCTGAAAGGTTTGGCGATGGAAACAGAAGGCTTTTTATCATAGGACATGAAATCAGCCCTCGACAACTTAACCTGTGGAAAAAAAAAAAATTCTAAGACCCGGGGTCAGAAAATCAGCAAAAATCTGAAATTCTCCACTTCACTCAAAACTGCTTCCAAGCTGTTGCAAATACTCCCCTGAAAGGTTTGGCGATGGAAACAGAAGGCTTTTTATGATAGGACATGAAATCAGCCCTCAACAACTTAACCTGTGAAAAAAAAAAAATTCTAAGCCCCGGGGTCAGAAAATCAGCAAAAATCTGAAATTCTCCAATTCACTCAAAACTGCTTCCAAGCTGTTGCAAATATTCCCCTGAAAGGTTTGGCGATGGAAACAGAAGGCTTTTTATCATAGGACATGAAATCAGCCCTCGACAACTTAACCTGTGGAGAAAAAAAAATTTCTAAGCCCCGGGGTCAGAAAATCAGCAAAAATCTGAAATTCTCCACTTCACTCAAAACTGCTTCCAAGCTGTTGCAAATACTCCCCTGAAAGGTTTGGCGATGGAAACAGAAGGCTTTTTATCATAGGACATGAAATCAGCCCTCGACAACTTAACCTGTGAAAAAAAAAAAATTCTAAGCCCCGGGGTCAGAAAATCTGCAAAAATCTGAAATTCTCCACTTCACTCAAAAATGCTGCCAAGCTGTTGCAAATACTCCCCTGAAAGGTTTGGCGATGGAAACAGAAGGCTTTTTATCATAGGACATGAAATCAGCCCTCGACAACTTAACCTGTGGGAAAAAAAAATTTCTAAGCCCCGGGGTCAAAACTTCTGCAAAAATCTGAAATTCCCCACTTCACTCAAAAATGCTGCCAAACTGTTGCAAATACCCCCCTGAAAGGTTTGGCGGTGGAAACAGAAGGCTTTTTATCATAGGACATGAAATCAGCCCTTGACAACTTAACGTGTGGATAAAAATTTTTCCTAAGCCCCGGGGTCAGAAAATCAGCAAAAATCTGAAATTCTCCACTTCACTCAAAACTGCTTCCAAGCTGTTGCAAATACTCCCCTGAAAGTTTTGGCGATGGAAACAGAAGGCTTTTTATCATAGGACATGAAATCAGCCCTCGACAACTTAACCTGTGAAAAAAAAAATTTTAAGCCCCGGGGTGAGAAAATCAGCAAAAATCTGAAATTCCCCACTTCACTCAAAAATGCTGCCAAACTGTTGCAAATACTCCCCTGAAAGGTTTGGTGGTGGAAACAGAAGGCTTTTTATCATAGGACATGAAATCAGCCCTCGACAACTTAACCTGTGAAAAAAATTTTTTTCTAAGCCCCGGGGTCAGAAAATCAGCAAAAATCTGAAATTCTCCACTTCACTCAAAAATGCTGCCAAACTGTTGCAAATACCCCCCTGAAAGGTTTGGCGGTGGAAACAGAAGGCTTTTTATGATAGGACATGAAATCAGCCCTCGACAACTTAACATGTGGGAAAAAAATTTCTAAGCCCCGGGGTCAGAACTTCAGCAAAAATCTGAAATTCTCCAATTCACTCAAAACTGCTTCCAAGCTGTTGCAAATACTCCCCTGAAAGGTTTGGCGATGGAAACAGAACGCTTTTTATCATAGGACATGAAATCAGCCCTTGACAACTTAACCTGTGAAAAAAAAAAAATTCTAAGCCCCGGGGTCCGAAAATCAGCAAAAATCTGAAATTCTCCACTTCACTCAAAACTGCTTCCAAGCTATTGCAAATACTCACCTGAAAGGTTTGGCGATGGAAACAGAAGGCTTTTTATCATAGGACATGAAATCAGCCCTCGACAACTTAACCTGCGGGAAAAAAAATTTCCTAAGCCCCGGGGTCAGAAAATCAGCAAAAATCTGAAATTCTCCACTTCACTCAAAAATGCTGCCAAACTGTTGCAAATACCCCCCTGAAAGGTTTGGCTGTGGAAACAGAAGGCTTTTTATCATAGGACATGAAATCAGCCCTCGACAACTTAACCTGTGAAAAAAAAATTTCTAAGCCCCGGGGTCAGAAAATCAGCAAAAATCTGAAATTCTCCAATTCACTCAAAAATGCTGCCAAGCTGTTGCAAATACTCCCCTGAAAGGTTTGGCGATGGAAACAGAAGGCTTTTTATCATAGGACATGAAATCAGCCCTCGACAACTTAACCTGTTAAAAAAAAAAAAATTCTAAGCCCCGGGGTCAGAAAATCAGCAAAAATCTGAAATTCTCCACTTCACTCAAAAATGCTTCCGAACTGTTGCAAATACCCCCCTGAAAGGTTTGGCGGTGGAAACAGAAGGCTTTTTATCATAGGACATGAAATCAACCCTCGACAACTTAACGTGTGGAAAGAAAATTTCTAAGCCCCGGGGTCAGAACTTCAGCAAAAATCTGAAATTCCCCACTTCATTCAAAAATGCTGCCAAACTGTTGCAAATACCCCCCTGAAAGGTTTGGCTGTGGAAACAGAAGGCTTTTTATCATAGGACATGAAATCAGCCCTCGACAACTTAACCTGTGAAAAAAAAATTTCTAAGCCCCGGGGTCAGAAAATCAGCAAAAATCTGAAATTCTCCAATTCACTCAAAAATGCTGCCAAGCTGTTGCAAATACTCCCCTGAAAGGTTTGGCGATGGAAACAGAAGGCTTTTTATCATAGGACATGAAATCAGCCCTCGACAACTTAACCTGTGGAAAAAAAAATTTTCTAAGCCCCGGGGTCAAAACTTCTGCAAAAATCTGAAATTCCCCACTTCACTCAAAAATGCTGCCAAACTGTTGCAAATACTCCCCTGAAAGGTTTGGTGGTGGAAACAGAAGGCTTTTTATCATAGTACATGAAATCAGCCCTCGACAACTTAACCTGTGAAAAAAAAAAATTTCTAAGCCCCGGGGTCAGAAAATCAGCAAAAATCTGAAATTCTCCAATTCAATCAAAACTGCTTCCAAGCTGTTGCAAATACTCCCCTGAAAGGTTTGGCGATGGAAACAGAAGGCTTTTTATCATAGGACATGAAATCAGCCCTCGACAACTTAACCTGTGAAAAAAAAAAAATTTCTAAGCCCCGGGGTCAGAAAATCAGCAAAAATCTGAAATTCTCCACTTCACTCAAAAATGCTGCCAAACTGTTGCAAATACCCCCCTGAAAGGTTTGGTGGTGGAAACAGAAGGCTTTTTATCATAGTACATGAAATCAGCCCTCGACAACTTAACCTGTGAAAAAAAAAAATTTCTAAGCCCCGGGGTCAGAAAATCAGCAAAAATCTGAAATTCTCCACTTCACTCAAAACTGCTTCCAAGCTGTTGCAAATACTGCCCTGAAAGGTTTGGCGATGGAAACAGAAGGCTTTTTATCATAGGACATGAAATCAGCCCTCGACAACTTAACCTGTGAAAAAAAAAAAATTTCTAAGCCCCGGGGTCAGAAAATCAGCAAAAATCTGAAATTCCCCACTTCACTCAAAAATGCTGCCAAACTGTTGCAAATACCCCCCCTGAAAGGTTTGGCGGTGGAAACAGAAGGCTTTTTATCATAGGACATGAAATCAACCCTTGACAACTTAACGTGTGGAAAAAAAATTTCTAAGCCCCGGGGTCAGAAAATCAGCAAAAATCTGAAATTCCCCACTTCACTCAAAAATACTGCCAAACTGTTGCAAATACTCCCCTGAAAGGTTTGGTGGTGGAAACAGAAGGCTTTTTATCATATTACATGAAATCAGCCCTCGACAACTTAACCTGTGAAAAAAAAAAATTTCTAAGCGCCGGGGTCAGAAAATCAGCAAAAATCTGAAATTCTCCAATTAACTCAAAACTGCTTCCAAGCTGTTGCAAATACTCCCCTGAAAGGTTTGGCGATGGAAACAGAAGGCTTTTTATCATAGGACATGAAATCTGCCCTCGACAACTTAACCTGTGGGGAAAAAAAATTTCTAAGCCCCGGGGTCAGAAAATCAGCAAAAATCTGAAATTCTCCACTTCACTCAAAACTGCTTCCAAGCTGTTGCAAATACTCCCCTGAAAGGTTTGGCGATGGAAACAGAAGGCTTTTTATCATAGGACATGAAATCAGCCCTCGACAACTTAACCTGTGAAAAAAAAAAATTTCTAAGCCCCGGGGTCAGAAAATCAGCAAAAATCTGAAATTCTCCAATTCACTCAAAAATGCTGCCAAACTGTTGCAAATACCCCCCTGAAAGGTTTGGCGGTGGAAACAGAAGGCTTTTTATCATAGGACATGAAATCAGCCCTCGACAACTTAACGTGTGGAAAAAAATTTTCGAAGCTCCGGGGTCAGAACTTCAGCAAAAATCTGAAATTCCCCACTTCACTCAAAAATGCTGCCAAACTGTTGCAAATACTCCCCTGAAAGGTTTGGTGGTGGAAACAGAAGGCTTTTTATCATAGGACATGAAATCAGCCCTCGACAACTTAACCTGTGAAAAAAAAAATTTCTAATCCCCGGGGTCAGAAAATCAGCAAAAATCTGAAATTCTCCAATTCACTCAAAAATGCTGCCAAGATGTTGCAAATACTCCCCTGAAAGGTTTGGCGATGGAAACAGAAGGCTTTTTATCATAGGACATGAAATCAGCCCTCGACAACTTAACCTGTGAAAAAAAAAATTTCTAAGCCCCGGGGTCAGAAAATCAGCAAAAATCTTAAATTCTCCAATTCACTCAAAACTGCTTCCAAGCTGTTGCAAATACTCCCCTGAAAGGTTTGGCGATGGAAACAGAAGGCTTTTTATCATAGGACATGAAATCAGCCCTCGACAACTTAACCTGTGAAAAAAAAAAAATTTCTAAGCCCCGGGGTCAGAAAATCAGCAAAAATCTGAAATTCTCCACTTCACTCAAAAATGCTGCCAAGCTGTTGCAAATACTCCCCTGAAAGGTTTGGCGATGGAAACAGAAGGCTTTTTATCATAGGACATGAAATCAGCCCTCGACAACTTAACCTGTGAAAAAAAAAAAATTTCTAAGCCCCGGGGTCAGAAAATCAGCAAAAATCTGAAATTCTCCACTTCACTCAAAAATGCTGCCAAACTGTTGCAAATACCCCCCTGAAAGGTTTGGTGGTGGAAACAGAAGGCTTTTTATCATAGTACATGAAATCAGCCCTCGACAACTTAACCTGTGAAAAAAAAAAATTTCTAAGCCCCGGGGTCAGAAAATCAGCAAAAATCTGAAATTCCCCACTTCACTCAAAAATACTGCCAAACTGTTGCAAATACTCCCCTGAAAGGTTTGGTGGTGGAAACAGAAGGCTTTTTATCATATTACATGAAATCAGCCCTCGACAACTTAACCTGTGAAAAAAAAAAATTTCTAAGCGCCGGGGTCAGAAAATCAGCAAAAATCTGAAATTCTCCAATTAACTCAAAACTGCTTCCAAGCTGTTGCAAATACTCCCCTGAAAGGTTTGGCGATGGAAACAGAAGGCTTTTTATCATAGGACATGAAATCTGCCCTCGACAACTTAACCTGTGGGGAAAAAAAATTTCTAAGCCCCGGGGTCAGAAAATCAGCAAAAATCTGAAATTCTCCACTTCACTCAAAACTGCTTCCAAGCTGTTGCAAATACTCCCCTGAAAGGTTTGGCGATGGAAACAGAAGGCTTTTTATCATAGGACATGAAATCAGCCCTCGACAACTTAACCTGTGAAAAAAAAAAATTTCTAAGCCCCGGGGTCAGAAAATCAGCAAAAATCTGAAATTCTCCAATTCACTCAAAAATGCTGCCAAACTGTTGCAAATACCCCCCTGAAAGGTTTGGCGGTGGAAACAGAAGGCTTTTTATCATAGGACATGAAATCAGCCCTCGACAACTTAACGTGTGGAAAAAAATTTTCGAAGCTCCGGGGTCAGAACTTCAGCAAAAATCTGAAATTCCCCACTTCACTCAAAAATGCTGCCAAACTGTTGCAAATACTCCCCTGAAAGGTTTGGTGGTGGAAACAGAAGGCTTTTTATCATAGGACATGAAATCAGCCCTCGACAACTTAACCTGTGAAAAAAAAAATTTCTAATCCCCGGGGTCAGAAAATCAGCAAAAATCTGAAATTCTCCAATTCACTCAAAAATGCTGCCAAGATGTTGCAAATACTCCCCTGAAAGGTTTGGCGATGGAAACAGAAGGCTTTTTATCATAGGACATGAAATCAGCCCTCGACAACTTAACCTGTGAAAAAAAAAATTTCTAAGCCCCGGGGTCAGAAAATCAGCAAAAATCTTAAATTCTCCAATTCACTCAAAACTGCTTCCAAGCTGTTGCAAATACTCCCCTGAAAGGTTTGGCGATGGAAACAGAAGGCTTTTTATCATAGGACATGAAATCAGCCCTCGACAACTTAACCTGTGAAAAAAAAAAAATTTCTAAGCCCCGGGGTCAGAAAATCAGCAAAAATCTGAAATTCTCCACTTCACTCAAAAATGCTGCCAAGCTGTTGCAAATACTCCCCTGAAAGGTTTGGCGATGGAAACAGAAGGCTTTTTATCATAGGACATGAAATCAGCCCTCGACAACTTAACCAGTGAAAAAAAAAATTTCTAAGCCCCGGGGTCAGAAAATCAGCAAAAATCTGAAATTCTCCGATTCACTCAAAAATGCTGCCAAGCTGTTGCAAATAATCCCCTGAAAGGTTTGGCGATGGAAACAGAAGGCTTTTTATCATAGGACATGAAATCAGCCCTCGACAACTTAACCTGTGAAAAAAAAAAATTTCTAAGCCCCGGGGTCAGAAAATCAGCAAAAATCTGAAATTCTCCACTTCACTCAAAAATGCTTCCGAACTGTTGCAAATACCCCCCTGAAAGGTTTGGCGGTGGAAACAGAAGGCTTTTTATCATAGGACATGAAATCAGCCCTCGACAACTTAACGTGTGGAAAAAAAATTTCTAAGCCCCGGGGTCAGAACTTCAGCAAAAATCTGAAATTCCCCACTTCACTCAAAAATGCTGCCAAACTGTTGCAAATACTCCCCTGAAAGGTTTGGTGGTGGAAACAGAAGGCTTTTTATCATAGTACATGAAATCAGCCCTCGACAACTTAACCTGTGAAAAAAAAAATTTTCTAAGCCCCAGGGTCAGACAATCAGCAAAAATCTGAAATTCTCCAATTCAATCAAAACTGCTTCCCAGCTGTTGCAAATACTCCCCTGAAAGGTTTGGCGATGGAAACAGAAGGCTTTTTATCATAGGACATGAAATCAGCCCTCGACAACTTAACCTGTGAAAAAAAAAAAATTTCTAAGCCCCGGGGTCAGAAAATCAGCAAAAATCTGAAATTCTCCACTTCACTCAAAAATGCTGCCAAACTGTTGCAAATACCCCCCTGAAAGGTTTGGTGGTGGAAACAGAAGGCTTTTTATCATAGTACATGAAATCAGCCCTCGACAACTTAACCTGTGAAAAAAAAAAATTTCTAAGCCCCGGGGTCAGAAAATCAGGAAAAATCGGAAATTCTCCACTTCACTCAAAAATGCTTCCGAACTGTTGCAAATACCCCCCTGAAAGGTTTGGCGGTGGAAACATAAGGCTTTTTATCATAGGACATGAAATCAGCCCTCGACAACTTAACGTGTGGAAAAATTTTTTCGAACCCCCGGGGTCAGAACTTCAGCAAAAATCTGAAATTCCCCACTTCACTCAAAAATGCTGCCAAACTGTTGCAAATACTCCCCTGAAAGGTTTGGCGGTGGAAACAGAAGGCTTTTTATTATAGGACATGAAATCAGCCCTCGACAACTTAACCTGTGAAAAAAAAAAATTCTAATCCCCGGGGTCAGAAAATCAGCAAAAATCTGAAATACTCCACTTCACTCAAAATTGCTTCCAAACTGTTGCAAATACCCCCCCTGAAAGGTTTGGCGGTGGAAACAGAAGGCTTTTTATCATAGGACATGAAATCAGCCCTCGACAACTTAACGTGTGAAAAAAAAAATTTCTAAGCCCCGGGGTCAGAAAATCAGCAAAAATCTGAAATTCTCCAATTCACTCAAAAATGCTGCCAAGCTGTTGCAAATACTTCCCTGAAAGGTTTGGCGATGGAAACAGAAGGCTTTTTATCATAGGACATGAAATCAGCCCTCGACAACTTAACCTGTGAAAAAAAAAAGTTTCTAAGCCCCGGGGTCAGAAAATCAGCAAAAATCTGAAATTCTCCAATTCACTCAAAAATGCTGCCAAGCTGTTGCAAATACTCCCCTGAAAGGTTTGGTGGTGGAAACAGAAGGCTTTTTATCATAGTACATGAAATCAGCCCTCGACAACTTAACCTGTGAAAAAAAAAATTTCTAAGCCCCGGGGTCAGAAAATCAGCAAAAATCTGAAATTCTCCAATTCACTCAAAACTGCTTCCAAGCTGTTGCAAATACTCCCCTGAAAGGTTTGGCGATGGAAACAGAAGGCTTTTTATCATAGGACATGAAATCAGCCCTTGACAACTTAACGTGTGGAAAAAAATTTTTTCCTAAGCCCCGGGGTCAGAAAATCAGCAAAAATCTGAAATTCTCCACTTCACTCAAAAATGCTGCCAAACTGTTGCAAATACCCCCCTGAAAGGTTTGGCGGTGGAAACAGAAGGCTTTTTATCATGGGACATGAAATCAGCCCTCGACAACTTAACCTGTGAAAAAAAAATTTCTAAGCCCCGGGGTCAGAAAATCAGCAAAAATCTGAAATTCTCCAATTCACTCAAAAATGCTGCCAAGCTGTTGCAAATACTCCCCTGAAAGGTTTGGCGATGGAAACAGAAGGCTTTTTATCATAGGATATGAAATCAGCCCTCGACAACTTAACCTGTGAAAAAAAAAAAATTTCTAAGCCCCGGGGTCAGAAAATCAGCAAAAATCTGAAATTCTCCACTTCACTCAAAAATGCTGCCAAACTGTTGCAAATACCCCCCTGAAAGGTTTGGTTGTGGAAACAGAAGGCTTTTTATCATAGGACATGAAATCAGCCCTCGACAACTTAACCTGTGAAAAAAAAAAATTTCTAAGCCCCGGGGTCAGAAAATCAGCAAAAATCTGAAATTCTCCACTTCACTCAAAACTGCTTCCAAGCTGTTGCAAATACTCCCCTGAAAGGTTTGGCGATGGAAACAGAAGGCTTTTTATCATAGGACATGAAATCAGCCCTCGACAACTTAACCTGTGGAAAAAAAAAATTCTAAGCCCCGGGGTCAGAAAATCAGCAAAAATCTGAAATTCTCCACTTCACTCAAAAATGCTGCCAAACTGTTGCAAATACCCCCCTGAAAGGTTTGGCGGTGGAAACAGAAGGCTTTTCATCATAGGACATGAAATCAGCCCTCGACAACTTAACGTGTGGAAAAAAAATTTCTAAGCCCCGGGGTCAGAACTTCAGCAAAAATCTGAAATTCCCCACTTCACTCAAAAATGCTGCCAAACTGTTGCAAATACACCCCTGAAAGGTTTGGTGGTGGAAACAGAAGGCTTTTTATCATAGTACATGAAATCAGCCCTCGACAACTTAACCTGTGAAAAAAAAAATTTCTAAGCCCCGGGGTCAGAAAATCAGCAATAATCTGAAATTCTCCAATTCACTCAAAACTGCTTCCAAGCTTTTGCAAATACTCCCCTGAAAGGTTTGGCGATGGAAACAGAAGGCTTTTTATCATAGGACATGAAATCAGCCCTCGACAACTTAACCTGTGGAAAAAAAAAAAATTCTAAGACCCGGGGTCAGAAAATCAGCAAAAATCTGAAATTCTCCACTTCACTCAAAACTGCTTCCAAGCTGTTGCAAATACCCCCCTGAAAGGTTTGGTGGTGGAAACAGAAGGCTTTTTATCATAGGACATGAAATCAGCCCTCGACAACTTAACCTGTGAAAAAAAAAAAATTCTAAGCCCCGGGGTCAGAAAATCAGCAAAAATCTGAAATTCTCCACTTCACTCAAAAATGCTTCCGAACTGTTGCAAATACCCCCCTGAAAGGTTTGGCGGTGGAAACAGAAGGCTTTTTATCATAGGACATGAAATCAGCCCTCGACAACTTAACGTGTGGAAAAAAAATTTCTAAGCCCCGGGGTCAGAACTTCAGCAAAAATCTGAAATTCCCCACTTCACTCAAAAATGCTGCCAAACTGTTGCAAATACTCCCCTGAAAGGTTTGGTGGTGGAAACAGAAGGCTTTTTATCATAGGACATGAAATCAGTCCTCGACAACTTAACCTGTGAAAAAAAAAATTTTCTCAGCCCCGGGGTCAGAAAATCAGCAAAAATCTGAAATTCTCCAATTCACTCAAAACTGCTTCCAAGCTGTTGCAAATACTCCCCTGAAAGTTTTGGCGGTGGAAACAGAAGGCTTTTTATGATAGGACATGAAATCAGCCCTCGACAACTTAACATGTGGGAAAAAAATTTCTAAGCCCCGGGGTCAGAACTTCAGCAAAAATCTGAAATTCCCCACTTCACTCAAAAATGCTGCCAAACTGTTGCAAATACTCCCCTGAAAGGTTTGGTGGTGGAAACAGAAGGCTTTTTATCATAGTACATGAAATCAGCCCTCGACAACTTAACCTGTGGGAAAAAAAAAATTCTAAGCCCCGGGGTCAGAAAATCAGCAGAAATCTGAAATTCTCCAATTCACTCAAAACTGCTTCCAAGCTGTTGCAAATACTCCCCTGAAAGGTTTGGTGATGGAAACAGAACGCTTTTTATCATAGGACATGAAATCAGCCCTTGACAACTTAACCTGTGAAAAAAAAAAAATTCTAAGCCCCGGGGTCCGAAAATCAGCAAAAATCTGAAATTCTCCACTTCACTCAAAACTGCTTCCAAGCTGTTGCAAATACTCACCTGAAAGGTTTGGCGATGGAAACAGAAGGCTTTTTATCATAGGACATGAAATCAGCCCTCGACAACTTAACCTGTGGGAAAAAAAATTTCCTAAGCCCCGGGGTCAGAAAATCAGCAAAAATCTGAAATTCACCACTTCACTCAAAAATGCTGCCAAACTGTTGCAAATACCCCCCTGAAAGGTTTGGCTGTGGAAACAGAAGGCTTTTTATCATAGGACATGAAATCAGCCCTCGACAACTTAACCTGTGAAAAAAAAATTTCTAAGCCCCGGGGTCAGAAAATCAGCAAAAATCTGAAATTCTCCAATTCACTCAAAAATGCTGCCAAGCTGTTGCAAATACTCCCCTGAAAGGTTTGGCGATGGAAACAGAAGGCTTTTTATCATAGGACATGAAATCAGCCCTCGACAACTTAACCTGTTAAAAAAAAAAATTTCTAAGCCCCGGGGTCAGAAAATCAGCAAAAATCTGAAATTCTCCACTTCACTCAAAAATGCTTCCGAACTGTTGCAAATACCCCCCTGAAAGGTTTGGTGGTGGAAACAGAAGGCTTTTTATCATATTACATGAAATCAGCCCTCGACAACTTAACCTGTGAAAAAAAAAAATTTCTAAGCGCCGGGGTCAGAAAATCAGCAAAAATCTGAAATTCTCCAATTCACTCAAAACTGCTTCCAAGCTGTTGCAAATACTCCCCTGAAAGGTTTGGCGATGGAAACAGAAGGCTTTTTATCATAGGACATGAAATCTGCCCTCGACAACTTAACCTGTGGAAAAAAAAAATTTCTAAGCCCCGGGGTCAGAAAATCAGCAAAAATCTGAAATTCTCCACTTCACTCAAAACTGCTTCCAAGCTGTTGCAAATACTCCCCTGAAAGGTTTGGCGATGGAAACAGAAGGCTTTTTATCATAGGACATGAAATCAGCCCTCGACAACTTAACCTGTGGAAAAAAAAAATTTCTAAGCCCCGGGGTCAAAACTTCTGCAAAAATCTGAAATTCCCCACTTCACTCAAAAATGCTGCCAAACTGTTGCAAATACCCCCCTGAAAGGTTTGGCGGTGGAAACAGAAGGCTTTTTATCATAGGACATGAAATCAGCCCTTGACAACTTAACGTGTGGATAAAAATTTTTCCTAAGCCCCGGGGTCAGAAAATCAGCAAAAATCTGAAATTCTCCACTTCACTCAAAACTGCTTCCAAGCTGTTGCAAATACTCCCCTGAAAGTTTTGGCGATGGAAACAGAAGGCTTTTTATCATAGGACATGAAATCAGCCCTCGACAACTTAACCTGTGAAAAAAAAAATTTTAAGCCCCGGGGTCAGAAAATCAGCAAAAATCTGAAATTCTCCACTTCACTCAAAACTGCTTCCAAGCTGTTGCAAATACTCCCCTGAAAGTTTTGGCGATGGAAACAGAAGGCTTTTTATCATAGGACATGAAATCAGCCCTCGACAACTTAACCTGTGAAAAAAAAAATTTTAAGCCCCGGGGTCAGAAAATCAGCAAAAATCTGAAATTCCCCACTTCACTCAAAAATGCTGCCAAACTGTTGCAAATACTCCCCTGAAAGGTTTGGTGGTGGAAACAGAAGGCTTTTTATCATAGGACATGAAATCAGCCCTCGACAACTTAACCTGTGAAAAAAAAAATTTTCTAAGCCCCGGGGTCAGAAAATCAGCAAAAATCTGAAATTCTCCACTTCACTCAAAAATGCTGCCAAACTGTTGCAAATACCCCCCTGAAAGGTTTGGCGGTGGAAACAGAAGGCTTTTTATGATAGGACATGAAATCAGCCCTCGACAACTTAACATGTGGGAAAAAAATTTCTAAGCCCCGGGGTCAGAACTTCAGCAAAAATCTGAAATTCCCCACTTCACTCAAAAATGCTGCCAAACTGTTGCAAATACTCCCCTGAAAGGTTTGGTGGTGGAAACAGAAGGCTTTTTATCATAGTACATGAAATCAGCCCTCGACAACTTAACCTGTGGAAAAAAAAAAAAATTCTAAGCCCCGGGGTCAGAAAATCAGGAAAAATCTGAAATTCTCCAATTCACTCAAAACTGCTTCCAAGCTGTTGCAAATACTCCCCTGAAAGGTTTGGCGATGGAAACAGAAGGCTTTTTATCATAGGACATGAAATCAGCCCTCGACAACTTAACCTGTGGGGAAAAAAATTTCCTAAGCCCCGGGGTCAGAAAATCAGCAAAAATCTGAAATTCACCACTTCACTAAAAAATGCTGCCAAACTGTTGCAAATACCCCTCTGAAAGGTTTGGCTGTGGAAACAGAAGGCTTTTTATCATAGGACATGAAATCAGCCCTCGACAACTTAACCTGTGAAAAAAAAATTTCTAAGCCCCGGGGTCAGAAAATCAGCAAAAATCTGAAATTCTCCAATTCACTCAAAAATGCTGCCAAGCTGTTGCAAATACTCCCCTGAAAGGTTTGGCGATGGAAACAGAAGGCTTTTTATCATAGGACATGAAATCAGCCCTCGACAACTTAACCTGTTAAAAAAAAAAATTTCTAAGCCCCGGGGTCAGAACTTCAGCAAAAATCTGAAATTCCCCACTTCATTCAAAAATGCTGCCAAACTGTTGCAAATACCCCCCTGAAAGGTTTGGCTGTGGAAACAGAAGGCTTTTTATCATAGGACATGAAATCAGCCCTCGACAACTTAACCTGTGAAAAAAAAATTTCTAAGCCCCGGGGTCAGAAAATCAGCAAAAATCTGAAATTCTCCAATTCACTCAAAAATGCTGCCAAGCTGTTGCAAATACTCCCCTGAAAGGTTTGGCGATGGAAACAGAAGGCTTTTTATCATAGGACATGAAATCAGCCCTCGACAACTTAACCTGTGAAAAAAAAAATTTTCTAAGCCCCGGGGTCAAAACTTCTGCAAAAATCTGAAATTCCCCACTTCACTCAAAAATGCTGCCAAACTGTTGCAAATACTCCCCTGAAAGGTTTGGTGGTGGAAACAGAAGGCTTTTTATCATAGTACATGAAATCAGCCCTCGACAACTTAACCTGTGAAAAAAAAAATTTTCTAAGCCCCGGGGTCAGAAAATCAGCAAAAATCTGAAATTCTCCAATTCAATCAAAACTGCTTCCAAGCTGTTGCAAATACTCCCCTGAAAGGTTTGGCGATGGAAACAGAAGGCTTTTTATCATAGGACATGAAATCAGCCCTCGACAACTTAACCTGTGAAAAAAAAAAAATTTCTAAGCCCCGGGGTCAGAAAATCAGCAAAAATCTAAAATTCTCCACTTCACTCAAAAATGCTGCCAAACTGTTGCAAATACTCCCCTGAAAGTTTTGGCGATGGAAACAGAAGGCTTTTTATCATAGGACATGAAATCAGCCCTCGACAACTTAACCTGTGAAAAAAAAAATTTTAAGCCCCGGGGTCAGAAAATCAGCAAAAATCTGAAATTCCCCACTTCACTCAAAAATGCTGCCAAACTGTTGCAAATACTCCCCTGAAAGGTTTGGTGGTGGAAACAGAAGGCTTTTTATCATAGGACATGAAATCAGCCCTCGACAACTTAACCTGTGAAAAAAAAAATTTTCTAAGCCCCGGGGTCAGAAAATCAGCAAAAATCTGAAATTCTCCACTTCACTCAAAAATGCTGCCAAACTGTTGCAAATACCCCCCTGAAAGGTTTGGCGGTGGAAACAGAAGGCTTTTTATGATAGGACATGAAATCAGCCCTCGACAACTTAACATGTGGGAAAAAAATTTCTAAGCCCCGGGGTCAGAACTTCAGCAAAAATCTGAAATTCCCCACTTCACTCAAAAATGCTGCCAAACTGTTGCAAATACTCCCCTGAAAGGTTTGGTGGTGGAAACAGAAGGCTTTTTATCATAGTACATGAAATCAGCCCTCGACAACTTAACCTGTGGAAAAAAAAAAAAATTCTAAGCCCCGGGGTCAGAAAATCAGGAAAAATCTGAAATTCTCCAATTCACTCAAAACTGCTTCCAAGCTGTTGCAAATACTCCCCTGAAAGGTTTGGCGATGGAAACAGAAGGCTTTTTATCATAGGACATGAAATCAGCCCTCGACAACTTAACCTGTGGGGAAAAAAATTTCCTAAGCCCCGGGGTCAGAAAATCAGCAAAAATCTGAAATTCACCACTTCACTAAAAAATGCTGCCAAACTGTTGCAAATACCCCTCTGAAAGGTTTGGCTGTGGAAACAGAAGGCTTTTTATCATAGGACATGAAATCAGCCCTCGACAACTTAACCTGTGAAAAAAAAATTTCTAAGCCCCGGGGTCAGAAAATCAGCAAAAATCTGAAATTCTCCAATTCACTCAAAAATGCTGCCAAGCTGTTGCAAATACTCCCCTGAAAGGTTTGGCGATGGAAACAGAAGGCTTTTTATCATAGGACATGAAATCAGCCCTCGACAACTTAACCTGTTAAAAAAAAAAATTTCTAAGCCCCGGGGTCAGAACTTCAGCAAAAATCTGAAATTCCCCACTTCATTCAAAAATGCTGCCAAACTGTTGCAAATACCCCCCTGAAAGGTTTGGCTGTGGAAACAGAAGGCTTTTTATCATAGGACATGAAATCAGCCCTCGACAACTTAACCTGTGAAAAAAAAATTTCTAAGCCCCGGGGTCAGAAAATCAGCAAAAATCTGAAATTCTCCAATTCACTCAAAAATGCTGCCAAGCTGTTGCAAATACTCCCCTGAAAGGTTTGGCGATGGAAACAGAAGGCTTTTTATCATAGGACATGAAATCAGCCCTCGACAACTTAACCTGTGAAAAAAAAAATTTTCTAAGCCCCGGGGTCAAAACTTCTGCAAAAATCTGAAATTCCCCACTTCACTCAAAAATGCTGCCAAACTGTTGCAAATACTCCCCTGAAAGGTTTGGTGGTGGAAACAGAAGGCTTTTTATCATAGTACATGAAATCAGCCCTCGACAACTTAACCTGTGAAAAAAAAAATTTTCTAAGCCCCGGGGTCAGAAAATCAGCAAAAATCTGAAATTCTCCAATTCAATCAAAACTGCTTCCAAGCTGTTGCAAATACTCCCCTGAAAGGTTTGGCGATGGAAACAGAAGGCTTTTTATCATAGGACATGAAATCAGCCCTCGACAACTTAACCTGTGAAAAAAAAAAAATTTCTAAGCCCCGGGGTAAGAAAATCAGCAAAAATCTAAAATTCTCCACTTCACTCAAAAATGCTGCCAAACTGTTGCAAATACCCCCCTGAAAGGTTTGGTGGTGGAAACAGAAGGCTTTTTATCATAGTACATGAAATCAGCCCTCGACAACTTAACCTGTGAAAAAAAAAAATTTCTAAGCCCCGGGGTCAGAAAATCAGCAAAAATCTGAAATTCTCCACTTCACTCAAAACTGCTTCTAAGCTGTTGCAAATACTCCCCTGAAAGGTTTGGCGATGGAAACAGAAGGCTTTTTATCATAGGACATGAAATCAGCCCTCGACAACTTAACCTGTGAAAAAAAAAAAAATTCTAAGCCCCGGGGTCAGAAAATCAGCAAAAATCTGAAATTCTCCACTTCACTCAAAAATGCTGCCAAACTGTTGCAAATACCCCCCCTGAAAGGTTTGGCGGTGGAAACAGAAGGCTTTTTATCATAGGACATGAAATCAACCCTTGACAACTTAACGTGTGGAAAAAAAATTTCTAAGCCCCGGGGTCAGAACTTCAGCAAAAATCTGAAATTCCCCACTTCACTCAAAAATGCTGCCAAACTGTTGCAAATACTCCCCTGAAAGGTTTGGTGGTGGAAACAGAAGGCTTTTTATCATATTACATGAAATCAGCCCTCGACAACTTAACCTGTGAAAAAAAAAAATTTCTAAGCGCCGGGGTCAGAAAATCAGCAAAAATCTGAAATTCTCCAATTCACTCAAAACTGCTTCCAAGCTGTTGCAAATACTCCCCTGAAAGGTTTGGCGATGGAAACAGAAGGCTTTTTATCATAGGACATGAAATCTGCCCTCGACAACTTAACCTGTGGAAAAAAAAAATTTCTAAGCCCCGGGGTCAGAAAATCAGCAAAAATCTGAAATTCTCCACTTCACTCAAAACTGCTTCCAAGCTGTTGCAAATACTCCCCTGAAAGGTTTGGCGATGGAAACAGAAGGCTTTTTATCATAGGACATGAAATCAGCCCTCGACAACTTAACCTGTGGAAAAAAAAAATTTCTAAGCCCCGGGGTCAAAACTTCTGCAAAAATCTGAAATTCCCCACTTCACTCAAAAATGCTGCCAAACTGTTGCAAATACTCTCCTGAAAGGTTTGGTGGTGGAAACAGAAGGCTTTTTATCATAGGACATGAAATCAGCCCTCGACAACTTAACCTGTGAAAAAAAAATTTTTCTAAGCCCCGGGGTCAGAAAATCAGCAAAAATCTGAAATTCTCCACTTCACTCAAAAATGCTGCCAAACTGTTGCAAATACTCCCCTGAAAGGTTTGGCGGTGGAAACAGAAGGCTTTTTATGATAGGACATGAAATCAGCCCTCGACAACTTAACATGTGGGAAAAAAATTTCTAAGCCCCGGGGTCAGAACTTCAGCAAAAATCTGAAATTCCCAACTTCACTCAAAAATGCTGCCTAACTGTTGCAAATACCCCCCTGAAAGGTTTGGCTGTGGAAACAGAAGGCTTTTTATCATAGGACATGAAATCAGCCCTCGACAACTTAACCTGTGAAAAAAAAATTTCTAAGCCCCGGGGTCAGAAAATCAGCAAAAATCTGAAATTCTCCAATTCACTCAAAAATGCTGCCAAGCTGTTGCAAATACTCCCCTGAAAGGTTTGGCGATGGAAACAGAAGGCTTTTTATCATAGGACATGAAATCAGCCCTCGACAACTTAACCTGTGGGAAAAAAAAATTTCTAAGCCCCGGGGTCAAAACTTCTGCAAAAATCTGAAATTCCCCACTTCACTCAAAAATGCTGACAAACTGTTGCAAATACTCCCCTGAAAGGTTTGGTGGTGGAAACAGAAGGCTTTTTATCATAGTACATGAAATCAGCCCTCGACAACTTAACCTGTGAAAAAAAAAAATTTCTAAGCCCCGGGGTCAGAAAATCAGCAAAAATCTGAAATTCTCCAATTCAATCAAAACTGCTTCCAAGCTGTTGCAAATACTCCCCTGAAAGGTTTGGCGATGGAAACAGAAGGCTTTTTATCATAGGACATGAAATCAGCCCTCGACAACTTAACCTGTGAAAAAAAAAAAATTTCTAAGCCCCGGGGTCAGAAAATCAGCAAAAATCTGAAATTCTCCACTTCACTCAAAAATGCTGCCAAGCTGTTGCAAATACTCCCCTGAAAGGTTTGGTGATGGAAACAGAAGGCTTTTTATCATAGGACATGAAATCAGCCCTCGACAACTTAACCTGTGAAAAAAAAATTTCTTAGCCCCGGGGTCAGAAAATCAGCAAAAATCTTAAATTCTCCAATTCACTCAAAAATGCTGCCAAGCTGTTGCAAATACTCCCCTGAAAGGTTTGGCGATGGAATCAGAAGGCTTTTTATCATAGGACATGAAATCAGCCCTCGACAACTTAACCTGTGAAAAAAAAAATTTCTAAGCCCCGGGGTCAGAAAATCAGCAAAAATCTAAAATTCTCCAATTCACTCAAAAATGCTGCCAAGCTGTTGCAAATACTCCCCTGAAAGGTTTGGCGATGGAAACAGAAGGCTTTTTATCATAGGACATGAAATCAGCCCTCGACAACTTAACCTGTGAAAAAAAAAATTTCTAACCCCCGGGGTCAGAAAATCAGCAAAAATCTGAAATTCTCCACTTCACTCAAAAATGCTTCCGAACTGTTGCAAATACCCCCCTGAAAGGTTTGGCGGTGGAAACAGAAGGCTTTTTATCATAGGACATGAAATCAGCCCTCGACAACTTAACGTGTGGAAAAAAAATTTCTAAGCCCCGGGGTCAGAACTTCAGCAAAAATCTGAAATTCCCCACTTCACTCAAAAATGCTGCCAAACTGTTGCAAATACTCCCCTGAAAGGTTTGGTGGTGGAAACAGAAGGCTTTTTATCATAGTACATGAAATCAGCCCTCGACAACTTAACCTGTGAAAAAAAAAATTTTCTAAGCCCCAGGGTCAGAAAATCAGCAAAAATCTGAAATTCTCCAATTCAATCAAAACTGCTTCCCAGCTGTTGCAAATACTCCCCTGAAAGGTTTGGCGATGGAAACAGAAGGCTTTTTATCATAGGACATGAAATCAGCCCTCGACAACTTAACCTGTGAAAAAAAAAAAATTTCTAAGCCCCGGGGTCAGAAAATCAGCAAAAATCTGAAATTCTCCACTTCACTCAAAAATGCTGCCAAACTGTTGCAAATACCCCCCTGAAAGGTTTGGTGGTGGAAACAGAAGGCTTTTTATCATAGTACATGAAATCAGCCCTCGACAACTTAACCTGTGAAAAAAAAAAATTTCTAAGCCCCGGGGTCAGAAAATCAGGAAAAATCTGAAATTCTCCACTTCACTCAAAAATGCTTCCGAACTGTTGCAAATACCCCCCTGAAAGGTTTGGCGGTGGAAACAGAAGGCTTTTTATCATAGGACATGAAATCAGCCCTCGACAACTTAACGTGTGGAAAAAATTTTTCGAACCCCCGGGGTCAGAACTTCAGCAAAAATCTGAAATTCCCCACTTCACTCAAAAATGCTGCCAAACTGTTGCAAATACTCCCCTGAAAGGTTTGGCGGTGGAAACAGAAGGCTTTTTATTATAGGACATGAAATCAGCCCTCGACAACTTAACCTGTGAAAAAAAAAAATTCTAATCCCCGGGGTCAGAAAATCAGCAAAAATCTGAAATTCTCCACTTCACTCAAAAATGCTGCCAAACTGTTGCAAATACTCCCCTGAAAGGTTTGGTGGTGGAAACAGAAGGCTTTTTATCATAGTACATGAAATCAGCCCTCTACAACTTAACCTGTGAAAAAAAAAATTTTCTAAGCCCCAGGGTCAGAAAATCAGCAAAAATCTGAAATTCTCCAATTCAATCAAAACTGCTTCCCAGCTGTTGCAAATACTCCCCTGAAAGGTTTGGCGATGGAAACAGAAGGCTTTTTATCATAGGACATGAAATCAGCCCTCGACAACTTAACCTGTGAAAAAAAAAAAATTTCTAAGCCCCGGGGTCAGAAAATCAGCAAAAATCTGAAATTCTCCACTTCACTCAAAAATGCTGCCAAACTGTTGCAAATACCCCCCTGAAAGGTTTGGTGGTGGAAACAGAAGGCTTTTTATCATAGTACATGAAATCAGCCCTCGACAACTTAACCTGTGAAAAAAAAAAATTCTAAGCCCCGGGGTCAGAAAATCAGGAAAAATCTGAAATTCTCCACTTCACTCAAAAATGCTTCCGAACTGTTGCAAATACCCCCCTGAAAGGTTTGGCGGTGGAAACAGAAGGCTTTTTATCATAGGACATGAAATCAGCCCTCGACAACTTAACGTGTGGAAAATTTTTTTCGAACCCCCGGGGTCAGAACTTCAGCAAAAATCTGAAATTCTCCAATTCAATCAAAACTGCTTCCCAGCTGTTGCAAATACTCCCCTGAAAGGTTTGGCGATGGAAACAGAAGGCTTTTTATCATAGGACATGAAATCAGCCCTCGACAACTTAACATGTGAAAAAAAAAAAATTTCTAAGCCCCGGGGTCAGAAAATCAGCAAAAATCTGAAATTCTCCACTTCACTCAAAAATGCTGCCAAACTGTTGCAAATACCCCCCTGAAAGGTTTGGTGGTGGAAACAGAAGGCTTTTTATCATAGTACATGAAATCAGCCCTCGACAACTTAACCTGTGAAAAAAAAAAATTCTAAGCCCCGGGGTCAGAAAATCAGGAAAAATCTGAAATTCTCCACTTCACTCAAAAATGCTTCCGAACTGTTGCAAATACCCCCCTGAAAGGTTTGGCGGTGGAAACAGAAGGCTTTTTATCATAGGACATGAAATCAGCCCTCGACAACTTAACGTGTGGAAAATTTTTTTCGAACCCCCGGGGTCAGAACTTCAGCAAAAATCTGAAATTCCCCACTTCACTCAAAAATGCTGCCAAACTGTTGCAAATACTCCCCTGAAAGGTTTGGCGGTGGAAACAGAAGGCTTTTTATTATAGGACATGAAATCAGCCCTCGACAACTTAACCTGTGAAAAAAAAAAATTCTAATCCCCGGGGTCAGAAAATCAGCAAAAATCTGAAATTCTCCACTTCACTCAAAATTGCTTCCAAACTGTTGCAAATACCCCCCCTGAAAGGTTTGGCGGTGGAAACAGAAGGCTTTTTATCATAGGACATGAAATCAGCCCTCGACAACTTAACGTGTGAAAAAAAAATTTCTAAGCCCCGGGGTCAGAAAATCAGCAAAAATCTGAAATTCTCCAATTCACTCAAAAATGCTGCCAAGCTGTTGCAAATACTCCCCTGAAAGGTTTGGCGATGGAAACAGAAGGCTTTTTATCATAGGACATGAAATCAGCCCTCGACAACTTAACCTGTGAAAAAAAAAAGTTTCTAAGCCCCGGGGTCAGAAAATCAGCAAAAATCTGAAATTCTCCAATTCACTCAAAAATGCTGCCAAGCTGTTGCAAATACTCCCCTGAAAGGTTTGGTGGTGGAAACAGAAGGCTTTTTATCATAGTACATGAAATCAGCCCTCGACAACTTAACCTGTGAAAAAAAAAATTTCTAAGCCCCGGGGTCAGAAAATCAGCAAAAATCTGAAATTCTCCAATTCACTCAAAACTGCTTCCAAGCTGTTGCAAATACTCCCCTGAAAGGTTTGGCGATGGAAACAGAAGGCTTTTTATCATAGGACATGAAATCAGCCCTTGACAACTTAACGTGTGGAAAAAATTTTTTCCTAAGCCCCGGGGTCAGAAAATCAGCAAAAATCTGAAATTCTCCACTTCACTCAAAAATGCTGCCAAACTGTTGCAAATACCCCCCTGAAAGGTTTGGCGGTGGAAACAGAAGGCTTTTTATCATAGGACATGAAATCAGCCCTCGACAACTTAACGTGTGGAAAAAAATTTTCGAAGCTCCGGGGTCAGAACTTCAGCAAAAATCTGAAATTCCCCACTTCACTCAAAAATGCTGCCAAACTGTTGCAAATTCTCCACTGAAAGGTTTGGCGGTGGAAACAGAAGGCTTTTTATCATAGGCTAAGAAATCAGCTCTCGACAACTTAACCTGTGAAAATTTTTTTTTATAAGCCCCGGGGTCACAACTTCAGCAAAAATCTAAAATTCTCCACTTCACTCAAAGATGGTGCCAAACTGTTTTAAATTCTCCCCTGAAAGTTTTGGCGGTGGAACCAGAAGGCTTTTTATCATAGGGTAAGAAATCAGCCCTCGAAGACATAACTTGTGGGGGGGGAAATTTCTAAGCCCCGGGGTCACAACTTCAGCAAAAATCTGAAATTCTCCAATGTACTCAAAGATGGTGCCAAACTGTTGCAAATTCTCCCCTGAAAGGTTTGGCGGTGGAAACAGAAGGCTTTTTATCATAGGACATGAAATCAGTCCTCCAATTCACTCAAAACTGCTTCCAAGCTGTTGCAAATACTCCCCTGAAAGGTTTGGCGATGGAAACAGAAGGCTTTTTATCATAGGACATGAAATCAGCCCTCGACAACTTAACCTGTGAAAAAAAAAATTCTAAGCCACAACTTCAGCAAAAATTTGAAATTCTCCCATTCACTCTAAAATGCTGCCAAGCTGTTGCAAATTCTCCCCTGAAAGGTTTGGCGGTGGAAACAGAAGGCTTTTTATCATAGGACATGAAATCAGCCCTCGACAACTTAACCTGTGAAAAAAAAAATTTCTAACCCCCGGGGTCAGAAAATCAGCAAAAATCTGAAATTCTCCACTTCACTCAAAAATGCTTCCGAACTGTTGCAAATACCCCCCTGAAAGGTTTGGCGGTGGAAACAGAAGGCTTTTTATCATAGGACATGAAATCAGCCCTCGACAACTTAACGTGTGGAAAAAAAATTTCTAAGCCCCGGGGTCAGAACTTCAGCAAAAATCTGAAATTCCCCACTTCACTCAAAAATGCTGCCAAACTGTTGCAAATACTCCCCTGAAAGGTTTGGTGGTGGAAACAGAAGGCTTTTTATCATAGTACATGAAATCAGCCCTCGACAACTTAACCTGTGAAAAAAAAAATTTTCTAAGCCCCAGGGTCAGAAAATCAGCAAAAATCTGAAATTCTCCAATTCAATCAAAACTGCTTCCCAGCTGTTGCAAATACTCCCCTGAAAGGTTTGGCGATGGAAACAGAAGGCTTTTTATCATAGGACATGAAATCAGCCCTCGACAACTTAACCTGTGAAAAAAAAAAAAATTCTAAGCCCCGGGGTCAGAAAATCAGCAAAAATCTGAAATTCTCCACTTCACTCAAAAATGCTGCCAAACTGTTGCAAATACCCCCCTGAAAGGTTTGGTGGTGGAAACAGAAGGCTTTTTATCATAGTACATGAAATCAGCCCTCGACAACTTAACCTGTGAAAAAAAAAAAATTCTAAGCCCCGGGGTCAGAAAATCAGGAAAAATCTGAAATTCTCCACTTCACTCAAAAATGCTTCCGAACTGTTGCAAATACCCCCCTGAAAGGTTTGGCGGTGGAAACAGAAGGCTTTTTATCATAGGACATGAAATCAGCCCTCGACAACTTAACGTGTGGAAAAATTTTTTCGAACCCCCGGGGTCAGAACTTCAGCAAAAATCTGAAATTCCCCACTTCACTCAAAAATGCTGCCAAACTGTTGCAAATACTCCCCTGAAAGGTTTGGCGGTGGAAACAGAAGGCTTTTTATTATAGGACATGAAATCAGCCCTCGACAACTTAACCTGTGAAAAAAAAAAATTCTAATCCCCGGGGTCAGAAAATCAGCAAAAATCTGAAATTCTCCACTTCACTCAAAATTGCTTCCAAACTGTTGCAAATACCCCCCCTGAAAGGTTTGGCGGTGGAAACAGAAGGCTTTTTATCATAGGACATGAAATCAGCCCTCGACAACTTAACGTGTGAAAAAAAAATTTCTAAGCCCCGGGGTCAGAAAATCAGCAAAAATCTGAAATTCTCCAATTCACTCAAAAATGCTGCCAAGCTGTTGCAAATACTCCCCTGAAAGGTTTGGCGATGGAAACAGAAGGCTTTTTATCATAGGACATGAAATCAGCCCTCGACAACTTAACCTGTGAAAAAAAAAAGTTTCTAAGCCCCGGGGTCAGAAAATCAGCAAAAATCTGAAATTCTCCAATTCACTCAAAAATGCTGCCAAGCTGTTGCAAATACTCCCCTGAAAGGTTTGGTGGTGGAAACAGAAGGCTTTTTATCATAGTACATGAAATCAGCCCTCGACAACTTAACCTGTGAAAAAAAAAATTTCTAAGCCCCGGGGTCAGAAAATCAGCAAAAATCTGAAATTCTCCAATTCACTCAAAACTGCTTCCAAGCTGTTGCAAATACTCCCCTGAAAGGTTTGGCGATGGAAACAGAAGGCTTTTTATCATAGGACATGAAATCAGCCCTTGACAACTTAACGTGTGGAAAAATTTTTTTCCTAAGCCCCGGGGTCAGAAAATCAGCAAAAATCTGAAATTCTCCACTTCACTCAAAAATGCTGCCAAACTGTTGCAAATACCCCCCTGAAAGGTTTGGCGGTGGAAACAGAAGGCTTTTTATCATAGGCTAAGAAATCAGCTCTCGACAACTTAACCTGTGAAAATTTTTTTTTATAAGCCCCGGGGTCACAACTTCAGCAAAAATCTAAAATTCTCCACTTCACTCAAAGATGGTGCCAAACTGTTTTAAATTCTCCCCTGAAAGTTTTGGCGGTGGAACCAGAAGGCTTTTTATCATAGGGTAAGAAATCAGCCCTCGAAGACATAACTTGTGGGGGGGAAAATTTCTAAGCCCCGGGGTCACAACTTCAGCAAAAATCTGAAATTCTCCAATGTACTCAAAGATGGTGCCAAACTGTTGCAAATTCTCCCCTGAAAGGTTTGGCGGTGGAAACAGAAGGCTTTTTATCATAGGACATGAAATCAGTCCTCCAATTCACTCAAAACTGCTTCCAAGCTGTTGCAAATACTCCCCTGAAAGGTTTGGCGATGGAAACAGAAGGCTTTTTATCATAGGACATGAAATCAGCCCTCGACAACTTAACCTGTGAAAAAAAAAATTCTAAGCCACAACTTCAGCAAAAATTTGAAATTCTCCCATTCACTCTAAAATGCTGCCAAGCTGTTGCAAATTCTCCCCTGAAAGGTTTGGCGGTGGAAACAGAAGGCTTTTTATCATAGGACATGAAATCAGCCCTCGACAACTTAACCTGTGAAAAAAAAAATTCTAAGCCCCGGGGTCAGAACTTAAGCAAAAATCTGAAATTCTCCAATTCACTCAAAAATGGTGCCAAACTGTTGCAAATACTCCCTTGAAAGGTTTGGCGGTGGAAACAGAAGGCTTTTTATCATAGGACATGAAATCAGCCCTCGACAACTTAACGTGTGGAGAAAAAAATTTCTAAGCCCCGGGGTCAGAACTTCAGCAAAAATCTGAAATTCTCTAATTCACTCAAAAATGGTGCCAAACTGTGGAAATACTGCCCTGAAAGGTTTGGCGGTGGAAACAGAAGGCTTTTTATTATAGGACATGAAATCAGCCCTCGACAACTTAACCTGTGAAAAAAAAAAATTCTAATCCCCGGGGTCAGAAAATCAGCAAAAATCTGAAATTCTCCACTTCACTCAAAATTGCTTCCAAACTGTTGCAAATACCCCCCCTGAAAGGTTTGGCGGTGGAAACAGAAGGCTTTTTATCATAGGACATGAAATCAGCCCTCGACAACTTAACGTGTGAAAAAAAAATTTCTAAGCCCCGGGGTCAGAAAATCAGCAAAAATCTGAAATTCTCCAATTCACTCAAAAATGCTGCCAAGCTGTTGCAAATACTCCCCTGAAAGGTTTGGCGATGGAAACAGAAGGCTTTTTATCATAGGACATGAAATCAGCCCTCGACAACTTAACCTGTGAAAAAAAAAAGTTTCTAAGCCCCGGGGTCAGAAAATCAGCAAAAATCTGAAATTCTCCAATTCACTCAAAAATGCTGCCAAGCTGTTGCAAATACTCCCCTGAAAGGTTTGGTGGTGGAAACAGAAGGCTTTTTATCATAGTACATGAAATCAGCCCTCGACAACTTAACCTGTGAAAAAAAAAATTTCTAAGCCCCGGGGTCAGAAAATCAGCAAAAATCTGAAATTCTCCAATTCACTCAAAACTGCTTCCAAGCTGTTGCAAATACTCCCCTGAAAGGTTTGGCGATGGAAACAGAAGGCTTTTTATCATAGGACATGAAATCAGCCCTTGACAACTTAACGTGTGGAAAAATTTTTTTCCTAAGCCCCGGGGTCAGAAAATCAGCAAAAATCTGAAATTCTCCACTTCACTCAAAAATGCTGCCAAACTGTTGCAAATACCCCCCTGAAAGGTTTGGCGGTGGAAACAGAAGGCTTTTTATCATAGGCTAAGAAATCAGCTCTCGACAACTTAACCTGTGAAAATTTTTTTTTATAAGCCCCGGGGTCACAACTTCAGCAAAAATCTAAAATTCTCCACTTCACTCAAAGATGGTGCCAAACTGTTTTAAATTCTCCCCTGAAAGTTTTGGCGGTGGAACCAGAAGGCTTTTTATCATAGGGTAAGAAATCAGCCCTCGAAGACATAACTTGTGGGGGGGAAAATTTCTAAGCCCCGGGGTCACAACTTCAGCAAAAATCTGAAATTCTCCAATGTACTCAAAGATGGTGCCAAACTGTTGCAAATTCTCCCCTGAAAGGTTTGGCGGTGGAAACAGAAGGCTTTTTATCATAGGACATGAAATCAGTCCTCCAATTCACTCAAAACTGCTTCCAAGCTGTTGCAAATACTCCCCTGAAAGGTTTGGCGATGGAAACAGAAGGCTTTTTATCATAGGACATGAAATCAGCCCTCGACAACTTAACCTGTGAAAAAAAAAATTCTAAGCCACAACTTCAGCAAAAATTTGAAATTCTCCCATTCACTCTAAAATGCTGCCAAGCTGTTGCAAATTCTCCCCTGAAAGGTTTGGCGGTGGAAACAGAAGGCTTTTTATCATAGGACATGAAATCAGCCCTCGACAACTTAACCTGTGAAAAAAAAAATTCTAAGCCCCGGGGTCAGAACTTAAGCAAAAATCTGAAATTCTCCAATTCACTCAAAAATGGTGCCAAACTGTTGCAAATACTCCCTTGAAAGGTTTGGCGGTGGAAACAGAAGGCTTTTTATCATAGGACATGAAATCAGCCCTCGACAACTTAACGTGTGGAGAAAAAAATTTCTAAGCCCCGGGGTCAGAACTTCAGCAAACATCTGAAATTCTCTAATTCACTCAAAAATGGTGCCAAACTGTGGAAATACTGCCCTGAAAGGTTTGGCGGTGGAAACAGAAGGCTTTTTATAATAGGACATGAAATCAGCCCTCGACAACTTAACCTGTGAAAAATAAAATTTCTAAGCCCCGGGTTCAGAAAGTCAGCAAAAATCTGAAATTCTCCAATTCACTGAAAAATGCTGCCAAGCTGTTGCAAATTCTCCCCTGAAAGGTTTGGCGGTGGAAACAGAAGGCTTTTTATCATAGGACATGAAATCAGCCCTCGACAACTTAACCTGTGAAAAAAAAAATTCTAAGCCCCGGGGTCAGAAAATCAGCAAAAATCTTAAATTCTCCAATTCACTCAAAAATGCTGCCAAGCTGTTGCAAATTCTCCCCTTAAAGGTTTGGCTGTGGAAACAGAAGGCTTTTTATCAAGGACATGAAATCAGCCCTCGACAACTTAACCTGTGAAAAAAAAAAAAAATTCTAAGCCCCGGGGTCATAACTTAAGCAAAAATCTGAAATTCTCCAATTCACTGAAAAATGGTGCCAAACTGTTGCAAATACTCCCCTGAAAGGTTTGGCGGTGGAAACAGAAGGCTTTTTATCATAGGACATGAAATCAGCCCTCGACAACTTAACCTGTGGGAAAAAAAATTCTAAGCCCCGAGGTCAGAAAATCAGCAAAAATCTGAAATTCTCCAATTCACTTAAAAATGCTGCCAAGCTGTTGCAAATTCTCCCCTGAAAGGTTTGGCGGTGGAAACAGAAGGCTTTTTATCATAGGACATGAAATCAGCCCTCGACAACTTAACCTGTGGAACAAAATTTTTTCTAAGCCCCGGGGTCAGAACTTCAGGAAAAATCTGAAATTCTCCAATTCACTGAAAAATGGTGCCAAACTGTTGCAAATACTCCCCTGAAAGGTTTGGCGGTGGAAACAGAAGGCTTTTTATCATAGGACATGAAATCAGCCCTCGACAACTTAACGTGTGGAAAAAAAAATTTCTAAGCCCCGGGGTCAGAACTTCAGCAAAAATCTGAAATTCTCCAATTCACTCAAAAATGGTGCAAAACTGTGGAAATACTCCCCTGAAAGGTTTGGCGGTGGAAACAGAAGGCTTTTTATAATAGGACATGAAATCAGCCCTCGACAACTTAACCTGTGAAAAATAAAATTTCTAAGCCCCGGGTTCAGAAAGTCAGCAAAAATCTGAAATTCTCCAATTCACTCAAAAATGCTGCCAAGCTGTTGCAAATTCTCCCCTGAAAGGTTTGGCGGTGGAAACAGAAGGCTTTTTATCATAGGGCATGAAATCAGCCCTCGACAACTTAACCTGTGAAAAAAAAAATTCTCAGCCCCGGGGTCAGAACTTAAGCAAAAATCTGAAATTCTCCAATTCACTGAAAAATGGTGCCAAACTGTTGCAAATACTCCCCTGAAAGGTTTGGCGGTGGAAACAGAAGGCTTTTTTATCATAGGACATGAAATCAGCCCTCGACAACTTAACCTGTGAAAAAAAAAATTCTAAGCCTCGAGGTCAGAAAATCAGCAAAAATCTGAAATTCTCCAATTCACTCAAAAATGCTGCCAAGCTGTTGCAAATTCTCCCCAGAAAGGTTTGGCGGTGGAAACAGAAGGCTTTTTATCATAGGACATGAAATCAGCCCTCGACAACTTAACCTGTGAAAAAAAAAAATTCTAAGCCCCGGGGTCAGAACTTCAGGAAAAATCTGAAATACTCCAATTCACTGAAAAATGGTGCCAAACTGTTGCAAATACTCCCCTAAAAGGTTTGGCGGTGGAAACAGAAGGCTTTTTATCGTAAGACATGAAATCAGCCCTCGACAACTTAACCTGTGGGGAAAAAAAATTCTCTGCCCCGGGGTCAGAAAATCAGCAAAAATCTGAAATTCTCCAATTCACTCAAAAATGCTGCCAAGCTGTTGCAAATTCTCCCCTGAAAGGTTTGGCTGTGGAAACAGAAGGCTTTTTATCATAGGACATGAAATCAGCCCTCGACAACTTAACCTGTGAAAAAAAAAAATTCTAAGCCCCGGGGTCAGAACTTAAGCAAAAATCTGAAATTCTCCAATTCACTGAAAAATGGTGCCAAACTGTTGCAAATACTCCCCTGAAAGGTTTGGCGGTGGAAACAGAAGGCTTTTTATCATAGGACATGAAATCAGCCCTCGACAACTTAACCTGTGGGAAAAAAAATTCTAAGCCCCGAGGTCAGAAAATCAGCAAAATTTTGAAATTCTCCAATTCACTCAGAAATGCTGCCAAGCCTTTGTAAATTCTACCCTGAAAGGTTTGGCGGTGGAAACAGAAGGCTTTTTATCATAGGACATGAAATCAGCCCTCACCAACTTAACCTGTGAAAATTTTTTTTTATAAGCCCCGGGGTCACAACTTCAGCAAAAATCTAAAATTCTCCACTTCACTCAAAGATCGTGCCAAACTATTGCAAATTCTAGCCTGAAAGGTTTGGCGGTGGAAACAGAAGGCTTTCTATCATAGGACAAGAAATCAGCCCTCGACAACTAAACCTGTGGGGGGGGGGGAATTTCTAAGCCCCGGGGTCACAATTTCATCAAAAATCTGAAATTCTCCAATTTACTCAAAAATGCTGCCAAAGTGTTGCAAATTCTCCCCTGAAAGGTTTGCTGGTGGTAGCAGAATGATTTTTATCAGAGGCCAAGAAATCAGCCCTCGACAACTTAACCTGTAAAAGAAACATTTCTAATCCCCTGGGTTACAACTTCATCAAAAATCTGAAATTCTCCAATTCACTCAAAAATCGTGCCAAACTATTGCAAATTCTAGCCTGAAAGGTTTGGCGGTGGAAACAGAAGGCTTTCTATCATAGGCCAAGAAATCAGCCCTCGACAACTAAACCTGTGTGTGTGTGGGGAAATTTCTAAGCCCCGGGGTCACAATTTCAGCAAAAATCTGAAATTCTCCAATTCACTCAAAAATGCTGCCAAACTGTTGCAAATTCTACCCTGAATGGTTTGGCGGTGGAAACAGTAGGCTTTTTATCATAGTACATGAAAGCAGCCCTCGAAGACATAACCTGCGAAAAAAAAATTTCTAAGCCCCGGGGTCAGAAAATCAGCAAAAATCTGAAATTCTGCAATTCACTCAAAAATGCTGCCAAACTGTTGCAAATTCTCCCCTGAAAGGTTTGGTGGTGGAAGCAGAAGGCTTTTTATCATAGGGTAAGAAATCAGCCCTCAACAACTTAACCTGTGAAAAACAAAATTCTAAGCCCCGGCGTCACAACTTCAGCTAAAATCTGACATTCTCCAATTCACTCAAAGATGGTGGCAAACTGTTGCAAATTCTCCCCTGAAAGGTTTGGCGGTGGTAACAGACGGCTTTTTATCATAGGACATGAAAAACTTAACCTGTGAAAAAAAATTTTTCTAAGTCACAACTTCAGCAAAAATCTAAAATTATCCACTTCACTCAAAGATGGTGCCAAACTGTTGCAAATTCTAGCCTGAAAGGTTTGGCGGTGGAAACAGAAGGCTTTCTATCATAGGCCAAGAAATCAGCCCTCGACAACTAAACCTGTGGGGGGGAAATTTCTAAGCCCCGGGGTCACAATTTCAGCAAAAATCTGAAATTCTCTGATTTACTCAAAAATGCTGCCAAAGTGTTGCAAATACTCCCCTGAAAGGTTTGGTGGTGGTAACAGAATGATTTTTATCATAGGCCAAGAAATCAGCCCTCGACAACTTAACCTGTGAAATAAAACATTTCTAATTCCCATGGGTTACAACTTCATCAAAAATCTGATATTCTCCAATTCACTCAAAAATCATGCCAAACTATTGCAAATTCTAGCCTGAAAGGTTTGGCGGTGGAAACAGAAGGCTTTCTTTCATAGGCCAAGAAATCAGCCCTCGACAACTAAACCTGTGGGGGGGGGGGAATTTCTATGCCCCGGGGTCACAATTTCAGCAAAAATCTGCAATTCTCCAATTTACTCAAAAATGCTGCCAAAGTGTTGCAAATCTTCCCCACAAAGGTTTGTTGGGAAAAACAGGTCGGTTTTTATGACTGGAAACAGTATTAGCCCTTGACGCCTGAACTTGCGGGAAAACCTTTTTTTGAAAAAATCCCTTAGCCGCGTGGTCATAATTTCTGCAAAAATCTGTCGTTCTGCAATTCACTCCAAAATGTTGCCAAACTGTTGCAAATGTTCCCCTGAAAGGTTTTTCGGGAGAAACTGAAGGGTTTTTATCATCAGAAACAGATTTAGCCCCCAACATCTGAACTTGCGGAAAAACTTTTCAAAAAACATCCCTAAGGCGCGTGGTCACAATTTCAGCAAAAAACTGACATTCTGCAATTCACTCAAAAATGGTGCCAAAGTGTTGCAAATGTTTCCCTGAAATGTTTTTCGGGGGAAACAGCAGGGTTTTTATCATCAGAAACAGAGTTAGCCCTCAACATCTGAACTAGCGGAAAAACATCTTTTAAAAAAATCCCTAAGACACGCGGTCACAATTTCAGCAAAAATCTGACGTTTTGAAATTCATTTGAAAATGGTGACAAACTGTTGCAAATGTTCCCCTGAAAGGTTTTTTGGTGGAAACAGATCGTTTTTTATGACCGGAAACAGATTTAGCCCCCTACATCTGAACTTGCGGAAAAACCTTTTTTTAAAAAATCCCTAAGCCGCGTGAAAAGGTTTTTCATGAGAAACAGAAGGGTTTTTATTATCGGAAAGAGAATTAGCCCTCAAAGTCTGAACTTGCGGAAAACCTTTTTTTTAAAAAAAAAAAATCCCTAAGGTCACAATTTCAGCAAAAAACTGACATTTTGAAATTCACTCAAAAATGGTGCCAAATTGTTGCAAATGTTTCCCTGAAAGGTTTTTTGGTGGAAACTGAAGGGTTTTTATCATCAGAAACAGAGTTAGCCCCTGCCGTCTGAACTTGCGGAAAAACTTTTTAAAATAAAAATCCCTAATCCACACGGTCACAATTTCATCAAAAATCTGACGTTCGGCAATTCACTCAAAAATGGTGCCAAACTGTTACAAATGTTCACCTGAAAGGTTTTTCGGGAGAAACAACAGGGTTTTTATAATCGGAAACAGAATTAGCCCTCGACATCTGAACTTGCGGAAAACCTTTTTTAAAAATAAAAATCCCTAAAACGCGAGGTTACAATTTCAGCAAAAATCTGACGTTCTGCAATTCACTCAAAAATGGTGCCAAACTCTTGTGATTGTTCCCCTGAAATGTTTTTCGGGGAAAACAGAAGGATTTTTATAATCCGAAACAGAATTAGCCCTCAACGTCTGAACTTGCCGAAAAACTTTTTTTTGAAAAAATCCCTAAGCCGCGCGGTCACAATTTCAGCAAAAATCTGATGTTCTGCAATTCATTCGCAAATGGTGCCAAACTGTTGCAAATGTCCCCCTGAAAGTTTTTTTGGTGGAAACAGATAGTTTTTTATGACCAGAAACAGATTTAGCCCTCGACGTCTGAACTTGCGGAAAAACTTTGTAGGGACTAACTGTGTCTCAGCTGAACAACCTGACATCCACTCCATTCTGCACGCTGGAAAATGGCATTGCTTTTTTCGCCTAAAAAACACAAACTCCAGATCTGGAGGGAATTTGGATTCCAAACTTTTACTTAGAAAGCATTTCTGAGCGTCAAATGTGAACAGCTTGATTCTTCCGATTCTGAGACATATTTGAAATCTAATTCTGATATCAGACTCTGTTATGAAAAAAACTTTGGGGATTAAGCACCAAATGTCGATTCTTGTCCCTAAAATATACATAAGTGGCCAAGTTCCAAATGAAAGTAACAATACTTGGAATATGTACAAAGGAGACATTAGTACTACATTTCTTATTGGCTCTGGTATCCTTCCTTTCTGCTACGAAACCCCAAAAAGAGAAAGGGGGGGGGGACTTCCAGGTTGGCGCCAGAGCCGAATGGCGGACTCCCTCCGAGCTCCGGAGGGAGTCTGCTCGGCAGGGGCTGGGTCTTGCCGCACCAGCGATGCAGGGACCCTCAGAAACCATGGGCGCAGATGCCCATGGACTTGGTGACTTGGCGGGCACCGTTTGCGCCCCTCCCGACCCGCGAAGGAGCCTTTTTAAAGGCTCCGGAGCGGGGGACGGGGGTGGCATGGTGCTATGAGTCCTCCACTTCCCCTGCCGAGCGAAGCCGCATGCCATTCGGCGGAGAGTGCTGACTTCTTCTTTGGAAATTTGGACTCGAAATAAAAACCCATGAGTAATTTGGAAACCAGAACCAAAAGGGAAAATGTCTTTTTTTAGAATTTGGAACGAGCGGGGGGGGGCGCAAAAAGGAAGTCCGCCTCCCCCCTATTGTAGACAATTTAACGCAAAAAAAAGCAATTAAAGAGCTTGCTTTTTTTATTGATAAAAGTTATTAATTTCACGATGGGAAACTACAAGTAACTGTGCTGGAGGAGAAGAGTGGATGAGCTAAAATGTAACCCCCCCGGGAACTGGGAGAGATCCGTGAGAGAGCCTGGTGAAGAGACATAGAGATTTTGACAGCTGTCAAAGTAGCTGTCAAAGTTGGAGAACAAAAAGGGAACTTTGTTACGAGGACTTTGCCGGTCAGATTTGTTACAATTTGGATATAAAATTGCTGAAAATAAGGAATATAAGTTAGCTTGACTTTTGGGCTTGATTTGGAAGGAAACAAAGTTACTATAATCCCCCTAGAGGGGCTTTTGGACATTACAAGAAGGACTGTAAGTGGAAAAATACTCATGGAATGGGACTGAACTAATTTATCTCCTGGGAAAGCTGCAAAAATGAAACATTATTTTGTCTACAGAGGTTTCAATACTAAAGGAGACAATAGATTTATCTATTGAAGAACGGAAGGGACTTGACGTAAGTTTTGTTCCTGAACAAATAACACCTCTGTAGAGGAACCAGAAGTTTTATGAACTAATATATTTTTGTAGCGCAACAGGAAAAGACAGAAAACAAGGGACCCATGATGATTTGGAAGAGAATGAAGGAGGAGCCATACTACTGCAAAAGAACAAGGAAGGCCAAAAGCCTGCTAGGGAGGACACAAAAGAAAACAAGAATTGGACTAAGCTGGAAGTTAGAACATTTGGGACATTCAGACTTAAAAGGATTAAGAAACAGAATCTGAGTTATACTCTTAAATATAGAGGTCTGGATGGAAGAAAAATGGACTTTCTTAAGATAGAACTTTTTTAAGATTAGGTGTTTAAAGTTAAAGACTATAAAAAAAAAAACGGCAAGGTGGAGTTAAGAGGGATTCGGACATGGACGTGAGGCCTCAGGCTGATAGAAGTTAGATTGATGGACATTGGGGATCGACACCGGGAAAGGGGGGAGGGAGATTTGGAATCCAAAGGGTGTAAAATTATATTTTGAATTTATTTTCTTTTCACTTCTTAATTTTTGTGTGTATTAAAAAGGGGAATTCGTGGAAGGGAATTGGGGCCGTCCTTAGGGGGGAAAAATTTAAATGTTGATAGAAGGTATTTTTAAGGGAAAGGGATTATATAAGATGAATTTAATTGAATATTGGGTTAAAGATAATAAGTTTTAAATTTGGGGAAAAAACTTGTGGAATTAACTTAATGGAAATGGAATACAATGGGGGGAGGGGTGGGGAAGTCCTAGAAAGATGTTAATGAAAATAAGGTTTTAAATATCCTTTTTTTCTTTTTTTCTTTTTTATAGTTTGGATTTTTTGGAAATTTTAATAAATATGATTTTAAAAAAAACAAAAACAAAAAGAGAAAAGGGGGGAGATGTGATAATCTTACTGCTACCAACTAGACTTGTGGAAAGAATAATAACCAGCTTTGTACTCATTTGCTGGTTCAACACAGCGTATGCTCATTGAAACCATTCCACCAGCTGAACACGAGATTTTTCTGCTATCACACACGACTTTCCTCTGCTTGGAGGCACCTCCCATCTGTTTTCACCTTATTTATAAATATCCTCCTGTTCTGTACATTCTGGTTACCAATTGGTGTTGAGGGTCTATTCATGCTAGGCTGAACTTGTACAACAGCAATGCTTAATATGATCTTCTAGTACTTTTAAAGGAATACTAATGTCCTTGGATATAGAATGTTACCTAATACTTAAAGGGACCCCTGACCATTAGGTTCAGTCGTGACCGGATCTGGGGTTGCAACGCTCATCTCGCTTTATTGGCCGAGGGAGCCGGCATACAGCTTCCGGGTCATGTGGGCAGCATGACTAAGCCGCTTTTGGCGAACCAGAGCAGTACACGGAAACACCGTTTACCTTCCCGCCGGAGCAGTAACTATTTATCTACTTGCACTTTGATGTTCTTTCGAACTGCTAGGTTGGCAGGAGCAGGGTCCGAACAACGGGAGCTCACCCCGTCGCGGGGATTCGAACCGCCGACCTTCTGATCAGCAAGTCCTAGGCTCTGTGGTTTAACCCACAGCACCACCCGCGTCCCACCTAATACTTATGAGCATCCAAATTTTGAAGACACACCATTTCATAGTCACTGTCGTCATCATTGCAGTGTTATTTGTATGCTCCCTTTCAACAACAACAAAAATTGTGCTCATCACAGCACAAAGAGAACAGCGAAGAATTTCAAAATAAACAATATCAAATAAATAAATAAATAAATAAATAACCTATCCTCGTGATGCTGACACAAAAGCTCTGCGAAAGAATGAAAGATCATTATCCCCCCCTTCTTTCTTCCCACTCTCTTGCTCCGATTCACTCCCAACCAACCCTCACATTGCCTTTGACAACAGTGTCTCAAACCAAATGTAACTGACCTGTAGAAAGGACAAGGAGTGGGTTTGAACACTTTCACCTTGGTGTTAAAAATGCCCCTCCCATGAGGTTGCTTCAATAATGTGATCTGCAATCTAAAATACGCCAATGAAGTTTTGCAGCCATGAAGTTCTACAGCGTTTGGTAGATCTTTGCTTCGTTTGGTTTACTGATTTGTAGACTGTTTTGGGAAGCTTTGGGGCTAAAGAGCGTCGTGAAAATGCTTTGAATGGGGGGGGGGCGGGGCGGCAGACTTCCAGCTTGCCAGCCAAATTAGGCCTACCACAAGCCCCAATGGAACCGTTGAGGCTGTTTTCCCTAAACAATGCCCACCAGCCCCACATCTGATGTCATATGTGATTCAAGGAGGATGCAAGGCAGGGCCAGTTAGCAGTGTGACCTAAAAAGAGAAGGTGTGGCTCGAAAGGATCAGATAGGGAGGGTTGGAGGGCCCCTGACATCCTCCCCGCTGCTGTATAGCAAGGAGAAATATAGCACCATCCCTACACAAGTTATGGCAGAGTAGAGCTGCATAAGTTTGCTTCTTGCACATATATCAGCAGTGTGATAAAGCAACAGACCAAGTGTTCTTTATAGATACAACACCCTTGTGTGGCTTAAAAAATAATGGCCATTGCCACTTAATTCTTGAATCCATATTACAGATCAGGATTAAAGTGATCAGGGGACCTCTTAGCAGTGAACAACGGTGAGCTTGCGAGAGAAGAGAATCTACTGTTCATCTTGTGGCAGGTACTTAAAACTGCAACACCCATCGTTGCTCAAATACAGTAGTTGCCTTATCCTTGTGGGGTAATTGCACTGGGTCAGGGGTGGGTAACATGCAGGCTGGGGCTGAAGGAAGCTGGAGGCATCCAAAAAAATATCTGGAGAACCACAGGTTAGCAACTTAAACCTGTTACTCAGCTGCCTGTTTTTGCAACTGCCCCTTGTTTTTCTCCTGATTTTGTCTGCTCCTCAACAGAAGAGCAATAATGTTATCCATGTGTCAACCCAGGTCAGGAGATCATGGGCTTATAAGGTCTGTACTTAAACCACTGATCAGCCATGACATCCTTGTGAATCCAAATCCTCCATCACCTGTGTTTATTGCAGGTACATTCAAGAGCATGCTGAACTTATTATATCAAACAAAACATCACCTGCAGATTTTCTAGTATAATTTACATTTCCGAGAATGTGCAAATATCCATGATGCCATATTCAGTAGGCTGGTTAAAACAACAACTAACCTATACACATATGTTAAAAACCATACACCCGCAATCTTGAGAGGGAAACAGTAGAATGGCTAGTTGCAAAGCTCTTTGATTCAATCACAGCCTCTCTGATTTGTCAGTGATTTCAAGAGAGGTCCATCTATTCCAAGACCATGGAAAACAAGGGCAAACTTCTGGATATCTAAATATTCATGAGTACCACATGGTCTTAACCAGGGGTCATCAAGGTTTATCGTGCCTGGGCTGGATCGGTCCCGTGGAGATTCCTCTGTGGGTCGGATCGTGCGCACGTGTGAGCGTGCGCAGACGCGATTTCCGGCACCATGGAAACTGTTAGTTTCTGTGTGTTGCCACTGTGCAGTTGCTTGGAGTCACAAGACTCTGTTTACATTCCAGAGATTCCATACTGTTGGAAGTCTCCTGGAAGACAGGAGACAGATGTGATGTTACTGTTCTTTGCAACGCATGGGTGTCCTGATGTCCTCGTCTCCGACAACGGACCGCAGTTCACCTCAGGCACTTTTGAGTGATACCTTTTGGGACTGGGCATCTGCCATGCCCTAACAGCACCATTTCATCCATCCAGCAATGGGCAAGTGGAGAGAATGGTGCGCTCGGCAAAAGAGGCACTGGCACGCCTGGACCAGGGAGACTGGCATGAGCGGGTCGCCGAATACTTGTTCGTGCAACACATTACCCCTTATGCGGCCACAGGGCGGAGTCCTGCTGAACTGCTTATGGGCCACCTCCTCAGATCTCTGCTCGAGTGGCTGCACCCAGACTTTGCCGTGGCCGAACCCCCAGGCTGTGCCAATGCGCCATGGTCCTTTCTTCCAGGAAACCAGGTCTTTGCCCGGAACTTTGTGGGGGACATTCCTTGGGTGCCAGCCACAGTAGTGGGAGTCACTGGACCTCGCTTGTACCAGGTGGCACTCAAAAACGAACATTTGTGGCGCTGGCACATAGACCAGCTTAGGCGCAGGGTTGGGGACTTGGACACTACCGCAATGCCCCCAACTGCGCTCGTGGCTCCGGAACAGACACTTACAGATGGCGAGGCTCCACCTACACCTCTCTCACAAACTGCAGGCGTGGAGCCGAACTAAGCAGCTTCAGAGGGTCTGCCAGACTTACCACAGACTCAGACCACTCCACTTGCGGATGTTCCACCCACAGCAGTGGATCCAGGGGATTTGGTTTCAACGCCATCTAGGGTCGCGCCACAGCCTCAGCAAGAATCAGGCGGCCTCCCGGACCTGGGTAGTGGTCCCCGGCGGTCTGGCAGAGTTTCCAAGCGCCGAACTTATTTAAAGAACTACGTTGTTGGACATGTAATACTGTCGGTCTAATGGAAGTAGGTGAAATGTAACCGATATGCTTTTGTGCCTAATTGAACCATTATGTGTAGTGCTGTATATAAGGAAACTATTACTATTGTAATTAACGCCTTATCTCGGTGGGGAAGGGTGTTATGTACTGAAGTTCTCACCCTGGGCTAGCAGGGTGATACTGTAGATAGTTCAGGTCCACATATGCAAATAAGGGATCAAAAGTGACGTTCAGTGATTGGATAGTTACAGATAATGGTTACTGTTGCGTTCTAGTGGAGCTCTATATAAGCAGGCTGGCTGAACCCTTCAGTTCAGTTCTGTTCTGGCCTGTGAATAAACAAGAGCTGTTTGAAGAATCGCTGTGTAGTCTGATATGTTCATCCACAACTTAACATGTTCATTTGTTTTTCAGTAGCTCTCTGCTCTCACAGAGAGAGGATGTTTCTTTTCTGTCTGTGTAGTTAGGAATAAATCTCTTAGCCATGTAGCTCATACTGTCTCGGCTCCTTCCCTGCGTGCTGGACACTCTGCGTAATGGGGAAATGTGCTTGGAGCCTCATCAAAGGCTCAGGTCATTAATTATCGTCGGAGGAGAGAACGAAGGCCTCGACTGGAAGAGTCGCTCGGTCGAATGCAAATCCGACAGAAACGAGTCCCTGCACTGTGCTGTGCCAGTGTAGTGCAGTGCGCGAGCGGACATCTTGGTTTGGGGGCAACTCATGGGCCGGTCAAATGACCTCTGTGGGCTGCTTCCAGCCCATGGGCCTTAGGTTGGTGACCTCTGTTCTTAACCATAGGAGGTTGCTGAGTGGGGAGGAGTTGTTTTATGGTTTCACCCCAGTTCTAACAAATTTAAATTTCCCATTTGAGTTGCAAGCTAAAGTCTCAGCAGAGAGACCATCTATAAAGCACCAATGTGCAAATTGTGGCAAAGGAAGGGCCAGAGACTGGCAAAGGAAGAGGGCTTTAGATCAGGGATGAGGAATCTGTAGCCCTTCAAATGTAACTGTATTCCAAGTCCCATCAGTCTCAGCCAAAATGGCCACCTGAGAAGGATGATGAGAGATGTAGGGAGTTGTCATCCACCAACATCCTCTCTCTGCTTTATGGTTTAGGACCAGGACATCCCATTTTGAGATACAGGACCTGTAACCTGAGGATTCACCAGCCATTTCCAGTTCAATGTTTCTTTTAAGGCTGATAGCACAAAACTTTGATTAATGTAGTATTTGACATTTACCTCAGCCCACTATACATGAAGGGGCATCTCCACCCCATCATTCTGCCCGGACACTGAGGTCCAGCACTGAGGGCCTTCTGGCAGTTCCCTCACTGCAAGAAGTGAGGTTACAGGGAACCAGGAAGAGGGCCTTCTCAGTAGTGGCATCTGTGGAACGCCCTCCTGTCAGATGTCAAACAGATAAACAACAACATGACCAGAAAGCAGCAATGTTTAGGGAAATTTTTAATGTTTAATGTTTTATAGTGTTTTTAATATTCTGTTGGGAGCTGCCCAGAGTGGTTGGGTAAACCCAGCCAGATGGGCAGGGTATAAATAATAAATTATTATTATTATCTATCTCAAGTTGCAGCAACACTTTTAGTCAATTAGCTTGTAAGGTGAATGGCAAATGCAATTTCATACCATTGGCCTATATACTCAGTAGCTAGGTATAATTGTGTGCCATGTGCCACTTTTATAATAGAGTTGAGAATATTCTTTTTTCTTAACAAAAGGAATTGATGGAGATTTTCTTTTTTTTAAACTATTTGTGAATTACTTGAAAGTGGAGTGAGGTATCCAGCAGAGGGCAACAGCGGATCAGTTTTCTTTGAGATTTCTGGCAGATGAGATCTTCTGCTTCGATCTGCCTTTTTTTGCTGTTCTGTGACTTGAGCACCACTCAAAGGCCACTTTTCCATCTCTACTTACATATCGGGTTAGTGCCTCCTAAGAAAATACACAAAACATTAAGATGAAAGAAGCTACTGGCTCAGATAAGAGGCAGACAAGCGCCCCAGATCTTAAGTTAAGACTGGGTTTCACTGTAAATCATGCATTTTAAAGTCCTTAATGACCGATCAAAAGCTGTTTTCACAGACATTGAACAGAGGTACAATTCCATTAGTTTATTTCCATATTGTCACAAACTTAAGGGTGGTAGCAGCGATGTTTTCTCCTTAAGTAAAGAGGCCTGTTGGTGGTAGGGATGGGAGAATATGCCAATTTTGGTTTCTCTCAGTTGCTCATTTTTCTATTCTTAAGCTCAGCTCTCCAAAATCTCCACACCAGTTGACATTTTATAAAAGTCCTCATGAAAATTAATCAGTGTTTTAGTGTGCATTTACCCTAATATTCACATTTTTGCAAAGCAATTTCCCCTTATGAAATGTGTTGTGTATAAATCTTTCACAAATATATGCATTTATATGCACAGTTTATGCTAGTACTGTATATGCATTTAGGTACCATAGCTGTCAACATTTCCCTTTTTTTAAGGGAAATTCCCTTATTCTGAATAGGATTCCTCACAAGAAAAGGGAAAAGTTGACAGCTAGGTTAGGTACACATTATTTTGCTGGAGGCAATACCTTTTTAGAGGTAGATCCTTTGGGGCTTATTCTTAGGCAAGCGTGTATCAGATTGTGCTATTAATGTATATTTATTCTGAAGTCATTAGTTTAGAAATTGCAACTACTGCTAGATTTTGTTTGCTCAGTTGGGAGGCTTGTTGGCCTCTTAACATGAATTTAATTGCATCGTAATTTTTTATATCACACCCCTTAATATTAGAAGAATCTGAAATATATGAATAATTCTTCCCATGCTAAAAATGGAATTGTGATGCCCCCTTCTTTCAGTCCAACAGGTTGCAGTGACACTATCACACTCTTGGGAAGATATTGCCAGTTCAGGCAGGCTCCTCCATCTTCCACCAATTATTTAATTTCACAAAACTTTTTAAAATCAAATAAAACATGCAAGCTATTAGAAATGGGGGAAAATAAAGACTCAAAGGTGTGTTCGTTCTATATTTCATGAACAATTATTTACCATATAAAGCCAGGCAATTTGATACTGTTAATAATAATAATAATAATAATAATAATAATAATAATAATAATAATAACTTCAACACCCATGAAAACAACAACCACCATACCAATAATGTTTTGTAGTTCTAAACACTTACATTCTGCTTATCCATAACACTAGTGAGCTGTTCTTTTAATTAACTTTTTTGGGACATGTGTAGCCCATCTAATTATACATTTTGTCTTTGAACTACTTGGAAAAAAATGTTGGTATACAATCATTCTTTGTACCGTTTCTGGCAGGAGCTTGTCTTGACATATGCCTCCTCCGTCTCGAGCTTTAGACTGTGTTTTGATATTTTCTCTCCTCTCACACATTGATATAATACAATGGCCAAGGAACCAGGAGTAATTAAATTAAATCAGGCATGAGATTCTTCAGTGGAAGCAATAGAGTCTTCAAAGTTATCACAGTTCCCCAAAATGACCGTTAAAAAAAGAGGGGGCATAAGTCCATGAAAACATATACTGAATTGTCCTAAATATTCCCAATATCATCAAGTATTAATTATGTTTGGAAAAAAGCTATCTCCCAATTGTTTGAGGCAGAGAAGCAGTAGCAACATAGTACAATGTTACCTCTTTGTTCCTCCTTGAATATTTGGTCTAGAAGTATTAGACATGTAAAATCAATGGTACTAATCTTATGTGGTAATCCTCTTACTGTGTCAACATTGACTGCCTGGGATAAATTTGGAAATCCCTTAACCATTCAGTCTTGCTACTTACTTCCTTTATATGTACTCAAAATTCAGTCCCTGTCCCTGGAATGAAGTCAGGGCATGAAGTTTAACTGTGCTTCATCTTAATAAGGATAATCAAAATAGGAAAAGTCTAAATGGCTTATCTAAGGTAAAAATGTAAAGGACCCCTGGATGGTTAAGTCCAGTCAAAGGCGACTATGGGGTTGCAGCACTCATCTCTCTTTCAGGCTGAGGGAGCTGATGTTTGTCCACAGACAGCTTTCCGGATCATATGGCCAGCATGACTAAACCGCTTCTGGTGCAATGGAACACCGTGCTGGGACAGAGCAACGGGAGCTCACCCTGTCATGGGGATTCGAACCACTGACCTTCTGATTGGCAAGCCCAAGAGGACCAGCGGTTTAGACCACAGCGCCACTCGCTTCCCTAGGCTGGGCTAACTTCCACTATCTATAAAGGTAAAGGTAAAGGGACCCCTGACCATTAGGTCCAGTCGTGACCGACTCTGGGGTTGCGGCGCTTATCTCGCTTTATTGGCTGAGGGAGCCGGCGTACAGCTTCCGGGTCATGTGGCCAGCATGACTATCTATACTCTATACTCGGTTATAGATACTCACTATCTATACTCGGTTACAATGAGCTAGTTCCATAAGTGGTGATGGCAAATAGCATGCACTGCACTATGTGTGGGTTTGGTGGAGCTGTAGCATACAGCTGTTGTTGGGTCTTAGGAGAGAGTGTTTGAAATTCATTATAAGCAGAGGTCCATGTGTATGCTTGTCCATGACAGAAACCAGAGTGCACAGAAATGCCATATACCTTCCCGCCACAGTGGTACCTATTTATCTACTTGCACTGGTGTGCTTTTGAACTGCTAGGTTGGCAGGAACTTGGACAGAGCAACGGGAGCTCACTCCGTCACGGGGATTCGAACTGTCGACCTTCTGATCGGCAAGAGGCTCAGTGGTTTAGATCACAGCGCCACCTGCATTTCTACCATGGATTATCTAACTCTATGCTGAATCACATATCCTCAGCGGTATTTTCTGTTGAATAAGAAACATACCCGATGAGCTACAAGCCTCCCATCTGTTTGATCTTGTTCAAGAGAGACCAGCTTTTTGGTTTGTACACTTCTGTGGATCTTTCAACCCTTGCTTTGCAGCTTTTTGAATTATGAGGGAAAGGACCTTTGGAGGGCCAGAAGAAGAGGAATTAGCTTTTCTTCCTGGTCCATCACGACAGGTCAGAGGGTCCCCAACTGGCAGTGGTCCTAGGGTGGGAGCTGTGTCCCTCTCCCTCCCTAAAAAGGAGGATGTCATCTTCTAAAGATGAACCCTATTATTTCTCAAAAAGTCTGTTTGGTAGTCGTATCTGGTGAAATGTTATAATCCAGGGAACAATTTGTACAGGGATGATCCCTCAAACACCACACACCTCAAATCATCCTTATTTTTCTCTCAAAACATTATTTGACTACAAGCTGACTTCCACTCACATGTTGACCAGAACATCTGTGCCATCGGTTGGCATGATAATTTTACTTAATAGAGAATTTCACAGTGTAAGTCAATGTAGAACCTGACTTTTCATGAGCTCATTTAAGGAGCTATCTTCATGGTATGTTACCATCCATGGTATGAAACGTATATCCTCTTCAGCGAAGGTTGCATGTGCTTCATGGGAACAAAAATGTGAACATAGTCATCAGATAACCACACTTCTAGTTACAGCTAGGTAGCCATGTTGGTTTGCCATAGTCGAAACAAAATAAAAAAAATCCTTCCAGTTGGTCTCTAAGGTGCTACTGGAAGGAATTTTTTTGTTTTGTTTAGATAACCACATGCCCTTAAGGATTGTGCTTGAACCTCTTTGGAGATGCTATTCTTCACTGTGCTGTAACAAAATGGGGAAGGCTCCTGAAATTACTAACTGCTGTCTGGCACCTGTGGCTGGCTCATCTGACTCATTCAGAGCCTTCTCTGAACAACTGTCCTGTCAAAAGCAAAATATACATAACTGCCATTCATCTTGCTAAGTTATACAGGAGAGTGTCTTGCCATAAAGCTTTCAGATGTTGGTAGAAGCAGATGTAGGCAGAAAGAGGGACATTCTGTCAACTAACATGCAATCTAGGACAGATGATTTCTGACTGATAATTCTCCCTTCAAGTAGCCTCAAGACAACTGACTTCTCAGTTGAAATCATGTTTGCATTCTTGTCGCTCAGAGCAAATGACACTGGTCTTTGAAAAATACAATATTTTTCTGCTTATTTTCTCCCTAGGGCTAGGGTGCAGGAAATGTCTCTTCACATCTTCTTCCATCTTGGCTCCAAGAATCTTTTCATCCTTTGAGAGGAAAGATGGGATGTAAATATAAAAATGGAGCAAATGAATAAATAACCAATTATTCTGAATTTTTGCACTTTCAGATGCAGAGCTGATTTTAAATGATGGGTGTTAGGTTGGCTGAAGGTTCATCGGCTGATGTTTTTGAGCCGTTAAATTGCCTTTGGGACTGACTAACACATTCAAGAGAGGAGGGTCAGTTACAATAAAGGGTCTACTTCAAAGCCCACCAAGAACTTGGTGAAATTAATGATTTCATCCCAGCACCATGCTTTTTAAGTCTAGCTCACTCACTGTATTCTCGAGAGGATGAAACCGTCATTACCTGAAGTCACATCCACGCAATACATTTAAAGCACTTTTATACCACTTTAATACACATCCCAAAGAATTCTCAGAACTGTGCTCCTCGCAGAGCTATGATTCCCAGCACCCTTTACAAAATACAGGTTCCCCAAAGAACTACAGGTGAGGCATTCAAACTATATCCTTGTTCTTCCTGTGTGTGGCAATTATTCTGTCCGTGTTGTTTCTTCCTGTCTTTATAAAATGTTATGTCTATCTTTTCCCGGTTGTTGCTGTTCTCCAGGCATAGGCAAACTCGGCCCTTCAGATGTTTTGAGACTACAATTCTACATCCCTGACCACTGGTCCTGTTAGCTAGGGATGATGGGAGTTGTAGTCCCAAAACATCTGGAGGGCCAAGTTTCCCTATGCCTGCTGTTCTCCATCATGCCTTGGGTGGAGCTAATATCCCATTGTTGTTTCAGAAATTTCTCCATCGCTCTGTCCAAAATAAAATAACTATTCATAAAAGATTCATAACCTGGCAGGGATATGTCAGTAACTGTTGGTACATAAAGAGAAGCATATTCTGCCAGGCATAACCTTGCTATAAAATAATGGGGTGGGCCTGTTTAAAGACACTCTGTAGAGCCCAGTTGGATGGATGTGTCTAAAATAGGATGGGTAAAAATTAAGCAGGCAGAACTTGCTCATTTCAGGGGGGAAGATGACAGTGTAAGAATTGCAACAAGATCACTGCACCTTTAGTTTAATTCAGTATTTCAGCCAGCCAGCTAATTCATCCCATTAAAGTTTTCAGTTTTTCTTTTCTAGCTGACATTCAACATTCCGTGACTACTGAGCATCATTGGAATAAGCTTTATGGCTCTTTAGTCATACTTGGGTTTCTTCTTCTTCTTCTTCTTCTTCTTCTTCTTCTTCTTCTTCTTCTTCTTCTTCTTCTTCTTCTTCTTCTTCTTTCCTCCTCCTCCTCCTCCTCCTCCTCCTCCTCCTCCTCCTCCTCCTCTTCTCTTGGAGTTCTACTCAAGATGATGAGATTTCCCTCTTTTTTCCTCTGGGACTCTGCTTTGGTTCCTGTCCCAAACTTCTTGCTATTAGAGGGAGTGATGCTTGGCCCACCCCAGAGAATGGCCATTGTTAAGTGGCGTAAGCATTACTGTTTAAAGCACAAAACACTAGGAGGTTCTCCTGAGAAGTGCTATTGAAATACACAAGAATGGCACAAAGCCACAATTTCAATGCGAGCACAATTTCAATGAGATTTGCAAAGTGCACTATCCAGGTTGAGGCTGGAAGCTGATTTTTTGCTTTGATCTTACCCCTGTTCAGTGAGACTTACTTCCAGGTAATAATCACACAGAGGATCAGGCTATAAAAACTGTCCCATTGGATTTAGTGGAGTTGCTTTCTCCCAAGTACATGCAGAATTGCAGAATTACAGCACTAGTCTCTGTGAGGTCCAAATCTGACTAACATTTCTATAGCTGTAATTATCTGGTAACAGTCTGTGTGACTGTCAGTATATAACTGACATGTTAGCACCAACGTCCTCCAGGGGATATTTTACAAAGAAAGGGTGAGATGTCAGTTTGAAAGCCTGGTAAAATATGGTTGAAAAACTATGCTTGTCTGGTAGGAACTAAACAGTTTCTGTTTCATGTGTGCAAAATGATTCCTGCAGGGAAGATCACACCGGCCGCAAATGGATATAAATGCCAGCTTTCAGTTTTGGTTTCTTTCAGTTTTTCATTTTCCAATCTTAATTCAGTTCTCAACATTTCCACATCAGCTTGTGAATTGTGTTTTGAAGTCCTCATGAAAATTCATTTGCTTTTCAGTGCAAATTTCTCCTAAGGTACACATTATTGCAATTTTGCCTAATATACACATTTTTGCAAAGCAATTCCCACTAATAGAATGCATCGTCGCACTTTATTTTAACTAATATATGCATTCTCATACACATTTACCCTAGTAATTGCATTTTGTACACATTGCTTGGCTGGAGAACAACACCGCAAAATTCAGAGAAGTGTGAATTTTGACGGTGGCTGTGTTTTGATTTGTGTGAATTAGGCAGATGTAGTTTTGAATTGAATTGAATCCCTCCTCCATCCCTACTTATAAATCATCCCTTAAAGAACTCATGTGCACCCTCTACCTTTTCCATCCACTCCCCTTGTGTGTTTATGTAAGTCTGCTAATACAGCATTTCCCTCTCCTTTAATTTATGTGAGCTGCTTTGGGAGCTTATGATGGCCTGAAAAGTGGAGGAAAAATTACAGCAAATAAATAAATGTTGATGGCTTCAAGGCTCCTGCTCTCCCTCCATATGGCTCTATATATTTAAAATAGGACTTTGACTGGGCATCTCTTCAAGTAGAAGATTCCTTCAAATGTAAGCCTATCCTCTATATGGGGCTATAGCTAGATTTAGTCCCACTCTGAGAAAACCCATGGACATGATGAAATTAGATTTATTGATTTCACTGAGACTCCTCTGAGTATAACTTAGCTGCATATAACCCCTGGCTGTCTTAACTGCCACTCATATTTTTCCATCTAATTATCTCTGATAATGATGCTGTATCACCAAGGCCTGTAGTATCCAGGGGAAGTTGTAGCATTTAACTTCTTCCCTACAGCTATGCTGAGGAAAATAACTCCTATGGAGCTGGTATTTGAATTTTTAATTAATTTTTATTGGAATTTTATTTACAACATAACATAAACCCCCACCCCCCAATACACAACCCACCCTCATTAAACATGAACATAACATACAGTGAACATAACATACAACAATATAAACAATGAAATAAAAGACTTCCTTTATCCTGTATCTGGCCTCCTTATTTACTTCTTATAAACTGTTTCCTTTATGAATAATTATTAAGATTTTTCTAATTATAACTTAAATATCCACAAAGTCTTCTGCATGGAGCTGGTGTTTGAATGGTGAGAATCCTTCATGGCCCCGCAAAGGCAGGATCCTTCCCTTTGAGGACTGGTTCCAATGTGAAATGCACTCTGATCACCAGAGCTTCAGTCTCTATGTACACCATACATTTAATCACATAACTTCCCCCCAAAGAATCCCAGAAACTGTAGTTCACGAAGGGTGCTGGGAATTGTAGCTCTGTGAGGAGTAAATTCCCACGATTCTTGGTGGGAAGTGGTGTGCTTGAAATATGCTTTCAACATGTGATGTAGTGTACTTGGCTACTACCTCATGTATTTGAGGAAAAGTCAATTGTTTGGGCTGTTCTGGAAAGAAATAGTTATAAGAACAAGAAAGCCTGGCTTACATGTGGTCTCAATTTCGCACCCCCCCTTTTGCTGCCCCAATTTTTTCCTCCTTTTTGTGTGTGTGTATGTGCGTTGGATAACCTCAACATTGCCCTTTGCAAAAAAAGGTCATCAGATAAACACCAACACTAGGCTTTTCTCACAAACCCAACACCAACACTTGCCTTAGGGTACTTTAATATAGCATGGGAAGTTAAATTAGAAGCATATATTTGATAATAGCACCTTGATGTGGGAGCCTTCAAAAGGGTTCTGCCCTCATCGAGGGATTAAGGGCCTAGTTTAGCAATCAACAAAAGCCTCTGTGGAAGAGTGAGACTAAAACCAGCATTTTCCTCTCCTCAAAGATTTTTTTTTTAATGCTCCCCAAATTCTCCTCAGTGATTTCCTCTGTGAGTTTGTTGGGGAATATACGCTGAATATTTAATGAAAAAATTAGCTGTGAAGATCAGACTGCAAGGTTTTCTACGAACAAGAGGCTTCTGTCTGTGCTGACTCCTGGATACTGTAGTAATACTTTTCTGCTGATGTATTCCCCAATGTGCCTTTTAATATTTCTCTGCTTTTGTTTTTACTGCTCTTAAAAGCTGCCTTGGAAAATTCCCATGAAAAGCAGGGGAAAAGCAGGGGGGGGGGGAGTAAAAATGTTGGACAACAATGGTACTTCCCATCATATCTGACATGGGCATAACCCCGTTTCTCAATTTTCTTTCCCATTGGCTAACCAATGTTGTGTGTCCACAAGACCAAGGAGAATAGAAATGGTTTGAGGAGGCAATGGAAGCTCATCAGTGAAGTATAATATACCCTCCAACATTTCTCTGGTGAAGATAGGGACATCCTATTCCATGATAGTAGTAATAATAATTTTATCATTTCTACCCCGCCCATCTGACGTGGTTGCCTCAGCCACTCTGGGCAGCTTCCAACATATATAAAGACACAATAAAACATTTTTTAAAACTTCCCTATACAGGGCTGCCTTCAGAGGTCTTCTAAAGGTTCTTTAGTTGCTTACCTCCTTGGCTTGGCGGTTGCATAACTCCATACCCTCCAACATTTCTCCGATGAAAACAGGGACATCCTAAGGGAAAGCGGGATATTCCAGGATCAAATCAGAAACTGGGACGGCTTCTCTAAATCTGGGACTGTCTCTGGAAAGTAGGGACACTTGGAGGGTCTGGTATCTTCCTGGACTGTGATGGGAAGCAAATTCCATAACTTAGACACCATTACTTAGAAAGCCCTATCTCCCATTCCCACACAATGAGCAACACTTGTGAAGGGGGATGGACAAAAAAAGCTTCATGCTGATGGTCATCAACTGAAGGAAAGAGACCAGTCTTTGTGACCTCATGCTGCTACTGCCAGCCTGAAAGAAGGAGGTTGGCCATTGTGACCTCATGCTAATGCTGCCCACTTGAAGGAGGGAGACCAGCTATTGTGACCCCACTCTGATGTTGCCAGGATAAAGGAGAGCAAGCAGCCATTGTGACATATGCTGATGATGGCTGCCTGAAGGGGAGAGCGACTGATAACTGTGACCTCATGGTGATCCTCCCTGCTTGACTAACCCATGTCTCCTTTTGCTGATGTCCCCTCCGCCCAAAGTCACTTTAATGTATTGCCAACCACTTTTTATAAGGAAGGCACTCTTTGCATCCTGGAGCAAACAGGGGGTGATTAACCTCCTAGCTAACCTTCCCATCCTCTGAAACGCAAGTGTCACATCTCATCTGGCAGGCAGGTAAGGCCACACCATCCATCAAGGCTTTCCAGAGGATGAGATGACTGTCCTCTAACATAAGGTTACCAGATTTTTTCAAAGAACCGGGGGACACCTTTCTTTTTTAAGAGAAAAAAAGTTATTTAAGAAAGTTTTTTTATATAAAAAAAGTAATATCTTCCCTTCTGCAGTCTCCTCTGGAGCACTAGCCACCATGGAGTAGGCTCGGCTTGGGTGTGGGCTTGTCTACGTGTCCTTGCCCTCCCAGTGCTCTCCTACTTCTCCTCCTCTGTGGCGGTGGCAGCGGCGCAGCATGGTTGGCACTCCCCTCTTTTTTCTCCTTCCTCTTTCTCTCTCTTCCTTCTCCTCTCCTTCTCCCTGCGTCGGCTCCAGGGTTTTCCTGCCACTGGGCAGTTGGCCGGGTGGCCAGGCACTCTCGCTCCTGGCTTGATTTGGGTTGCAGGAGGTGGTGGTCAGCGATTCCCCCAGTTGATGCGCTGGGTGTCCCCGGTTCCCCCTTGGCAGTGTCAGTGTCAGCGGCAGCCTCAGCAGCCTGGAGCCAGCATGGTAGCACAGTTGGCTCTGGCTGGCTTCAGGAGCTGCTCACTGCTGTGGTGCCCACCATTTTGCCTCGCCGGAAGTCCCCATATGATGTGTCTTGTGCCGTTGAACCAATCACACAACATTCATTCCCTACTAATAAATCTACAACACTTAAAATATAAATCCGGAGACATTAAATGAAATTCGGGTACATTCCAGGGACAGATTATGTCCAGGGACAGATTTGTAAATCCGGTGATGTGACTGTCCCCGGGAAACGGGGACTTCTGGTAACCATACTCTAAGATCTGCTGGCTGCCAATGAAAGCATTTTTCTGCATTATGTCCACTTCTGTCTGCTGCCAGTCATTTCTCTAGTAAGCTGGGAGGCAGTGAAGAGTCAGAAGGCAACACCCAACCTTTGGAAATGAGAAAGCTCCCTAGAGAGGCAGCCAAGAAGACTATAGCTCTTCCCAAAAAGAAGAACCACTAAGCAAAACTAAGTAACAACCACCTCGCAGCAAACTAACATCCATACAATAATGAAAACGTTACCTGTAGCACTCCAAGAAACCAGAACTCATCCTCTAGACTTTATGATTGGGAGCGATCCAGGTTTAAGCATACAGATCAGATGTCACCATGTCTCACTTGATCACCTTAAACTTAATCAAAACAACAATTAGAATTGTGAGCAGAAGCTGCATTGCATTTTTACGTGCCACAAAATTAGTCCAGGGAATTTTGTGCATAGGTCTTGACAGCACAAGCCCTGCACAAGGACTTCTGCTCGCACAAGAGGGTTTTCCCCCATCCTGTGCCTTATGCACCCCCTTAAAACAGCACATGGGGAGAAGAGTGGTGGAACTATTAGAAGAGTGCAGTGTTGAATTCCTCCCACTATATATATAGATAAAAGTGGTACAGTATTAACAACGAAACATCACCGGCAACAAAAGAATTCAAAACCAAATTCAGGAGTTTCATCTTCAACGTCTGAGAAATTTCAAGGGAATCCAAAAAGGTTTTAATGTGATCCACAAAGTGTCTAGGTGCTTTAAAAAAAAACCCATAGTTTAAATTTTTCAGTGTTTTCAGAGCAAATGTATGTAGATTTTATCAACACTGAGTGCCCCTTGAACATTGCTTTGAAGTTGCCACCTTACTGCTGGAAACCTGCAGCATGATAGATGTCTTTGAACTACAGTTTCCATCATCCCTGACCATCGACTACACTAACTGGAGCTGTAAAACACCTTTCCTCCTGAATAAATTGCAGGCATTACATTTTCTGGAAGCAATGACTTTTGTAGGCTTGGTTTGATTATACCGTGTGTTAAATTATTCAAGTTTTCACCCCACCCTCAAAATACAACACAACACTTTAAAAATGGATACAGTCCATTCTCCCACAAAGGTCTGCCATCACACTCCCCCACATCATTCTGCTGCATAGATATATCTCAGCTTGTTCAGTTGGGTTTGATCCCCTTAGAATCTTGTTCTACTCTTTGCAAGACAATAAACAGGCTACGTACTTAACAGGAAGGTCATTGTCCAAGGATGGATCCTTATGTAGCGAAAACAGAACCATCCATGAACAAGAGGGAGGTAACAGCAGGATTGGGGCAACCCCAAAGTTTGCAGAAGTGCAAACTTGGAGGGAGGGGACCCAAGGGAGAGAACCCCCAAAATGGCTCACTGTTCAGGGGTCATGAAAAGCTAACCGCTTTTTTAATGTATCAGATTTTTTACTTTACAGCAGATGAAACAATAATTATGAATGTCAGCCATTGGTTAGTGGTCATTATTTCTCTTGATTCCACCAAATAGTAAATATAGCATGCAATGAATTGTGCATTTATTTATTTTTACAGTTTTTAGAGGGGCTACCTTTCACCTCATTTTATTAATAACTTAGAGGGGAGGTAGGGTGGGAAGGAAACAGCAATAAATGTACATTCTCTCCCAAGTATCCATGCAAAGAGAAAGAAATCACTTCCAGATGCCTCCATGGGGCATAGTAGCTTAACAGTTCTTTAGGTGTCACTTAAAAGTTTTTATCACTTGCCAGAGGGTATGCTGCAAAATTCCTAAAAGGCAATTATAGCAGTAAGATATGTAATAAATGTCTCTTGGGTGTATAAAGATGGTGTGAGAAACAAGCGTCCAGAAAATCAAAGGACTGCACCTTTTAAACACCGCTCTGCAACTTCCTCATCTTAACTGCATGCACTTTGGGAGATATACATGTGACTCCTCTTTTATTTAGCATTTTGCTTGTTTGGAATTATTCTAACCCATCTTCTCTCCCCTTTCTGCTTAGCAGTTTTAAAACTCATGTAAAATACTGGCCAGGAAGGTAAAGGTAAAGGACCCCTGGACGGTTAAGTCCAGTCAAAGGCGACTGTCACTTTCAGGCTGAGGGAGCCGCCGTTTGTCCACAGACAGCTTTCTGGAGCATGTGGCCAGCATGACTAAACCGCTTCTGGCGCAATGGAACACCGTGAAAGAAACCAGAGTGCACAGAAATGGCATTTACCTTTCCTCCGCAGCAGTACCTATTTATCTACTCACACTGGCATGCTTTCAAATTGCTAGGTTGGCAGGAGCTGGGACAGAGCAACGGGAGGTCAACCCTGTCATGGGGATTCAAACCACCAACCTTATGATTGGCAAGCCCAAGAGGATCTGTGGTTTAGACCACAGCGCCACTCGTGTCCCTAGGCTGGGTTAACTTCCACTATCTATACTTGGTTACAATGAGCTAGTTCCATAAGTGGTGATGGCAAATAGCTTGCACAGCACTATGTGTGGGTTTGGTGGAGCTACAGCATATGGCTGTTGCTGGGCCTTAGGAGAGAGTGTTTGAAATTCATTATAAACAGAGGTCCATATGTATGCCTGTCCATGACAGAAACCAGAGTGCACAGAAACACCATTTACCTTCCTGCCACAGCAGTACCTATTTATCTACTTGCACTGGTGTGCTTTCGAACTGCTAGGTTGGCAGGAGCAGGGACTGAACAACGGGAGCTTACCCCATCACGGGGATTCGAACCACTGACCTTCTGATCAGCAAACCCAAGAGGCTTAGTGGTTTAGACCACAACGCCACCCACTAACTCTGTATTTGGCAGTGTGGCGTTCGTACGGAGCCCCCGGTCGTCTCACATACTATTGACCCATACACCACTAATCCGCTGCCACCAACCAGGTCCTCTCTGGTAAATCTCTTAGTCTCAGTCAGGTTCTTAAGTTAACAAAGAAGAGTGTAGTTTATTGCAAACACAAATAAACTTTAACTGCATTCAAACGTTGTTACTCTTTACCTTCTTAGTCTTATTTTTATCCTGTCTCTAACTCTTCTACCTCCCCTCACACAAGAACCAACTGCACAAACTGTCTATTTCCAACTGTCTGTCAGCTGCTTTCCCAACTGCCTTAACCAACCAACCAACCAACCAACCAACCAACCAACCAACCAACTAACCAACCAACCAAACCTCGGGCTAAGCCCTTTTATAAACAGGTAGGCTCCGCCTCTGGCTTTCCTATTGGTCTACCAATTAACTCTTTCTCTCCCCCTGTACAGACATTTTCAAAAGAATGGGCAAACGCCACAGGCAGCTTCTTATTTTGCTATGTTCCTACATAGAACTGTAGCTGTGCGAAATTGTTTTATGGACAGGAATGGCTGTGTGATATAAGACATCATGATATGACACAGGGGCACGAGGGGCATGAATATCAAAGGAATTACTTAATGTACTCTCTCTGCTCCAAAAAGACTCAAACCACAAAAGGTGGAGAGTGGGGAGGAAAAACCCAGATATAACATTGCAGTCGTATCCATACATGTTTGGGATGGTTGTGTAAGCCCCACTGAAAACATTTAGGTTTTGCTTTGGGTAAACACATAGGATTTTGCTCCAAGTATTTGAGTATGGCATAACACTAGAATATCTAAATGTTTATGATATATAGGGCTTTAAGGCACACAATTTTTAAAGAACGACTACCATTCAAAGTCATTGATATGAAATGCCACAGATTATTTGATTCCATCCAAGTAACAATTCCACAACAGTTCCACAAACTTCAAAGAAACCAAAGAACTCAAAGAATCTAGTCCTTCAAAATCTTCATCAGGAATATTTGTACCAATATTTGGAGAAGTTATGTGGGCTGCTGCAATTTTGCTGCTGCTTCTGCTTCCTTTATCAGTTGCCATATACCAGAAAGATCTCATGGGAACTAACAAATGTAAAGAAATAAAATTTAAAAGCTAACATAAAATAAATGTAATAATTCCCAGCAATTACCCTGCCTTCCCTAAGTTCTTCAGTATGGTCACCATCAAAACAACAAACCACCACCACTACCAACAACAACAACAACAACTACCAAGCAACAGAAGAGACAGTTAATAATAAAATGATGTCTTGGGAAATATTGGGTTTGGCACTGAAAATATCGTATTGTCAGTGCTAAGCAGTCCTCCCTGGGGAGAGTATTCTATAGCTAAGGATCCATTACGGATCCTTAGTATCTGTCACTTATAGCAAACCTTTGCACTTCTGCTGGAGGGGGCACTCAGAGGAGGACCTCTGACAATGGCCTAGGGTTCTGGGCAGTTTCATATGAGACACCACACAAGGTACCGAGGTAAGGCTTTATGGGTCAAAACCACCCCTTTGAATTACACCTGCAAATCTATTGGAAGTCAACACAGCTAGATCAGAATTGATGTTTTATATTTTCACACCACCTGGTCCATGTTAGGAGTCTGGTCCCTGAATTCTGTACCAGCTGTGGTTTCTGGACAGGCTTCAAAGGCAGCCCCATGTATAGCTCATTGCAGTAATCTAATTTGGTGTGCGGGGGAACAAGGGTTAACTTCTCTTTCCTCAAGTATGCAGCAGCTGCAATCCAAATGGCTAACCCTACGGAGTAGTAGTAAAAGATGTTGGGAGTAGTAAAAGATGTTGGGAGATTTGTTGAGGAAAATCTGTGATGAGATGTAGGCCCTGAGCGTGGTACATACTGTGTTCACATGCAACACTAAACCCTCTGAGGAAGACTTCCATTGAGTTTAGTTTCACTTTAAAGAAGCACTCTTTAACATGATGTTCAACCCAAGGATCCTGGTTTAAAACAAACTCTGGCCCGTTTCATAATAAGTCAGTTTCAAATCATGGGTTATGCATCTGCTTTAGTAAATTACCCATTGCTTTTAAACCAGGATTCCAGCTTTGAATAGAACATTAAGTAAAACTAAACTTGACAGAAGGTCTTCTCCTGGTGGCAAAATACCAGGAGGAGTTGTTGAGGAGCATATGAGTCTAACTCTTCAGTTCGGCTTACTGAGAATCATCCATGATTTTAGTGTTACATGTGAACTGATCTATTGTGAGTGTGAGCAAGCATGAGGAACTCAGGAGTCAATGCATTTAAAGCCTTTGGAGTTCAAGAAGGGTTGGAATTTGCCTCTGGTATGAGGAGAACTTCCACCAGCATGCAACCCTTGAGTGCTGAATTGGGATATTGAACTTCAGAGTCTTTGGCTGTGTTGCTTGACACCCGCTAGGACAATTATTGGAGACAGGTTGGATAGAGCCCATCTTCTTGCCAAGGCACAGAATCGGGCACAGGGTGCTAGCTATGGGTCTCAGGGGATTCACCTTCCAGTCTGCTGAAATTTCAATCAATTCGGGAAGTGCAATCATAACCCCTGCTGCTTTAAGCATCTTTGCACCATCCGTGGTTGTTCAAGATGAACAGGCATGTAGGTCACCTGCTCATGGTCTTCCCCCACTATGGATGTTCTGTTTTTCTCTTTGAAGTATACCAATTATTCATAATTTTGCATCTGCACATATAAATTAGCATCTGCTAATTATATGCAAAGCTGTGGCTTCTTTTGACGTCTTTGTTGGTGACGCAAATGCAGCCATCGAATGGTGCCCAGTTAACCCTCAGCCTTTTGCTTCTTTTCAATCCTCACTTCTTATAATGAAAAGCAAGAAGCAGGACAAGGGAGAAAGCATCCTTATCTCCAGAGTTTGAAAGGAGATTATGCAAGTTCATTTATCAGCTCTGTTTTATGGGTGGGTATAATCAAGCTGAGCAAAAGCTGTTTACAGAGTGATCAGAAAGATAAATGGGTTGATGGAAGAGCTCTTAAATACCCGGATCCATCACTGCACCACATAAAGCATGAACTGTCTTACATGAAAAAGACGAACAGAGCAAAGGTCTTAAGATGTTTCACTCCTTGAAAGGAGCAGTAATGATTTTGGACATATTTTCCATTATGAGCTTATAATATTTAACTGTTGCTGAAAACCAAAGGTCTGTATTGCTGCATAAAACTGCTAACTGAATCAAGATGGCTCAGTTTTAATAACTACAACATTTCAACTGACTCCCCAAAGTAATCCCAGCCCGTGGGAGAGATGGGAGCATAATTTCCACCCACTGGGCAAATTTATGAATAAACAGATCAGCTTCACAAACTCATAATAAACAATTGAGTCTTCCTTGATGGTCTGAAGCCTTAAAAACAAAAAAAATAAACTCACAGAATGATTTGAGGTTGGAGAAGAAGCAGGTTATATCCTAATCACCAGGAGGAAATAGACTGGAGACTGGGAGCGGCTGCCGGGACCATATAACACCAGTCCTAAAGGATGTGCACTGGCTCCCAGCATGTTTCTGAGCACAATTCAAAGAGTTGGTGCTGAACTTTAAAGCCTGAAGGAGTGTCTCCACACCTATTTTTCAGCCTGGACACTGAGGTCCAGCTCAGAGGGCCTTCTGGTGATTCCCTCACTGCGAGAAGTGAAGTTACAGGGAACCAGGCAGAGGGCCTTCTTGGTGGTGGCACCCACCCTGTGGAACTCCCTCCCATCCGATGTCAAGGAGATATGACTCTACTGCTGGAGACTCCCTTAGTAGCCTAGGCAAAGTGGGCAAGTGCCTCTTTTGTGAGAGAGATTGTCTGGTTGCTCTCAGTAGATCTTCCTCAGGTCTTCATAATACCTTATAGAATGTTATTTAATTTTTCTGTTCACCACCATAGTTTTTTGAATGATTCTTTTTTATTAACGAACTGGCAGCTTGAAAATGCTTTTATAAATGACTAGGAAAGGGATGCGGAATCTGGGGTCTGGGGTCCCTCCACATGCAGCCCTCCAGACCTTTATCTGGCCCCTGAGACTCTCCCCTGCCACACCCCTTCTCCTTACCAGCTCCTTTAACACTCTCCTTGAATGTTTTTGTCTAGCTGGACTGTCTCCTTGAACTCTGATAATAGAATCATAGAAGCATAGAGCTGGGATCCTGAGGACCACCTAGTCCAACCCCCTGAGATGCAGAAATATGCACCTGTCCCATACAGGAATCGAACCTGCAACCTTGGTGTTATCAGCACCATGTTCTAACCTACTGAGCTACCTGTGATGCCTCTTGCTTTCCTGGATGGAAGACAGAGAGGAATGTATGTGTTTGTGTAGGGACCAGACTGTACAAAGGTATCATTTACATTCATGATTCCCAAGCGCTTTTGCTTCTGGCCCCTGAATGGTTATCTCCCCAGAGCGAGAGATGTGAATTAAGGCTCTGCAAGCTATCAGCTCTGGAGATGTGATGCGGGAGTGGCAGGCTTTGGCTGTATCAGAGGGTTTAAGCTGTGACTCCACCTATTCTCAATCTGTATATTTGGGAATCAATTGAATACTGCATTAAAAAACACCACAAACCCCTTGTGGCCTCCTTCCAAAGGAAACCTGGGAAAATGCTTCACCCCTGGGACTTTTAATTGCTTGGAGAATTGAGGAGAGCATAACAGTATTTTATAGCTAGACCTGGCAGTATAGCACATGTGCATATTATTGGGTAAAGGTAAAGGTAAAGGGACCCCTGACCATTAGGTCCAGTTGTGGCCGACTCTGGGGTTGCGGCGCTCATCTCGCTTTATTGGCCGAGGGAGCCGGCGTACAGCTTCCGGGTCATGTGGCCAGCATGACTATGCCGCTTCTGGTGAACCAGAGCAGCACACGGAAATGCCGTTTACCTTCCCACCGGAGCGGTACCCATTTATCTACTTGCACTTTGACGTGCTTTCGAACTGCTAGGTTGGCAGGAGCAGGGACCGAGTAACGGGAGCTCACCCCATCGCGGGGATTCGAACCGCCGACCTTCTGATCGGCAAGTCCTAGGCTCTGTGGTTTAACCCACAGCGCCACCCGGGTCCCTGCTATATTATTGGGTAGGAGTGACAAATGTCCTTTAAATACTTGTTTTATGTCCCTGGGATTGAGCACCAGTGTTTCCATAAACTCTGGAGACCCAAGTCTCTTGCCCATAAACCTCAACAACAGCACAGAGTTCCACTGGTGTGTCCTTGATCTCAGCATCCTTGAATATTACACTCTTGTCCCGGCCTCCTGCTGCCAGTCAACTGCTTCACCCCACTGGCTCCTCCCGCTTGTGCATGAGAAATACCAGCAGGAGCTAAGCAACTGTGGCTGTTTGAAAGGCAGGGAGAAGTGTGCCTTCCTGGATGACATGCACTCTCAAAAACTAAAAGGCCTTGAATTATGGCTGGGGTAGGAATCCAGGGAACCATGATTCCAAACTGGATGCACCTGGTCGGAGCTGCCCGGACCAATGTGAACATCAGGGGAAGAGTTTGCTCCAGAACCCCAGCATTGCCAGATTCTCTTATAGTCTTATTCTTGGTGATGCAAGCCAAATTGGCACTCCCATGCAGGATCAGATCCTGAATAATAGATGTTTTTCCACATCCCATTATGGGATTTAGTAACACTGCCTCAAATGAACTGGCTTTATGCACCGTATTTTTCGCTCTATAAGACGCACCCGACCATAAGACGCACATAGTTTTAGAGGAGGAGAACAAGAAAAAAAATATTCTCTCCCTCTCTGCGCAGTGCCTCTCCAGCAAAGTGGGAGGAGAAACAGAAGGGGCTCCGTTTCTCCTCCCGCTTTGCTGAAGGGGCGCTGCACAGCTTTCCCTCTCTGCGCAGTGCCTCTCCAGTGAAGCGAAGTCAGAATAGCGAGAGGGATCGGTGTGCACCAATCCCTCTCGCTCTCCTGGCTTTAGGGATAGCTGTGCAGCCTGCATTTGCTCCATAAGACGCACACACATTTCCCCTTACTTTTTAGGATGGGAAAAGTGCGTCATAGAGCGAAAAATACGGTACCTTAGAAGACTGAAAAATAGGTATTTCTGGCCTTGTTTTGTTTTCATTCCAGCCACTCTGCATATCACACTTTGGCAATCTTCCTATCATCACAACTTCAAAGGTGGAACGGTAGTGTTTCCCTCCCTGTAATGCAGAAGGAACTAAAGCCAAAGTTCTTGAATTGATAAAAAGCTGGAGCATTAATAACAAGTGCTAGATTTTGCAAATCTTTCCACGTCATTCTAAAATGTGCCAATCCCGACATTTCTGCTGCTAAGGATGGGGAGCAGTTTCAGATGGATGCTGAAAACCTGGTACTTTCATCATCTCAAAAAATTATTAATTGCTTTCTACTGGTGCCTCAATTGTCTAGTAGTGTTTGACCACTAGGCAGCCAACCTGTGTTTGGGCAAGATCCTATCAGAGTCGAAAACTTTTAAAAGTCTCATTGCTTTCAATGCAAAATATTTAAATATACTTAACTATCCGGTTGAAATCCATTTAATCTTGCTTCGTTTTGGCTGGATCACAACTGCTGATACAAATACACATCGATATAATGAAAATAATGGTGGTTGTCTCCATAAGCTCATTGGGATAAGGAAGGAGCCTAATCACACAAACTGTGTTTGTTCTCTTTGTACGGTGCAGGTTAGACAGGAGAGAACCTCAGCTGGTAGGAGCGGGGCCTTTACAGCGGTGGCAGACTTTGGGATCTCAGTTTTCAGTGGCGCCCTGTGTTAAAATTTGGTGCCCCCTGCCTCTCACCCTCCATTCTACAGCATTGTGGTGGCAGCCCCAGCAATGCGGCGCCCAGTGAGGCTTCACGAATCGTGCCACCCTAAAACCGCCTCTCTTCACAGCAACTGGGGAATGATCTGCAAGATTGTGGTTTTCTGCCTGCTTTTAGGAAGGGTTGCAAGATGTTCCTGTTCTAGCCGGCTTTTGGCTTGTCTGATTGAGGGCTACGCCCAGAAATGGGTGAGTTGCGAGTTAATGGATGCTGTTATCTTTCGTCGTTCCACATAGGCTTTGTTTGGTGCTGGGGGTTTTGCTTTGCCGGTTGTGTTTTATCCACTGTCTGCTTTGAGCTTGTGGGAAGAGCCTGGCAAACGTGTCTCAAACACACAGATGAGATCGGCAAGGGTGTGAAAGCCACGCACAGAGCTTACGCGTCACAATTTGCGACTAAAACGAAGCTGTGCAAGCTTTCGTGATGAGGATGGATGTGACGCCTATCGTTGCAAAAATAAAATAAAAGAGCAGGCATCTGGGATCAAGCATTTGCTTGTGGGAAGTCCCCGAGGACTGAGCTTGCTACTCTTAGGAGGTGCAGCTGTATTGGCGAGGAAGGAGGAAATGCTTCTGTAAGCCTTGGGGCATGTTTGGCAGGAACTCATTACTTGCTTGCACAAATGGGTGGAACCTTTGGCTCTGAGCAGACCAGTTAATTTTGTAACAGAGAGTGTAACATACACATGCTCAAGCAATAGACACCAGATTTTTATATTAAGGACATAAAACATGAGAAAAAGCCCTGCCAGATCAGGCCAGAAACCCATCTTGTCCAACAGCCTACTCCCACAGTTGCCAACCAGATATATATAGAGGAAACAAGTTTGAGCGCAACAGCACTCTTTTAATTTTGGAAATGTAACAGAAAAAAAGAGACATTGTCAGCTTCTGCCGACAGTAAGAATAGACCATTGTTCCTGATTTGAAAATTATAAATTTATATAGGCAGTCCTTATGTCCAAATGATATAGGCTCTTATAAGTTATAACTTCAAACACAGAAAATGCAGTGAGAATTCAGACTGCGGAGTGGGAGATATCGGGTATTTATCCTTCCAGTCTTTCGGTATGCAGTGGTACATCTAGTTACAAACTTAATTCGTTCCGGAGTTCCGTTCTTAACCTGAAACTGTTCTTAACTAGAGGCGTGCTTTCGCTAATGGGGCCTCTTGCTGCTGCTGCGCCGCCGGCACATGATTTCCGTTCTCATCCTGGGGCAAAGTTCTCAACTTGAGGTAACTCTTCCAGGTTAGCAGAGTTTGTAACCTGAAGCATTTGTAACCTGAGGCGTTTGTAACTCTAGGTACCACTGTAATTCTCTTTGCAACCATAAGGGCTCACAGGGACCACTCTCACTGTCCATCTGTTGGTCACCACACCACAGAAAAATAAATTAAGGGTGTGTGACTACCTGCAAACAGCAAGGACTATTTCTCCAAATCAAAGTGAATGTGAACAACAGACCTCGACACACTTGTGATTCCCAGGAAGTGGTATCCAGAGACATAGGCTGGATCTACACTGACCTAATTAACGTTATTAGAACGTTATTAGCGATATCATTCTAAAAATGTCGCAGGGCATGCTTGCAAATTAAAAGCGTATCTTACCAGGTTTCTTCGTCAATCAGTTAAATCCATCCATTTATTACGGTCATAGGTAAAGGTAAAAGGTAAAGCACTCCTGGACATTTAAGTCCAGTCAAAGGCGACTATGGGGTTGCGGTGCTCATCTTGCTTCAGGTTGAGGGAGCCAGCATTTGTCCGCAGACAGCTTTCCGGGTCATGTGGCCAGCATGACTAACTGCTTCTGGCACAATGGACAGAAACCAGAGTGCACAGAAATGCCGTTTATCTTCCCACCGCAGCGGTACCTATTTATGTGCTTGCACTGGCATGCTTTCAAACTGCTAGGTTGGCAGGAGCTGGGACAGAGCAATGGGAGCTCACCTCATCACGTGGATTCGAACCGCCAACCTTCTGATTAGCAAGCCCAAGAGGCTAAATGGTTTAGACCACAGCGCTACCCGGCCATAGACTACTCATTTTACTACTTTAAAATGGCTAGAAATGCAACAATCATGACAACAAGATAATATATATATATATATATATATGCTTTCGTAGATTTTCACGGGTACAGGAATGCAGGTTTTGGTGTCCTCGGGTATCTTCCCGTGTAAAAGTTGGGGTGTCTAGGCGACGTTTCGACGAGGTCTCACTCGTCATCTTCAGGCTGGTGCTTTCGGCTTCTTGTTACTGGAACAGAGCAGGATCTCAGTGTTTGAGTTCCTATAAATACTGTTGAGGAGGTTCTGGGCAGAGAGGAAGTTCCCAGGCTAGTGTGCCTTTTCTTCTTTTGTTCCTTAATTGCTTGAGGGATATCTTGAGTGATTTCTTGAGTGATATCCTGAGTACCACTTAGGTGGGTCATTAGGTGTGGATTAGTTGCTAAAGCCTTTGTGTCTTGACCTCTTGAACTTTGTGAAGAGTTTTTCTGAGAAGATGGGTGTACTACATTTAGTTGTGCTCTGGCTTGGCTTCGTGTATAGGGGCGAGCTGTGGTTTTGTGGCCTGTGCCAGCCAGATCTGTGTAGGGATTGCAGGGGGGTGCAGCATCCGGAGGTGCCACCATGGTTTGGCTACTGGATGGTGTCTGTAATTTATCTGTGGAGAGGGTCTGGGTTTGGGTCTGGTGTGGTTGATTGGTGATGGCGTTCTGTGTGCCTCTGGATCTGGTGTCAGTTTTTGTGGGGAGGGCTAATTTCCAGATGTCTGGCAAGCGGGATGTGTCGTCACGCTTGTTCATGTTGTGAGGGTGTTTCTCTATCTCAATGGCTTCCATGATTATTCTCTTGTGGTGATGTTCCATGTTAGAGAGCAATTTGGAATCTGCAAAATTAATTTCGTGCCCTGTTTCTTTCATGTGTTGGAAGAGAGAGGAAGTTTTTTCTTCTTTTTTGACGGCATTCTTGTGTTCTGCGATACGTGCATTTATTCGTCTGTTTGTTTGTCCAATGTACGTGGCTGGGCAGACTTTGCAGACACCAAAACCTGCATTCCTGTACCCGTGAAAATCTACGAAAGCATATATATATATATATATATATATATATATATATATAGCTGGAAAAAAGCAGAGAAACAGGAGTCGCTAACCAACTAGAGCTTTGCCCAGTTGAACCCTGGGCACGAAAAAGAATCATGTGTCTGAAGCACAAGATTTCATAAACTGAATAATAATGCCTCTGTAAGGCTTGCTGTCCTTGATTTATCATGATTTAATTACAGGTTATAGCAGATGCACAGAATCGTGCTACATTGTGTGTCAGAAGATTTCTATCTGATATGATAATAAGTATTTTAAATAGAATGTTTCAGTTCTCCCTGTTCTTCTTCTTCTTTTTTTAAAGGATTGGGGTAATGAGCTGTTTATGCAGGTCATGATAAAAAGGGCAATGGAATAGTACCTGGGCTTCAGTTTCCACACTTCCCATGTGTCACAGGGATATAACCGCTCTCAAACAGGGCTCTTATTATGTCTGTCTTCAAGGAGCACAGAAGGTAAAACATTTAATCTGGTTATCATAAAAGCTTTCCCGTATTTGGGGATTGATGAATTTGACATATATTTTTGCATTATAAATGTCCCTGTATTTGAGATGGTGTGCACTCAGTCTCAGGTGATTTTGTAATTCATTGTCTCTGATTTGTTGTATAATAGCTTTAGTTTTAATAATAGTTTTAATAATAAACCATTTATTTAAAACCACTTTAGTTTTAATAATAAACCATTTATTATTATTATTATTATTATTATTATTATTATTATTATTATTATACCGCCCTATACCTGGGGGTCTCAGGGCGGTTCACAGAATTAAATCAAGATATAAAACCACAAAATACCTAATAAAAATACAAAGAACAACCCAATAGCCCCCCCCCCCGACACATTCTAAAAGGGCATAGGATGTCAAACAGATCAACCAAAGGTCTGGTTAAAAAGGAATGTTTTTGCTTGGCGTCTAAAGGTGTATAATGAAGGCGCCAGGTGAACTTCGCTGGAGAGAGCATTCCACAGACAGGGAGCCAATGTAGAGAAGGCCCGTTCTCGTGTTGCCACCCTCTGGACCTCTCAAGGAGGAGGCACTCAAAGGAGGGCCTCAAAAGATGATCTCAGGGTTTGGGTAGGTTCATATGGAAAGAGGCGGTCCTTGAGGTATTGCAGTCCTGACCTGTTTAAGGCTTTACCGGTCAAAATCAGCACTTTGAATTGGGCCGCAAAACTAATTGGTAGCCAGTCCAGTTGGAGCAGGATCAGTGTAGTATGCTCAAACCGTCTTGCTCCGGTGAGCAACCTGGCCACTGAACTCTGCAACCAATGAGCCAGCAGAGGGAGGTGTCACAATGAAGGGCGTGTCACAAGGAACTCCGCAACCTAGCAACCACCAGCACCGAACTGACACTACTCTCAACTGACACTCCTAAGTTTGCTTATATGGCTATTAATCCATGTTTAGCCTCAACACATTTTAAAAGGGCATTGGATGTCAATCAGATCAACCAAAGGCCTGGTTAAAAAGGAACCTTTTTGCCTGGTGCCTAAAGAAGAAGAGAAGCGTTTGGATTTGATATCCTGCTTTATCACTACCCTAAGGAGTCTCCAAGCGGCTAACATTCTCCTTTCCCTTCCTCCCCCACAACAAACACTCTGTGAGGTGAGTGAGGCTGAGAGACTTCAGAGAAGTGTGACTGGCCCAAGGTCACCCAGCAGCTGCATGTGGAGGAGCGGAGACGCGAACCCGGTTCACCAGATTACAAGTCCACCGCTCTTAACCACTACACCACACTGGCTCCCTAAATACTGAAGGTGCCAGGTGAACTTTCCTGGGGAGAGCATTCCACAGATGGAGAGCCACTGCAGAGAAGGCCCGTTCTCGTTGAGAAGCCCAGATCTTGCAATTTCATCAATAGTGTTGTTTTCCATTTGGATTGAAATCAGTGAGATCAGAGTCAGTGGGGCAAGACCTATTTAGGGGCATTTCAGTCTCCTTCTTCCATTGGTGAGCTATCGCTAGCTGTGTTGTGGCCGATAAGAACCTTACTATGCAGAATTTGCTTCTGAACTTTTAATGATGAGCTCCTTGAAAGACTGGACCATGACAGTTCATTCCGCACACACTGTCATGGGTAGGGATGCTCTTGGCAAGCTTCTTCTTTTGAGCCAAGTTGGTGTCACAGCAGGCTATTTTGTGTAAATGTTTTAATGACTCTTAGTTCCTATCAACTCTTTTCAAAGGTCAAGCTATTCTTCCTTGAACAACAGTAAGTGTGCTTTGAAATATGGTGTGTGTTTGTGTTTGTGTGTGTGTGTGTGTGTGATGCAGGAAGTTCATGGGTTTATTTCTAAAATCTTGAAGTTTTTCATCTTTTTAAGCTCCTCGGGGCTTTCCAATAATTGACAAGCAACTAAGCAGTGGCACGGAAAAAGCTTTTAAAGGTTATTAGTTATTCAGGAGTGCTGCAAAAGGGCAATTTGGTCTTCATTAGCAAGACAGTGTAAATTGGAAAAATGCTCCAGCCACTCAGATACACTTTTAAATATATCCATGTTAGCAAGAAAGACCGCTGTCTGCTTATTCATGTTTGATTGTCTTTGATTTCACCTCAAGGTCTTGCCAGCCAGCTTGCAGAAGATGACACTAATGAAGGCATATTCTTCATGTATCACAGAGGGAGGCCTCTGCTTATATTAGATTATTAATTTGAAAAACATCAGCTTTTCTCAGGAATACTTAGGAGCAAACCATGCATCACAAAGTTATTTGCAGTTGAAAAGCAAAACAACCTGCAAATTGGAGCTCAGGAAGATCTCATGGAAAGATGCCGTTTAATCCTATTCCCTTCCATAAGCAGCTCTTGGACCTACAGAAGGAAAATATAGAGCTCTTGGAGCATCCCTGTATCTTTCTCCTCACAGGGGAAAGGGAAGTTTGAGAGGTATGGTTTTCACCTGAAAAGGAACCAAAGGGGAAATGACTGAATTGCATCTTCCACCCATCTTTCTACCACTCAGACCACACCTGGAAAACTGGTGACCCTCTAGAAGTTGCTGAATTCAACTTCCATCATCCTGGATGTGAGTTAGAGTCTAGCAATATCTGAAGCACCACAGGCTTCTCAACCCTGGCAAAGTCTTCCCAGTGCTGGTTTGGGGGCTTACCCACAATTCCGTTGGGTCTTTGACTTCTAGGCACGACTCCAAGAGACTTTTCTTCGGTCCTGCTGCTTTGCCCAGGAAATCTCTTCATTTGCTCCTGAACCAGAGCAAATGTCAGTCAGGTTTTCTGAGGACTGACATCTGTGCCATGGACCAAATATATAAGAAATCACGGAACAAAGGAAGTGTGGGTGAGCTCTGAGTTGAAAACAAATCCACAGAGAAAACAATCCCAGAACTGTTCATAACTGTCAGTTTTAACCTATATAATGTTGGTTCCAAACCCAACAAGAGGGTGGGGAGGAGAGGCAAGCAAGCGAATGCTAGAAACCTGTGGGTGGTTGTGGCAGAGAGGTGGGGGGGGGGAGATTAAAATGAGATGTGTAGGCATAATATCAGCAAAAACAAAAAAAGGAGAAATAGTTACAAAACTATATTTCACTGGTTTCTTTTATTCTTTGGAGCACATGCAGCCATGGTATCTCCCTGCTGGTAAGGGAGCGCACTACCTGAAGTTTGGGAAGTAATTTATGAATTTAAAAAAGAAACGCTAATAACCTGTTTGCAGTGCAGCTCAGTTTGACTCAGCCTATATTCTGACACACAAGAGGGTAGCAACAGAGGTGAATTTAGGGGAGCACAACCGGTTCGGTTACACTGGGCACAAAGCCTTGGGGGAACTGCAGGGGGTGCTGCAACTATGATGTAGAATGGAAGGCAAGAGGCAAGGGGGGGTAAGGGGAGCCGAGTTTTCACGCTGCACAGGGTACTGCTGAGATTTGAGATCCCAAGATCTGCCATAGTAGCAATCTGCATGCCCTCTGCAGATGATTATCTGCAGCCATGTCAGCCAGGGCTGATGGAAATCGCAGTCCAAAATATCTGGTGGGTACCACATTGGGAGGACGCGGGTGGCGCTGTGGGTTAAACCACAGAGCCTAGGACTTGCCGATCAGAAGGTCGGCGGTTCGAATCCCCGTGACGGGGTGAGCTCCCATTGCTCAGTCCCTGCTCCTGCCAATCTAGCAGTTCAAAAGCACGCCAAAAAGTGCAAGTAGATAAATAGGTACCGCTCCGGTGGGAAGGTAAAACGGCGTTTCCGTGCGCTGCTCTGGTTCGCCAGAAGCAGCTTAGTCATGCTGGCCCCATGACCTGGAAGCTGCACACCAGCTCCCTCGGCCAATAAAGCGAGATGCGCGCCGCAACCCCAGAGTCGGCCACGACTGGACCTAATGGTCAGGGGTCCCTTTACCTTTACTACCACATTGGGAAGGCTGCCTTGACATTCCTATACACATGCTGATTGTAGAAACTCACCCAGTTTCTAAACGGTGCCTCAAAACATCCGCCTCTGAAGGAGACGTTAACGGGAGCGCTATAAATTAAATGCACTATGTCCTTCAAGCAAAATTTAGAACTGACTCTGGTTGTGAATATGGTATGTAATTTCTTCCTGACACCTTTGACTGAAGCCCTTCACCCAATGGTTTATTTCCAGTGTTTCCATTCAGAACAAGTTGCTTGACCTCGCATTTAGAAGGTCTGTCATCACCCAAAACAGTTCCTTTTCATAAAGAGTTTGCAATCGTACATTGCTGAGCTTTTAGCAGCATTTCAAACAAACCTGTGACCTGCTGACCTACAGGTGGAAAGACTATCTATAAATTTGCCCAGGGACAGGCATTTTGTTTTACTTGGCAATGCTTCCCACTGAATATTAAATAGCCAGAATTAAGTGAGGTCAGCATTGTGCCACCATGTGCCCCCCCCCCCTGCCATTCAATCCTTGTTAATCTTGCTCGACTAAAAAGCTGGAAACTGATGCTATAAAAACAGGAATGCTGTTGCTAACAAAAAGTAGCATGAGCCAAGGGTTTCGATCCATGTCCGGAGGACGTGGAGGGATTATACGAACCTTGAAGCAATTAGTTAAATTGTCTCCCTTCTGGTAAATTCCAAAAGACATTATTAATTGAACTGCTGGTCCCTATTAAAGAGTCCAGCTATTCAAGGACCCTGACAGCGTGCCTGAAGACATTCCTGAAATATATCTTCAGCTTTAGGAAAGACCATTTAGTGAAAATCATTGTCTGCCTAGTTCATATTTACCAAATGTAGCTGAATGCAAAAGGAGGTACTAACTTCTACATGTTTGGCAAATAGTTCTCAATATTGACTATTCCTGAACAAAGCTGAGGAACTGAATGACTGGAGGAAGTTGGAGGCTGATATAAGCATTGAGGCAGAGAGCCAGAGTTTTAGATTTACGGATTTACTGGATTAAATTTACTGAACCTAAATTCATAATAAGGTCTAAAAATGAAGATACAAAAATGGAATATCAAAAACAGAAACAAAAGCCTGCAATACTCCCACCCTAAACAATATACCAGTCCAAGAGTTCAGCTTTTGTAGCTGTAATCAGTTGGAAGGAGTGAGTTTCTTTGGGGGGGGGGGGGAAGGGTCAAGTTCAAGAAAAAGAAATGAGAGAAGAAACTGATTTGTCTTACTGTGGAGACTACTGATTATGCAATTGTGTTAATGTTTATATTGCAGATTGATCCCTTTGCTAGCTGTTCTGCTTGGTTAGTTAACAAGGAAGAATACTATTGTTTCACTAGAATACTGGCCCTGAAGATTCATGCCAACAAGTTTTTTTAAAAATATATATATATTTAATTCTTTGTATAACCACCAAAGCCATGCTACCAAGAAGACGATCTCTTGTGTTCCATATAAGCAAGGAGAGCAATTAGCTATGCATGTGCCCACTGAATTTTTTGAGATGCTTTTCCATGAACGCAAACCTCTGCTTCGCGGCGGAGTGCTGTGTACATTAGGCAACGGATGCAGCAGCAGGCAACAGAGTGCCCTGGCAAAGGAGAAAACTCATTTTGCTCGGTGTGGTCCCTCTTCTCGAGAAGAGCAATGTTTGTGCAACACGACTCTGGTTGCTGGGAAGGGAAAGGAAACCGCTGTGCACATCTGCTCAGATTTGGAAGCGCAGCTCTTCCAGATGTCCAGCACAAATATTACAGAAGCCAACTTTGCATCCCAAAGGCACAATAAGCAAGTCCTGTGACTGGCCACTTCAGCAGTAGGCTTCTTCACATTAGAGCCACAGTATTAAATTGCTTAATTAGCAAGGTTAATCATTTAACTGCCTTCTGATCCGCTGAAAAGTGTTTCAGATTGATATGGCAATGCACTTTTTAAATAGAGCACCTTTGCAAACACTGCGGACAGCAGGTGACATTTTTGAAGAAGCATCCTTCCATCACTCTCACAAGAAGGAAAACTTGTTCTCAATACAGTGGTACCTCGGGTTACATACACTTCAGGTTGCATACGCTTCAGGTTACAGACTCGGCTAACCCAGAAATATTACCTCGGGTTAAGAACTTTGCTTCAGGATGAGAACAGAAATCATGCTCCGGCAGAGTGGCGGCAGGAGGAGGCCCATTAGCTAAAGTTGTGCTTCAGGTTAAGAACGGATCTCCAGAACGAATTAAGTACGTAACCAGAGGTACCACTGTATGCTGCCTGTTATACATATACAGTGGTACCTCAGGTTAAGTACTTAATTCGTTCCGGAGGTCCGTTCTTAACCTAAAACTGTTCTTAACCTGAAGCACAACTTTAGCTAATGGGCCTCCTGCTGCCGCCACTCTGCCGGAGCATGATTTCTGTTCTCATCCTGAAGCAAAGTTCTTAACCTGAGGTACTATTTCTGGGTTAGCAGAGTCTGTAACCTGAAGCGTATGTAACCTGAAGTGTATGTAACCCGAGGTACCACTGTACACATGATAACCCATGGTGGTTATATACAGTGTAAGTATAGATGGAAGTTGCTGCAATAGGTGACAGAGCAGTGGGATCTTCTACTTTTTGGTGTCAGGGGTGGGATCCACTACATTTGGCTCCTGACATTTGGCTTTAAGAGTGAACTTGGATCAGATTCTTCCACTGTTCCAAACTATAGTGGTTTAAGAAACCCAACTGAAAAATGGTCATGTAGAAAGTTATGGAAACTACTGGAGTTCTGATAAATGGCAGGGATCTTCAGGTCCACATACATCTTGTTCTCTGGTATCATCCTTGAAGCTAACAGCCTCCCCAAGTCATCCTCAGCATCCTTTATTCTACATCACATAAGCATGGGAATGTAATTACTCACCCCAGCTTCAGTAACTATTTCCTGAATACATGTACTAGATATATTACCATTGCTAATACAGTTTCAAAAATTGAATTTCATTGGTGAGATGGAGCTAAGCTGGTCTGGCTCCAGTCAGTGTCTACATGGGAGCTTGCATAGACACCCTATGTACATTGCCCTAGACTCTACAGCAGGATACAACTTACATGAAATAATTGACTAACAAGAAATAAATATTAAGAGCGCTAATGTCACTGAATTGAAAACTTATCCTATTGGCCACACTGCTGTAACAACCGAATGCAGTCCAGCAGCTAAGCAGACCCATAAAATGATTCCTTTCCCAGATTCTTGTTATCCATTCCTCTTCATTGTCTATGGGCTTTATGCTATTGTGAGAATTCAGTCCTCAACCTGAAATAGCAAGTCTTAGAAACACCTGAAGGGGGCTTTGCATAAAATAAATTGTTGGGAAGCATCTGTAGGCTTGTAGAGGAGATAGGCAGAAGGTTAAGGGCAAAGTGCTGGCCCCGGAGAATTAATCAAGCATCTTCCTGTTCAATAAAGCCATGGAGACAGACATATGATATTCTTTTGGAATAGTCCTAAGCTGGAGATGTTATGGAGATGGGAAAGGCAAGCCAAGGATATTATTTATTGGAGTCCTGGAGTGCGTCTTCTAGGAAAACATATCGTGGGGCAACTTGGTGAAAACAAAAGGGAGATGAAATGTTTGGGTCAAGGCCCTTTGCTTTATTCTGTAAAATATCCCACTGCTTGGGATATTGCCCCATTTCCTCTTAAGATGTTGTGCTTCCAGGAAAAATTCCCCATGGGCTAAAATGTCCCACCCCCACCATTCTTTTATAATGAATAGGTCTAGAACAGGCACCCCCAAACTCAGCCCTGTAGATGTTTTGGGACTACAGTTCCCATCATCCCTGACCACTGGTCCTGTTAGCTAGGGATGATGGGAGTTGTAGTCCCAAAAACATCCGGAGGGCCGAGTTTGGGGGTGCCTGGTCTAGAAGGTGGAGGAAAAATGTAACTGTATCCCTGCTCAATTTTTGTTCAGCGTTTTTACCTGAGCCAGAAGATCAGTGGTTTATCTAGCTCAGGAGTACAAAACCTGAGACTCATGGACCTAACTAGACCCATCAGGTTTCCCCATGTGACCCCCATGTGACCCACAAGGCCACTTTAGCCAAGCCAAGTCCACCTGCCCCACCCCTGAAATCACAGGCCATGTATAGATATGCTGGGGCCAAAAGGGGGTTTGCAGGCACTGATAAACAGATGGCCAGTGGGGCCTGCAGATGGCCAGTGGGGCCAGGATCTGAAGGTGGTGGTTCCCAGATGTGTGGATAGTGTCATTATATGGTTTACACACTAGACTGCACTGTGTTGTATGTGAGAGGGATCAGCAGCTTCCTGTGTCTATCTTAGTCTTGTTGGAGACAGACAATAACACTCTTGTCTTTCCTCCTGACCAGTATGCCCTCTAAACCTTCCATGATCAGCCCTGCTACCTGAGATGTTTCAAACTAGAGATACAAGGGACTGAACCTAGGACTCAAGATTGGAAGTGGGGCCTTATATACCCTGAGCTATGTCATCTCCCCCTTTAATTTTTTTTTTTGCCTAATGTGTTTGCTGTTGCTGCTTGTGTTTCAGTGTTGGCTCAAAGTGCTGCAGCCACATCTTTCAACATAGTCCAAAAACCTACTAATAAATTATAGAGAGTTTACGGGCTCAATACAACCACATTTAATCACGTTCGAGTCCCATTGATTTCAATGTGAAAGTTAAACACATGCTTAAATCTCTCTGATTGACATTAATTGGATTTGGAAAGTGTTTAAATCTGGCTGGATTATTCCCTACATTTGCAAGATTAAAAGTATTTAAAAGCCTGGATGTCTGAAGATTTGCCAAAGACCAAGACTAGGCATATTCTGGAATCAGCACTGAGTGGCACTGCTTATTTAATCAAACCACCAGAAAGTCATTTATTTCTAATTATTTTAAGTAAAAACAAATTTTGAAACCTGAATGTTGCTTCCAAATGCAGAATTCATGTGCACACAACTATCCTGTCGTGTCTAGTCATTTGTATTTTCCTCACTTAAAAATCCAGCACCCTTCTCAGTCGCAAACATATATGGGGGGGGGGGGGGATACCAATTTTGTTTTATGAAAAGCCAAACATTTCCAACTTTCAAGGTGGTGCCAAATCTTACATCTGAAATGGTAGCAAATAAAACTTGGTGCCATATCCGAGTAATGGGAAAGACACATAACACTAGTCTGTACAAAGAGCCTAATATTGTAGTTACCCCAGTCATATGTCTCACTTAAGACAATAGCAGTTGGTGAGAAGGGGCAGGACCCTCACAACTGACCTCCTGGCCGTGGAGTCCCTGTCATTGTGGAGAGCGTATTAACTTATGGTCTGTGTGTGTGGTTTGGGAGCTGCACGGCCAGGGGAAAAACAATGCTGTCCAGGGTTGCAAAGACTGCGGAGAGAATAACTGGGTGCACTCTTCCCACCTTAGATCAAATCTATGCTTCCAGGTGCCATAAGAAAGCGGCAGAGATAGCGCAGGATAGTATGCACCCCGGAAATGATCTTTTTCAGCTTCTGCCTTCTGGAAGAAGGTATAGGGTTATAAAGGCCAGGACTAACCGCCTGAGAAACAGTTTCTACGCAAATGCAATTCTGGTTCTAAACGCAGCATAAGGGGTCTTTATAGTATAGTGTATTTTAAAATGGGGTTTCAGAGTTTTTAGGGGTTTTTGAATGTTTTATGCAGTTTTTATGTAGTTTTATGTAGTTTTGTAGTAGTTTTATGTAGTTTTGTAGTAGCTTTATGTAGTTTTTCAATTTCATTGTTCTGCATGGGACAATGACAATAAAGATATCGTATATCGTATATCATTTGCTGGAAGTAGGCTAAGGCAAGAGGGAGGCAGGTTCATCAGTGGGAGCTCTTGTGTCAAGGACTGGCTGGATGAGGAAGAGCGGCAATAATAATATAATAATAAATTTTATTTATACCCCACCCTCCCCAGCCAAGACCAGGCTCAGGGCAGCTAACACCAGGTAGAAAAACAATTGATTAAAATACAACTTAAAAACAAGATTAAAATGCAACATCAAAATGCAGCCTCATTTCAGTAGAAACTCAAATCAAAAACTTTTTTGTGGATGAAAACGTCAAATCTTCACCAAGGCCAACTATCCAGACTGGTCCTACGTGGGCCAGAAAAAAGCCAGGGAAGTCCCATCACAGAAGGAGAAAGGAAAATGGAAAGACAGGGAGGGGATCAAGTTGATTCCAAGCCAAAGGCCAGGTGGAACAACTCTGTCTTACAGGCCCTGCGAAAAGAAATCAGATCCTGCAGGGCCCTGGTCTCATGAGACCACCCACCCAAGACCCCCCTAGGGAAGGCACAGAAGAAGATGATTTAGATCCCGGATCCTGGTGGTGGGACACCGGCCACACCTCAGAGGAGGGGACAAGCTGGGAGGTACTAGAAGCAGGAAGCTTGAGGGACTAAGAAAAGGTAGAAGAAGACAGGTGGCCCAGCACAGGGCAGGGTGATGAGGTTTGCAGTTCAGATGCAGGCTCTGACAGAGACGAGGAAGGGGAGCCAGACCGTGCACATCTCCTGCAGATCCATCCTGACAGCTTCTCCTGATGGCTCTCCAGCCCCACTTACTCCTAGAAAGTGACATTTTGCTGAGCAACGGGCCACAGGCACAGAGAAAGGCCTCTGGGGCTCAACATAGCAGAAGATTACAAGGGAGCAGCCCTGAGTCACAAAGCTAGAGAGTGAAGGAGGGGCTGAACGCCAGTTTGAGCACCTTCCTCATTAGGGTTTGCTTTTATGAGCCTCCTTGTATTTTCCCCCCTTTCCTTAATAAAGAAACTGTTGTTGACCTGACATCTCGCTCTCTCTCTGACTTGTGAATGACCTGCTCTTCCTGTCAGCCTTGTGACAGCTAGATTGCTTCTGCTGGTACGCCAACACGGCACCAGCATTTCCACCTTATAATAATAATAATAATAATAATAATAATAATAATAATAATATTTATAAACCGCCCTCCCCGGCCAAGACTGGGCTCAGGGCGGCTAACATCAGGTATAAAAAGAATTGATTGAAATACAACTTAAAAACAGGATTAAAATACAACTTAAAATGCAGCCTCATTTCAGTGGAAGCCCAGATCAAAAACTGTTTGGGGGGAGAAAAGGTCAAATCTTCACCAAGGCCAACTATCCAGACTGGTCCTACGTGGGCCAGAAAAAAGCCAGGGAAGTCCCCAAATAGGGGTTTCATCACAGAAGGAAGAGGGGGAGGGGATCAGGCTGATTCCAAGCCAAAGGCCAGGCGGAACAACTCTGTCTTACAGGCCCTGCAGAAAGAAATCAGATCCCACAGGGCCCTGGTCCCATGAGACAGAGTGTTCTACCAGGCCGGAGCCAGTGTTGAAAAGGCCCTGGCCCTAGTTCACCGCTCCCCCTCTCTCCCCTGCTTAGCAACAGTGACTCTGCAGCCGGGAGGTCAAGTGTAGCTACAAGCTTTGTTGGCATCCGTCTGCCTCGAGGGACAATGGAAGAGGGTGCCATGAGGGGTAAAGTCAACCCGTTGGAGAGTTACAATGCCTGCTGTGGCTGTAGAGACCAATATGGGAGAGGCATGTTTTATTGCAGGAAGATGAAGGCGATTTCAGGCAGTTACAGCTGAAGGGTCAGTCCTTTTGCAGCATAATCCTAGGCATGGTTACTTGGAGATAAGCCCCACTGTGTTCAGTAGCACTTATTCCCCATTGTTTAGGATGGCAGCATTAAACACATTAATCTAGAGTAGGGATGTAGAACACTCCCGCCCCTGCCATGCTCCCCCATGTGCCATCTTCCAGAGACCACAGGAAGCAACTGATGTGGTTCTTGCTTTTCTGTTGTAAGCATCATTCCAGCCACAAAATAACCAGAGTTTTCTAATACACAGACAGCAGAGGAGCCAACCCCCATGGCAGGTTGCCAGGAATGGATAAGACAAAGAAAAGTCCTAACCATCTTTACAGAGAGAGGTTTGAGAATTCAGCCTCTTGGAATAATGGTGTTCTCCTGAGTAAATCTCCACCCACTTTTTCTCCCACTTCCCCATTCGTCAACAGCACACACCCCCATATGGTTGCTGCTTAGGGCCATCTGTCTCCAAGCTCTTTACTCTCCTACTTTTAAGGCTTGCCGGGTTCTGGAAGATGGTGGGTCTGGAACACTTTCTCGTGATAATGTGTCAGCCAGCTGCTCCAGCTCTGCCTCTTCCTCCTCTCCCATTATTTCCCACCTTTCCCCCTCATCTTCCTCTGAACTGTGACCTCCCTCAAACCCCTGTTGTAATTCTGAACTGTCTTCTTCTCCTCTGGGTCAGGCTGGTGAGGCGGTCTCCACCATTCCTCCTCGGCCCAGTCCCTGACACATATATTCATCTCTCTGTTCTCCATCTAGGCAGACAAGAGGTATTATTGCAATTCAAGCACTCATTCTAGGCTAGAAAAAGCACCCAAGAAGAGCACATAGCAGGAACATGCTAGGAACATGGCTTGGGGAGAGGGTGTATGGCCCTGGTGGGAAGCATACTGAGATCCAGATAGAGAGGCAGGGAGCATCGCTGCATTTGATCGCCAGGCCAGTTTGCTCTCCTAAGCTTATACGAAGCAAAAGAATCAATCTTCACATTTCTTGAAACCACCTCAACCTTCTGCAGAGCTCGTGGTATGAATAAACATGCATAGACCTTCACTGTGATTTCATGGAGTGTGGGGTTGTAGCTTCTTCCAAAAAGTTGCATTTTAAAAAGAAGACAAGAGAACGGCCAGGTTCACTGGTGGGATATGATATTCAACATCTTTCTAGTCCTTCAGGAGGTCAAAACATCAAATGTTAGAGGAAGCAGAAAGGGAATGGAAGTATCTCCTCATCTGCTATTTCAACTATGAATGAGATAATTTGAGATCTAGCATGTCGCAGCAAGTCATGACAGTGATTAAATTTGTGTACAGTTGTTGTCGAACTCCACTGCATAATTCTCCCAACTTATCGCAAGGCTCAGATGTAATAACGTGGGTGCCAGAAAGATGTCTTGAACTGTGGATTAAGAGATGCTGTGATATGATTGATGCTGTTTGAACAAGGAAACGAACCTATATATTCACTTTGATCCATTATAAAAACATTAACTATAAACTGCCTGGAAACATCCCAGGCTTTTCAGTTGTAAGCAGTTGACCAATAAGAATGGCAAGAAATATGACTTATGTAGTTAATTATAATCTGGTGCTTTTTATTATTAATATTATTGAGAGGCCCAAACATTGGCATCGTCTTCAGTGCTGAGATTCTGAAGCCAGCAGCGACATTTTGAAGCAAGCCAAAAAGCAGCTCTAATGTTCCAGATCCATCCCCATATTCATGTGACGTAGTAAATCAAGCTTCAGGAATGCTTATTAAAAAACCAAAAAGTCCACGAGGATGTGCACTTCTTTTATATCAGCTCAAAAAAAGCTCAATAATTTTAAACATTTGCCTAATGAAATGCAAGATTTTACACTGAACTATCCAGAAGAGGATTTAAAAACAGCCACAGTTTCTACCACGTAACTACAGAAGCCCAATGTAAGATTAAAATGAATAGTTGAAGGGTCTGGCTAAATGCGATCTCAGCAACCATGCTTTTGCCCCATTCAAGTAAAAAGGTAAAGGACCCCTGGACAGTTAAGTCCACTCAAAGGCGACTATGGGGTTGTGGTGCTCATCTTGAAGTCCAGTCAAAGGCGACTATGGGGTTGCGGTGCTCATCTCGCTTTCCGGCCGAGGGAGCTGGTGTTTGTCCACAGACAGCTTTCCAGGTCATGTTCCAGCATGACTAAACCGCTTCTGGCGCAATGGAACACCGTGATGGAAACCAGAGTGCATGGAAACGCCGTTTATCTTCCCACCACAGTGGTACCTATTTCTCTGCTTGCACTGGCGTGCTTTCAAACTGCTAGGTTGGCAGGAGCTGGGACAGAGCAACGGGAGCTCACTCTGTCATGGGAATTCAAACCACCAACCTTCCAATAGGCAAGCCCAAGAGGCCCAGTGGTTTAGACCACAGCGCCACCTGCATCCCTTTCCATTCAAGTATAAAATAAGGGGTAGGCCAGCGGATATACTGATATCAAAAGAAGGCTCCTTGAGCTCTGCTCTGCTCCCCCATTCTTCCTGTCCAGGGTGGTTCTGTCCTCTGCCTGCCCCTCAGAAGCAGATTTTCCACCTTGCCCCCTCTCCAGCAGCTGCTACAAGCTGCCCAAAGGAGGAGACCAGCAGCAGTGGCCATGGAGGCCATGGAGAAGCAACTGGACTGGCTCAAGAGAATGCATTTTGCTACACTACCAAGTCCAGATTTGAACCCCGCTCTCCCAGGCCCTGGTCCAACCATCACACCACACTGGTTTCTATCCCTTACCATTAGAAAGTACTATAAAAATGCATTTAGGAAGGCATTTAAATGGGCCAACTGGAGCCCACTTTGCTGAATAGGTAAAGGGGCCCCTGACCATTAGGTCCAGTTGTGACTGACTCTGGGGTTGCGGCGCTCATCTCGCTTTATTGGCCGAGGGAGCCGGCGTACAGCTTCCGGGTCATGTGGCCAGCATGACTAAGCCACTTCTGGCGAACCAGAGCAGTACACGGAAATGCCGTTTACCTTCCCGCCGGAGCTGTACCACTTTATCTACTTGCACTTTGACATGCTTTCAAACTGCTAGGTTGGCAGGAGCAGGGACTGAGCAACAGGAGCTCACCCCGTTGTGGGGATTCGAACCGCCGACCTTCTGATTGGCAAGTCCTAGGCTCTGTGGTTTAACCCACAGTGCCACCCGCGTCCCTACTTTGCTTAATAGGAGGGTTCAAAAATGATTCCCCACCTCCCTCCCCAGTTGTGTTATTTTGATGCTGATGCGCGCAATATTTTGACTAGTTTTTACGACGCCATTTTATATGTATCTTGCTTTTCGCTAGCTGCCTTCAGCATCGGTAGGGAGGGGGCCACTTTGATAAATAATAATCCACGTTAGCTGCCCTGATAACCAGCCCACAATAAAGACTGTCCAGAAAATCCTCCCCCAAATGGAATGGCATAACTCGCAGTTTGCAAATGGGTTTAATTTAATACTACAAAAGCCAAGAATTCTAAATATTTCCCTGTCTTCATGCACAGACAGGCCCCATAGTTTGGCCTGGACCACATTTTATGGCATAATTGGCATGGCTGTAACAGACAAGGGTAGTATCAATTGCCTAAGAGTCTCCAGGAGCACCGTGTGCTCATAGAAAGAGCTTTCTTTGTAAGTCACATGATATTGAACTGGGTTGGTTCCAGAGCTTATTTTGATATGGCACAACAGTGTGCCGTAAAACTGCTTTACAGGCCAGCCCCTGCCGTGCTTTGCCTTCCATCTTTTCCTCATTAGGCAGTCAAATACTTTCAGGAAGTTCACCCAATGCCATATTGGACATGTGCAATCCTCCTACGTGTTTTGAAATTATTTTAAAAATGTTTTAGGGGTGGTGGGGAAGGAGAAGAGGGGGAACTGAAGGGTCAGGCAGCTTCAAAAGGAGAGCGAGTTATCCTGCAATCTCCAAATTACCATGACTCTCTCCGTCGAGGAAATCAATTAATTTGTTTCCCAATGGCTTATTTATGTAACCCCCTTAACTACAGCATTGCCCTAGCACTTGTGCAATGTCGTGGGAAAATCTAAAGCTATTAAGCAAGTCAAATTCAACTCTGCCGTGTACAGGCAGACAGCATATACAGTAAGCAAATGGATGGCATGTTAAGACACGGACACATTTCCTCCCCTCCCCTTTCAAATCATGGCTTATTGAATCTAGTAAGAAGAGTGCAGGAATCTGTCCATAAGACCTTTTTGTGGAATTTCTAGCCATTTCTATCAGCGCTGGTATCTGCATTTCAAATCAGCATTCCATTTTGCCATTGTTTCCTGGGTTGGCTCTGTCTTCTGGTTTAACTAAAATTCATTTCAGAATCCATATATTTTGATCCCGATGCAAAAAAACAAAGCACATATTTGCATGATGATTCCACCACTGAATTTGATTTCCTTTTGATACTCTTTAATCATGCACATTTGCACATTGAGTATATAACTCCAAAAAAGAAAAAGAAAAAGGAATATGCCATTCGATGGTGCAGTTACGTCAATATTTTTGCGCTTTTATATTGAAAACAATCCAATGTGCTTGTACGCTCCTGCAGATTGGTAAACAGTAAGAAGAAGCAAAAGGATACATGAACTGAAAACGATGAAAGGCAAGCTTCATGCATGCTCAGAAGTTAGAACAAATTCTGGAAGTGGAAAGTGCCATTCTACAAGCACAATCAAGCCAGTTGAAAACCCTAAATCAGGGCAACATCTGAGAAGCACAATTTTGTTGTCATCCCTGATTTCTATTGGCAACTAATAAATGTATGCTACTGCTTCTGGTTTCAGCCCAAAACAGTAGCAGATATATGAGACCTGAAATAACATAGAGGTCTCCAGTCAGTCAGGCCATCCTTCACAACACTCCATTCCATTCCGTTCCCCCTGTTATGATTTTCTCCTGTATGCAGAAGAGCAGGTCTGTAAAACTTCTCCAAGCTGAACATGGCTCACCACGTATAAATGGAGGCCTGAATTAACATGGCACTCAGAACCGCTGCAATTAATAGTTGGCAGGGGAGTGTAGAAGGAAACCCAGCTAGCAGTTTAGAAAATGACAATATTCTTTATCCCCACTGCATTTCAAGTTGAGCTCTCCGTCATAAGGAATTTTCTTTTCAAATGAGTCCAAATTAGGCATAAAGATAAACGTACCCCTGACCATTAGGTCCAGTCGTGGACGACTCTGGGGTTGCGGTGCTCGTCTCGCTTTATTGGCCGAGGGAGCCGACGTACAGCTTCCAGGTCATGTGGCCAGCATTACTAAGCCGCTTCTGGCGAACCAGAGCAGCACACGGAAACGCCGTTTACCTTCCCGCTGGAGCGGTACCTATTTATCTACTTGCACTTCGTGCTTTTGAACTGCTAGGTTGGCAGGAGCGGGGACCGAGCCACGGGAGCTCACCCCATTGCAGAGATTTAAACTGATGACCTTCTGATCGGCAAGCCCTAGGCGCTGTGATTTAACCCACAGAGCGACCCCTATTCCTCTTATAATGTCACAATTCCCAGAGTTACCCTGGAAAGATGGATTGATTGTTAGACAACTCTGGAATTGTAGGTCTATGAGGGAAGTAGGGGGTCTCCTGGCAACTCTCAGTATCCTTAGAAAACTGCCATTCCCAGGATTCTTTGAGAGGAGCCATGACTATTTAAAGTGATATGACCCTGCTTTCAATGTATAGTGCAGACTGGAGCCTCAGTTCTTTGCAAATGTCCTGCCCTGCAAGCTTCCATCATCTGCAGTTCAGAATGAGGTAGTTACTGTTAGAACTGTTTGGGCTTTATAACTGGGACCCATATAGAACTGGACCGGGCCCTGGAAAATGTAAATTCATGTCAGCGCAATCCTTTGTGTCTAATATCTTATGTAACCTCTCAAATAATGGCACTGAGCCAGCAGGCAGCATAACAGGATAGACTTGTCCTATGGGGGGTACTGCCATAGGATTGTGGGTGCAAGCTAGTTTGCATCCTCTCCCAACTGTGCCTGTCAGGGTGGCTTATGAGCGAAACATGAAGCAACACTGTTGATCGCGATACCATCTATTTTAGCCAAAGGGCTTTTGCCAATAACAGATTAGAGATGAAAGCTGTATTTTGGGCTCTCAGTTACTGGAAAACGTGTATTGTTCTTCACACACTAGGCTATGTAACAAGATAAAGATCTGAACAGCAAAGACAGTAGCACGATTCCTTTTCCAAATCTAGATAAGAAAGTAGCCCAATTCCTGCTGTACATAGAACCCAAATGTTGTTATGAGTTTGGGGTCATAGGCTGTATGCAGAGAATGGGGAAGAGGCGGGAGCTGACCCACTCCATCCGAGGACTCAGAGAATGGGAGGGTTGCAAGACAGGAAGAAAAACAAAAGAAGTAAGAAACGAAAGTTCAGTTGCTTCCAGTCATGCCGGAAGCAATCTTCAGAAGGGTCATATTGAATAATGGTACCGGAGGCTTTGTTAGAGCCGTCCGGAGCTATCTGTTTGTTTTTCTTGTCCTTTTTAATTAGCTGCGTTTACTGTGTGGCGCTGTGGGTTAAACCACAGAGCCTAGGACTTACCGATCAGAAGGTCGGCGGTTCGAATCCCCGCAACGGGGTGAGCTCCCGTTGCTCAGTCCCTGCTCCTGCCAACCTAGCAGTTCAAAAGCACATCAAGTGCAAGTAGATAAATAGGTACCGCTCTGGCGGGAAGGTAAACAGCGTTTCCGTGCGCTGCTCTGGTTCGCCAGAAGCGGCTTAGTCATGCTGGCCACATGACCTGGAAGCTGTACGCCAGCTCCCTCGGCCAATAAAGCGAGATAAGCGCCGCAACCCCAGAGTCAGTCAGGACTTGACCTAATGGTCAGGGGTCCCTTTACCTTTACTGTGTTATCAAACCTTGACTCCTGACACATAAGCTAGTTTCTGGGGGGAACTCAAAGATGCGCAGTACCAGCACCATGTTTTCCATAAGAAAAGCACCGAGTAAATTCTCACCTGTATTTTCATAGAATTGTAGACTTGGAAGGGATCTCAAAGGTCATCTGGTCCCTGCAATGCAGGAATCTTATCCCACTCCACACCAGAATAACCTCAGGCCAACTGACACAATAATACTTGTATGTTTTGGCCCATAGGGCAAATAAGAGGACTTCTGCATGAGCAGAAGAGCAACATAGAGGGAAAGAATTCATGGAATCATAGAACTGTAGAGTTGGAAGCTACCAAGATGGGTTCTCAAGTCAACCTCCTGCAATTCTTTTGGGAATTATAGAGACAGAACTACCTAAAGTGTATAGAAACTTATTCATGTATGCTACTATGGTGGCTACTCACCTGAAAATGGAAAGAAGCAAGAGTCCCAGCAAAGGAAGAATGGATACAAAAGCATATGGAATATGGAGAAATGGCAAGACTTACCAGAAGAATAAGAAATCAAGATAACAACCTTTCATTAAAGAATGGAAATGGTTTATTGAATATTTACAGATAAATTGCAAACAGATAAAAACATTGGCAGGATTATTGTAATAACCTGCAGTTTCGTAAGAGTATATATTTAAAGAAGATGAATAAATGAGAAAATCAAGTTAATTTGGATATGCAGAAGATATTAAAAAATAAATTTAAGGAACTGCAGAAAGAGGGGGAAGGAAGTCCAGCCTTGCAATGTTAAAATGATTGTAAAATTAATGAAATGTATAAATTTGAGAAGTAAAAATAAAAATAAAAATAACTATGAACCCCACCCCCCCAAAAAGGTCCAACCTCCTGCAATGCTGAAATCTTTTACCCAACGTGGGGCTCGAACCCTGGGATTAAGAGTCTCATGTTCAACCGACTGAGCTGACTCTCTCAGCTGTGCGACCTGAATCCCCACCCTGCCCCACAACTGCTATTGACATTTTCTAAAAATGCAGCAGATCCGGTTCCCCAGATCTGCCCAACCTTGTCTAGTTTGGCCCTACGGGTTAGTACTGGGGAAGACGGTGTCAAATAAAGAGGCAAAATCTATTGCCGGCGTTGACCATTTTGTGTCTGTGAAACAACACAAACGTGTCACAGCTACACACGTCCTTCCCTTTGGTCTTTTCCAGCTCATTACCCTTCCAGCAAAGGTTGGACTTGAACCTTCGGCCTGCTTCTAAACACACACACACACACACACACACACACACACACTGAACTTGCAATGAAGATTATTGCAATGAATAGTAACACTAGAGGAGGCCCTATCTTCCTCTTAAATAAGCCATTCAATTTGTTATGAATGGCCGAGTGTGGGTCCTTTTTTCGCTTGCGGGGACTCAGGTTTCAGCGCTCCAAAGACGGTGAATAGCTGGGATGACGAAGCCAAGGCATGAGAAGAAAGGGGACCTGGGAAGAGAGAAGAAAGCCGACAGAGACAAGCAATTACAAGGTGTATTACGTACACCAGGCGGGCCTACAAAGAGGCAAGAAGTAATTGTCTCTCCGTGGCCCCCAATTAAAGGTAAAAGAGGAAGGGAAATGAATATTTGCCCTTCATGGATTTGGAAAGCTGTTGCTGGAGAGAATGAAAGGGGCTTTTAGAACGCGGCAGATGCTGTAGGCCCCCAAAGCCCTGGTACTTGATACTACAATCTGGCCTCTTAGTGGTTTTTGGCCATCTTTTGAGAATTGCAGGAAAGGTATTCAAGGTGAAGACAATAACAAACGTCAAAGAGAGGGGGAAAATTGAGTTTAAAAGACTGCTGAGTGACATGCAGGCCAGATCAAAGGGAGAAATTTACCTGGTATTTATAATTACAATGCTAATAGGGGGTTAATAATAGAAGTCAAAGCTGAAGGAGTGATGTCTCCACATCTTTTTTTATTTTATTTTATTAATGTAGTGCAAAAAGCCAACCATTCATTCAGTTAAGCATCCATTCAAGCTTCCCTCTCTGCTGTTCATCAATGAAAGGGAAGTTTCTTTGTAGGTTGGAGGCAAATTCCTTTGCTTTCAAAACATAGATAGTGTGTACTTTGGAGGGATAACACAAGATGGGGCTCAAGTGCAATCATTTGAGACTTGGGTGATTTAAAACAAAAACAAAAACCTCTTGCTGCGAGTGTAGATTTGTCCCATCAAAACACACAATTATTTTAATTGTGCAACAGCCACAACGCTTGCGGTTCATTTGTTTGCTTTAAAATGCCAGCTTGTTCTCGATTTGGATAAATTGACATGCAACTTTTTAAACATGTTTAAAACCCAGGCAAAACATTGATTGCAGGCTACATGCAATTTTCAATAGACTCTGACAACTGAGCCATGCACTTCCCTGTTTTGGATGGCTCAACACTTGCCTTTCCAACCCCAGGGATGCCAGAAGGATTTTCTGGGCCTAACACATTGCCTGTGGATCGGGCCCCCTGTCTTCTCCCTCTTCCATTTACTGACAAAAGCTGCTGTCTACGTACATATATTAATTTAACTTCAACATTTCATGGTCTTAGGGTATTTTCTGTGTGATGTTATTTATCAGGTTTGGCGAACTTTTGGTGTGTTTGGGAATTTTGCCGTAAACATCAGAACTACAAAATGCTGTAGTTAATGCAAGGACGCTGTTTTTCTGGCTTTCTTTGCATGGTCTGAGAAGCCCCCTCACCCTTTTACGTGTGGCGGGCATTGCGGGTCAGAGGAAGCTTCAATGGGGCCACGACAGAAGAATTCAACCTGGCTGGGCCCTTCCTGATGGGTTCCTTATCAGGAGCCGAATCCTAGCCTGCACCCTGCATTGGCAAATGGGGATGCAGGCCGGGACCTGGGCTGTGTGAGGGGCGGAGCCAATGGAGCCAGCAGTGGGCTTCCCTTGGATCCGCCCCTTGCTCTTTTAAGCAGCCAGCACCCTGGGCTCGGCCGGTTTCTTCCTGTGCCCGGTTTTCCCCACCCATCCACTCTCAGAATGATCCCTCTTGCTCTTCTGGCTTCTGGGAGAGCTGCGCAGCCTCTTCAGGGCAGCGGGATGAAGGCTCCCCACTGCCCTGAAGAGGCTGCGCGCAGCTAAGTCAGAAGCTAGAACAGCGAGAGGAAGCGCTGCACAGCAATCCCTCTCGCTGTTCTGGCTTCTGGGATAGCTGCGCAGCCTGCATTCGCTCCATAAGACGCACACACATTCCCCCTTACTTTTTAGGAGGGAAAAAGTGTGTCTTATAGAGCGAAAAATACGGTAGATTGCCGCATGCCCAAGCCAAACCCCATTCATCTGTATTCAATAATGTCGTGGCCTGTTTTGACCCAAAACCAGTCTCTTTGGTCTCTCATTATTGGGTTGGGGTATGGGAAGTCCGATGCCTGGTCCTGCAATGACTTCACATAGGAACATGCTGGATCAAGCCAAAAGCCCATCTGGTATGGCATCGTGTTCTCAAAGTGGCCAGCCAGATATCTCTGTGCCATCTGCAAACAGGACCTCAGTGCAACAACGCTTCTCCCCACTTGAGCTTCCAGTACTGGAGGTAGTAAACAGCCCTTATGGCCAATAGCCATTGATAGCCATTCCCTCCATTATTCTGTCTAATCCCCTTTTAAAGCCATCCAGGTTGGGGGCCACCACTACAATTTATGGGAATTAATTCTATAATTTAACTATGTTGAGTACGAGCAACCTTGCACACACCCCCCAGCCTGTACGGGGGCAGGGTTGAGACTAATAGATATTCAGGGGGGGAATTCACATTGTGGTTTTCCACTATACCCCAAGCTCCACTCCTTCCTCTTGTGAAACTAGCCATGAGAAACTAGCTCCACCCTGTAGGCTTAGACTCTGAGGCCATCCTTGTAAATATGAAGAAACTGTAAATAAGCAACTTTTTAAACCAATGGTTCCTCTGTGTGTTTTATTTACTTTTTTAAAAGCATTGTTAGTAATGTGTAAATTGGTGGGACTAGGTTGCTCCAGCTTCTCGACTTTTTAACTCTGCTATATAAACCACTTTTCTTTTTTAAAACCCAAGAAACTATGCACTGTGCAAAGAAGTACTTTCTTTTGTCTTTCCTGAATCCCTCACCAAACAAACCCATCAACCAAAAAAGCTCACACCCTGAAGTCTTGCAAGCCTATGGCCATTTACTTGGAAGTAAGCCCCATTGATCATGGTAGAACTTGCCTCTGAGTATACATGCACAGGATTGCACTGCAAATCTACTTTTTTTTAAAAAATGGCTGGTGTGTGGCTGATGCGCATTGTTTACTTTTGACAGCTGATGCTCAATCCTTGCCTTCCCCAGAGGCTAGGAAACTAAACAAACTTGATTCCCAAGAGCACCTCCTCCAGAAAAGGTTGTCCGTGTACAATTGCCTTGACACAAATATGATTGTTCCTTGACTCTCACATGCTTTTCTTGGCATTCATGAACAAAGAGTAAAATTGCCCAAGAAAAAATATCACTCAAACTTTTGTTCAGCTGCTTAGATGTTCCATTTCCTTTCATCTCATTATACACAACGCAAGTTTTATCTGACGTTCTTAAACTGGTGATTTTCTACCTTCCTTCCATTGCTGCATTTGGAGCTCAGAAATTTATCACCACCCAAGTAAAGTGATAATTGCTTGCTAACAGTCAAATTGTACACATACATTTGCCTTTTGTCTCCTGGACCAGCATATTGAATCTGCATGCTAACACATTTTCTGGTGTCCATGTGGCTCCCCTCCTCTCCTCTGCAGAACTTCCACGATCCTCTAATAATCTACTTTTAGATTTGGGGGGAAAAAGTTTGTCTGTCTGTCCTCTCTATAGGATCAGATACCTCTTGAGACATCATCTCCAAACTCAACACAGAAGTTATTGAAAGTTGGGGCAGCAGTCTTTGTTGACATTGGGACACCGGCTGCCATTGTGAAACAAGATGGTGGACCGAAATATGGCTTTGGTGTGACTTTACCCAGTTTGGCATGATGGTTACAAACAAGGTTTTCCAAGGTGGAGGAGGTAATTTTACCGAGATTTTGATGCCGTTGTAAATTATCCCAGAAAAAGATAAGAGCATTTTCCCCATTAGGAAATTACCAGTAATTACAACCTGTTGGAGACTCTACTTTCACTATGTCTCTAACTTCACAATGTTTTACATTCACTACTTTACCACCAAACTGGTGGTAGTGGAAGACAGAAGTGCCTGGCGTGCTCTGGTCCATGGGGTCACGAAGAGTCAGACACAACTAAACGACTGAACAACAACACTTTATTGATACTTACGGCAGCCCTGCACAGTAGGCTTAGTTTATTCTTATATTACCAAGAAGGTAAGACCAGTACAAAGAGGTAAGGCTGATGTTGCAATGCATTTACAGTACTTGTACAATAACACTGGGAGCTTTATGAGAGAGAGAGAGAGAGAGAGAGAGAGAGAGAGAGAGAGAGAGAGAGAGAGAAGGATTCACAGGGTCACCCAGTAATCTCATAGCTCAGGTGTGGCTTGAATCAGCAATTTCACTTCTTGGAACCACTTTCTTTGTTTTTGCTTTTTGCTTTGCTCTGTTTGAAGCAGAAAAGCAGGCACATACTCGCCTACACAGGAATCTGATCCTACCTAGTTTGATCCATTGGGAGAATTGTTCGGCAGGGAAAGTATTAAAACCATAGCTTCTCTCTTGCATTTTCAGTATCTTCTTTGCACAAGCTACATAGTTAATAAAACTGGAAGGTGAGTGAGAATAAAAGTGCAAGAATTATGTTCTCAGGTTGTTGTATTTTTGGTTTTTTGCAAATCTTCCTACCTGCCTCAATAACAAACTATTCTGAATTCCCTTTGATTTCAGTGGATCCACTGAAATGCTAGGAAGATTAAGACCACAATCCTTTGCATGCTTTCCTGAATGCAAGCTCTACAGAACACAGGTGGGCCTTACTTCTGAGAAGGATAGACAAGTCTGTCAATTTTTGGTTCCTCTCCTTTTCGCTCTCCCCTTCCCCAATCTTAAGCTTAGCTCGTCCCATTTCCAAACCCATTTGTCACTCCCCTCACCAAAAAAAAAGGTCAGCACAAAAATATGTGCACGTTTTCACGCACAGGTATTGTACAACGTATTTTTGAACTTAGGTTTGCTGAATGTAGTCCTTTTGCAAGCAATTTGCCTCAGATGTATTCATTTTTTGTATGCTATTTTCACTTAGGTGAGTTTTTTGTGCACACTTTCCCCTAATATTTTTGTAGCACTAATTTTTTGCTGGCGGGTGTGTGGTGTGGGGGGGACGACTGCAATGCAAAATTCAAAAGTGCTCTGATTTCGAAGGCCAGCTGTGTCTCAGTTTTCACGTTGGTTTGGGAAGTGTGAATTAGGGAGCAGGCAAAATGAACCCCGCCAGTCCCTACTTCTGAGTGTAAGTATGTAGCAGGGGTGAGAATCTTTGGAGCTCTTATTTCTTTTATTTCTTTGTTTTTTATACCACCCTACAGTGGTACCTCGGGTTACAGACGCTTCAGGTTACAGACTCTGCTAACCCAGAAATAGTACCTCGGGTTAAGAACCTTGCTTCAGGGTGAGAACAGAAATCGCGTGGCGGCGGCACAGCGGCAGTGGGAGGCCCCATTAGCCAAAGTGGTACCTCAGGTTAAGAACAGTTTCTGGTTAAGAACGGACCTCCAGAACAAATGAAGTTCTTAACCCGAGGTACCACGGTATATCTGTAGATGTCTGGGTGCTTCACAAAATAAAGCTCTTCCCAAGCCACACCCCCTCACCTCATCTGCTTCTCAACCTTCTTGGGTGTTTTTTGCCTGACTGGGATGTGTCCTTGAGCTCTGATAATACCTCTCACTTGCCTGAATGGAGGATACAGAGGGTGAGTAAACTCACCTACTCTACAAGGTTAGAACTACACGAGTTGCTCTTCCTGCTTTTGTTCTGCCTTTGGCTCCCACCCACTGCTGGTCTGTGGCTTGCAAAAGATTGGCTGGACGGGAATGTGGTCCCTGAATCTGGAAAATGCTCCCCACCCCAGATGTGCTGGAAAACTGCGTGGCTGGAAAGACTTGAAGCATCTGAAATGGAAAGCAGGCCCACCGACTGAACTCCCAGATGAGCTGGGCTCTCCTGTTGCCCTTTCACGTCTCCCCTATGGAGGTTTGAGAGACAAGCCCCATTTCGAAGCAAAACAATTATTTCCTTGAAGGTGATTTGCAAAGCCAGCAATCCAGTCAAGATGCGGGTCAAAAATAACAATTGTAATTAATAAAAAGAGCTGGCAAGCAGTAACCTTTGCACTACATCAGCCCCAGCTGCCGTAAAGATGACACATTAAAGTCTTGTGGGATATGGCTATCTTGAAAAATCACTGCTCTGGGATCAAACAAGAGGGAGGACAAAATTTCCCTTACGTGAGCCAGGCTAGGTAGAATAAATGGGATGGGTGCAGCTTTGTGCAAGTGAAGTAATCACTGGAACAAGTGGAACTGAAAACAGCAGCCAACTTTAGGTTGTATTTCAGCTATGACATACAGTAGACCAATTTCATGTTTTAGCCTTCTGGGCCAGATGGTTGCTGTTGAGCCTAGGGAGCTGCTGAAGGTATCCATGTCTTCCTCCTCTCTTTCCCCATCCTTGCACATGCAAACTTGTTAAGAGTGTTTATGAGTATCTGGCATACATGACAGGATGACTAGGTTGGGTGTGGTATATACTCAGCGCCTGGCAATCCCCAGGACAAAAGTCGCCATTACAGATCAAATTGGCACAATTCAGGGCAAACAGTGGAGTTTACAAAATCTGAGTACATTGCACATCCAACATTAAAATTTAGAGTCGAAGCCTGCCAGGCTGGGATTTTATTTAGGTGGGGTTCACAAATCTGACAGAGAAGGGGAAAAGTCGAGAGATGTTCAGTCTTCCACTGCCTGCCAGTCACTTGTAATTTAGTTAACTTTATTTAAAGCATTTTTACCCCTGTCTTCAGCTGAATCAGCAGTTGGGGGAGGGCCTAGAAAGATCAATAACAGAGATCAATAGCAAAGAAAAGAGGTCCTGCCCCACCAGTTTACATTCTGAAAGACAGAGCGCAAAAGAAAACAAGGAAGAGGAGTAAAGAAGAAAACTCACCTTGCAGTTTTAGACATGCTTACTCACTTAATCCAGTCCCCCCCCCCCAAAGAAAGTGAGCCAAACTATATGTTCAATGTGTCTTTCCAGTTAACGTGCAGGTTTTTGAAAATGTGGGGAGGTTATGCAGCAGGGAAGGCTGATAACGATGCTTTCAACAGATATTTTTTTTTGGGGGGGGAGGTGTTGGATATATAAAATATGCTTACCACTTTCAGGTATTCCCAGGTGATATCTGCAGTGTGAAACTTCAAAAGCTACATGCTGTCAGTTCAAACATTATTTTCCCTGCATGGTCTCCCATTCTTTCCCCAGCCAATGTTACCCCACTTCCATTTTCTAACCAGAAACTCCCGTCTGTCTAATTTGGGCACTCCCAGACTCTCGGTTTTTTTGCAGGTGGAATTCAGGGTGCACCAGCAAAATCAGGTTGCACAATTAAAACAGACCTGCTATTCTTGTGCAACAAACCCACTTCCAAAACAAAAACACTCCAGTGTGTGTGTGTGTGTGTGTGTGTGTTTTGCATCAAGGAAAGTGACCGCAAAACTGCACTGGAAAGGGTGGGATAACAATTTCTTGATCAACATCATCTAACCTTCCCATAAACACACCAGAATGTTTGTGAAGCAGCCAACCTTCCTACAAACCTTGTGGAAAAACGATTCAGATGAATATTCAATAAACAGGTCATCTGAAAGTGAGCTGGGTCTCCTGCTCAGGTTGCCTGTGTCCAAAGACTTCCCTGAATCCAAACAAGTTGTCTTATTCACATAAGAGTCTGCTGGATTAACCCAATGGTCAATGGATGGAGAAAGGCACACACAACAGCCATTGTTGTGCTTGCTCACAGAGAGCGGGCCTATAGCCACCAGACTGCCGACCCTGGTCTATAAATACTTTATTGCTGATCATTGAAAAGCATTAGAAAAAACAGAATTTTCTAGATGCCTTATACAAGACCCAGAAGCATATTGTTGCACGCCACCCTAATCTCTGAGTAGAGTGAGATTCTAGAGGTTTGAGCTGCTTACACAGGTTTCGGTTTCCTTGAAATGAGGGTCAGCGGAGACTGCAGTGTCATTATTATATATGGTTTATTTACACATACCGTATATACAATTCTGTCACGGTGTTCCATTGTGCCAGAAGTGGGTATGTCCTGCTGGCCACATGACCCAGAAAGCTGCCTGTGGACAAATGCCGGCTCCCTCGGCCTGAAGTGAGATGAGCGCTGTAACCCCATAATCGCCTTTAATTGGCCTTAACTGTCCAAGGATCCTTTACCTTTTTCTTTTTTCTTTTTTACAACCTGAACATTGCTTCTCCCATAGACACAGTCTTGGATCCCAACAGAAATGAGGCATGGCTCTGTCTTTCAGCTGCCCGGCCTGCTTCTAGTTTCCAGCTCACACACAACTCAACTCAGGCTTTTGTCTTTCTACCAGCCAGTTGTTGGGGGGGGGGCCACACACACACAGCTATTTGTCCTCTGGCACAGAGCCATGTCCTTTGTTACCTCAACAACACATACCTAGGCTATTACCTAAACAGCCCCAGCCCAGTATACCTGAAGGAGCATCTCCACCCCCATCATTCAGCCCAGACGCTGAGGTCCAGCTCTGAGGGCCTTCTGGCGGTTCCCTCACTGTGAGAAGTGAAGCTATAGGGAACTAGGCAGAGGGCCTTCTTGGTAGTGGCGCCCACCCTGTGGAACACCCTCCTATCAAGGAAATAAACAGCTATCTGACTTTTAGAAGACATCTGATGGCAACCCTGTTTAGGGAAGTTTTTAATGTTTGATGTTTTATTGTGTTTTTAATATTCTGTTTGGTGCCGCCCAGAGTGGTTGGGGAAACCCAACCAGATGGGTGCAGTATAAATAAAATTCTTATACTTATTCATATCCTTATTACCATTACCATTACCATAACCAGGAAGCTGGCCTAGCTACCCCAGCAACTGAATCCTTGTTGGATACAGGAATTGAAAGGGACTCGGGCATAAAGTAATGGAATATGCAGCGAGTCTGGAATTTACCTTTGTTTGCCTTACTTTAAAAAGAACCTGGTTAATGTGAGTGTTGAAATAACTGTTGCACAAGAGCCCCACGTCAGTCAATTGTTTGATGTGGTTTGGGTTTTAATTGTCCACCATTCTATTCCTGCAAATAGAAATGCACTATTGTATGGATCGCACATAATGGGAGAATGGAGCACGACCAGGAGCACATCTCTGCCACTTACATAAAGGATGCACAATCCCTCCTTATTTGTATCTTGAGTGTTGGCTGGAGTTCTTTAATTTTGACATAATAGTAGCGCAAGCAACAGACAAAACATGGGCCTCATTTCAAACAGGTAGGTATGTCTTGGCAAACGCTGTGACATTGGTGCTTGCAACTACTGCCAGCTGGCCCCAGTTGTAAAGCGGTGTTTGAGCAGGATTGCTTCCTCAGCCTCACAGCGCTTGGCGCCACGGCCCTTGGCTGACTGATGAATGAATGAACAAGGGCTTTGGTGAGTGGGAGCCTTCAGTCTCGAGCTGCGCTGCCAATGGCTGGATACAATAAACACTGTGAAGGGGGCATCGGTCACATTTAGCTTCATGCCAACAGAAAGAAGCATTTGCAGCCTCCTGTATGCATGCCTACCTATCCATGCTTTTTGAAAAATGCATGCTAATCTTCTGCCTGGCAGCAAACATGAAGGAGGCCTTCCTTATGGCGCAGCCGTGCTCACTCTGGGCATTCAGTATAGAGGTGGGTTGAGCAGCCAGAAGCATCATAGCCAGACACTGGAGAGACCTGGTAGGAGTAAGCATGGACCAATGGTATCAAATAGTATGGGAGAAAACTTAGTAGAGAAACTAACCAATAAACTGAAACTGACACAGGGTCAAATCGAAGAAGATGCCTTCACCCCGGTATGGTTCCCCTTTATCACATACACAGCCCAACAAGACAACAACAAGAATCCGCTGACTACATACAAATCAATCTGACTAACCTGATCCAAACACACACACACACCCCACTCTCACACAAAAACAAATCTCACTACAGCCAATCAAAGACAACCAACCACACCCTAGGCCACCCCCAACCTCTCTTACCACCAAGGAAATACAACAAGTCAATAGTAAGAGAATCCACACAAGTGACGCTGACACAAAACCCCACACATACACTAAGTAGAAGCATAGAAGCATTACCACCCCACCGCACCCCGCTCACCATTCCCTCTCCCCCTCTTTCCCCCTTTTCTTCCTAACCTAACACTGTACGTAACACTAATGTCTCACAACAAATGAAACTGATCTGTAATAACACAACTTGGAAAAAGAGACAATGCACGTATTTTTGTAAACTAAGAAATCTTTAATATTTTTTTTTTAAAGATGGGTTGAGCAGCTAATTCAGGGGTCAGCAAACTTTTTCAGCAGGGAGCCGGTCCACTGTCCCTCAGACCTTGTGGGGGGCCGGACTATATTTTGAAAAAGAAAAAAAAATGAACGAATTCCTATGCCCCACAAATAACCCAGAGATGCATTTTAAATAAAAGCACACATTCTACTCATGTAAAAACACGCTGATTCCCAGACCGTCCACTGGCCAGATTTAGAAAGTGATTGGGCCGGATCTGGCCCCCGGGCCTAAGTTTGCATACCCATGCAGCTAATTCAATCTATTTTGATCTTGCTGGCTTTCAAGCATAGATCTTTCCCATCCCATCCTATGCCATCCCATCCCATCCCATTGCATCCCATTCCATGCTCTTATATAAAAACCTACCCCATTGGAGGTGTTTTGTGCATATTTTCTTAAGTCCCCCACCTGCTCACCAAACTTCACTCCCCTTAGAGCTTCCCCACCCCACCCCAAATCCCCCTATCACCTTCCCAACCCTATTTTTGAAGCCACTTCTATCTTCTGATCTGTAGTCCCACACATTTCCACCTTCACCCTCATGCCCATGCTTTCCCCTCCTGTTGTGCAATCCCCACCTTGCACACAGACAACCCCATGGTGAACTTTGATGTCTTCCTCTTCCTACACATTGCAACTACTAAGCACCCCTGTGTTAACTTGCTAATAATATATCTCTTCCAAACTATGACGATGAATCTAGAACTTCATGTTGAAGACAGCATGGTGTCAGGATGCTGTCAGCGGATCCCAGCTGGTTGCCCAGGAAAATATAAAGACAAGGGGAAGTTTTTTACAGTCCTTTTTTATTCCAGTCTTTACAGAGAGAGGCTACAGAAACCAGCTTGGATAATGGCGTTGTCCCGAGTGAATCTCCATCCCCCGTCTCTCCCACTTCCTCATTCGTCATTCTAATCATCTCCTCCACGGATGCTGCTAGGTGCCCTCTGTCTTTGAGCTTGTTGTTCTCCTACTTTTAAGGCTCGCTGGGTTCTGGGAGATGGAGGGTCTGGAATGCTTTCTAATGACAATGTGTCAGCCAGCTGCTGCTCTGACTCTCCCATTATTTCTCAACCCCCTTCATCTGCCTCTGAGCTGTGACCTCCCGCAAACCCCTGTTGTAAATCTATACTGTCTTCCTCCTCCTCCTCCTCCTCCTCCTCCTCCTCCTCCTCCTCCTCCTCCTCCCTGGAAGGGTCAAGCTGGGGAGGCGGTCTCCCCCATTCCTCCTCTGCCTAGTCCCTGACACAGAGTGTACAGTACATCCTGCATATGTTGCAGTGTATATGTGTAGGTCCTTGTGCAGACATCTTGAACACATGGTGGTCGAGCACAGAGAGGGTCAGTTATGTGTATGCTTGTAAGTGTACATTTGCCCATTTCCCCCCTAGACAAGTCCAGGAAGTGGGGTGAGTTGGGGGGGGGCGATTTCTCCCCCTCAAAAAGCTCAACAACTTTTTGTGTCCAGATTTTCTTTCTTTCTTTTTTAAAAGATATTTATTAGAGTTTTCAAAGTATTACAAAAAAAAGAAAAAATACAAAATACAAAATAAAAATAGTTAAAAACAATTCGATCTTTCCGTATCTTATCTTTCATTTGCCTGTTTTCCGGACCTCCTCACACCTCCCTTTTTTGTATTCCAGTTCAATTTATTGGTTCAGCAAATCCTTTCCCTCTTTGTTTTATCCTGATCTTTAATCTTAATATATTATAACTTTAGATTTTCACCTGTTAACAATCCATTTTTTCGTATTCCGTTATGACATTACTGCTAAAAACCCCTTAACTTCAATCCAACATCATTCTAACATTCATTAATTTTGCAATATTTCTGTAAATAGTCTTTAAATTTCTTCCAATCTTCTTCCACCAACTCTTCTCCCTGGTCTCGGATTCTGCCAGTCATTTCCGCCAGTTCCATATAGTCCATCACCTTCATCTGCCATTCTTCCAGGGTGGGTAGATCTTGTGTCTTCCAATACTTTGCAATAAGTATTCTTGCTGCTGTTGTGGCATACATAAAGAGAGTTCTGTCCTTCATTGGCACCAATTGGCCGACCATGCCCAGGAGAAAGGCCTCTGGTTTCTTCAGGAAGGTATACTTAAATACCTTTTTCATTTCATTATATATTATCTCCCAGAAAGCCTTAATCCTTGGGCACGTCCACCAAAGGTGAAAGAATGTACCTTCAGTTTCTTTACATTTCCAACACTTATTATCGGGCAAATGATAGATTTTTGCAAGCTTGACTGGTGTCATGTACCACCTGTATATCACCTTCATAATATTCTCTCTTAAGGCATTACATGCCGTAAACTTCATACCTGTGGTCCATAACTGTTCCCAGTCAGCCATCATAATGTTATGTCCAACATCTTGTGCCCATTTAATCATAGCAGATTTCACCATTTCATCCTGAGTATTCCATTTCAACAGCAAGTTATACATCCTTGACAAAGTCTTAGTTTTGGGATCTAACAGTTCTGTTTCCAATTTTGATTTTTCCACCTGGAATCCAATTTTCTTCTTTTTGCGTCCAGATTTTCACTTCTTGAAATAGGGCTACCCAAGTATAGAATGTATAGAGTTAACTTTTGCTTTGGTGGAGTAGGGAGTAAGGAAGACTATGTTCCTACTGCACCACCCTTTTCCCTTCACATTTTCTGCAATGTTCCTGTTTGTATATCATGTTAGAGAAAGGATGGCTAAAACTAAGAACAGGCGGGCAGACGGGGGTGACGGGAGCGAGCTTGAAAATGTGCCTTGGAAGGAGGAGGCTGAAGCCTGGAATGAGAAGATAAAACACTGGTAGTGGTGAACTTGTTACAAATTAGAAAAGAAACTGGATGTCACGAGGAGGATTGAATACACATGGCAGAGCTCAAGATGAGGAATGACGCCCATTAAATGTGTCCATTTTTGTGCTGGAAAATAGGAATCAATCCTGCAAGTTGCCAGTCGGTTCAACAAATCAATCAATAAATTGAGAGACAAGATGGATGTTTTACCTGACAGCACCTTGATTAGGACACAGCTGCTGACTAGTTACCATCTGGGACATGCCCTCTGGTTTTGAATCAGCTCTTGGGGAGTATCATTTAAATGGCATGGCAACTGCAATAAATTCCTCCAGAATGAGCAGGATATCGTAAGGATGGTGTTCTCTGGCAGCCCTGTATTGGAAAGTTTTTAATGTTTGACATTTTAGTATGTTCTGATATATGCTGGGAAACCCAGCCAGAAGGGCAGGGTATAAAACAAAACAACAACAATTTAGCCCCCAAATGATCACAAGGCAAACGGAAAACTCTGTGGTTTAATCTAGAGCAGGGTTTCTGAAACTTGGGCTGTTTTTGGACTCCAACTCCCATCATCCCTAGCTAGCAGGACCAGTGGTCAGGAATGATGGGAATTGTAGTCCAAAAACAGCTGAGATCCAAGTTTCGGAAACCCTGATCTACAGCCACGTAGCGCTTAGATTAATAAGAGACGCTATTTGCCGGACATCATGCTGCAGCACTGCTGTACTGTAGAGAGTGGAGCCTGCGATGGTGGTAGAACCTGAGATAGAACTGGGTAGAGCAGTGGATGCAACTCTTAGCTTTGTACAACAGAGTGCATTCCAGCCTTGCCGAAGTCCAAGGTTTCTACACCCATCCACCCATATGTCTCCATCTTCCATCCATCCATCTGAGCAAAAGGTAGTATCACTGTACAAAAGCCACATTCCAGTCAACCAGAAGCCCTCAAGAATGCTGTGAGAAGGCCAGTGAAGGGTTGGCATAGGGTTGGTCAGATGGTGGGTTGGCATAGGGAGAATCAGGAAGGCCAGAGAGAGACCTGAAGAGCTGCATTCAGTCCCTAGGCCTGGCATCCATCACCCCAATTTCATGCTTGATCTGAAACAGATGAACTTGGCCTTTGCTGTGTCAGATGATGGTTCCATCTTGCCTAGTACTGAATGGTAGCAGTTGCAAAGGTCCTGTTCCCAGCCCAGCAACTGATGGCCTCCTTAACTAGAGATGACACGTGTTCTACCACTGATCTTCAACTTCTCCTATGAAAACAACACGCAATATCATTCTCGAGCTCTGGTGCTGATTTTCTGAAGTACCCACAATCCCCTTCTCACACTTGTTTTATTTAGACGTTTAGATGCTTTCTTTAGATATCTTGCATTTGTCAGTGAAAACTGTGTTATCTCACACACAGGTAAGCTACTGTCAGTCCTATCCTTCCTGCCACCATAATGAATGGGGCAAGCATGAGACTGGGGGTGGGGTGGGAGAAAGGTGAACACAGGTGGGCTTATTTGCAAAGTCTCCTGAACAGCTGGTGCAAAAGAATAGCCAGGAAGACAGGAGTATCATTTGGGCTGAATAGAAAATGTCTGCCACAAATCCTACAGCAGCTGTAATATGGAAGAGCTTGGGTTTTTGAACGAGTTGGTCACCATTTCTAAGACCTCCCTGTTAACAGATGGCTCAGTTTCTCAGCGTGACAAGTATTGGTCTCCGTGTCAATGAGGATGCTGTAACTTTAGCCTGTATTCAGCAAATGTCTACCTTAAGTCAAAGCAATTTGATTGGAAACCAAAGAAAATACAGCAGATCTATGGGAATGGTTTTCCTCTGAATAATCAGAAGTTGGCCAGAGAACTGGTGAAGAACAGTGGTGAGGAGTAAGAAGAAGCTCTTGCCAAATGTCACTCGGAATGAACCCATGAGGGACATATGTGAAGTCACATCCACAAACTGTAGCATGCCGACCCTCCCAACTGCTGGAGCTCGCAGTGACTTTCTTTGCTCCCATCATCTGGGAAAAGAAGGGAGTCCCATGAAATGAACAACTAGTCTCGTTAGGAAGAAGCAGAGTGAACTGCATCCCCAGAATTTGGGGTCACTGAATATCATATTCAGTAACCAAGCTGGTTACATTCATATATTCGAACAGCCAAAAGACATCACACTTTGGTTAGGGAATGCAGGAGGATGAAAACACTGCTTTACTCTAAAGGGTTTCCAACTTTTCACACTTTAGGAATCAAAGCGCATGGAATTCTTGCATTTTAGAGGGGATCCTGTTAATATTCTCAGTTTACTACTTTCCTCATTGCCGCTCTAACATTTCTATTTGATGTATGTTAGAAAGAAGAGTTGGAGACCTACATTCTTTTTCACTTCAATAAAATTTTGCACAAAAATGGATGATGGAATTTGTTTGTAGCATTATGGGGTTCTTCAAAGTCACAAAGTAACATTTATCTGGAATACGCCCCGCCCCCCATTTTAAAACCACACAATTCACAATACTGAAATGCAGTGACAGAGATCTTTATTTCTATTATTTTGCAGGGTGGTTCTATCAATAGCAGGGGACATGTTGGGATGCCAATGTTGCCTTGATCTCCAGTTAGTTGCATTGCTGCTGCTTAAAGGTAAAGGTAAAGGGACCCCTGACCATTAGGTCCAGTCGTGTCCGACTCTGGGGTTGCGGCGCTCATCTTGCTTTATTGGCCGAGGGAGCCAGCGTACAGCTTCCGGGTCATGTGGCCAGCATGACTAAGCCACTTCTGGCGAACCAGAGCAGCGCACGGAAACGCCGTTTACCTTCCCACCGGAGCGGTACCTATTTATCTACTTGCACTTTGACGTGCTTTCGAACTGCTAGGTTGGCAGGAGCAGGGACCAAGCAACGGGAGCTCACCCCATTGTGGGGATTCGAACCGCCGACCTTCTGATTGGCAAGTCCTAGGCTCTGTGGCTTAACCCACAGCGCTAGCCGCGTCCTGGGTGGTAAATATAGAAGGGAAAGTGGGAAGATTGGCACAGTGTTGATGCAATGTGTTGGCTCAGCTGCTGTGTTTGTACTACACAAAACTTCCTCTGGCCTTGGTCCTCTACCTCCGGATAAGGACGAATAATGTGATCAAACTCGATATCAGGTAAGCGCTTGAAAACCACAAATGGACCACACTCACATCATCACCAAAACTCAGAAGCCCAAACTGCCCTGTGCTTCTGAGATTCTTGAATCTACATTTGGTTTTTGTGTGTGTGTGCTTCAAATCTGCAGCAGCTGTAATTTAATGTTGCTTCTCTGTGCATTACAGCATCAAGACCGTAGTCTGTGCTAATGCTGGGAAATGTTTATGGAATAAATTGCAGAAGCCGATGTCCCCAAAGAATTGAGGCCTATGCAGTTATACTTCCAAAACAACACTAGGTGCAACTGTTATAAAATGTGCTCACGTTTGTGGTGGCAAGGAGGAGGGTGGGAGAAGAAAAGTTTGTATCTGTAACCACAAAAAAAAGACATTTTTTAATTATAATTTTTGGTCTTGAGCCAACAGTGCCATGGAATGTAAAGCTTTCACATCAAAATGAGTGTGTCCCTATTAGTTCCACTGATGTCAGTAAGAATGAATGAGGTCAATGAATCACCTCAAAGGAATTCTTGGCCCTTTGTATGATGGCTCACAACTTTCTTCTTACACCTCCTTAAATGCTAAGATTTCTTTGTCATTTGTTTTGGACAATACGACCTCATCAAAAAAACAAAAAACAGAAAAATTTCAGCTTGAAAGCCTGCACATATAAAACAACCCATTCATCACCTCAATAACCTGGTTCATTTTGTTGTTGTTTAGTCGTTTAGTCATGTCCGACTCTTCGTGACCCCATGGACCAGAGCACGCCAGGCACTCCTGTCTTCCACTGCCTCCCATAGTTTGGTCAGACTCATGTTTGTAGCTTCGAGAACACTGTCCAACCATTTCGTCCTCTGTCGTCCCCTTCTCCTTGTGCCCTCCATCTTTCCCAACATCAGGGTCTTTTCCAGGGAGTCTTCTCTTCTCATGAGATGGCCAAAGTATTGGAGCCTCAGCTTCACGATCTGTCCTTCCAGTGAGCACTCAGGGCTGATTTCCTTAAGAATGGATACGTTTGATCTTCTTGCAGTCCATGGGACTCTCAAGAGTCTCCTCCAGCACCATAATTCAAAAGCATCAATTCTTCGAACCAGCCTTCTTTATGGTCCAGCTCTCACTTCCATACATCACTACTGGGAAAACCATGGCTTGAACTATACGGACCTTTGTTGGCAAGGTGATGTCTCTGCTTTTTAAGATGCTGTCTAGGTTTGTCATCGCCTTTCTCCCAAGGAGCAGGCGTCTTTTAATTTCGTGACTGCTGTCCCCTGGTTCATACATTGCTTTTAGAATGGATAGCTCAGTTGGTTAGAACATGGGGATGCCAAGGTTGCAGGTTTGATCTTTGTATGGGACAGCTGAATATTCCTGCATTGCAGGGGGTTGGACTAGATGATCCTCAGGGTCCCTTCCAGCTCTACAGTTCTATAATTCTATGATTCTACATACATTGCCTTCGATAATGTATTCTTTACAAAATATATGAGAGGTGTATGCTTGGTAAAGCTTTGCCTTCGATAGCTTCTTTCTGCTCCTAAGTAGCACCCAGCCAGGATAGCAGCATTTCTCCCCGATCCTAATTTGTTTTTTGTTGGACACAGACCTGAAGAGCCACATTATGTATGCCATATCCACCTGCTGCTAATAAGTAGTTCCTTGCAAAAACGTCCTGAGACTTAAGAGAACAGGCACCCAAGGGTTAAATAATAAACCTTCAAGCTAATGGGCAGATTTTGCCAGGATTAAAATGAAGGAACCACATATTCATTCTTTCCCCCGAAGATGAAACAATAAATCATAATATTGCTACAGGGATGGCAGAGTGGGAAATTAAGAAACAAGAAAGCTAGGTTTGCAGGTCCCAATCTGCCTTCTTGTGCTTGTGGGAACCAAATTTTGCTTCCTGGCCAATAGCTGGCTGAGATGGCAGTACATCCAGTGTGATTTTTGCGCTTTCAAGAAGGAACAAGAGGGGGAACAAAGGTGATCATTCTCATTGTTTTCATTTGCTCCAAAAGCACACCGCAAGATGAATACGTGTCTGATAACCTGCAAGTTATGGCAGAGAGGAGACAGCAGTTGTAAACAAAGAGTGAAGCGGCCAATCCTATGACAAGATCCAGTGAGATGAGCAGTGGATCGCTGGCTCAATTGGCCGATTCTGGAATCAGCCAGGTTCAGCCAGATCCCAACCCCAGCTCAACTGAACATTTGCTGGTGTAACCTCTCATCCCACAGCAAATCCCCCAAACGGGGCATTCTGAGGGTGTGGTGGACATAAAACAATAGAAGCAGGAACTGAATCCTAAGTCCATTTAGCCTGGTCATTTGACCTGGCAACCTGAGACAGGACACTATTTTAGAGGCTTGTTTTTCTCTCTATCAGGCTTAGGCAGAGCAGCAACAGTAGCCCTGCTGCCAAATGGGGTTTAGAGCTGGTTAACTTTATGCCAGCTTAACTCACGGTGGCTTGCTTCATGCCAGTTTCTTGCGCGTAGGCTTACACAGTTTTATTCTTAAGATGAGCCATGGCACATTAGGGATGGCTCATCCATCCCTAATGTGCCATGGCTCATCTTAAGAATTCAGTTCACATTTAACGGGGAACCAACCTATCAAATTCTCTTTTTCTCATATAACATAAGAACCAAAATACAGCCGTCCTTCACACTTATTCAGATTTTGGGGTGCAGTTCTCCAACCAAACAATGTTTACGGAAATGTATACACACAGGTTTTGCTATCTACCTGCTCACTATGCAAAAATTCACTTCTCTGAATGCAAAGAATTACAGTTGTACCTTGGTTTTCAAACAGAATGCGTTCCGGGAGTCTGTTTGACTCCCCAAACCATTCGAAAACCAAGGTGCGGCTTCCAGTTGGCTGTCCTGCAGTCAATTGGAAGCCTCGGAAGTGGCACTGGATGTTCGGCTTCTGAAAAATTGTTTGAAAACTGGAGCACTCACTTCTGGGTTTCGATTGTTTGGGAGCCAATTTGTGCAAGAGCCAAGGCGTTTGAGATCCAAGTTATGACTGTATGCCCAAATTATGGGGGGGGGGGGAGGGCAGAGGAGACAGTACTCAGTTAACTGAGGTTCTGCCCCCCCTCCAGCAATCTCCTAAAACAACTTTTCTACCCCCCTAACAAAAATCCTGGCTATGCCCATGGCCCAAACCTCACTATAAATGCCTCAGACCCAGGTATCCAAACATCCAGAGTTTGCCAATTTCTTTACTTCTTTGCTTGTTTGTGCTTTGCTGGCTGGCAGCAGTATGGAGGGAGCAAGCAGGATAGGACAAACCAGTTTTCCCTTTGTCTCTCTTTTGCTGGTTGTCTGCAGCAATTTCAGGAAGAAACCATGGGGAGCGGCGGGGAGAGATCAGACAAATCCCTAATTAGAAATGTTCCCATAGTAGCAATCAGTGGACATCGCAGACTCATTATGCGAATGCTCACCTAGCGAACGATTTCCAAGGAGCGCTTTGTGTTCAGTAAGTGGGACCTGCGTGTATATTTGGGGAAAGTGTGCAGAAAAAAATATATCAACCTGTGAGTTGATATACAAAAATGCATTACTTTAGAGGAATTGTTTGCAAAACTGTGCACATTGGTCAAAACTGCATGCAAAAATGTGCTTATTAGGAGAAATTCATACCTGTTAAATTTGTGTGAGGATGAAAAAAAAAAAGAGAGAAAGTGCATATTGCTGCAGAAACGTGGAGAACTGAATTTAATATTGCTAAAACAAGAAACTGAGAAAAGTGTAACTGACAGATCCTTCCAGAATCTTGGAATGTATGCTATCAGTCACCATAGACAATACTGAGCTATAGGGCCTGAATCCATTATAAGGTGGGCCAACAGTGGTTTTTTAAAAAGCCCTTTCCTAGATCTGCTCAAAAACCCATCTCTTAGATGTTTTCCAGCACACAGGTGTTGGTGTCCCTGAATGGGGAATGAAAGCAGGTTGGCAGAGTGACTTTGAAGGGAACAAAAGAAAGGAAAGGTTTAAGCAGCTTCTCCACCCTCCTAAAGAACCAGTCCGCTCCTCAAACTGAAACCGCCTCCAATGGCTTGTTATAAAGAAAAGCAATAATGGGAGTGTGTGTAATGTGTAGTTTGGTCCTTGGGATCAAAAGGCTTACAGCTGGTACTTATGGATGCTCTGGTTGTGACATGAGTTTTTCACCCTTCACCCCATGCCCTTGGCACATCAATGTTATGATGTTACATCACATGGTGATTAATATGTGTGTGTTCTAGTGCCAAAGTACAAACTCGCCACGAAGAAAGTGAGAAGAGGCTGAGATGGCATCACCACGCGAAAACCAGCCCACAAAAGTTATTAATTTGGTCTAAACCAGGCTTCCTCAAACTCGGCCCTCCAGATGTTTTGAGACTTCAATTCCCATAATCCCTGACCACTGGTCCTGCTAGCTAGGGATCATAGGAATTGTAGGCCAAAAACATATGGAGGGCCGAATCTGAGGAAGCCTGGTCTAAATCTTACACCGACACTCAGAGATGAAAAAGGAAGAAAGAAATGCATTTGGACTGGTTGCCTGCCACAGCCTTCCAGTTGATTGCAAGCAAGTTGTTTTGATATACAGTGGTACCTCAGTTGACAAACTTAATCCGTTCCGGAAATCTGTTCTTAAGCCAAAGCTGTTCTTAAACCGAGGTGTGCTTTCCCTAATGAAGCCTCCCACCGCAGGTGCCCTTCCACCATTCAACATAGACTGAGGTAAAGTTCTCTAACTGGAACACTACTTCCGGTTTTGTGACGTTCTTATACCAAATAGTTCGTAAACAGGGCTGTTCCTAAACCGAGGTACCACTGTACAACTTTAGTGATCTCAGTGTTTCCACTGGCATAATTATTCTAAGTGACCAGTGCCGATAGACTGTAAGTAAATATGCAGAATAAAAAAAGAAAAACTTCTTTGCAAGTTTTGCCTGGTGGGAATGCAATCTCCTCCAGATTCACCTAATCTCCTGAATAATTAAGAAACAATTTCATTAAGTGATCCTATTATTGTAGTTAATAAAAAAGCATTTATGTGGAGCCAAGAATTTAGGCGGCGCTCGCACTGCATCCACAGAGGAAGGGCACTTCCCACTTCGGTTATGCCTTCAGGGAGGAATGTTTAATCAAATATGTGCACTTATTCAAAGTGAACTTTCTTAAAAAAAATAAATCTTGGAAAAATCTTTCTTTTTTCTTTTTTAATCACTAAGTAGGTAAAGTACACATTAAGCAATACTGCCTAAAAAGTAAAGGTAAAGGTACCCCTGACAGTTAAGTCCAGTTGCAGATGACCCTGGGGTTGTGGCGCTCATCTCGCTTTACAGGCCGAGGAAGCCGGCGTACAGCTTCCAGGTCATGTGGCCAGCATGACTAAGCCGCTTCTGGCACAACAGAACACCGAAACCAGAGCAGTGCACAGAAATGCTGTTTACCTTCCCGCCACAGCAATACCTATTTACCTACTTGCACTGGTATGCTTTCGAACTGCTAGGTTGGCAGGAGCTGGGACAGAGCAACGGGAGCTCACCCCATCGCAGGGATTCGAACCGCCAACCTTCTGATCGGCAAGCACAAGAGGCTCGGTGGTTCAGACCACAGCGCCACTCGCATCCCTTTGAAATGCTGCCCAGTGGGAAATAAAAGCATCCTCATCCAGCGGATTTGCACATTTTTGCAATTTGAGTCATGTACAGCAAGGGTTCTGATACACCCCACCCTTCTGCCACAGCCTCATAGGCTGCTTATTCCACCCTTGGGCAGCCAAGTCCCAGTCTCCTCCTCATGGTGGCAGTGTGGGATGTAAGCATCCAAAATGCAAAGGTAAAAGGGTTAATTGCAAGGGCTGTAGAACACAATGGTGTCACGCACTCTGTGGCAGTTCTGGCAGTTGGTACAGTTATGGCAGGTGATTTTTTTTAACAGGTAGAGCAGCAGGAATGTTATGTTGTGCTGCTGTCCTCCTCAGAGTTAGTTAGCTTGTAGCAGTTTAATCAAAGTAAGTAGTTTTAGCAACCTAAGTATCTGTATTGTATATTTTAATCTGCAAGTGCAAGTACAGCGATACCTTGGTTTTCGAAAATAATCCATTCTGGAAGACCGTTCAAGTTCTGAAACCTTAGAAAACCAAGGCACAAAGGGCAGTCTGTAAATTTGATAGAGAGAATTGAGAAAACCTCAGCGGAAGCCATTCGATTTCCAAGGCGCGTTTGAAAACAGAACCATTTACTTCCGGGTTTTTGGCATTCAGGTTCCAAAATGTTCGTCAACGGAAACGTTCAAAACCACTTTACACTAAGTTAAAGTTATGTGTAATTTAAACCAGGGCTGCCACACTTCCGGAAATTCCCGGACATAGTTGGGATTCAGCTGTCAGAAACAGTGCCCAGGTGGAAATTGGTTAAATGTCCAGGAAAATCTGGACGTATGGCAACCCATGTCGGAAGTGTAGATTTTGGCGAATTTCCTTAAAAATAGCTCAAAAACTTCTCTCTTTTTTTGAGATTTTGCAACAACTTAGCCCCCAAAACTTTTGTGTCTGGATTTTCACTTTTTGAAATATGGCAGCCCCAATTTAAAAGAGAGTGTGTAGTTTTTATAGGAGGAAAAAACAACCAATGAAAGGGTCAAATGACCTAGGGCTGTCTTTGGCATACTCTGCAAATGGGATATGGAGTCTAATTCCCACAGAAAGAGCACTAGAGATTCACCTCTTCAACAGTGGATTTCCAGATCTCCCATCCCAGCTGTCCTTGTCTAACACAGGATCACCTTAGACCAGGCATGGCCAAACTTGGCTCTCCAGCTGTTTTGGAACTCCAACTCCCATCACCCCTAGCTAACAGGACCGGTGGTCAGGGGTGATGGGACTTGTAGTCCCAAAACAGCTGGAGGGACAAGTTTGGCCATGCCTGCCTTAGACAGACAGGGGCTATAATTCTCCCTTGCCTCCTCCATCCTTTAAAAACTTTTTGCAAGGCACTTTGTGTGTGTGCACATGTGTCTCAACTGGCCAGGCCCACCAGTAACTAGTCTCCAGTACAGGAAGTCAGAAAGACTAGGTCTTGGGGTGCACTTCCAGCTGCAAGAGAATCAGCTGACTTTCCAAGCCAGTCAGGACCCACCAAGCTCCATAAGACCCTTTGCAGCCCAGGAACTGGTTGCCCTGGAAAACAGATATGTGATTCAATTTGTGTGTCAAGAAGCACAAACATTGTTTTGAAATGTCAGGCGTTTCATGGGTAAAGTAAGCACTTGGGTTCCAGCCTTTGACTACCTGCAGAGAGTTGCTACTAGTAAAGACACTGAGAAGCGAAAGTAGGTTTTGCCTTTAAGGAGGAAACATCTTGTCTTCGTTCCAGAGACTCCATCAAAGATAGAAGAATGGGAAAAGCCCCAGAGGAGAGATTTTATCACGGCCCCAAATCTTTGCAGCGTCAGCAACTCTTCATTGCGAATCTCAGGGAACTTGTTGATCATCTCAGAGACCCGGCGTGTGAAAAGAGCTTTGTATTTCATCCCAAGAAAAATCCAGCATTATTTAATAGTCCTCCTAATCACCAAGAAAGAGGGCATATTTTGTCAATGTTCTCCTCTGGACTTGATGAAGGTCAAAGCCTTCCCTGACCACAGAAATCACTGGGGGAAATCTTGGGCAAGTTGTGTGGGGGTTTAGGGCCTTGGTTTCTCCTCTAGGAAATAAAGTTGATGCAAAAAATTGCATTATTGCAAAGAACATTTTGTTCATTCTATGTTATGACCAAGCACAGAATTGAAGAGTTGTAGAGGTTTCCAAAGGCCATCTGTTCCTGCCAGGAAATCCAGGACCAGAGAACATGTCTCTGTTTAAAACAGAAGTAAACCTTGAAAATTTATATGCAGGCTTTCCAAAATGTTGCTGGAGATACCGTGTGTGTGTGTGTGTGTGTGTGTGTGTGTGTGTGTGTGAGAGAGAGAGAGAGAGAGAGAGAGAGAGAGAGAGAGAGAGAGAGAGATTATAGTTGAATTTTGGCTTTTGAAAAAATCATAGATAATGATTCTCCACCGAAATTTCCCTGAGTCCCATTTGTGTTCTTTGTCACTAGATGTCACTGCATGCACAAGTGTGTTGGTGAAACCTGCAGAAAAAGAAAAAAAAAGTTGGGTGATCATTTGACAGTATTCCAGAAGAGTGGTCCTGTTAGTCGGATGTTATCAAAAATGACAAAGAGTGCATTGCTACTTTAAAGACTAGCTATTTTAAAGAGCTTGATTGGCAGCAAAATGCTCATCTAAACAAATACCCTGGATGTCATTTTACAACAGGGATTACTAATTTACGGCCTTCTAGATGTTGTTGGACCATAGCTCCCATCATCTCTGATCGTTCTCCATTCAGACTGGGATCAAAGGATATTACTGGGTCACATTCAGACCATACATACGAAGCACTATTATACCACTCTAACAGTCATCCCAAAGAATTCTGGGAACTGTCCTTTTTTAGGGTGCTTCAAGGAACCCGGGTTTCTTTGGGGGAAGCCGTGACTGTTAAAGCGGAAGGGTGCTTTAGGAGGATGGTGTGGATCATTTCCCAGTACAGGGAAATGATATACAATGAAATGAAAAGGATGATTAAAATAACGTTTGTAAAAAAAAAGTCTGGGTGACTGTCACAGGGACAAGTACAGGTGAGCATTGCTACTCCTGTCCAAATTACCTTCTCTCTTCCTTTCCAAGTGCTGGGTGCTTCCTCCTATCCTTCCTCTCTTCTTCTGGAGTCTCCTCTCAGCTGTTCTGCTGCTGCTTTGCCCATCAGTTGCTGCCTAGTCCATCTCTTCTCTCTACTCTGCCCTCAACCTGTGACGGTTACTGCACTTTGAAGGCTCACCATTGAATTTGGGGCGCCAGGCCACACTTGCACCTACCATCTGCACACACAGCTTGCTGTGGTCTGGTTTTTTCCTCTCCTCTCCTGGCCACTGTGACCTCATGAGGATGCTGCCTCCCTGAAGGAGAGAGAGAGATTGACCATTGTGACCTCATGTTGATAGTGGCCAATGAAGGAGAGAGACTGGTCATTGTGTCCTCTTGCTGATGTCCATTTGAAGGAGAGAGATTGGCCATTATGATCTCATTCTGGTGCTGATAACAATGTGAATGATGAATAATAATACAGGGTATTATAGGGCATTATTTGGAAATTTTAGGGACAGAACTACCCAAACTTTACAGAAACTTATTCATATATGTGACTACAGTGGCCAGAATGTTACTTGCCCCCAAAAAGAAAGAAGCAGAAGTCCCAGCAAAGGAAGAATGGATGCAAAAACTTATGGAATATGCAGAAATGGTGAAACTTAGCAGAAGAATAAGAAATCAAGATAATAAATTTTTTATAAAAGAATGGAAATGGTAATAACCTGCAGTTTCATAAGAGTACATATTTAAAGAAGATGAATAAATTGAGTAAGTTAAGTTAATTTGGATATGCAGAAGTTATTAAAAATCAAGGAACCACAGAAAGAGGGAAGGAAGTCAAGTTTTAAAATGTAAAAATAATTGTAAAATCAGTGAAATGTATATATCTGAAAAGTGTGTGTGTGTGTTAAAAAGGAGAGGATGGTGTAGATGCGAGAATCCGAGAACATCTGGATGGCGACATGTTGGCCCCCCCATGCTGTAGAGATTTCATCTGTGTACCAGAACTTTCACTCAAGCCATATATTTAGCTTCTCCAACATTTTCATTGCGTTACTACCCCTCCCCCATTTAAAACCTTCTGAGTACCATTATGTTTTTCTTACGTTTTTCATTTTTCAGTAAATTCTTCATCTAGCACTATGTCTGGGTATGGCAGCTGTCAAACATCTGTATTATAATTGTAAACAAACAAATATATATATATGGAAGGATCACCTTCATTCCTTAAAGTATTATGGAGGAGCTCCATTTTGAAATAAGAGGTTGGTGCAAAGCTTTGTGGGATGAAACACTAGTCACTGATCAGTGAACTCTTTTTAGTTCTATTTGGAAATAATCATAGTAGCATTCAAAGCAAGCCTTTGGAATGAAGCACATTTTATTTTCTAGAAGCCTGTGCCAGCTCATAATGTTGGTACATGCATGCTTGAAATTGCCCTTGAAATTGTAGGCCCCAGCCATGGTGGAGAGCAGCCACTTGAAAATTCAACCCCACTACACACAAACACATACCAGAACAAACATAGCTGGGAATAGGAGAGGGTTTCATTTAGATGGGATGAGCAAATACACACAATATTTGTAAGAAGCAATCAAGGAAATTGACCGAAATAGAGGGGGAGGGAGGTAAAGGTAAAGGGACCCCTGACCGTTAGGTCCAGTTGCAGACGACTCTGGGGTTGCGGCGCTCATCTCGTTTTATTGGCCAAGGGAGCTGGCATACAGCTTCTGGGTCAAGTGGCCAGCATGACTAAGCCGCTTCTGGCGAACCAGAGCAGCGCACGGAAACGCCATTTACCTACCTGCCGGAGTGGTACCTATTTATCTACTTGCACTGTGACGTGCTTTTGAACTGCTAGGTTGGCAGAAGCTGGGACTGAACAACGGGAGCTCACCCCATCGTGGGGATTCGAACCGCCAACCTTTTGATCGGCAAGCCCTAGGCTCTGTGGTTTATATCACAGTGCTACACGGTCCCAATAGGGGGAAAGTTGCCCACAAATACTTTTTGGCTGGATGGCCTGATCAGGCAATGGGAGTTTCATTAAGTGTAAGAGGCTACCATTAAAAAAAGAGAAAACTTCTGCATCTGTACCTGGTACAAAGCTTTTTGGTTCACCTGAACCAGGCGCCAGCATAGCCATACAGTCGTGCCCCCAGGGATGCTTTACCTGCCCTGCCAACTCCACCATCAGTGGAAAAGCAGCATCAGCATCAGCACCCAATTCAGGTGAGATCTTGCCAAAATTGTGCATATTCCACAAGTTTTTGCATTCTTCCTTTGCTGGGACTTCTGCTTCTTTCTTTTTGGGGGCAAGTAACATTCTTGCCACTGTAGTCGCATATATGAATAAGTTTCTGAACAGTTTGGGTAGTTCTGTCCCTAAAATTCCCAAATAATGCCCCTATAATAATACCCTTTATTATTATTCATCATTCACATTGTTATTCGCACCAGAATGAGATCATAATGGCCAATCTCTCTCCTTCAAGTGGACAACACCAGCAAGAGGACACAATGGCCAGTCTCTTTCCTTCATTGGCCACCATCAACATGAGGTCACAATGGCCAGTCTCTCTCTCTCTCCTTCAGGGAGGCAGCATCCTCATGAGGTCACAATGGCCAGGATCTGGTTTTTTTTGCCCATGTAAAAAATCTCATTTTACATTCTGAGCTGAAGAAGACCTTCTGGGGGGACAAGACACGTGATTCATAATACAGAAGAGTACATGAGCTGGACAAATTCACAGCCAGATAATTATTAACTTCACTGACATCTGTATTAAGAATATTGATGTGAACATCTTATGATTGTATCTAGATTCCTTTTTGTGGATGGTATTTTATTGCACTCCTGTGCATTGGAACATGCCACACAGAAACATTCTTGATGAAACTGTATATGCATTAAGATTTCAGCAATGTGCACTGATAAAACACTACGCAAAGAATAATATTGATGCAGTTATACATATAGCCACACCAATAATCCTTTGGAGGAGGGGCTATGCTCAGATGTTCAAAGATAAGGCAGAGAATGGGGCAAGTATGACAAACTGAAGAACTGGAAAAAGCTGTGTATGCATGCTACCCTCAGCAAAATCCAGAGAAATCTTTATTATTGGAGGGCAAGTTTCACAACAAGAATCCAAGACAAAGGTGGTGGTGATGGGGCTGTTTAGTGCTACTCTAGTTCCAGGCTGGTTCTAGACACATCAAAATGTTTCAGGAAAATGCGTTATAAATCTCCTAATGGAGAATCACGTTGCCAAAAGACGGAACTCCACAGTGCCATCTGGTGTCACAGTGTTATAACGCATTTAAAACGCTTTTGCTTTACTAATGTAGCTGACTCCCCAGTCCATGAATGGTTTTTAAGACCCAAACCAGCATTCTGAATTGAGCTCAGAGGCAACCTGAGAGCCAGTGCAGTAGGTAAAGCATAGGAATAATGTGATTGTAATGCCCAGCAAAATATAAAATGGTCTCTTCACCAATTTGTGAAACCAGAGGTGAAATTCCCACTGTTTGAGGTTTGTCCCAATTATTTGTTCAACCATAGAACGTACTTAGTGCAGTCAAACATTTCTTCACTTGTCTCTGTTTATTAATTCTGCATTTTCTATACAACATCTTTTAACAGTTTCCTTTCTGAATGCCCCTAGCCAACAGCAGGTTGTAGAATGTCAGCCTTCAGGAAAAGAATAAATGTGATTCTGTCACTCCAGAATCAACAATGAGATAAGCTTTCAAAGGGCTGCTGAGGCAGGTGATGGCATTACTGGAGATGACTTGAACCATGGTGGAAGTTAACCGGTGAATATGTCTCTCGGTGTGGTCAGTAACAGAGTGATCCAAGTAAGTCTACTCAGAAGTAAGCTCCATGGAGTTCAATGGGATGCGATTAGACTTGCAGCCAAAGGCATGTATAGGATTGCACCGCAAGGCTTTTAATCCAAAGACTGTATTAAATGTAAAATTTATGGATATGTGTTTTTATGTCTGGAAATTTGAAAGGGGATTTCCTGATGAAGTCATTTCTCTGTCGCAGCAGCATAAATCCTTATGCAGTGGAGTTACAAACATGTTGACTTTAAAACACACTCACACCTATTTTCAGAACTTTAGTATAACTCATTTTCCCCTACCGGATGAAGCACAGAGCGAGCTCAGCCTGGAAGTGGCATGACTTCATGCGAGTCAAACAAAAATAGTTATTTTCTTTTCCTGCGCATCTTCTTATTTTTTAAATAATTCTGATTATTAAACCTAGTCAGTAACTTCTGTCCTGACTCAGGGGTGGGGAAGTCCCGGTTCCTCCAGATGTTGTTGAACTCCTACTCCAATAATAATAATAATAATAATAATAATAATAATAATAATACTTCTTTATTATTTATACCCCGCCCATCTGGCTGGGCTTCCCCAGCCACTCTGGATGGCTTCCAAAAAAATATTAAAATACTGTAATACATCAAACATTAAAAGCTTCCCTAAACAGGGCTGCCTTCAGATGCCTTCCAAAAGACTGGTAGTTGTTGTTCTCTTTGACATCTGGTGGGAGGGCGTTCCACAGGGAGGGCGCCACTACCGAGAAGGCCCTCTGCCTGGTTCCCTGTAACTTGGCCTCTCGCAGTGAGGGAACTGCCAGAAGGCCCTCGGAACTGGACCTCAGTGTCCGGGCAGAATGATGGGGGTGGAGACGCTCCTTCAGATATACTGGACCGAGGCCGTTTAGTGCTTTAAAGGTCAGCACTAACACTTTGAATTGTGCTCGGAAATGTACTGGGAGCCATCAGCCCCAGCTAGCATGGCCGATTGTAAGGGACAATGGGAGTTGTAGATAGGCAATATTTAGAGGCTTGCAGGTTCATCTCACCCTAATTGGCTGCATATATGCATTCTGTAGTGGCCAAATCCTGTGAGTCCAATAAATGGTTGGAATAGAAGGCGAATAGGATGGCAGACCTGTACGTTACTCTTGTGTGCATTTGGTGAGGACATCACCAGCTGTATTGGTGCAAACCTATATATTTGACACAGGACAGCAGATGCCATTGATGTAATTAAGAGCACATAAACAACATTTGTTTGAGGCACATTTATTTCCTTGGGGGGAAATGGTGATGGAAGACCAAAGTTGGTGCTTGGGATGGATTAATCTGACAATTTATCACACCCAAACCTGCCAGTCTGCTGTGTTCCTAATCAAATTGTAATTTTATTTGTAAAAGTCAGCATGAAAAACTGCCTGCATTTTCAAGCGTGTTTCTCCTAATGCACATTTGTGCCCTCACTTTTGTCTCAAATAAGCACTTTTTGGAAGCAATTTATCCTAATAGAATGCATTTAGTATACCATTATAACTAATGTGTGCATTGTGTACACATTTTCTCGTTATCCTAATACAGTGGTACCTCTACTTACATGCACCTCTTGTTACGTATCCTTCAGGATACGCACGCAGCAAACCCAGAAGTATTTTTCCGGGTTTCACCGCACGCGCATGCGCAGAAGTGCTCTACTGTGCCGTGTGCATGCACAGAAGCCCTCTATTGCATGTGTGCACAGAACAGGCACCTCCAGTTGTGGAAACCATGGGATCCAACTGGAGCTCCAGAACGGATCCTGTCCGCAACTGGAGGTACCATTGTATATTCTAATATACAAATTATTATTGTAGCTAATATTAAAAATTTATTAGTTGCCTTTCACCCTAATACCCAAGGGCAGGTTACAGCATTTTAAAATACAACATTAAAAACCAATTTAAAACCTACAATTATATAAAATGCTTTGTGTGAGCAGGGAGGTACTGGATAACTTCATTACAAAATTCAACGAAGTACAAATTCAAAGAATAACTGTTTTGGTTCACATATTTGTAATGAGGTAGAATCCTGAATAAATTTCTCCCCCATCACTACCCAGTAGAATAGATGAGTCAGGTTAAAGATCATGAGGTCCCATCCCAAATCATGCTCCTACAAACACATATCTCTGTGGAATATGGGACGCGACTGGCACTGTGGTCTAAACCACTGAGCCTCTTGGGCTTGCCGATCAGAAGGTCAGCGGTTCAAATCTGCACAATGGAGTGAGCTCCTGTTGCTCTGTTCCATCTGCTGCTAGCCTAGCAGTTTGAAAGCACGCCACTGCGGCGGGAAGGTAAACGGTGTTTCCATGCACTCTGCTTTCGTCATGGTGTCCCGTTGCACCAGAAGCGATCTAGTCATGCTGGCCACATGACCCGGAAAGCTGTTTGTGGACAAACGCCAGCTCCCTCGGCCTGAAAGCGAGATGAGTGTGGCAACCCCATAGTTGCCTTTGACGGGACCTAACCATCCAGGGGTCCTTTACCTTTTTTTTACCTTTTTATCTCTGTGGATCATGTCACCTACATTCTCATTTGTGTTGCTATATAGAGAACCTCTCCCCTGACTCCTGTGGGAAGTTTTAGACATTGTTGAACCACTTCCATAACAGATTTAGGCAGTGCAAAGAGGGAATGAGAGAGGGGGATTATTCCATTGTGCAAGAAGAAATCCATGCGCTAATGGAACCTTAGCACTGCAGTGGTGCCTCGCAAGACGAAATTAATCCGTTCCGCGAGTCTCTTCGTCTTGCGGTTTTTTCGTCTTGCGAAGCACGGCTATTAGCGGCTTAGCGGCTATTAACGGCTTAGCGGCTTAGCGGCTATTGGCGGCTTAGCGGCTTTAAGAAAAAGGAAACAAACTCGCAAGAACTCGCAAGACGTTTCGTCTTGCGAAGCAAGCCCATAGGGAAATTCGTCTTGCAGAACGACTCAAAAAACGGAAAACCCTTTCGTCTAGCGAGTTTTTCGTCTTGCGAGGCATTCGTCTTGCGGGGCACCACTGTATGTTGAATACAACTTCGGATCTGGAAAAGAGACGCCCAGAAGATGTTCATATGGACAACAGGCTTCACAGCATTATTGAACTTTGCAAGGCACATGGAAGCACCACACAGATGTGCTGATTTTTTTCTCCAACTACAGAGCAGACGTAGGTTGTTCTGGGCTGCTTGTGGGCAGCAAAGCACATTCACTAGATTGGTCCACGGGTGGTTAAGTCCACAGCCCCCTTCTCTGCAATGGGGGTGTCGACAATGCCCCAAAAGCCACACCAAAGTTCTGCATCCTTAACACTCCATCATGGATAAAGCAACCGTGCTGATTTTGCTTAGACGCTTCCTCAATATGCAATGGCACAGGCTGTGTTTTAGTACATGAGAATAACTGCCGAAGCGCCAGTGATACAACTTAACAGAAGGAGAAAAATAGAGCAAAAAGAAAAGAAAGGTGAACGCTCCAACAGTTTGATTTCTTCTGGTGTTAAATGGGAACTCTACCGCAGTTACGTAAGGGAGGGGGTGACCCACTGTTGCTGAGAGCATTTCCCGGGCCTGTAAATACACTGAAGAGCCCTGTTGGAGCCTTCACACAATAAGCCACAAGGACTTCAAAGGGCTGCCGTATTCTTTCCTGAGAACAATAAGCGCACAAAGCAACCTTGTTTATCCAAAGAGCTCAGGTAACACCCAAAAACCTTCTGATAAATAGAGTCCAGGATGAAGGAGCAAACTGACCACCTGGCTTTGTAAAGGCTGCCCTTGGAGGATTGCTAAGTCTTTTCACTTGTTGAAATCCCAAAGGGCATCACTTTTAAAGTCCTGTTACCAGCTCTCTCTCTCTCTCTCTCTCTCTCTCTCTCTCTCTCTCTCTCTGACTTTTGAATAGATGCATTCTCAACCCCTTCTGTGCTTCAAGGAATCTGCCATTACAGCTTGCAGGGCTGTCATGTCCTCCAGCCACTACAGCCTATTCTCAAAGATGTTTCCACCAGCGAAACGATGTTACGCAGGGTGGATATTTTTTAGTCACAATCTACAGTACTTAATATAACAGTTGCATATCCTCACTTGTAATAAAATCACAGTTTGCTTCTGGTAATGTCCCTTTCATTTACACCATATCGATTTAGGTCAACAAAAACAAAACACCACCTGAATACATCTTATCTGAGCTGAAAACTTCTCCTTTGATTATTTGTTGGCTGGGTATGAAATGAAAGCCTCCTGAAAAAATCCTGAAAGAAAAGGAATTTCTTTGAGTTTTTCAAGAAGGGATTAATACTTGCATTACACGGTGTTGTAATGAGTTTCCCATATTTTCTTGATTTTTTAAAAAACTTTTTTGCTCTTGCACATAGCATTGCAAGGCTCTCTTTGCAGAGTCTTGATGGGTGCACAGTTGGATCTGTGGGGCTCTCATCTTGACGGACAGGGTGCTAGAAAGGAAGGACCATGGCTTACTGATAGAGCACACACTTTGTAGACAGACGGTCCTATGTTCAGCCCCTGATGTCTCCAGGTAGGGCTGGGGAAAATCACATCTGAAATCCTGGAGAATATGTAAGTCAGTGCAGACAATACCAAGCTAGATGAGCGAATGGTCTTATTTGTTATACAGAAGCTTCCTATATTCCTAATAAACTGCTACTGTGTTTTGATGATGCTCTCTTGAGCATGAGTTCAGGATGAATTAATCCTGCCCTGTTCCTCTTAAGGCAGTACTTATAAACACCATCTCCAACTATGTGGCATTTGCCCTCCTAGTGACATCATGTTGGGTCATAAGGAAAGGGTTAAATGAGTGTGAAGTGATTGGCCAATGGGAACCCAAGGGGAGGAGTTAGAGTTGGAGTTAGAGTTAGAATTAGTGTTGTTAAGGTGTCAGTCAGGTGTTAGAGAAGAGAGAGGGAGGATAAGTCTGTGGGTTGGGATAGTTTGATGTGAGAGAGTGAGAGAATCTGTTAAGAGGAGTCAGATAGACAGTTGGTATAATCAGCTAGAAGTTATTAGGAAGGTATAGGCCGGTAAAGAAACTAAGATTAAGAAACTGACAAGAAAAATTATCTGAGATCGTAAACTTGTTAATGCTTATAAAATAAACTTGTTTATTTGAATTAATGTTAACAACTGTCTGGACTCCGTGTGTACCCGAGAGAAATGGGTTGGTGGCAGCAGGGAAGCAATCACAGTGGTGGCACAGGGATCAATAGACCGCCAAACGTCCGGGGACCCTGTGTGATCGCCACAAACTCCTCAAAAGATTCCATCAACAGTGTCTCCGAAAAATTTTATGCATCACTTGGGAAGACAGGTGAACTGATGCCAGTGTACTGGAAGAAGCAAATATTACCAGTGTCAAAGCAATGATTCTTCAACATCAGCTTCGTTGGCCTGGTCATGTTGTACGGATGCCTGATTATCGTCTTCCAAAGAAACTACTCTATTCCGAACTTAAAAATGGAAAGTGTAATGCTGGTGGTCAACAAAAGAGGTTTAAAGACTCTCTCAAGGCAAATCTAAAAGAATGTGGCATTAACACCAACAACTGGGAAACACTGGCCTGCGAGCGCTCCAATTGGAAAACAGCCTTTACCAAAGGTGTCATGGGCTTTGAAGACGCTCGAACTCAGGATGAAAGGGAGAAACGTGCTAAGAGAAAGGCACGCTTTGCAAACCCTCACTGTGATCAACTCCTGCCCGGAAACCAATGTCCCCACTGTGGAAGGACGTGTGGATCCAGAATTGGCCTCCACAGTGACTTGTGGACCCACTGTTAAAACTGTGTTCATGGAAGGCAATTGTACTCAGCTATGAGTGATTGCCAAAGAGAAGAGAGACTGATATTAGTTTCTCCATAGCACAGATATTTGTATGCCAAGGACTTTCTGCTCATGACTCCATGCAAGCCCCGATGGGGAGGAACTTCATATGTAATGGTCCCATGTTTAATCCCTGGCATCTCCAGTTAAAAAAGGAACAGGGTGAAGGTGATATGAAACATATCTGATTGGAGATCCCAGAAAATCACTGCCTCTCAGTGATGACAATCTTGGGCAAGATGGGCCAATAATTTGATTCAATATAAAGCAGCTCTTATGCTCCTGTTTCTGCATACTCACCTGTGGAACACATGATTTTGTCCAGGAAGAAAAGCATAAAAATAGTGTAGATTTACTCAGGCAGGCTAAAGTCAAAAAGTTTCAGCAATGCTGCATTAAGAAGGATGGACTGGGGGCAATAACATCAGCCTCTGCGATATTTCTTTACTACTCCCTGCTCAGTTTCTGTTTGGGGTTGGCAAAACTGTGGGCTTTAAACATGATGCAGCCTCTTCACTTCACACATCAAGATATTGCGTGTGGGGCATGGTGCCCTGAACTTGTCCAACCCAGCAAGAATCTGCAGGAAAAATGAGCTCATCCTTGACTGCATACCATCACATCGACTTAACAAGGCATGGCAGCAGGAGGAGAAAACTGCAAACGTCCAACAGTTTCCTCATGCATCTTTCCTCATGTATATTCCCACGGCAACAATCTAAACAGTGAATAAACCCCCGTTTTTTGTAAAAAAGCAAAGATAGGAAGCAACCTGTGCGTTAGTGAAACAGAGGCCGTGCAACAGAGGGGGCAACACATTGTTGTACAACCAAAGAGAGCTGAGCTCTTCTGGACTCTTTTCTTCTTTGGCGATCACTCGTAGCCGAGTAAGATTATCTTCCATAAACATGGTTTTAACAGTGAATCTGTAAGTGATTGCGGTGGCCAATTCTGGATCCACGTGTCCTTCCACAGTGGGGACATAGGTTTCTGGGCGGGAGTTGATCATGGTGAGGGTTTGCCAAGCGTGCCTTCCTCTTAGCACATTTCTCCCTTTCATCCTGAGTTCAAGGGTCTTCAAAACCCATGACATCTTTGGTAAAGGCTGTTCTACAATTGGAGCGCTCGCAGGCCAGTGTTTCCCAGTTGTCAGTGTTTATGCTACATTTTTTTATATTTGCCTTGAGAGAGTCTTTAAACCTCTTTCGCTGACCACCAGCGTTATGTTTTCCATTCTTAAGTACAGAATAGAGTATTTGCTTTGGAAGATGATAATCAGGCATCTGCACAACATGACCAGTCCAACGAAATTGATGTTGAAGAATCATTGCTTTCACACTGGTGATCTTTTCTTCTTCCAGTACACTGACATTCGCTCACAAGGGTCATAGGAACGTGCAAGCCCACTCACAATGACAAGGTAATGATCCATTGAGTGAACTGGCCTCTTTTACCAGATCATCAGCAAAGGAACTCTGTACCACAGAGTTGGTATATATCGGGGTTGCCTAATCTGTGACTGTCTAGATGTTATTGGACTACACCTCCCATCCAGGATAGCCAGTGGGGAGGGATGCTCCTTTGTCTCTGGCCTCCCGTCAGCCACGTGACTGTGCTTACCAAGAGGAGCAAGGCAGTGAGCAGACCGCTGCGGTGCAAGCACAGTGGCAGGATTGCTGCATTTGCTCTGCTGCAGCACTTGCACTGTGCTGACCTCCCAGCCGCCTTGCTCTCTCTTTCCCAGAAAGCACAGCAACACAACTGATGGGAGACCAGGTGCACCGTAGCATCTCTCCCTTGCCAGTCAGCCATGCTCCCACTATCCTTCACAATTGGACATGCTGGCTGAGACTGATGGGAGCTGTAGTCCAGCAATGTCTAGAGGGCACCAGATTCCATGCTGTTGCTTTAAATCCACATGACCCCCAAATATATGTGGGGTGGGGCTGGGGGAAGGAGAAGGAGAAGGTAGGGGGAGATAATATTTAACTGAGCATCAAGCATAAGGAACAGCAAAGACCTATGCCTATATTTATTTTAGGATTCCATGGGAATAGGCAAGATATTAGAATCTGAGCAGATTATAGCCGCTCTCGTGTCATGACACCAGGACATGACATCATTAAACATTTTAGTTAGTTTTGACTGAAAGGGACTAGAAATCAAGCATATTATCCCATGGTGCTTTTGTAAGTATACTGTATCTCTTGTCTTTATCTCAGCCTGGTGCACTATGGGAATCTCCTAATACAGGATGATATCACAGTTTACATAAGAAAGCACCGGAAAGTGAAATTCCAAGAATCAGGGAGTCCCACTCTTAACTGTGGAAGTTGCTCCTCCTGTGGCTTCGAGTCAGCCTCTTAGTGTTAATGTAACCTATTTTTTTGTGGTTTAATAAATCACATACTTCTGCTTATGTAATGACTCAGAGTGAGTGATTGTGTTCTCTGTTGGCCCAGAGGTGGTGTGATCACATCCCGGCACAGCGCAGCAATGGAAAGCAATGGTTGCAACTGGAACCCTTTCAGACAGGCCGGGGCGTGCAGAGGTGGCAAGGGCCTGGTTTGGCTTGGAAAAGTTTAGTAGTTCCAGATGGATTTGTTTACAAAATATAAAACTTTCTTTTCTTTTTAAAATCAGCTTATGGCAACGTTTCCCTTTCCTCCCCCGCACCCCACAACAGAGGTACGAGGACCCATCTGTGGATTTCTGACGACCGAACCTGAGTAATAAAGCCATGTTTTCTCCTTCTTAATAAACTTTTCCAAGGACAATTACCTGCCGGAATTCTAATATCCATTAAAACTCAGCGCTGAATCGTGAAGTCACTCGCTGCCGGGTGCCAAAGTTTATTCCCTTACACTAGTAGTGAAATCTGAAGCGGCTGGCTACAGCGTACACCCCCTTCAATTAAACAGCTTACCCATTGCAGTAAAAGTCCCTCCAGTTCGTTTCTGTTGGCGGCACCCAGCCTGACAGAATAATTTTTAAAACTTTGCTGTGTTGTAAGCTGCGTAATTATCTGTGGTGCTACCCACCCACCCCCTTCCAGCATATTCATGCTGTTCTCTCCCATGTTGCTCTCAGAAGTAGGAGCTGAGGAAAGCCTAAATTCCCACTGCTAGGATCAAGTGAAATCTGGAGACAGTCCTGGATTACCTCAACTTGTAATGTGGACAAGGCCTATGAAATTCAGATGTGGGCCAGAACACAAGGAGCATATCGTGGGCAAGTTTCCAGAAGGCGAACTATAGGAAACAAGAGATGTTTAAAAGCTGGACACATGCTACGTATTATTCTGTGGCAACCAGTGGCATTTTAGCCTAGCTTTTCCTAACACATATGCACAGAAGGGCGGTTTTCTCTGTAACAGGGGCAGCTAAACCTTGTTGGCCTGGAGGCCACATCCATACTTGGCTGTCATACCCACCATACACATGAAATGATCACGAGGGGGCTATTTGCGTTGTTAAAAAATAACAATACAAAAACCTGTTGCCGACAACCTGCTTGCAATATCTCAGCGACCCTTTGGCAAATTGAATCCCCGCCTAGAAGCAAACCGTATTTCTAGTACTAGGACTCAAAATTAGTGTAAGGCAACAACATTTCCTTTAGCAAATGCCTAGAGTTCATTGATTGCTCGTAAACCTGATTAATGAAAAAAGGTGACCACAGTTCCTGCATCAGTGGGACCATAAAACAGCCTGCAGTGACAATAGAGTTTTGACCCATTTACACAATGAGTAACGGAAATGGATAAGATCTATGCATCACATGCCTGGACATTCTGTTTGTATTTTGAGGGCAATTTTTACTAGCAGGAGGCAAAGGGGGGGGGGGGGAGAGAAAGATTTGTTTCCATACAGTCTTCCCACTGTGACCCACAGAAAAGAAAATTATATCCTTGGGATGGAGGTGGGGCAAGGAAGTCTCTCGTGTAGGGAATAGAATGTCTCCCCTGCTCATGCAATCAAATTATCTTCCATCAAAAATCACTTTGATGGTGTTGCATTCAGAATGTTTACCAAACATTTTTCAAAAGGGCTCCTGAGGGGTTTTTCCCAGTTATGGAAAAGTTGGTTTTCTTCTTCAGAAAACTACCGACCAGTGCAGGCTGGTTTATTAGGACAACTGGGGCATGGCCTTCTCCTTAAAAGCTAATCAACTTCTCAGCAGTACAGTGGTTGGGTTAAGAACTTGGGTTAAGAACTTAATTCGTTCTGCAGGTTCGTTCTTAACCTGAAACTGTTCTTAACCTGAAGTACCACTTTAGATAATGGTGCTTGCCGCTGCCGCTGCGCTGCCGCCACGCGATTTCTGTTTTTTAATCCTGAAGCAAAGTTCTTAACCCGAGGTACTATTTCTGGGTTAGGGGAGTCTGTAACCTGAAGCGTCTGTAACCTGAAGCGTCTGTAACCCGAGGTACCACTGTAATCTCATACCCTCCAACATTTCTCTGAAAAAAATAGGGAAATCCTATTCCATAATGATAATTTTACTATTTATACCCCACACATCTTACTGGGTTGCCCCAGCAGCTTCCAACATATATAAAAAACATAATAAAACATTAAACATTAAAAAAAACCCATTCCTATACAGGATTGCCTTCAGATAGCTTGGGAACTGAATAACCCCATACCCTCCAACCTTCAATGAAAATAGGGATGTCCTAAGGAATAGCGGGACATTCTGGGATCAAATCAGAAACTGGGACAGCTTCTCTAAATCAGGGACGTCCCTGGAAAATAAGGACACTTGGAGGGTCGGCAGTCCCAAGCAGCACGCACTTTCTGCACCCCTTTCCTTGCTCATGAGTAGCCACAGCTTCTCAGGAAACTGTCAAGACACCCCCATCTCTTTTGTAATAAGGCCATATGAACCTACCCGGACCCTGAGATCATCTTCTGAGGCCCTTCTTCGTGTGTCTCCTCCTCAAGAGGTCCTGAGGGTGGCAACACAAGAACGGGCCTTCCCTGCAGTGGCTCCCCGTCTGTGGAATGCTCTCCCTAGGGAAGTTCACCTGGCACCTTCATTATACACCTTTAGGCAGAAAGCAAAAAGGTTCCTTTTTAACCAGGCCTGTGGTTGATCTGATTGACATCCTATGCCCTTTTAAAATATGACTCTTTGAGGGGGGCGTTATTGGGTTGTTGTTTTTATTTTGATTATATATATTGTGGTTTTTATGTTGATCTTTTCTGTGAACTGCCCTGAGACCTCCAGGTATATAAATGTAATAAATAAATAAATAAATAAATAAATAAATAAATAATAAGGCCGCCTCCTGCCAATTAACTCTGCTTGCTTGTGTGAGTAGTACAGGCGTTTGCCTTCTGTCAGATTATTAGCTCCTGTCCTTTTCCCAGCCTGATTGTCTTCAGAGCATCAGTGCTACCACAGAGAAGTCCCTGCAGTTCCAAACATTTGTTGTTTAGTCGTTTAGTCGTTTAGTCGTGTCCGACTCTTCGTGACCCCATGGACCAGAGCACGCCAGGCACCTCTGTCCTCCACTACCTCCCACAGTTTGGTCAAACTCATGCTGGTAACCTCGAAAACACTATCCAACCATCTCGTCCTCTGTCGCCCCCTTCTCCTTGTGCCCTCCATCTTTCCCAGCATCAGTGTCTTCTCCAGGGAGTCTTCTCTTCTCATGAAGTGGCCAAAGTACTGGAGCCTCAGCTTCACGATCTGTCCTTCCAGTGAGCACTCAGGGCTGATTTCCTTAAGAATGGATGCGTTTGATCTTCTTGCAGTCCATGGGACTCTCAAGAGTCTTCAATTCCAAACATAGAGCACCCTTTTTGGTTGCCATGTGGAGGTGTGCTCATTTACAAAATGGCTGCTGTGATGGGAGTGGCCAAGCATGAAACGCCCTTTTCACAGAAGGATGAGGGCTAAATAATATTTCCTAAGAACCTGAGTGCACATCCAAGATTGCCAAGTCTCTCAAAAACAGCGCCAAAGACCTGCAAATTGCCCCCTGCAATGTTTGGTGGTGGAAACGCTGCGTTTCCAGGTAGGGAAAAAACTGAGCCCTCCCACTGAAGTTAGTGGGACATGTTTCTGTGTAGACCTAAACAGGATTGTTCTGTCTGTCTCATTTTTGCTCACTCGCATCTCCACATCCTCTCACTATTCTTCAGGGACAGCAAAACCAGCTCACTAAAGGATACACTTTTAAGGGATGCCCAGGTTGAATAATGCATGTGCTGCAAATCTTAAATTCTTGGAAAGTATCAATCTTTCGGAAGATTGGTAGATTAACAAAGACTTTGATATGAATATTTCAAATGAATATTTCAAAGTGAGCGCAATACTCTTTCCCCTTATTTGAAAAGTGAAATGCAATTGAAAGATTCCATTAAAAGGAAGTTATTTTTTAAATTTTTATTATGCCAGGGGGCGCGTGTGAGAAATTGTATAGAAATGTGTGTGTGAGAGAGAGAATGGAAGAGATACAAGCAGTGTTACTAAATTGCCTCTTCTCCTATGTCCTGATTCTAATGAACATTTTGATACATCCTCCGAGGATGTGGACAGGCTGCTTGGACGAGTGAAACCAACCACCTGTCTCCTGGATCCTTGCCCATCCTGGCTTATAAAAGCTAGCCGGGAAGGACTGGGCAATGGGCTTCGTGGGGTGGTGAATGCTTCCCTCCGTGAGGGAGCCTTCCCAGACCCGCTGAAAGAGGCGGTTATTAAACCGCTTCTTAAAAAACCATCTTTAGATGCGGCCACGATGGCCAACTATCGCCCAGTCTCAAATCTTCCATTCCTGGGCAAGGTGATTGAGCGAGCGGTTGCCGAACAACTCCAGGCACGTCTGGAAGAAGCGGACCATTTGGATCCCTTCCAGTCGGGATTCAGGCCTCATCATGGGACTGAAACTGCCTTGGTCGCACTGGTTGATGATCTCCGGCGGGCTAGGGACAAAGGTGAGAGCTGTTTCCTAGTTCTGCTGGATCTCTCAGCGGCGTTTGATACCATCGACCATAGCATCCTTCTGGACCGTCTTGAGGGGCTGGGAGCTGGGGGCACTGTTATACAGTGGTTCCGCTCCTTCCTCCTGGGCCGTGTTCAGAAAGTGGTGGTGGGGGATGAGTGTTCAGACCCCTGGGCTCTCACTTGTGGGGTGCCTCAGGGTTCTGTCCTCTCCCCCATGCTTTTCAACATTTACATGCAGCCGCTGGGAGAGATCATCAGGAGGTTTGGGCTGGGTGTTCATCAGTATGCGGATGATACCCAGCTCTACCTCTCTTTTAAATCAGAACCAGTGAAGGCGGTGAAGGTCCTGTGTGAGTGTCTGGAGGCGGTTGGAGGATGGATGGCGGCTAACAGATTGAGGTTGAATCCTGACAAGACAGAAGTACTGTTCTTGGGGGACAGGAGGCGGGCGGGTGTGGAGGATTCCCTGGTCCTGAATGGGGTAACTGTGCCCCTGAAGGACCAGGTGCGCAGCCTGGGAGTCATTTTGGACTCACAGCTGTCCATGGAGGCACAGGTCAAATCCGTGTCCAGGGCAGCTGTTTACCAGCTCCATCTGGTACGTAGGCTGAGACCCTATCTGCCTGCAGACTGTCTCGCCAGAGTGGTACATGCTCTGGTTATCTCCCGCTTGGACTACTGCAATGCACTCTACGTGGGGCTACCTTTGAAGGTGACTCGGAAACTACAACTAATCCAGAATGCGGCAGCTAGACTGGTGACTGGGAGCGGCCGCCGAGACCATATAACACCGGTCTTGAAAGACTTGCATTGGCTCCCAGTACGTTTCCGAGCACAATTCAAAGTGTTGGTGCTGACCTTTAAAGCCCTAAACGGCCTCGGTCCAGTATACCTGAAGGAGCGTCTCCACCCCCATCATTCTGCCCGGACGCTGAGGTCCAGCGCCGAGGGCCTTCTGGCGGTTCCCTCATTGCGAGAAGCAAAGCTACAGGGAACCAGGCAGAGGGCCTTCTCGGTAGTGGCGCCCACCCTGTGGAACGCCCTTCCAACAGATGTCAAAGTGATAAATAACTACCTGACATTCAAGAGACATCTTAAGGCAGCCCTGTTCAGGGAAGTTTTTAACATGTGATATTTTATTGTATTTTTGGTTTTTATGGAAGCCGCCCAGAGTGGCTGGGGAGGCCCAGCCAGATGGGCGGGGTATAAATAATAAATTATTATTATTATTATTATTACTGCCTTATTAATTCTTTTGCGATCAAATTGCAGTAAGGAGATAATCCAAGAAGACCCACAATAACAAAATGCAGAAAGATTTATAAATTATGAGTCCTGGCACTTCAGATGGAGGCCTGTCGAAAATGCAATTAGGCTTGAATTGAGAATCAAAAGTATTCTCACATGTTAACACAGCTGTGAAGACTGTTTGCAGTGAAACAGCTGGTTTCAGGTTTCATCCTGATCTTGAAACAACCCTCTTTTCTTCATATTGAGAGCAGGAGTTTCAGTATCTTGGATTGATGGATTTGTATTTGTTAAACTAGACTAATTTCTTTTGACAATGATACTCATCACCCAAGTTGTGTGTGGGTGTTTTTTAAACACACTTACTCCAGTCTTACCCAAGTTGTGTGTGGGTGTTTTTTAAACACACTTACCACTTTACCACCTTCTCTCTTATGTGATGCATCCCACTGATTCGTGTTGATAACTAGGCTTATGATAATAGCTTTTATTGTACTTTACAGTTAATCCAATTTCCTGATCCAATTCACTAACCCTTCCCCAACCTAGTGCCCTACAGATGATGTTGGATAACAATTCCCTTTATTCCTGACCATTGGCCATACGGGGTGGGGCTGATGGGAACCTCTAACAGGACCCAGAGTGTACCCAGTTGGAGGAAACTGAGTAATCAGAATAGTAGAAGGCTGCAGAAGTGGCACTCCAGGTTTACTCTAAAATTCCAAACTTCAGAAAGAACCACCTGCCAACTACAGATAATACAAATCTAGTAAAGGTAAAGGTACCCCTGCCCGTACGGGCCAGTCTTGACAGACTCTAGGGTTGTGCGCCCATCTCACTCAAGAGGCCGGGGGCCAGCGCTGTCCGGAGACACTTCCGGGTCACGTGGCCAGCGTGACATCGCTGCTCTGGCGAGCCAGAGCCGCACACGGAAACGCTGTTTACCTTCCCGCTAGTAAGCGGTCCCTATTTATCTACTTGCACCGAGGGTGCTTTCGAACTGCTAGGTTGGCAGGCGCTGGGACCGAGCAGCGGGAGTGCACCCCGCCGCGGGGATTCGAACCGCCGACCTTTAGATCGGCAAGCCCTAGGCGCTGAGGCTTTTACCCACAGTGCCACCCGCGTCCCAATACAAATCTAATAAATACTAAATAAATAAATGGATAGATAGATAGATAGATAGATAGATAGATAGATAGATAAGGAATGCCTATTGAATTCTTCCCACCCTAATTCCTTCCAGGATTTTGAAGTATGGAAGCCTTGTTTCCAGAACCACAGTGCTGCAATACTGAGTCATTAGGCGCTCAGTTTAATTTCCTAGACTTCATTCAAACTACCATGCTCATTCAGCATGAAACAGATCGCTTTGCACCCTTTTGTTTCTTATAGGATGCCAAATGTATGCCAGCACAGGATATCAGGGACTGGCTGGACACTGAAGAGAAGGCGGGTTGGAGACTGAAATATATGCCTCTTCGTAACTTGTAAATGTACTACTTTTGACAATAAAGTATGTTTCCAAGCACAATTCAAAGTGTTGGTGCCGACCTTAAAGCCCTAAATGGCACCGGCCCAGTATACCTGAAGGAGCGTATCCACCCCCATTGTTCAGCCTGGACACTGAGGTCCAGCTCCGAGGGCCTTCTGGCGGTTCTCTCAATGCGAGAAGTGAGGTTACAGGGAACAAGGCCTTCTTGGCAGTGGCATCAGATGTCAAGGAAATAAACAACAATCTGACTTTTAGAAGACATCTGAAGGCAGCCCTGTTTAGGGAAGTTTTTAATGACTGATGTTTTAATGTATTTTTAATCTCCTGTTGGAAGCCACCCAGAGTAGCTGAGGAAACTCTGTCAGATGGGTGGGGTATAATAAATTGTTGTTGTTGTTGTTGTTGTTGTTGTTGTTGTTGTAAAGTAGGGCTGCCATTTGTCCAGACATAGCCAGGATTCGTTTGTTGAGAAAAGCTCAACAACTTTGGCCCAAAGGAAAGGAATCTTAATGTGGTTGCATGATGGCACAAATATTCCTTTGGTGCAGAACTAATAATAAAATAATTTTATTTTTTATACCCTGCCCATCTGGCTGGGTTTCCCCAGCCACTCTACATAGAACTACTCCAGACATAAGCCCTCAGACCTTACTCCCAGATAAGTGGATAGAGGGCTGAAGCCTTAATCAAAATGCACATGTGCTGGACATGCCCTGGCAGCCCATTCAAAGATCAAGAAGCAAACTGAAAACCAGGGATGGAGCATCCTGTTTTGCTGCTTGAGCAAAATGGGAACATGCCACCCTGCTTCTTGGCAAGACCCCAGTCCTCTTGCATTGTGTGGCAGTGCCCATGAAACATGGGCAGTTGTGTCATCTTCCAGTGAGAGTCCACAAAATCTTGATGAAAACTGGTGCTGTTGCCACCTCTGCTTCTCCAGATGCAGCTGGGTGGGCGAGATGCTTGAGGTGGTCACCTTACCTAGCCTCATGGGCAGACCAGACCTGCTGAAAACTGTGGCACACTCACATGTGTCAATTCCAAAATTCAAGGCAGAGACATCTGGAAGTCCAAGCCCACAGAGTAATGGGAATGGAATGAAGAAAATCCCTGCACTCCTATATTGGCATTCCTAATCCCCCATCTTTCTCCAGTCATTGTTTCATGCTAAATAACAACAACATATCCTCCAACATTTATCTGATGAAAATAGGGACGTCCTATTCCATAATAATGATGATGATGATGATAACAACAACAACAACAACAATTTTATTTATACTCTGCCCATCTGACTGGGTTGCCCCAGGCAATCTGGGTGGCTTACAACATATATAAAAACATTATAAAATATTAAATATTTTTTAAAAAAACTTCCCTAAAAAAGGTTGCCTTCAGATGTCTTCTAAAGGTTGTATAGTTACAAATCTCCTTGGCTTGTGAGTTGCATAACTCCATACCCTCTCTGATGAAAACAGGGACGTCCTAAGGACGAGCTGGACATTCTGGGATCAAATCAGAACCTAGGACGGCTGTAAATCTTGGACTGTCCCTGGAAAATAGGGACACTTGGAGGGTCTGTTGTTTTCCTCCTCCTCCTCCTCCTCCTCCTCCTCCTCCTCCTCCTCCTCCTCCTCCTTCTTCTTCCCCACCTATCTGACTGGGTTGCCCCAGCTACTCTGGGTGGATTCCAACAGATATAAAAACATAATAAAATGTCACACATTAAAACTTTCCCTATACAGGGCTGCCTTCAGATGTCTTGTATAGTTGTTGTATAGTTGCTTATCTCCATGACATCTGATGGGAAGCTATTCCACAGGGTGGGCGCCACTACCAAGAAAGCCCTCTGCCTGGTTCCCTGTAACCTCACTACTTGCAATGTGGGAACCACCTTAGGCCCTCAGAGCTGGATCTCAGTGTCCAGGCTAAACAACAGGGGTGGAGACACTCCTTCAGGTATGCAAGGCCAAGGCTGTTTAGGGCTCTAAAGGTCAGCACCAACACTTTGAATTGTGCTTGGAAACGTATATAACATGTCGGTATCCCCAATCCCCAGCCTGCCTCCAGCTATTGCTTCATGCTACAGATGCAGAAAGGAAATGTTAATCTGATCCATCACAGTTAGCAGCCCTAAAAATTCACCTCTCCTGAAAGCCATGCTAATCTCAGAGGAACATTAGATGTTTCTGTTACAGCCTGACACTGAAAAGGGCCTGTTTTTCTCTTTCCAAAGGGCTCAGAGCGACAGTAGGTTTGTTGTGTCCTGCAATGCACAGGAGAATAGATATGAATTACCAGGAATCTAGGAGGGCAACTTCTTGCGCACAGTGATTTATTTACTTATTTGCACAGTGGATTTCCATCAGTCCACAAAACTAAAAGATATATCCCCAGCATTTCAGGGACCAGTGGAAACAATAGGTGCCATAAAAATCTTCAATGACTTCCCCTCTCTCGCTTGCTCATTCAACCCTTTCTTTTGAAAGAAGTTGCCCCCCACGTAAGCAGAAGCGAGAGAAGGGAAATTCACAAGAGAAAGCGGCAAGTGACAGCTTACGCGAAAGAACTGAAAATGAGCAGAAGGGGAGATAAAAGGGACGGCGAGAGAATGAGATTGCACAATGACATATTCTCCTATAAAACCACCTAATTCTCCTATTTGGTATTCATCACTGTCAGGAGCCATTGTGGGACCTGAATGAGGGCTTTATATTTAGCCTCATTATCAGCTCAATGATAGAGGGCAGACCATGCAAATGAAGTTCAGGACCATAGATATGTTGTTAAAATGCTGCAATTTGTCAGCATTTAGATAAACAAATGAGGGGCAAGCTGTGTCTGTGAAATGACCCATGGAGCACTTGTGGAATATTTTCTTTCCACTTGTTCACCAAAATATCTTCAGGGCTTCCGGCTTCTTAGGGATGTTTTTGTTCGGGCAAGTAAAACAACAACAGGAACACCTTTCTCCTTAAAAGAAAAACACCAAACTCCAAAACTAGCATTTTAAATTATGTTCGTGGGTGGGATCCAGAGCACCACTGGTGGTGTATTGCCTGTGCATTTGAATTTTTCAATTATCCCTTCCGGGGGCAGCCCCCTAAAGCTTCCCAGATCCTATACATAGTTGGAACCATTTAGAACTTCATCCCACAAGATGTGAGAGTCTATCACGGGAAATGAATATTGCCCCTCCTGCTTTCTACTTGTGTGTAGGAGAATCTGGGTGCCACCTCCCTCAAACAAGATGGCGGCAGCTCTCACTTTCTCTCTCCATTTTTTGGTTGTAATTGAGCTTCATATGAGGAGAAGTTCTTCTCTCCAGGTTCTTATGGGGTTCCTCCCTCCAATACTTATCCCATATTCCAGACCTTTGTAAGTTCTGAGAATACCTTTTTAGGTTCTAAGAAGAAGTCTGATTTCAGAATCCTGATTCTCGGTTGAGCAAATTTCATAGCACCATAAGGACTGTATTCCTTTTTCTGCCTCCCAATACCTCCATGTTGTTGTGGTGGTGCTGGTTGTCATCTCCTTCTCAATGCTATTTTTCCAGTAATTTTTGTTTTATGGCTTACATTCACCTGATCTCTTTAACATACCCTCCAACTGTATTGTCTAACTGACACATTAGGTATTTATTCCATTACTTGTGCTATTTGTATGAATTGGTATATATATATTGCATTCACCAGTAGAAACAGGTCTTAGCTAAGTCCTACGAAAATTAATGGGCTATGGCTTAGCATCTCAGTGATCTTCCATCCAGATTTCCAAACAGTGTCAGGCCACTGACTATATCCTACTTGTAAGCAAGGTTTCCTCAATTGTGCAAAAAATACTTTAAAATAATATTACCAGTAACAACAATAATATGTTTTATATGTATGGATTTGACTGATACTATTTTGATATTAGACCTAAACATGTGCTAATTTGAAATTCAGACAACGGTAGCACTGGGGAGCTAGATTTGGAAAATGTAAAAAAGAGGAGGGGGCAGAGCAAATTGCCCTCTGGGTGTTAGAGAAAAATGGATTTTGAAGTTATAGATTCCTAAACTTGTCTTGGGAACTGCGCCAGGCCACCGGACCCCCCAGAAGTGGCAAGTTCACGTTGTCTGTCTATCTTTCCATAAGGATCTATTGTTTTGTTACAAGGAAAAATAAATGTACCTATCTTTATCTGGCAAATGTTGGAAGGTCTGCTATTAACGTCTCCAGCTCCTTTGCCTCGCGTGCAGCTGAAGTGACTTGAACATGCTTAAAGACATGAACAAAGACCATTGAGTCAATTCTCTAGTTTCTTAAAGGGCTTTTAATGATGCCTTGAAAACCCGAACACCTTAGAAATCTAACTGAATGAATTGTAACACTCTCTGAAAAGCAAGATTAGGCTACAATAGGGTCTCAGTCACCTCGAGAAGCAGGCCTGCCTGAAAGCAGGCCTTCCTAGGATTATAAACAGCTGTTGAGCTACCTAATTCTTTCACAGCTTCCCCACACATAGCTGGAAACTATGGCGGCATGGGATGGCCATCCATCTCAATCATTTTGTACAAAGCAGAGTCACTAAAGTCTCATTTGCAAGCCCTTTCTGTTTCTTGGCCAGCGTGCAGTCTTTTCTGCTCGTTTGAGGAGAATTATGTGGGCTTAATTAAGTGTAGTAACTTATTGGTAGCACAGCACCCGATCAAAGAGAGGTGCAGATGCGGGTGTCAAAGGATGGGGCATCGCTGCTGCGAGGGAGACAAACCCGGGTGAGAAAACTATTCTGTGTCACCCAAAAGGAGTTATTTGGGACTCAATTATCCCATTCATTGTGACTGTGGAGCACCAGATGGTTACAATGCAAAAGAGCTTTCCATGACCATAACATTACTCCGGACACTTTTTCTTCTTCTCCAGTTCACCATACAACAATTAGTTCCTTATTGGGTGTTTTGTTGAAATGAAGAAGCGGGGGCAAGGGAGGGGTAGGTTTGGGCTTCATGAACAGATTTAGTGCATCTAGGGACAAAAAAAGGGAAGGCAGGGCGACGAATCAAAAGAAGAGATTGCAGCATGCCTCTGTTGTTTCGAAGGGGCCTTGGAGTAAGTGGCCTCACAGCTTATCTGGAATCAGACCCCCTCCACAATGTGGGAGATGTAAAGTGTTTCTAATCTGACCGGCTGCTGTGCCGTCTGCCAAGACGTTTCCACCCAGCTGAGCAAGGTTCCTTCCCCCCATTTAATTCATTGAGTTGTCCTCAATAAAAATTAATTCCTTCTCATCAGCAGCATTGAAGCACACAGTGGGAACAAAACCAAATGAGCTCGTGAATATAGTGCTGGTCATTAAGCGGAGGCACCCAACTCCATCATGTTTTTTTGTTCTTCTTGTCCCCCTTGGGACTTGCAAAGACCTCACCATCCAACGAAAAGGGAAAATGCTCATTGATATCCACAAGGAGGACAGAGTTTCAACCGGGGGAAATGAGCAGCAGGTTTTTTTTAAATAAAAAAAATATGAATGGGAGTAAATCCTTCTATACAGATCCTGTCCACAAAGTACAAGCTGTGAACTCCTGCCATGCTTGTGACCTGGGGCTTCCAGCTTATCCCATTCTGTCCGAAGCATTCTGTGAAGCTTAAGACCAGTTTGTGCCCATCCGCCAAAGTTATTCCCATTTGGAGTATATTCTAAACATTTTGTTACTTCAGCCTCTGGTGTATTCCCAATTGGTGTTTGCACTTATGCATTTCTTTTGGAAGCCAGAAACAATCTGTTTGCTTTAAGATTCCCACATTGTGCCCATATGGCTTCACATTTGTATCATCCTTCCCTTTTCTTTTCTTTTCTTTTTTCCCCTTTAATACCATTTTCAGCTGAACTGATGAGAAATGCCCATGATATGAGAATCAGGACAACTACCTTATCAGTTCTGTCCTGTGTTGTGCTGTCATCTCACAGCCAAAGGTAAAGTTATATGCTATCACTTTACAACTGATCAATTCACCTCGTGACTCCTACGATGCAATGGCCAGCTACATTCATAGCCCTAAAGTTAGAAATGGAAGCATTCTAATTCTAGTTTCACTGGGTCCAAAATCAAAGCCAGAATGGAAATACAGTGGTACCTCGGGCTACATACGTTTCAGGTTACATACACTTCAGGTTACAGACTCCGCTAACCCAGAAATAGTACCTCTGGTTAAGCACTTTACTTCAGGATGAGAACAGAAATTATGCTCCGCTGGTGTGGCGGCAGCAGGAGGCCCCATTAACTAAAGTGGTACCTCAGGTCAAGAACAGTTTCAGGTTAAGAATGGACCTCCGGAACGAATTAAGTACTTAACCCGAGGTACCACTGTATGGGGAACCGCCCCACCTGGAGCATGGATTCTCCGCAGCTTTTTAACTTGTTTCACAAAGCCTTCCTTTAAGAGAATGGGATTTTTAGAGTAGGAAAAAAATATGGTTGAAAGAATGATGGCTACCACCGACCAAAAGCAATAGTTGAGTCATAGATTACACTCATCTGACATACCCAGTTCTGCCTATCCTAGATTTCCCCTGATTCAGAGTGTTTTTAAAATATCATTACGATCCTCAAGTCATTGGGCAGCCGGGGGCTTCTCCCTTTGACTACTATAACCATGAGCAAGGCATGGTGCTTACAGAAGTAAGGAAAAGTAATTATTATTTCATTTTTAAAAGCTATTCATTAAAAGTAGATGAGGCTTTGAACTTAAAAAGAAGCAAATTCGATAAAGTGAAGGAAAATGAACCCTAATCCCTTTCAATTTCTATCTTTGAATAGAACAAATACCAATGGAATAATAGAATTGTAGAGTCATATAGTCCAACCCCCTGCAATGAAGAAATCTTTGCCCAACGTGGGGTTCAAACCCACGACCCTGAGATTAAGAGTCTCATCCTCTACTGGCTGAGCTATCCCAGAGCATGAGCTCATATTCACTAAAATTCAGGTACTAAATTTCTGCTGGCTACCAAGAAATCACTGATGGTTCATTCATTTCTTTGAAACTCCACCTGGAAATATGCTGACCACTCTTGCAACGAAGGCTGGCTGCAAGCCAAACCATACCTGTTGTTATGGTGAAAATTGTTTGTTGAACATACTGATGGTATAGATAATACTATATTTATGACTTTCCCATTCAAAACAACAGTACAGCTCTGATGGCGTCTGCTTGAAACCTGATTGTGTGGTTCCAAAGGCTGGCAGCCACATCCTATATTGGGGTTAGCCAAATAAAACTATATTTTGGTTTAAGTGCAGCTAGCTTTGAGGAAATGATGGTTAGGCTATTTGGGCCAGAGTTTATGTTGACTTTAAAACTGCAGCAGCCATGAGACAGAGCTCCTACCCCCAGCTTCAAAACAAAACAAAACAAAAGCTTTTCTAAGCAACATCTGCAGTAAGTTTTCAAGAAGTTAAGAAATGCAGAACACAATTCTGATTGTGACACTTGGTCTCTTACTGATCTCCCTGGGGCATTGAGCTCTCAGGTTCCTACTGCTTCTGCTATTTCTATTTCTTAACATTGATATTAAATACTCCTGCAGCCACTAACACCTTTTGCCAGTTACAACATGTTGAGCTGCCTAACACCAAGTAGGAACTTTGTCCCATAGGGATGGGTGAATATGTCAATTTTTGTTTATCTCTGTTTCTCATTTCTCCACTCTTAAGTTCAGTTCTTCAAATTTCCATATAAGTTTGTGATACATCTATACAGCTATATCTATATCTATCCTCATGAAAATTCATTTTAGTGCAAATTTCTCCTAATTTTTTGTATGCCTAACATTCACATTTTTGCAAAAGCAATTGCAAAGCCATTCCCCTTAACACAAATGCATGCTTTTCTAATACAAGCTTTTCTTTATCGATTTTATTCTACTATATGTATTCTGCTACACATTATTTGGTTGGAAAACTTCATTGCAAAATTCAGAGAGATGCAATTTTTAGAGGTTAGCTGTGCATCTGTTCAATCAATCTGTTTATTACAATCATAGACCAGCATCTGTTTTCGTCTTGTTTTGGAAAGTATAAGTTAGATAAGTTTGCTTTTAAATGCAAATCAATTCAAATTTAACCTCCATTCCGATTGCTCCATCATCTTGAGCATCATTTCCTCAAGAAGGAAGTAGCTCTCCAATACTTCAGTGATGGAGATGTCAGCATATGGTTGCGAAGCAGTGTTGTATCACTGAGCTACAGGTCCACAGGAACAGATTGGGATCTACTGGCTCTCAACAACAAAATAACTCCCTTTGCCAATAGCAGAAATGAAGAAAGCCGTGTGGGTTACCAGGAGTAGATTACTGAGTTGAAAGATTGAGAGTTCCATTCAGTTCTGGTGTAGACATAAAATAAAGATTCCTGGTGTCAGAATTCTTAATTCTGCCTCTCGCTCCAGTTCATGGATCTTGAAGTTCTAAACGACTAAACAACAACATGCATAATGTATTCCGTAGTTGGATTCTGTAGATGCTGCATACAAGCTACCCCCAAAATGGCATGCTGCAGATGTTTTGGTTTAAAACTCCCATCATTCGTCATCACTGGCCATGCTGCCTGGGACACATGAGGTTTAGACTCTAAAATGTTTGGAAGGCACCATGTTGGGGAAAGCTGCTGTATATTGTGCATAAGGTAAAAGGTAAAGGTACCCCTGCCCGTACGGGCCAGTCTTGACAGACTCTAGGGTTGTGCGCCCATCTCACTCTAGAGGCCGGGGGCCAGTGCTGTCCGGAGACACTTCTGGGTCATGTGGCCAGCGTGACATCGCTGCTCTGGCGAGCCAGAGCCGCACATGGAAACGCCGTTTACCTTCCCGCTAGTAAGCGGTCCCTATTTATCTACTTGCACCCAGGGGTGCTTTTGAACTGCTAGGTTGGCAGGCACTGGGACCGAGCAACGGGAGCGCACCCCGCCACGGGGATTCAAAATAATTCAATAATTGCAAAGAAATAATTGCAAAGCTACAATGTGAAAGGGCTGTGGCTCAGTAGTAGGCCCCTAGTTGAATCCCTGTCATCTTCAGGTAGGACTGGGAAGGACTTCCTCTCTGAAATTTCAGAAAGGCACTGTCAATCGCTATAGGTGTTGCTGAGCTGGATGAACCAATGGACTGATTCAGCGTGATGAAGCTTCCTTTGTAGAGCTGTAAGAGAGATGGCTTTCTCCACTTCACAATTGTTGCTGAGAGATGAGCTAAGGAGCAGGGCTCTGCCTACAATAGCTACAGGCTTTGCACCAACTTTGTTGAAGGCATATCCCAAGGGAACATGCAAATGGTTTCTTTTTGAAGGACACTTCTCCATTTAATGAGCATTACAATTTTGATAGGCTTCTTTTGCTTTTTGCAGTTTAATTCATTGATGAGAATGCCTACCATGGTTCCCCGATCATTATGTTTTGGCTTCACTAGCGACAGAGAAGGGTGCAGCTCTGGGTTTCTTCTGTTTGGGAGAAAGGGGGAGATCGTGAAAGCTAATAAAATATCAATTTAATATATCTTCGTTCCCTACTAGAGATGTTATTTTGAAGGTGTTTATGTTTCACCACTACTCAAAACCCAAAAAGTGCCTTCTTACTTGTCTGGAAATACATTTCAAGTCCATTGCTTGAATTACAGGGCACTTAGCACTTCCCAAGGCAGCAGCAACACCAATTAAAATCCAGTTACCATTTTAACGCTCAACATCTGCGATTAATGCATGAATTTAATTGAACCAATTCATTTCTAAATGTGTGTGTTTATTCTTTGGGGGAGGGGGATTTCTGCCTTATTATTTTCAAATCCTCTGCATTTCCTGGAACACCGAGGAAGTTGGGGTGGGGGGAGAATCACACACAAAGACACACAAACTTTCCTGATGTACAATTATTTTTGACGTGGCTTGTAAACTCGGCTGTTGGAGGGGAAGGCCTTGTTATTCTGCTTGCCCCTGAAGGTTTCCCTTGCTCCCTAAGGCCCCCTTTGGGGACCAGTTTCTGCTCCCAATCACGGTCTCTTGCTTGCCCTGACCTGTTGACAACAACGCTTGATTTTATTTTATTTTTTTAAATTTACCCCGTTAAAGCTGGGGATATGCATTTCCTGATACACTGCAGATGCTGGGCTTTAGCTGGGCTTTCACAGGGAATTCAGACTGTTTAAATAGGTTTAACCTTGTACTGAATTTCAAGGCCCACAAGGCTTGCTTCTCCCACCTCGACCCCCCAAAAACAAATTAATGAGAGAAAGCCCTTCCACCGCCGTTCACAGGGCACATGAAAAGAAACCTAACACAGCTCCCCTCCAGCACACACACATTCTCAATGCTAATTAAGCAATAACGATCAAGGCACCAAGTGTTTCCTGAGGATTAATAACTAACTGGGAGGAGATGATGACCCCCAGACTGTCATTAATCCCAAGAAAAGCCCTGTGTGAAGGTTGTTATTGCTAAGTAATCTCTAGTATGAGAGAAAAGCAAACTAAATGTGCAATTGGCTGATTATATATAACGCTACACAGAAGTGGGGAAATCCTAAGTCTGTATGAATTGTACACCTTCTTCCCTCCTATGGATTCGACATGAGCTCACCCACAAGAGATATTTGAGTCCCTAAGATCACCTTGTGGAAACGCCAGGGAAGGAAATGTAATGAAATCTTGCCAGCAATGCATTGGATCTGTTGAGAACTAGGATGCCTATTATTTTATTATTGAAACCTGATGACACTGACTCTAGTCTGTGAATGCTTATGTCATAGTCTACTGTTCTACTTTATTTCAATGAAAGTGACAGTCGATGAAGTATTAAGGATCAGGAAGAAATTACTACCAAAAAGGGGGGACGTGGTGGTTTCTGGACAGGTGGAATTATCAAAAGGGACTTGGAGGGAAGTTAAGACAGTTTCAGTATGCTTGACCACATTTCTTAAGGTAGCTTTGCAGTGTATCTGTAGGTCAGAGATGTTAGCCTATAATCTTGTTCTGGATTTGAAATGTGGGTTGACTCTGTAGGGACTTCTCTGTATAGATGTTTGTGTGATGAAAGAGAGAGAGAGAGAGAGAGAGAGAGAGAGAGAGAGAGAGAGAGGAAGGAGAGGAGAGGAGAGGAGGGTTAATCTGCCAGTTTTGGTTACTTTTAGGTTCTCATTTTTCCAATTTTAAGTTCAGTTCTCCAAACTTGCACATCAATTTGCATTTATAAAAGTCCTTGAGAAATTGGCATTTTAGTGTGAATTGATTGATTGATTGATTGATTTCTATACTGCTGAATATATATTTAAAAATATCTCTAAGAGATGTACAAAAAACTGAAGCAACAACAGACAAACTATTGCAAAAATACAGAGTTACATATAAAAATGTTACATTAATGCAAAGTTGCTAATATATAAAAATCAAGATCAGTTTATTTTCCTTCTAACACACCCTCCCTCACAGCCTCTGGGTTCTCACCTGGTGTCTAAACAAATTCACAGCTCACTCAGAAAAGCCTTACAATGAGAAGAACTCCTAGAAACAGCAGACATCGCCCTAGTCTCCCACTCTAGACTTGCTTTACCCTAATGTACACGTTTGTTTGCTGTTTTCCCTAATATGCATATTTATTTGCAAAGCAATTTTGCCCAGGATTGTACATTTGTTATTTTCACTAATATGCGTACTTCACCCAAGCATATGTATTTTTGTACACATTACTTGGCGGGGAAACTGCCTTGCAAAATTCAGGAAAGTGCAACTTTAGATGAATTGCTGTGTTTCAGTTGGTACATTGTTTCAGAACATGTGAATTAAGTAGGTTCACCTACTTAATGCAAACTGAATCAAACTTTCCCCCTCATCCCTAGCTGAGAGAGACGCATACAAATTTGGTTTGCCTTGGTTACAGAACTGCCAACATTATCTGAAATTACTTGGTATCATGTGTCTTGGAATACAGTCAAACCTCGGTTTTCAAACATCTCAGCTGCTGAACGTTTTGGAAACCAAACGCTGCAAACCCAGAAGTGAATGCTTCCGATTTTGAACGCGCCTCAGAAATCTTCCGAGGCGCGTTTTTCACCCCCCCCCCATTAAACTTGCTCACAGTCTTTTGATCCTCGGTTTTTGAATGTTTTGGAAGTCAAATGGACATCCAGAATGGATTACGTTCAAAAACCAAGTTTCCACTGTACACCACAAATATTCCCTCTGTTATGCATCCATGGTTATAATTGTGGCTATCCTGCTAACATCCCCGCTGACACAACTACCCTTCAGTATTCATTAATAGGTGCTGAGAATACAGCGCAGCAGAAAAGCCCCCCCCCCCCCCATCTACACATCTGCTCATGTAATACTTTTCTTATAGGATAAAGTGAGTATTGTCTTTGTATGCGGAAGAAACAAAAGTGGGATGGTTGGTTTAGCAAAATGTAATGATCGTTCAGAATCAATCCCCCACTCCCCACCCACCTCAGCTCCATTCTGCAAGAGCACCTCCTGGGTCTAAAGTTTCGTGCTGGCCTATTTCTTATTAGCAATGCTAAGCTGGCATCAAGGGGCTATCATCTGTCGAAACATCAGCAGGAGGAACAATTGACAAAGCAACCACTTGAGAATGTTGAGTAAACTGGGTAAAATGAAGTGAAAGAGGTTAATGTGCAACCTGGCACACAGTGCCAACCCAAGCCGTGAGAACCACTTATGTGATAATTGGTCCCTCACAATATCTTCTGCTCTGTAAAACATTGTCTTGGGCTTGTCTTTCAGCACAGGAACTGATCTCTTTGAGACACGCTGAAATGAAAACCAGCTACCCCAAGCTCCCGCCCTCTCCCAGGTAGGAATTCAGGTGGGAAAACCTGTGCCTTTTGAGCATCTACAAGCTGTTTCGGGTAATTTCAGGTTAGTGCAGCATCAATGTGTGTGTGTGTGTGTGTGTGTGTGTGTGTGTGTGTGTGTTTGTTAAAGAAGCATATATATGAATGAGAAACCATTCCGGATTTAGGTCAGAAACAAACGTTGCACTTTTGGTGCCTATTAGACCTTCTCATTCAAAGGCCAAAAATAAATTTTATGATAGATGCAACCCAACTTTTTCTTCTGTGCGCGCGCGCGCGCGCACACACACACACACACACACACCCTCCCAGAGAGACAGACAGAGAGAGAGAGAGGTATCACAGTTAGAAAAGCATTTTACAAAGCTGAATTATGAATTGAGGATTTACAAACTGCTTCCCAAGTTTGGCAGCAGTTAGACGGTTTGATATGAAGGAGCCATGCACTTTTGGTCAAAAAAGTACTGTTGCATTGGTATGTACTGGTATACCTTGATTATTCTAAGGACCACCTTCTTAACCTGTCTCATGTCTGCATGGCAAGACATGCCCACCACATAGGTAAGCAATTTGCTGTGGGCAAATTTCCCTGCCAACAAGCTTGATTTATTTTCACTTTGTAGATTTTGTTCACCGTGTTTGGTCTGAGATGCCAATAGTATAATATTTTGCAATAGTTTCCCCTTAAATTTAAACCATACACTTCATTGCTTCACCTGAAAAATCTGCATCACATTCTTCTTTTGTAATTATTGATCCTTGCATCACATCCACCTTATTTGAATTCAAAGTCTGGCTACCCTTAATGTGTTAAAAGCAGCTATGCGTAAGCCAAGAATTTACCACCGTCAGAGTACCAACCAGATAAATTGGAGGAGAGGAGGAACATTCTTTTCCAGTCTGGATAAAACTTTCAGCTGGAGAAGAATGCACGGGTCATAATGCCCACCTAGCATTTGAGGTGTGCATTGCAAGTGCTTAATTCCTAAGGGTCTTATTTCCAAAACCAGAAGCACAAACCTCAGCACATCACTATTCGAAAAGCACATTTTCCATGCCATTCATAGATCAGTCTTTTAGTGACTCAATTCCTGCCTGAAACTAACTTGTAAGTATGTGTAGCTGAACTTCAACACATATACTTTCTGTGTTACCCTTGCCTCACCCCTCTATTGCTGTTTCTTAGTTTCATTTTAGTTCCTGCCTCCCACTCAATACACGCAGATAGAAGCTCTTACAGCGGTACCTCGGGTTACATACACTTCAGGTTACATACGCTTCAGGTTACACCCTCCGCTAACCCAGAAATAGTGCTTCAGGTTAAGAACTTTGCTTCAGCATAAGAACAGAAATTGTGCTCCGGTGACGTGGCAGCAGCAGGAGGCCCCATTAGCTAAAGTGGTGCTTCAGGTTAAGAACAGTTTCAGGTTAAGAATGGACCTCCGGAACGAATTAAGTAATTAACCCAAGGTACCACTGTACTTGGAAATAGGAAAGAGATATTTATTTAGGCAAGTAACTGTACATGTTCTGTAGCAGACACAGTGCTCAGCACACATGATTCATGAGTTAGGGAGCAAGGCAAGAAGTTCAGAACTGGAAGGAAGCAACGAAGATATCCCAACAAGTTCCCCCAACCCTCCCACCGAATGCATGGTGCGCTGCTTTGCAAAAACTCTCATGCCTTGCAGGAATATCAAGATTGCAAGCATGTACTCGGTCGAGGCAGGTGGGTTTGCTCCCAATGGCAGATCTAGGTAACAAGACTGCACCCTCCTGCTGATTTGCTGCCACCTCCTCTTCAGGCTCCCTACTTGGCTGATCAAAGACCTCCCAAGAGGCTCTCCACTCTGCGGGAGTGTTGTGGGAGGAGAGAGCCAGCATCCCTGCTCATCCTTCTAAACCGACTAGGGATGGAATGAGGAGATACCTCCCAACCAAGGTTCCCACAATTCAGTCTGCTATCTGCTTCTTCCTCCTCCTCCTCCCATCCAAGCCTGCCAGCTCAAGCCCAGTCACAACAGTGCTGCTGGGCTCATGACATTTAGATTGTAAACTCCTCAGCGCAGGGAACTACCTTGGTTGTTTATGAACAATAGAATATATCTGTCTGTGACAGAGAGAGGCCATGTGCTTGGACTACACTACCAATCAGGCCCTGTCAGCATAGCCCATAGTCAAGGAAGATGGTAAAGGTAAAGGGTAAAGGGACCCCTGACCCTGGTCCAGTCGTGACCGACTCTGGGGTTGCGGCGCTCATCTCGCTTTATTGGCCGAGGGAGCCGGCGTACAGCTTCTGGGTCATGTGGCCAGCATGACTAAGCAGCTTCTGGTAAACCAGAGCAGCACACGGAAACGCTGTTTACCTTCCCACCTGAGTGGTACCTATTTATCTACTTGCACTTTGATGTGCTTTCAAACTGCTAGGTTGGCAGGAGTAGGGACTGAGCAACGGGAGCTCACCCCGTCACAGGGATTCGAACTGCCGACCTTCTGATCGGCAAGTCCTAGGCTCAGTGGTTTAACCCACAGCGCCACCCGCGTCCCTAGGGATGATGATAGTTGTAGGCTCACAACATCTGGGAGGCACCACATGAGCTGCCCCAATTGGTTGGATGTAAATGCCTTGTGACAGCCTTCTATTCTACCCTAATTGTGAAATTAGGTTGCACAGCCGCCCCCTACAAATGCAGATCACTTGGAGTCTGGGAATTGACCTCAGACGCTGTTGGAATAGGGGATTATTTTCTCAAGTGAGAGGCTCTGGTTTGCCGATACTGGAAAGTATGAAGAACATGTATGCTTTGGCACACCTGCAGACCCTCAAGAACCAAGAAACAGACTTCAAATTTATTTTTGATGATTCACATTGCTGCTACTTGTCCTTAAAAGTGTGAGAACTAACCGTTGCTCGAGTCATTACCATTTCCTTTGCAATTGGAAATTTCCTACTGTATATGTCGTCGTATTTCCAAAGGCTTAAGACTCACTCCTCAAAGCTGCTGCCAAAACTGTGTGATTGCACGATGGGATTTTGCTTTAGCTATAGCTAATGGCTACACTCCCTGACCCTTGTAAATGGAACTTGATCTTGTCACATCAGATTTAGGAAAGCATCACAAACGAGCTGTGGCAGATTCTTCCTTGATTGTGGGAAGAGTAGGAAGGATGGTTTCTGAACCAGGAAATGGTAGGAAGGGTTCCGAGCCAGGAAGAGATTCAGTGAGGTTTCCCAAAGTCCGCCAAGAGCATTAAAAATATTATATTCAAATGAAACTCTAGCCTCTGGCCTATTTTGTTCTCACTGAGAACGGCTGAGTTGGGGATTTCCAAAATGGCACAACTCCAGTTCGGTGTCTCTGAGATAGGGAAAATAAAGACAGTCGTAAGAACTGAACTGTGGCAGCAAAGGGGTCAGGAAAAGAGCAGCGGGGGGCAGGGAAGGGTCAGGGATGACAGAGCAAGGGCAGTTTGCTGAATGGCACACAAATGGTGGGTTGGCATCAGCACCGTGAGAGCTGGACAGTGCAATTCTGCACATCAGCTCAGAAGTAAGGCCCACTGAGTTAACGTTGCTTACTCCCAGGTGAGTGGTTTCTTTACACCAGGACTGAGGAACCCTTTTCAGTCCAGGGACCACATGTCAATGGTGGGTGGGGCCAGAGGCATAAATGGTTTTAATTAGGCATTTGAAACTCAGCAGGAACAGTGCCTATCTGACTTATTGTAGGAGATCTTCCACAGAGCTGGGTCCACAACACTGAAGCATGACTTGCGTGGCGAGTTCCCACCTCCCCCTTGGAAATAAAGACACATGGCACCATCATTTTAGGTTAATGGGTGAAAATTGGCCACAACTTTATTGGTTACAGGTGATGAGCGGTATTGGCTTAGGCATTGGTCCTAACTGACTATCCAGCTTCATCCCTTCTGCTTGAAGCCCGGGAAGGGTTAACCGCCAGTAGGGGGAGTCCTGCTGATGCACATCAACTAGGAGCTCACCCAGGGTCACCGCTTGGGGGCGTGCCTTAGGCCCACACCTCCATAGGCTTCGGACACGGCACCGCCCCCCCGGAATCCTTTACCGGACTACCCTTCGACATGGGGGAAGGTGATGACGCTTCCTCCCCCCTCTCATCTGCATAACAATACCCCTTACCAATGCCTAACTGCCGGTGCCGAGGAAGTTGTGACGATTTGCTACGAGGTAGGCGCAAAACCAAATGGCTGTTGCCAATTTGCCAAGTGGAAAAAATTCTTACCAGGCCCCTTGATGGCAACCAACCGAAGTCCATAGCAATGTCAGAGAGCCAAACCTAAAGCGTGGGAGGGGTGGGAAACCGGAGCAGCTGGAGTGAAGAAAGAGGAAAATCCTCGGCCGCGCCGATTGGCTGGCATGAGAGATGATGCGGCCAAGGATTCCCTCATTCTCGCGGGGGCTGTGAGCCAGCATGTGGGGAGGGCGCGAAGCCCACAACCCCACCTCCTCTCCAGCTTGGAAGTGGCTTTCTCATTGACCTGAGGTGTGCTTCCAGTCCATGGGAGACCACTAATAGTGCTCCTCCGGGTGATCTCAGTGATCAGTTTTGGATGTACAAGTGGTACTTAAGCTATCCTGGGCTAAATAATGAGGAACCAAAGGAAATGGGCATCGGCAGGGATTTTTCCAAGGCTGAGAGTGAATATTCCAAATCAACAACCATGACTAGCATCAGATAACAGATCTGGCAACTGGAAATCAGCAAGGCCTGGATAGACCTGGCCTCTGAGAAAGTTGTGTTTCAGGTCTACCCTTTTGTTTTTTCTCAATTGATAGGTCTGCTAGCCAACTAAAGGTAGCCTTGACTTTCAGATTATGCTTTCCAACCCATACCTGGAACCTTAAATTGTTTCCCTAGCTCCCTTCACCTCCTGCAGATCTTGTGCCAGGAATATACTTCAGGGTTGTCACACTTTTCTCTAACTCCCCCAGCAAAAGGGATGTTACAATAGTGGGCTACTTTGCAATGCAGGTGTGTAACCCATGCTGCCTCAACTACCTCTCTTATAATATGGCTAAATGGTGGACATGGTCTCCATTGGCAATGTTTACAAATGAGGCTGCCTCAGCTCCTGGCAACCACCACCCCTGGCCAGCCCCCAGAGGCACTATTTATCTGGGGAGCTTGTAGCCAGGGTTGCTGCAACAAACAGCCACACAAGCCTTTAGGAGGCAGAGACGCAAGAGGGCATCAGAGGAGCGAGGGAAGGAAAGAGGGACAGAGGCTATTGTGCTGGTTCCGTGGGTTACCCGAGAGGCGAGGTCGAAATCCAGTCCATGGTCAAAGGTGCAACATGGAGGCAGTCTGTAGTAGCTGAAGCTGGGTGCAGGGCAGGAAGTCAGGTGAAGTCAGGAACAGGCTTGCAAGCAGGGAGCCAGGGCGGGTCAGGAGCTCAGGCAGGAAAGCTGGGCAGGGTTCAGGCAAGAACTAGCAACCAACAATGTTGCTCCCGCAACTTGGGGCTGGGGCTGGCCAGCTTTTATCTGCCCCGAGGCACTGGGCGGCTCCGATCCTCTGTTGACTCACCTCTCCTGGCCTGGAGGCGAGCACTCCTCCTGCGGGAACTTAGTTCCCTCCGCCTCTCTGCCCCGAGCCTCTGCAGCTCAGGAGAGGCTGGAGGGTTACCCAGAGGCAACCTCAGCTTCCTCTAACAGGGCTGAGAGTGGAGCAGAGCACCTGCAGGCAATGGGTCCTCCATCACCTCAGGAGCCAGAGCAGACTCAGCTGATGCCTGCACCTGAGGATCCAGCACAGGTGAGGACCCTTCAGGCTCACACCCAGTTCTGGAGGCGGGGAATCCTGTGCAGGCTGGGATCCCTCAGGTTCAGTATCCGAGTCTGAATCCCAGGCCATCACAGCTACTGTTGCTTGCGGCATGCCACGGCACACTGGTTGGAAACCACTAATGTAAAAAATAAAATTATACCAAACAGAAATAATTTTGTCCTTACTTATTTGACTTCTAGAAACTCTCAGTTTATATGTCATTTTTTTCTAGTAGGGCTGATTCCTGTACATTTGTGAACCAGTAAGAAATATCTGCTCTAGCTAGATCCTTCCAAAATGGGGCTATTGTGGCTGTGGCTGCAGTAAGCATATGGATAATTGAGACCTTACAACATAATCCTTTATCACTCTCTTCAAAGATGTTTAGATGAGCCAATTGTGGAGTGCATGCTACACTGCAATTTGGACTTGTACTAATCTCTTTAAACACAGAGAGCCAGAACCTTTGTACTTTTCCACAATCCCACCAGAGATGTCTACAAGTACCCACCAGCTGGTATCTTGTGCAACAGCATAGTGATAGTGTGGAATTTATATAGGATAACATCATGGTGCTAATAGCACTTACGTAGCATTTTAACTGTTGCCTCTTTGTCTCTAGCTGAGATGGACCTAAATGGGGGTTTCTTCCACCTTGTCGGGCATTCCTGTTCCTCCAGTTTCAAACCCAAATTCTTGCTCCCACATTATTTTAGGGCCTCCTGTACCATTCATTTATTTTCTGTTTTTGCATGAAACCTGGGAATCGGTGGGTTATGGCCCTTTTTCGGGGTTGGGGAAACTCCCTCTCCCAGCAGATGCCCATGTCCAACAAACATGGTTTTTTTGTTGTAATCAAATGTTGCTTTTGAGTCATAGTAAGTGGTTGCAGTTGCCCCGTGAAGCCACCCATTCAAGCTTTTCTCATCTGACTTTGCCCAAATAGTGCCAATTGAAAGAGTGGGTAAGGGCAAGCATTTCTGCTACTGAGCACTTGCCTTTTCTATACTTGTTTTCACAGAGTGTGAAAGAGATAGGCAAAGCACAGCTACTATTTAGGATTCTCCCAAAACCTCAAAACCACAGTGCTGTCCACAGAGAGCAGGTGCACGCCCATAAGACTTGGGAGAAAGAAATATTTTATGTCTTATCTTGGGCCATATGGTTTAGAAGCAATTGATATCAACGTTGTTGAGAATACTGGCCTGTGAAAAAGGCCAGGCAGGAAGCCTGTGGAAAACCATGAACCGACCTTCTAAATGGCAATCCTAAAATCCTAAAATCTGTTCCTCAATGGGCAATTAATATCATTAAGTATCAACATTGTTCCTCAATGGGCAATTAATATCATTAAGTATCAACATTGTAAAAACTTGAAATAGTTCCATTACAATCACTGATGGGAATGAAGATTCATTTTGCTGAGATAACCTGCCTTTCTTTCTGGGTTTGAAAAGACTGAACTGGTCCTTTTTAAACCCTCTCTCCAAAGGGGCTAATTGTTTTAAATGATCTTTATTGTAGGCATCATCTGGAAAAGATCTTGTGAATTTTGAACACATGCTGTAAGTGAACCTTAGATATATGTGCTTTGGCAGTTCCACAGAACTCCTCCACAGAAAATTAAATTGATTCTTTGCATATGGAAGGTCCACATCCCCCTCCCTCTCTCTCTCAAGTCAAACTGCACCCTAAGCCTTTACAGGGAGGTAGTTTTATTGGACAAAGACTATATCCACTTGTTATCAGTGCTTATACTGCTTTGGGTTGCTCTGCTTTGGGTAATTTAGGAATCAGCTGCTCTCATGCAACTTATGTATGTCAAATCATTCAACTGCACTCATGTACAGTGGTACCTCAGGTTACAGATGCTTCAGGTTACAGATGATTCAGGTTACAGACTCCACTAACCCAGAAATAGTACCTCGGGATATGAACTTTGCTTCAGGATGGGAACAGAAATCGTGCCACGGCTGTGGTGCGGTAGCGGTGTGGTGGTGGTGGCAGGAGGCCCCATTAGCTAAAGTGGTACCTCAGGTTAAGAACAGTTTCAGGCTAAGAACGGACCTCCAGAACGAATTAAGTTCTTAACCCGAGGTACCACTGTATTCACATGCATGACTTAATAATGCAATTGCAGACCCAATGTGGGGTATACAGTCTGCAATGCAGGACCTAGCATTAACATGGATTGTCCTAGGAAGATGATCTCTGTCTTTTCTCTCTATGTGCTTATAAGGTGCTGAAGTGCCTCAAAGAGAATATGGGAAGTAGCTTTATAAAAGGGATAAATAAATGAACTTCCTCTGTTCCATCCTGCCCCCCATTTGTGGGTTCCATCCATCCTGCATTCTGCTTCTCCTATGAATGTCCAAAATCAAAGCACATGCACTTGATTGCACCTTTCCATTCATTTGTATCTCTCCCCACTCCAGATTGCCAAGGCACATGCTGTGCACATTGATAATACACAGGAAAAGAAAAGGAAAGAAAAAGAGCAGTCTTGATGTGATTGGGGGAAAGGCAGCCTTGATTTGATTCCACCAAAACTCTGTGGGGTGTTTTACTGATGCACCTTGTATGCATTGATGAAACACCTCAAAAAGCAACTTTGATGAGATGGTGCACAAGGGTTAAGATTATTTGGTGTCTGGAATTTCATCAATGCATACATGTACATATGTGTACTCATAAAACACAGAGTAAAAAATAATCTTGATTCAATCATATTAACATCTATTCCAGTCTTGGAGCACTGAAAGATCTCAGGGGTCCTTACATTTAGTTTCCTTGGAATGAAGGAATAAAAAGATGGATAACATTTTCTGTGATATAAGGTTTATTTATACATTAGCAGGGAGTGTCCAGCACTGCCTGGATATTTTTAGAAAATTATTGAGATTTTTGAACGGGTTGTGAGTTTGGACCTGTCATGGCCAAAATAAGGTGAAGTCAATCCAATGTCACATTTTGGTCCACCAGCTTAATTCAAAATGGTGCATACAAACAGAAATGGAACTTTTGTGTCATGTTTGGTGACAATATCTCAAGAGGCAGCCATACTTATGTAAAAAACATGGGCAAAGTCACACCAAATTGATATATTGCTCTGCCATCTTGATTCAAAATGGTGTTTGGTGTCCAAATGGTGACGAAGCCTGCCACCTCGCCCCAGGAACCCTCATGGCAGCCAGAAACAACTTCCAGCTCAGTTTCAATCCTATAACAATATGTAAAGGTAAAAGGTAGAAGACCCCTGGAGAGTTAAGTCCAGTCAAAGGCAACTATGGGGTGTGGTGCTCATCTCGCTTCAGGCCGAGGAAGACAGCGTTTGTCCACAGACAGCTTTCCAGGTCATGTGGCCAGCAGGACTAAACCGCTTTTGGTGCAACAGAACACCGTGATGGAGCCCCTGGAAATGCAGCATGTATGACCACACCTAGGGTTGCCATACATCCAGAATTTCCCAGACATAGCTGGTATCCGGCTGTTGGAAACAGTGTCTGGACAGATATCTCTGCAATGTCCAGGGAAACCCATGGCAGAAGTGTAGTTTTTGGCGAATTTCCTCAACAACTTTGGGCAAAACTGAAAAATGCTCAACATCTTGTGTGTCTGGATTTTCACTTTATGACATATGGCCACCTACACCAATACTTCTTTTTCCTTTTCCTTTTTTGCAGTGCTTTGTCAATGTAGACATGCACACTGGAAGACATGCCTGAACCAAATGAATTGAAAACTGCACATGAAACACACTGCATATGAAATAATACTGTATACCTCAAGAAATAGCTGTGCCTTGCTAGTCAACTGTCGCTATTCATAAGATGTAACACTGGCCAGCCATTAGGGATGGATGAACAACCCTTGCTTGCCTCAGAAAACGTCTGGGTTTTATGTCTGTTCCTTGTAACAACTTGCAAAGCCTCGAGGAGTTGTGTCACTGCTTGCAATGATCACAAAATGAAGATAGGAACACCCACCCCACCCCCCACTCCCTCAGAAGCAATACTCCTGTGCCAGTGATCTTGTCTCTGAAGGCGACAAGATCATTATTGTTTTTTTTACAAAAAATTATTTATTTACTTATTATCATGCATTGGTGCACAGCAAAGGTAGCAGTAAATACTATGCAGGCGAAGTACTTATATTTACAGTAAAAGGTAAAGGTAAAGGGACCCCTGACCATTAGGTCCAGTCGTGGCTGACTCTGGGATTACGGCACTCATCTCGCTTTATTGGCCGAGGGAGCCAGCGTACAGCTTCCGGGTCATGTGGCCAGAATGATTAAGCTGCTTCTGGCGAACCAGAGCAGTGCACAGAAATGCCATTTACCTTTCCGCCGGAGTGGTACCTATTTATCTGCTTGCACTTTGACGTGCTTTCGAGCTGCTAGGTTGGCAGGAGCAGGGACTGAGCAACAGGAGCTCACTCCGTTGTGGGGATTCGAACCACTGACCTTCTGATCAGCAAGTCCTAGGCTCTGTGGTTTAACCCACAGCGCCACCCACGTCCCTATATTTACAGTATAAGTGCCTAAAGCTGAAACAAGCAGAGACATGTCTGCATCCAATGCTAATCAAAGGAAGAGAGGAAGGGAGAAGCAGAAAATACTACATGCTCCTTCCTTTCCAGGAGAGGAAATGACATCACACAGGGCCCTCTCTAGCAACTGTATTTCTGTGGTCTAAGTACCTGCCAGTCAGCAATACAGCTCTGTGGAATTAGCACCTTCTTGTGTTAAATAGCAAGAATATGCCTTTGTTAGGTTTGGCTGCTAATCTCCCACAATATGAAGGAGCACTGGACTCTCTTTTCCCACCCCTGACATTAAAGCATCCTGACTTGCCTCTAATCAGAAGAAGAGATTCAATTGTAAGTCACCTTGTGTCTTCCCAATGAACTTGATTACTCAACCTTGGGAACTGTACTTGTCAGCAGAATCCTCAGATATATATATATATATATATATATATATATATATATATATATCATTTTATTGAAACCCCAGAGCCTTGTTTAGTGCCCGGAGTTGCCTCTTAGACATATATGTGGAAGTTCAGTGGCTTGTATCTTATTATCTGCCTCAGGCAGACTCATTGCCCAGTTCCCAGTCTGGACAGTGGTTTTGTACATCTTCCAGAGTACAACTTTTGTTTCCTTTTGGAATTGCAAGTTTTGCAGAGGTTTGAATCACTTCTTTCCTGGTTTGTTTGGCTGCTGAATCTGTTTTAGGAAATAAGTACTGAAATGGTGCTGAACATATAAGTCTCTTTTCCTCTTTGTCAAATAACCGTTGAAATTCTTTAATGTTAAGATAGGAAACCTGTGGTTTTATGGATGCTGTTGTTATTACAATATACATTTAGGACTCACCTTACTTTTGTGATTGTAATTTTGTGATTTCTTTCATAATGTGCCTTAATGTAACTCACCCTGGGACCTTAGGGTGAAGGGTGAGTAATTTATTTATTATTACTGTTGTTGTTGCCAGTGGTTAGAGATGATGGAAGCGGTGCTGCAGCACCTCTGGAGAATAGCAGGTTCTCACTTCTGCTTTAATGGACATATGCAGGACCTTTACTCAGAGAAGTTAGTTCCACTAAGTTGAATGAGACTTACTCCCTAGTACAGGCATAGGCAAACTCGGCCCTTCATATATTTTTGGGACTACAACTCCCATCATCCCTAGCTAACAGGACCAGTGGTTAGGGATGATGGGAATTGTAGTCCCAAAACATCTGGAGGATCGAGTTTGCCTATGCCTGCCCTAGTATTTTGGTTTAGCTTTGCATTCAATCCCTCACAAGTTCTCTTCAATTTCATATTTTTTTTTAAGCATGGCGTGAGGGCACACGATGTAGCAGGATTGCTGAAACTAAACACGTCTAGAGACTTTCAGTGTCTGCCTCCATGGAAAACTACCTGGAAACACTTCAGGTCTGTGGAAAAAAATGTGGGATATGAATGAAATAATTAAGCACATTTCTATCCAAAACTGAGCATGAAACTACATGACCTGATTCCTTAATAATATACCACTGCATCAGATTCAGTCTCTTCCTCTGAATGATTCAGCCCGTGGTAGAAGATTGCATAGACATTCACTGGGCCAATTGCTGTAATCGTTAAAGTGACTAATTATTACGGCATCTCCCTTCCAAGGTCAAAATCAGGATCCTGTCCTGAGAGGTTCTGGATCAATATTTATGAAGACTGTAGCTTAATCTGTTATATTTGGACTAGATGATTAAAGAAAAACACTTCAGCAGCACCCAATTTTGTTGTTAGAAAATATTCCACAAAAATGTTGCTGGCCATTCTGCATGCGCGTACTACTGATTATGGTGCAGTCCTTTCCGCTTATAATAAAAGTCAGTGCAGCTGTTTCAGGGGCAGCTGTATAAATGCAACTAAATCACAAGAAAAACTATTTATTCATTAAAATATGGCTGGGGGCAAAAGAAGGCTGAAGTTATTAAAGCAGGACTAAAAGCTAGTTCCAATAAAACTCAGTGAAGTTAAAGATTAAGAGCGGATACCTTGAGTATATTAGTGGTATGAACTTCTAATATCGGAACAGAAACCCCAACCCCACAGACCCCCTTGTTTTGGGTAAGGAAGAGAGAGAAAGGCATTTACAACTTAAAATTCATTAAAAGTATGTTGCTGTGCATGCATGTGACCTTGGCGATTTTAGATTGTCAAGTGGTATACCTTCTGGTTTCAGAAAAGGAAAGTGAAATTGAATCACATTGGCGCAGAGGAGAAGAAATGCTCACTAGACCCCTGGAGCCAATGGCTAAACTCTCGCTCCCTTCAAGGGAACTAGATTGTGCTCATTGCACATTCTTTCGTTGTCGTTGGGGGGCGGGAGGGAGGACGGCCGACAGTGACAACCTTGTGAAAAGCTTCAACCAGCACCCTTTATCAAGTCCCACTCTTTCCACTAGAGGGATTATAGAATTATAGAACTCTTTAGAAAATGCATCAGGAGTTGGCCGGGGCAAACTTTTATCAGCGTTCGGCCATTGTTACTTGTATTTGTGTAGCCTTATGGTAGCAAGAGGTCACATTTCCATAAAGATAAATTCCTTATTAGACTCAACTGTGATCTGAGGTCATTGCATATCTGTGCCAGGACAGACTTAAAAGTGATGGCGAATAGGAAGTTTTTTGTGCTGCATTGTCCTGGTTTACTGAGTCTGGAGCCAGACAGCATTTGGACCAATATCAGCATGGACTAAAGCCGGCATATCTTTCTATTTGCTCATCACGCAACAATGAGTAAATAAACACTGTCCGCCATTGCAGACTGAGCTGTCAGTCCAATTAGGCGTGAGAGTGTCCCAGCGCACCCTGTTCCCTATATCTTTACCTACTGCTTCCCCTGCTCAGATTCCTGGGGGGTGATTTCAGGCAGACACAGCTGTATTCAGGCACAGTTACATGGCTGGAAGGGGTCAGGTCTGCTGTGTCAACACTAATCCTTCCTGTCTATTATCAGCCAGTTGGGCATTTGATTCGTGTCAAGTTTCTGTGTCCACTGGAAGCCGAATATCACAGTCGTAAGATAACTTTTTGCCCTGCTTTCCTCCAATCACAGAAAGGCTTCTGTGTTTTCCTTTACTCAGTTGCCCAATGCAGTAAACTGAGGTTGAGGTCAGTGGCTGCTGATATGTGTGTGTTCTTTGACTGTTGCTATTTTTTCCATGCATGCAAATCTTGCAAGACTTAAAACAGCTCTTTTAAGGACAGTCAGCCACAAGCTATGGATTGGATGTCCATAATACAACAGCATTTTGCTTGATGTTTGGCTGTCCAGCTCGGAAGCATACTCACCGGAGTATGTTTAATGTTGTGTGGCACCAGAGACAGAGGTTTCCGTCTCTTGCTAAATAAAAGCGATCCTTCCTAAATGAAGATTTTTCACATCCCTATCGCTGCTGCGAAGTATGACTGCCTACTCAAGATCTGAAACCACCACAGTCTTGGGCCTTCAAAGCATACTGAATGCCAGTGTAAATGCATCTTTCTGTCAATGGAAGATGCCAGGAGTTGCAAGGAGGCAGGTCGTCTTCTGTGCTGTTGTGAGATGAAATTTTTCCCATGCCAGGTAGCACTGAGTTTCTTGGGATTTATTAGTGTGGTACACAGTCTAGACAGGCAAGGAGAGCTGGCTACTCAGTTGTAAGTTATTGACCTGACAGTAATTATGAGTACAGCCGTACCTTGGTTTTCAAACAGCTTAGTTCTCGAAAGTTTTGGCTCTTGAACGCCGCAAACCCAGAAGTGACTGTTCTGGTTTACGATTTATTTTTGGAAGCCAAATGTCTGGTGGGGCTTCCGTGGCTTCCGATTGGCTGCAGGAGCTTCCTGGTCCCCCTTGGCATTGGCGGCGGCAGCAGGCAGCGAGCAGCTCCTGAAGCAAGCCAGAGCCAACTGCGCTACCAGGCTGGCCCCAGGCTGCTGAGGCTGCCACTGCCACGTTTCCCAGGGACAGATTTGCAAATCTGGGGACATTCCCGGGACGGAATTTGTCTGGGGACAGATTTGCAAATCCGGGGACTGTCCCCAGGAACCGGGGAAGACTGGTAATCCTAGGCTACATGGGTTGGGGTGGTGGTGAGGATTGATGAAAGCAGGAATTTTCTAAATGGCCCTAGCAAGGGAGTTGAACCATTTGGTCATTGCTTCAGGCCTCAAAATAGCTTGGGTTGTCACTTGATTTCTTATGGCCATTGTTTAACCATGGCAGCAAAGCTTGAACCTTGGTTTTTGGAAACACCTAATGGCCACATTTACTTTGGCTTCAGTGTAGTTCCATGAAAACAAATTATTGCTTTAAAAACCCTTGAGTATCTAATAAACCAGGTTGTGCTTTATAATTGATGGTGTATTGTTATCATGGTGCAATGATCTCTTTGCTATCAGATTTGGGCCACAAACTTACGCATATATATTTTAGACTAGCTCCTCTTGCCATCAGTGAAACATGCATGTTGAGATGGGCCAATCTATAATTAGCCAGTATGCTCCAGAAAATAAATATCTGGACTAGATTGGCTGAGCTGAAGTCTCCACCATGCCACTCGCCTATTGTGTGGTCCGGAAACCCCATTTTCCCAATTGTAAAATGGAAACATTAGCAATTTAGCTAAAAGAATTATTCTGTGGGGGTGAAACGTTGTGCATGTACATAAAACTATGCATGAATGATAAACTATAGGAATAATTATAGTTTATTTAACCATATCTGCCCACTTACTTGCTATAGCTATAGATTTTTCTCATGGTAATCCAAAAACCACGTTCTTAATAACCCTGATTTGTTTTGGCCACAACACTCCCAGGCTCTTCCAAGAACAAACACCTGGGGAATAAAGAAGGAATAAAATCTATTATGTTAAGAAAATCATTCTGGCCTGAGTCATGCTATCAGTCAAAGTCCCAACGCTGGAATGATGTAACCCAAATCAACAGAAATGAATATCAAAATTCATTATATATAGTTTTTTCACAGTGTATGTATTCATATTCTCAATAGAGTGGTAGTCCAATTCCTGTGTGGATTGGAGCAGATTTTGGCATCCAAAAGGTTAGCATTGAAATATCCATATCTAAACATGTATAATATAAAGAAAATAGAGAATAACTTCTAAAATATACATGGGAATTTGTTTTCACTGATGAAAAAGATAGTAATAGCAATGATAAACTTTGTTAAAACCGTACTAAAAAGGCTTCTTTCTTACAGCCTCATCAACTTGTATATAGTAGACTAGCAGGGCTTTTTGTCAGTGGGAACTCACCAGAACTCAGTTCCAGCACCTCTCAGATGGGCACCATTGCCATTGTAAGAGAAGAAGGGAGGTGTTCATTGTGAGTTCCGGCACCTTTTTCCCTAGAAAAATAGCACTGTCTACTAGTATATGATATTGGGATGGATTATTTCCTCTGGGGTGAAGACAGTTGAATCAGGGCTTTATTCAGTACAAGCTTGCTGAAAAATTGATTTGGAAGAGAAAGTGACCAATGGACAAAATACGTTGGGTAGAGGGTAAGAAGAAAGCAAAAAAATCCAGTTCCCCATCAATATGATATTGGAATGTGAAGGGGGTAACATTTTAGTTTACCTTTAGTTTTGATTTTGGTTTTAGGAATGTCCCATTTTTGTTTTAGTTTTTCATGGCTCTTTGTGAGACTATTGACAACACTTCTCAAGCTGGCACTTTGATGCTTTCTCTCATTCTCAGCAGCGGCAGTCTTCAATGGCTCCCATTCATCACAGGAATGACTGACAGGCGACAGGCAGACACAACAGAGAGACACGCTCCCAATGACAGCCAAGAGAAGACGTTAGAGGGCAGTCTGACAATGCCCACACATCATTGGGGGCTGGTGGGGGCTGGTGGGGGCTGGTTGGCTGGGTGAGGAGAAATAAGATTCACATCTGAGGGGGTGGGAGAGTAAGGAAGAGTAACACCTACCTGGTCCAGGGTACAAGAGGGCACCACTCCCATGAAGGACTTGGAACTGTAAGGGCATGGGTGCCAGAGTCCCTCTCTTTCAGTTGGACATCCTTCTTCAGGTGGTCCACATCAGCAGGAGGTCATAATGGCCAGTCTCACTCTTTCAAGTGGTCAGTAGCAGCCTGTGGTTGCAATAGCCAATCTCTTCAGTCAGACACTGTCATCATGAGGTCACAATGGCTACTTTCTCTTTGCTTGAGACAACCAGCATGAGCTCACAACGCCAGTCTCAGTGACACAGAGCAACATCATATGTGGACCAAATCTGTCTCCTTCTCCATCTCTCTGTCTCTGTCCCTCCCTCAAACCAGGAACTTGTGAACACTGTCTTCCTTTCTTACTGAGGTGGGCACCAGCAGTGGACAGCAACCAGTCTCTCTCTGCCTCAAATGTGTAAGGTTGTGTAGGCAAAGAGGCAGCAGGTAAGGAGAAAAGGAGAGCTGGCAGACAAACCCCCCGTCTATTGAAGGGTTTCTATTTTCAATGGGTTCCCTAAAGTGTCTATGCACCAGAAGTGGGTAGAGGCAGCCAAAGACACATGGGCCAAACATAATAATAATAATAATAATAATAATAATAATAATAATAATAATAATAATTTATGCCCCACCCATCTGGCTGGGTTTCCCCAGGCACTCTGGGCAGCTCCGAACAGAATGTTAAAAACACAGCAAAACATCAAACATTATAAACTTCCCTAAATAGGGCTGCCTTCAGATGTCTTCTAAAAGTCAGAGAGTTTATTTCCTTGACATCTGATGGGAGGGTGTTCCATAGGGCGGGCGCCACTACCAAGAAGGCCCTCTGTCTGGTTCCCTGTAACCTCACATCTTGCAGGGAGGGAACCACCAGAAGGCCCTTGGAGCTGGACCTCAGTGTCCGGGCTGAGCGATGGGGGTGGAGATGCTCCTTCAGGTATACTGGGCCGAGGATTTCAAGGTCAGCACCAACACTTTGAATTGTGCTCTGAAACGTACTGGGAGGCAATGTAGGTCTTTCAGGACCGGTGTTATAACCGGGGCTTTTTTTGTTTCAACTGGAAATTGTCATTATAAGAGAACAAGGGAAACATTCATGGTGAGTTCTGGCACCTCTTTTTCTAGAAAGCTAGCACCAGTTTGCAGAGTCTATCAGGATTGGGCATTGTGATGAAGGCAAACCTGCTGGTTTCAACCTGGCAGAAGGAAAGCATACACTGTCAGATGCAGCAGGGCTTCAACTTTCTGTGTCTTCCCAACAGGGGGCTTAGGAGAGAGGTAGGAGATGGGGACGGATGGGGACAGAAGCAGTAAACTATTGAGGCAGGAAGATGAAGGGAGAAGTGATGGAGACTGACAGGATAGGAGGAGTTGAGAACAGAAAGGTACTGTACGGGCATGTAAGCAGGCACAGAAACGCTCACTTAAAAGGGAAAGGGACCCCTGACCATTAGGTCCAGTCATGGCCGACTCTGGGGTTGCGGTGCTCATATCGCTTTATTGGCCAAGGGAGCTGGCGTACAGCTTCCGGGTCATGTGGCCAGCATGACTAAGCTGCTTCTGGCGAACCAAAGCAGCACACGGAAACGCTGTTTACCTTCCCAGCAGAGGAAGGTATTTACTTGCACTTTGAAGTGCTTTCAAACTGCTAGGTTGGCAGGAGCAGGGACCGAGCAACAGGAGCTCACCCCGTCACGGGGATTCGAACCGCCAACCTTCTGATCGGCAAGTCCTAGGCTCTGTGGTTTAACCCACAGTGCCACCTGTGTCCCTTAGTTTGTCACTTACCTGAAACAAAAGCCAAAAAAGAAAAATGGCATACAGAAGAAAGAAAAGTTTATTGATCGTATGTGTCTTGAACCCCAATGGTCCTTCTTTGAGGAGATTCAGAGGCCAGTATTTCAAAATTCAGGTGTGCAACCTCTTTTATTTCCTATACTATACACAGCCAATTAACCAGAAACAGAAGAGGTAGGACCATCTGAAATTTGAATTGCTGTTCAATGAATTTTCCTGAAGAAAGGCTTGAAAAACAATGATTAGAGGAGAGTGCAGGGTCACATCCACACTGTATATTTAAAGCACATGGGTTCCTCCCAATGAATCCTGGAAACTGTAGTTTGTTAAGGGCACTGGGAAATGTAGCTCTGCGAGAGGTAAAATATAGTTGGCAAGGTTATTCGAGGGAAGCCATGTGCTTGTATGGTGTTGATGTGACCATTGGATTGGTAAAACCAAGTTTTCTACAGACATTTAGAACTGATGAAATGACGCACACATGTGACCATTCTCTATATAAAGTACACATTTAGGAAATAAAAAGTATTATCAAAAAAAGGAGGGGAGTCATATAAGGGGCATTATGCTGGCATCAGAGTACTTGTAAAATGTTTAATATGCACACGGGAATTCTTACAATTCAGGAAATGAAAAGCAAAATGTCAAAAAAGGGCCTGAACTGTCTCTCCCTGTTTGAATGGAAACGAGAATGTTACTTTTATACGGAACTGTAAAATCAAGATATCAAGGCCGCATCCCTAACCCAGCTTACCTTAGTGTAAGCCTATTTACCTTAGTGCAAGCCTATAAACTTAGCTTTATATTTAAAGATCTAAAAGCAGTTTACATCTCAATAAAAACTCCAAATACAGTATATAATATAAAATATAAATTCTGCATTCAATATGGTGACTATTACAACTAAAATTCCACATTTTAAGCTATAACCATCCATACCTCTGTACTCCACCAACCACACACTCTGACTTTAAACATAATGGGAGAAAACCTGAATTTGAATACCAGATTTTGCTAACACTAGCAACTTTTGTTTGGGCTTGTGACTTGATTTGAACCAGGACCTGGCTCACAGCTCCCACCACAGCTCCCACTGGCTCACAGCTCCCACCATTAACTGCTCTGCTGTGCCAGCTCTCTCAACTGTACTTAGTTCTGTTTATATTTTCTCCATCCTCAGAGACTAAAAGAAAGAGAGGGCTCCCATTTCAGAGTCCTCTGGCTTGTTGTCATCTCCAAGCACTTGCCTTCACTTTTGTAGCTGCCGTTTTCTGGCTTGCCATTCACCCTCTCTTTGGTACTAATTTCACTCTTGATTAGCAGGAGTCAAGCGCCAATGATTGAGAAGGAAGGCTCAAGTATCCTCTGTCAACCATGTTTATTTGCCCTTGTTTCAGTCTTTCTGTTTGATGTGAAGTGGACTTTCAGCAAGTCCTTTGCAACAGAGAGAGGCGGAAGGGTCAATGGCCTGGTAGAATAATGGCAAGAAAGGAGAACTTCTGTGTGCTCCTTTAGCATTCTCTAATGAGAGGATGGAAGGAGTGAAGCTGAAACAGCTGGCAAAGCATGTTCTCAAAGGCCATTTACCTGAAACATTTTCCGTGACCCCCAAATATTGGCCTAGTTTGGAAGCAACATGCCTTGGGTGTTCCTTCTACCTCTTTGTCTAAGGATTTTGCAAACCGATTGCCTACCTATGCTTCTTTGCCGCTGTGTCACGTGCATCATAGAAACCCACTGTGCAAATTTGGCCCTGGAAAGGCCCTAAGGATGGAATTAGCTGCATGGGTAGGCAAAATAAGGCCCGGGTGCTGGAACCGGCCCAATCGCCTTCTAAATCCGGCCTGCCGACGGTCCGGGAATCAGCGTGTTTTTACATGAGTAGAATGTGTCCTTTTATTTAAAATGCATCTCTGAGTTATTTGTGGGGCATAGAAATTCGTTCATCCCCCCCCAAAAAAAATAGTCCGGCTCCCCACAAGTTTTGAGGGACAGTGGACCGGCCCCCTGCTGAAAAAGTTTGTTGACCCCTACCTGACTGTGAGAAAGTACCTGAGAGAACAATCTCGTCTCACAGAGAGAGAGAGAGAGAGAGAGAGGAGAGCAATCGTATCCAGCCAAGGACACTTACTGAGAAGTTCTGTTAGTGGGAGATACATTTGCTGCTGAGTCATTATTTGGCCCTCCAGTCATGGAACTGGACTGTTTCAGGGGTAAAATTCATTTTGTGTCTCAAAGCTTTTCTGTGTTAGCATCTTTGCTGCCAGCAATAAAGAGAGATTAGCACCATGTCATCTGAGTCATCAACCACTGTTTCTCAGGCTTTTAACATCACAGGGCCATTGACGCAGGCCTTTCTGTCTGCATTCAGCTCCTTGTTCTGAGATACCTTGTTGAACTTTATCCTGATAGTTCCTCAGGCGTCTTCTTCTTCTTCTTCTTCTTCTTCTTCTTCTTCTTCTTCTTCTTCTTCTATATTTGGCCACCCAGAGCGACTCAGAATAAGAGCAGTCTTCATGGAATTCCCAAGGTTCCATCTCTCTCCCTTTTTACAATACAAAAGCTAACAAATTTTTAAATGGAGCCCCTTTTCTAAGTGGCATGTCCTTCACTTGCTCATTGATCATTCATTGGCACATCTCACTCTGCCCTTCAGTGAAAATGAAGCTCTCAAGAATTGCTATTCAAAATGCAGGAGCTGAGCTGACCAGAAAATGAAAATGATTCCAAATGCACAAATCTAATATGGATGTTGGCATGATCAGAATTAGTTCGGTAAAATTACTGGGCATTCTTGAACTAGGCCAAGTGTCCAAACCCACAAGTTTTGGATCTATATACAACATGAACCTGTATTAGAAGGAGAGGCTGAATTATTTGCGACAGTATTCTGCCTGCGTTTCCGATGAAAGGGTTCAGTATTTCACTAAGAGGAAGAATTGAGGACTGAGTCTAAAATCTCTACTCCAGATCTCATTCTTGTGGCTTCTGGAAAATATATGTTATTTCCATCCTTCTTTGCTTCCAACCAGCTTTACTAGCATGGGAGCAGTTTAAGGCTCAGATGGAGACACTGGCAACAATGGCAATTGTGGCAACCATTACGAACCAGTTTGAGAAATCCCAGTGGTTTAAGAATTTGGGGGCCCCCCTCAGACACGGCACTTTCAGTGGGGAGGCCTAGCCTAGAAGAGGTGTTCCATGCAGCCTGAGAATTCTTGTAAGAAGTATCTAATTGTTTTACATTTCCTGGGTACAGTGGAAAGGATAGCAGTGGCAGGGAAGTTGACATTTCTTTGGAACCCTGGGAAATCGTCAGTCTTTGCTTCCCTCTGGAGCCAGCCCTGAACCCAGCCCAAATCCTGTAATACATTCATCCCAACCTTAGTACTGCACCATGGGCTTCAGTTCCACCATTGTGCTAACTAATACGCCCCATGGGTAAGACATCTCTTCTTTTTCACTTTGTCAGAAAGGTATTCATATATCCTCTAACACGTCAAGGAGAAAAACTGGGATGCCGCCTTCTGGGGCCATGCTCCTGTACGAGTCATGTGACCTTCAAAAGTTCATGCCCACAGGAAAAGCATTCCCCCCCCAGCGTGTGATTGCAGTGTCCAAAATGGCCGCCGTGCTCTCATGTGAAAAATTGGGATGTCCCAGTTTTCCCAGGACAGTTGAGAGGTTTGTATTTGTAAACAAAGCAAAATAAATGAAAGCAAATTGCACCAGTTGAAGGCTTTACCACCTACGTGGTGAGAAGAAAGATGCTTAAGCTTTCCTTGTGCTAACAGTCATTATTATAAAAGATATGCATGTCAAGCGAAAAGCAAACCTGAACCTTTGTTTTCCTGGTCAGCTTAAACAATATATCTGCCAACATCTTTTCTGTTCTGCTGACAGTTCTTATCTTATCGCATTAATGCTGGCATAAATTGTCCATCAATATTCAAAATGATGGGCTCACTAGCGCATGACTGGAATTTTCATTGCAGCTGTGATCCCCGACGCCCCCCCCCCCGAGCTCAGATGTGCATTGTATGAAGTGAGCCTTTTTCAGTCTCTTGAGAGCTACAAAAACAGTAAAGGAAAAGGCCGGTTGGGGAAGAACTGTTCACCATTGTAGATAAATGCTAAGTATTGTCATAAGCACAGAGTAAAAGAACTTATACCTATTTATCCCAAAGTCTCGGCATGGGTATCTGTGAACAATAAGTGCATGTGTGTGCCTTTACTCAAGGTTCAGCTTCTCTTGTCAGAAACTGCTAATGTTGAACTGAGAATTGTCCATAGAGAACTTTCAACTTGAAATTAAGGTGGGATGAAATTAAGGTGGCGGGGGATCCCAAAATGGATTTCAGGGGGCGGGTGGGCATTTTTGAAAGTTTATGGGACTGGACTAAAGGATTATGGTAGCATTCTCTCCCCCCCTTTTTTTTTGAAAAAAGCCCCCAAAACTAACAAGCAAAAAACTTAATTTAGCAGCATTAACACTGGAGCTGTGGACAACGGATTAGAGGAGAGATGAAATGGACCAGCCCGGAAGAGCAAGGAATGTGTCCATTTGGCAGTATCAGGAACAAGAGAATATTGAGGATGGCAAAAAGGATGCAAAGTGAATTTCTGAGGAGGGGTGAGATTTGTCCCACATATGAACCCCACCTTCTGGGGGGTGGGGTTTCAGTTCCTGGCTGTCATGCAAGTACATCCCACCCCCTTTCAGCACTGAACATGGTGCGCATATCAGTGGCTGCGCACATGCTGATCATGAGCATGTGGGCAGGTCCCTGTATTCAATTTTAGAAAAAGAAATAACAATATATTTCATATTAACACTCCTTTGCTAAATACGTGAGACTCTAGCTTCCCAGCAGGTGAGTCACTGTTGCTTACCAGGAGGGGCTGGGCAAGTTAGTGTGCTGCAAACACACCAGCAGGAATGCCAGATTGAAGGGCTTTTGCACTGTGCCTGCTTCCCTCTGTTTATTGAACATTCATCTTGATTTGTGGATGTTATACGACATTGCCAGCAAGCGGTTGTTATTTTGCATGTTTGTGTGCAATTTTACTGAACTTTTTCAGTGAAGAAAGTGACAGGATTTTTAATGCTTTCAGATTTTCGCCTGGACCTTCATGAAAAACATTAAAACAGCGCTCCACGAATGCATTGTTGATAAAGGGATTTCTCTTCTTCCTTTCCTTTCCTTTCCTTTCCTTTTTTGTATATAATTTTTATTAAATTTTCTGTTTTACAATTTAAAGTGCTGGAGATGCAAAGAGGTGGAGGGAACATTCTTTCGTATGGGGTGGACTTGTAAAAGGGTAGAAGAGTATATTGGGAAATGATCCATAATGAATTGAAAAAAATGTTTAAAAGTACTTTCCCAAAACAAACCAGAGTCCTCTCTGTTGGGGATAATTCAGACTGAAATTCCCAGGTGTCAAAAAGGTTATTTATGTATGCCACTACTGTGGCCCGTGTTTTGTTAGCCCAGTAATGGAAAACGAGCAAGGTCCTAACGAAAGAAGAATGGCAACTTAAGTTGACAGAATATGCACAGCTTGCAGAATTAACATATAGAATAAGAGAACAAGAAGAACATATCTTTAGAGAAGATTGGAAAACGTTTATTGAATATATAGGAAATAATTGTGTACAGTTGAAAACACTGGCAGTATTAAGATAAATTCAACAGTGTTTTGTTGGAGGCAATAATGGAATACTGAATGGTATAGTTTTTTTGTAAAATATGCAGGGATTTATGATATGTAAAATGTACCATGGAAAGAGAAGAAGGGAAGTAATTGATATCTTTCATTTAAAGCGTCAACATAAAGCAAATCCCTGTTTACTGTCAGGCTGTTCCCAATTCCTTTCCTGCTTATCCACTTGAATTTTAGTTAAAAACAGCAATAAAGGAGCACCCAACATTTATGACGCTTGGCTCTTCCAAATGGGCATTGATCCGAAAGTTTACAGGTGCATACAGAGAAGCAGGATGTTTTGTGGAAGGGTTGGGTGGGAATGCTGGAGGCATCAACAAGACAAATTTAGGTAGTTGGAAACTGTACAGCACAGTCTTGAAACATACTGGGGTGGTTTTTTTAAATGAATATTTATACTGTCTTGGTTTGGCTGCCCCTTCGCTTTTGTCAATGGCTAATCAGCCTGTTCTGCTAATGAATCCCTTACACCAAGTAATAGGCAAAGACATCACTATGTTGCTTCACATATTTATAGCCAGGCCCAAATGCTGGCCCTGTTCTGCTCACTTTGATTCATTCAGGGATGCTCTGTAAAGTGTGGGCATCCCAATTCAGCAGCAAAAGTGGTGGCAGAAGAATTTCACAGACCCAAGTGACAAAGCTGCCATTTTGCACTTCCTTCCCCCTCTGTTACTTTTAAAGCATCACCTGAAACTCATTAACCAAATCATTTTATAGTGCCAAAACCTCAGTATCACATAAAAATGCATTATAAAGTATGTTAGGGTTGAGTCAGTGTGTGTGTGTGTGTGTGTGTGTGTGTGTGTGTGTGTGTGTGTTGGGAGAGAGAAGTCTTGCATGATTAATGCAAGATTTTTAATGACTCTTTCCAAACTCTTGATTATTCTCTGTGGCCAGAACCACAGAGCTTGGTACGTACAGAGCAGTTTCGCTGCTATAGGACTAAATTAATGAAGGCCAAGTGAGATACAAAGAATGAATGGTATTTAAAAGGCAGATCCGGGTCTGCATCTGGCATCAATTGGACAACTCTACTGAACATATTTGCAGCTGATCCAAATAAGCACTGCACAGCACCTTCAGCTGCTGTCAGATGGGATTACGCAAGAGTAAGAGCCAGTCTGCACTAATGTTCTGCAAAGAAAATTATGTGAACGTTGAGTCTGATTCAAAGGTGCTCTTCCATTTGTGGAAAGAGTATTTCTGTCAATACAAGGGCCTCTGATCTAGTGGAGGGCTCCACTAATGTATGTAGGGTGATGAGGACACAAGACAATTTTTATTAATTCCCACCCCCTTCACTGCATCCTCTGGTCCACTTCCCATGCTAGTCCTCCAAGCATCCAAAGCAGATTTGCAGGGACACAGTGAAAGGAGGAATCAGCGAGGGGGAAAATTCACCTCCCCACATCTCTTAGTGGAGTGCTCTTGCTGTGAGAGGCTTGGCTCCAGCCCAGGATAAATAATGAAAGGAGCGAGTCAAGAAGGCGCAGGCTTGTGGTTTCACAACTGGCCTTGTCGTGTGCTCAGTCTGTGTCCAATGTGAATCTTACCTAGACCTTTCCTGGTTAGAAGCCTACACCAGAGACTTGCCACACAGCACACAGGTTCTGGGTTCATCTTGGCCACAAACACAATGGCCTGAGCTGTTGTAAACTATTCTGCTTATGCACAGAATTATAGTGTCAATTCTAAGCACTCTCTCTCTCTCTCTGTATCTATGTCTGTGTATAACCATATCATAGAATTGTAGCATTGGAAGGGAGCACAAGGTGCAACCCCTCTGCAATTCAGGGATCTTTTGCCTAATGTGGGGCTTAAACCCACACATCAAGTTTTTAGCTCTTTAGGTTGTAGAAAAAATGTCTTGAGCTCAGAAATTAGAGGATGGCAGATTCTGCTTAGGGACAGGTGAATCTGTCGCGTTGGGTTTTCCTTCATTTCTCAGTTTCACCCCACCTCAGTCTTAAGCTCATTTCTGCGTATCTCCACATCAGTTTGATACCCTTGTGAAAATTCACAAGGAGTTGTATATATGAATTCTGGTACACATTTACTTGGCTGCATTGCAAAATTTGGGGAAAGTGTGAATTTCAAAGGATGGTTGTGTTTCAGATTGCACATTATATTTAGAAAGCTGCAAATTAGGTAGCAGTTTTAAATGTGAACAGAATCTCGTTTCTCCCTCCCTAAGTCCTCTAATTTCACCACTTTGGGGTTTTGTTACAATCAAACAGTATGCAAAAGTTGTGAGTTCTCATCAGTGCAAGCAAGATTTCCTCTCCTTTTTATTTTTTATGAATAAGGAATTAAAATTAGCATTTTTGCTGCCTTTTCTGTTCAAAAGAATATGCAGAAGGGCCAGAATTGGAATCCTGGCAATAAAAGAAGCAATGGACATGAAAGCATGGGCTGCTAATTAAAAACCTTAAAATCATATCACAATGACTTTAAAATGAGAATGATCTCAGTCTAATCACATAATACTTTCCTTTGTCCTCTGGGTCATGCAGTCACTCAGATGCAATATTCAGGAAGCACATTTCATTAGACTAAATAAAGCTTCAATCATGTGTAAAATTTCCAAGTTGAATAGGCAGCCATCATATCATTCATCAGTCCCCACGTATTTAATGGGTGTAATTTCTTCCTCATATTTCTGTGTTTATTGTTTCATTTTTCTCTATAGGAATCCAGCCACCTTATCGAGATTGCTTGTTGTCAAGGCCAGGCTTGAGTAAATAATGCAGCTGAGGGTGGACTCGCTAATATGTTTCCTCTAGATTGTCAAGGAATGGGGGAAAATTTGATTGAACTTAGCCTGACATTCAAAGTGTTTGGATGCAGGGAGACTGCGCAGAGGGAGCACTGAGGAGAGGGAGGGCTTCCTAGCAAAACCTGCTGCTCGCTGTGAAATCTCAGCACTTTATTAGAAGCTAAACGTGTAGCCTTGTCGGATCGTTATCTGTCACTAAATACTAGCTGTGGGGAATCACAAGTGGGCACTCGGATCATGCTCTCAGGCTTCTCCTATGTGTCTGGCTGGCATGATAACCACACAGCCCCCGCTGCACATGAGAATCCCTTGGATCTATCATAAATTATTAATATTGAGTTTATATACCGCCTTATGATGTATGGAAGTGAGAGCTGGACCATAAAGAAGGCTGATCGCCGAAGAATTGATGCTTTTGAATTATGGTGCTGGAGGAGACTCTTGAGAGTCCCATGGACTGCAAGAAGATCAAACCTATCCATTCTTAAGGAAATCAGCCCTGAGTGCTCACTGGAAGGACAGATCGTGAAGCTGAGGCTCCAAGACTTTGGCCACCTCATGAGAAGAGAAGACTCCCTGGAGAAGACACTGATGCTGGGAAAGATGGAGGGCACAAGGAGAAGGGGGCGACAGAGGACGAGATGGTTGGATAGTGTTTTCGAGGTTACCAGCATGAGTTTGACCAAACTGCGGGAGGTAGTGGAGGACAGAGGTGCCTGGCGTGCTCTGGTCCATGGGGTCACGAAGAGTCGGACACGACTAAACGACTAAACAACAACAACAACAATACCGCCTTATACCTGGAGGTCTCAGGGCAGTTCACAGAAAATATCACAACATATATAATCAGAATAAAAACAACAACCCAATGACACACCCTCAAAAAAGAGCCACATTTTGAAGGGGTACAGTGGTACCTTGGGTTACATACACTTCAGGTTACATACGCTTCAGGTTACAGACTCCGCTAACCCAGAAATAGTACCTCTGGTTAAGAACTTTGCTTTAGAATGAGAACAGAAATCGTGCTCCAGTGGTGCAGCGGCAGCAGGAGGCCCCATTAGCTAAAGTGGTGCTTCAGGTTAAGAACAGTTTCAGGTTAAGAACGGACCTCCGGAACGAATTAAGTACTTAACCCAAGGTACCACTGTATAGGATGTCAAACAGATCAACCAAAGGCCTGGTTAAAAAGGAATGTTTTTGCCTGGCGCCTAAAGTTGTATAATGAAGGCACTAGGCGAACTTCCCTGAGGAGAGCATTCCTCAGACGGGAAGCCACTGCAGAGAAGGCCCGTTCTCATGTTTCTACCCTCCGGATCTCTCTAGGAGGCGGCACATGAAGAAAGGCCTCAGAAAATGATCTCAGGGTCCAGGGAGGTTCATATGGAAAGAGGCGGTCCTTAAGGTATTGTGGCCCTGAGCCATTTAAGGCTTTATAGGTCCAAACCAGCACTTTGAATTGGCCCCGGAAACTAATCGGCAGCCAGCACAGTCGGACCAGGATCGGTGTAATATACTCAAACCATCTTGGTTTGAGCAACCTGGCCGCTGAATTCTGCACTAGCTGAAGCTTCCTCAACACAGTAATAAAAACGTGACCTCCATGCTCAGAGACAATGTAGTACTTTTCACATGTGCAGAGATATGTATAAGCCATGGTCCCCAACCACATGCCCAAGCCTATCTGTAAAGAGTTTGTATGCATGATGCAGACATAGAAATGAGCACCTTTGCATTCGGGATGGGTGAGATTTGCTGCTGTATTCCTGAACCCTCCAGAGCCCCGTTCCTGGATTAAGCATGTGAAGGGAGCAGTGCCAAGTAAAATTCAACCTTTCAAAAATTCCTGTTCACGGTGGTTAAAGTATGATTCAAGTTTATGCAACATTCTTAAACGGGTGAGGGGACCTCACAGTATTGCTGATTCTCTCTCTCTCTCTCTCTCTCTCTCTCTCTCTCTCTCTCTCTCCTTCTTTTTGTTGTTTATATGGCTTGGGCAGGAGGAAACATATTTTTTTGAAATATATGTAGGGTGGGCCCTTCCCTGGAAAGAAAAATTCCCAGTGGTCTGACTTCAAGGCTAATAAAAAATGCTTTATTGTTTCTTTTGTTGATCCTACTAACCAGACAGCAAGCCTCTTGGGCATAGTTAGGCCAACAAATTCAAGCTTGTGTATCCAGTGTCTCATACTGCTTTGGTTAAAAATCAGGTTCCCGGTGAAGAAAAAGCAGCTCTTGGGCTCCTTGTGATTCCTCATTTGCCTTCTATCCGTGTTTGTGATGCAGACAGTTCTGCAATGGAAGTGATTCTTTAGCAGAGTCTAGATTTAGACTTTAATCCTATACACTTTTACCGGGGAATAAATAAGGAAGTCCTATTGAAAGTTTTGGGAAAAGATGAGTAGTGGGAGGACAGGATAGAGATATGTAAAATTATACATGGTGTGGACAAAGTGGAGAAAGAGAAGTTTGGAGGAGAAATCTAAATATATATAAAATTACATTTCTGTACTATCCTTCATCCATAATAACAAATAAAACAATACCCCCCACCAAAAAAGCAGGAAAAGAATCCGAATGAAGCAGTCCTTTGGATGCATCCATATTTCTGCAGCAGACACTGTAAAATCTGCCCTGGGTGGAGCAGACAGAGAGGTCATAAGTGTCAGAATAATTACATCTGAAAGGAAGCAGGAACAATGAGCATAGGGCAGGCATAACAACCACAGGCTTGATACTCTTTAGCATTACAGAATGCTTGGCATTTGTCAAGAAGCTGTCTCTGCGCTTCTGAAATATCACTGTGACAGCACTGATACAAGTGAAATGTGTTCATGAAACAATTGGGAAGCTCGCTTGCCTTAGATTCGCCGTTGTTGCAACTAAAGTTCATATAATACAGGAGTGGGATACAGTGGTACCTCAGGTTAAGTACTTAATTCGTTCTGGAGGTCTGTACTTAACCTGAAACTGTTCTTAACCTGAAGCACCACTTTAGCTAATGGGGGCCTCCTGCTGCCGCTGCGCCGCTGGAGCACGATTTCTGTTCTCATCCTGAAGCAAAGTTCTTAACCTGAAGCAATATTTCTGGGTTAGCAGAGTCTGTAACCTGAAGCGTATGTAACCTGAAGCGTATGTAACCCGACATATCACTGTAATAATAATAATAATAATAATAATAATAATAATAATAATAATAATTTATTTATACCCCGCCCATCTGGCTGGGTTTCCCCAGCCACTCTGGGTGGCTTCCAACTGAATATTAAAAACAATACAGCGTCAGATATTAACTTCTCTAAACAGGGCCGCCTTCAGTTGTCTTTTAAAAGTAAAATAGTTGTTTATTGCCTTGACATCTGCTGGGAGGGTGTTCCACAGGGCAGCTGCCACTACCAGGAAGGCCGTCTGCTTGGTTCCCTGTAGCCTCACTTTTTGCAGCGAGGGAACTGCCAGAAGGCCCTCGGCGCTGGACCTCAGTGTCCAGGCTGGATGATGGGGGTAGAGACACTCCTTCAGGTATACAGGACCAATCACAGTGAGTGCTGTGATGACAGAGACCTGTAACTCATAATGGCTGCCTCCCGCATTGTTTTTGCTGTGTACACAGCACCAGAGGGACCTCACTGGGGCGCAAGCCTGGGCAGTGTGTATGGAGGTCCTGGGCGGCCCAGATGACAAGACCCAACTCTTGGCCTTGATGATGTGGTCCAAAGGAAAGCAGAGGAAGACATTTGGCACCAGCTTGGCTGCAGGAGTTGCCAGAAGGAGGCATACAAGGTGCTGTCCGACTGTCTTAGGGACCCCACTCTGGCTTTGTTTGCAGAGTTTAGTCCTTAGCTCTTTCTTCTCCCAAAGGCGTCCTGCAAGGCAGCAGGGAAGTATTCTTCCCTCTATAGCACATGCAGAAACCACCTTATTGAGTGTTGGACAAACCATTGGTCTTGTCCTCTCAATCTGCCAGAGCTTGTCTTCACCTGCAGGGGAAGTCCCTAACTCAGCAAAGGTTTGAGACCCTTCAGCTACCCATATCTGGTTTAGCCAGTGAGTTGAAGTCCTTTCCATCGGTTGTGACCGCTGTCACATGCTGACAGCTTCTAGGAGCCACAGGTGAGAGCTGAGTGCAGGTGGGGACCAAAGGTGGACAAACAAACCCAGAATAAGCACCACGTGTTCACCACAAGAGGTACTACCCCTCCCCATACACCTCATAAACCCCCACCACTGATATATGGTATAATATGTGGAACCTTGTAAGAAACTAATGTCCCTTCCTAAGTCAAGGAAAAATATTTTGGGCATCCTCAAGCAGAAAAAGATCCCTCAACTTTTTCTTTTTCCCAACCAGTTTTTGACTGATATTGTTGCAATCTTGTATGTTGTATGCAACCTTTTTGTATTTTTATGAAAACTGTGCCCTATAACTATTTAAATACAGTGGTACCTCGCAAGACAAATGCCTCGCAAGACAAAAAACTCGCTAGACGAAAGGGTTTTTTGTTTTTTGAGCTGCTTCGCAAGACGATTTTCCCTATGGGCTTGCTTCGCAAGACGGAAACGTCTTGCAAGTTTGTTTCCTTTTTCTTAACACCGTTAATACAGTTGCGACTTGACTTCGAGGAGCAACTCATAGAACGCGGTGTGGTAGCCTTTTTTGAGGTTTTTAAAGACTTTGGTGATTTTTGAAGCTTTTCCAAAACTTTCCCGACACCGTGCTTCGCAAGACGAAAAAAATCGCAAGACGACAAAACTCGCGGAACGAATTAATTTCATCTTGCGAGGCACCACTGTAAATAAGGATTGGCAGGCGCCCTTAAATGCCTTGAAGGCTTGAAGGGTAGCTTGTTTGAAGTGGTGCCAAGGGTTACCTGCCATATGGGGACCCTGATTGCTCATGTTTATTCTATGGCTATTGGATGCGGGTAGCGCTGTGGTCTAAACTACTGAGCCTCTTGGGCTTGCCAATTGGAAGGTCAGCGGTTCGAATTCTCTTTTTTTTTTATAAGATTTTTATTGATTTTTTACACATACAAAAGACAATACAAAACAAACCACATACATCAAAAACATACCACAAAAATTTGACTTCCCCATACCTTCCTTTCACCACATCCTTATTTTGCCATTTTTTAAGCAACCCTTCGGTCAATTTTTAATCAAGTCTCTTTTAAATTTACATAAGATTTAACATTTACAGCTGTAATTCTTTGTTTCTTACCCCTTAACATCTTATCAGTCCACAATTTTACAGTAGTTTTTAAGATATATTTTAAATTTTCTCCAGTCCTCCTCCACTGTCTCTTTCCTCTGGTCACGAATTCTGCCGGTCATCTCTGCCAGTCCCATATATTCCGTCACCTTCGTCTGCCATTCTTCCAGAGTAGGTAGTTCTTGCGTCTTCCAATACTTTGCCAAGCGGTTCGAATTCTCGCAACGGGGTCAGCTCCTGTTTTTCTGTCCCAGCTCCTGCCAACCTAGCAGTTTGAAAGCACACCAGTGCAAGTAGATAAATAGGTACTGCTGCGGCAGGAAGGTAAACAGCGTTTCCGTGTGCTCTGGCTTCCATCACAGTGTTCCATTGTGCCAGAAGCAGTTTAGTCATGCTGGTCACATGACCCGGAAAGCTGTCTGTGGACAAACGCCATCTCCCTCAGTCTAAAGTGAGATGAGCACCATACCCCATAGTTGCCTTTGGCTGGACTTAACTGTCCTTTGCCTTTACCTTTTACCTTAGCCAGTCATCTACCTGTAGAAGATCCCTTCTTATGGGCCATTTGCCATGAATGAAGCCGACTGCATGCCACTGTAAATCTCCTCAGTGAGAAGAGAGTAACAGCATGCAGAAGGGTAGGTTCAGGTGAGATGATCCATTTGCCCTAGGAAAAAGAAAAGACAACTCCCATTATAAAGAGGGAGGTCACATGTGCCAGTCCTTAGGTTGAACAGGTGCTATGCTCACTCTGACTCTGTAAATAAAACAGCAACCAGTTCGGTAGTATATTTTAGACTAACAACTTTGTTATATCCTATTAAGCAGCTGTGGCCTACAGCAGCCCATTTTGCCCGATGCACAAAGTGTTCACCCTGTGGCGAGCTGCTAAAGGTGACTCGCACGTCTCTTTTCATAGATAACTCTTGAGGGCAGGATTGACATGGTCTGTGAAAATTAGTGCAGAAACTTCCATAACAAAAGGAAGATCTAATCTTTGCAACCATGGGGACTATATTTGGCGCATGGGAAGCAAACGGGAGTTTGAGAATTGCCCTTTCCGCTTCAGTGGGACATTCACCAGGTGTGGCATTACTGAACAGGGAAATAGAGAATTTTGCTAATCTAGTATCTCCAGACTGCAACGACAGCAGTTGAATAGGCATAGGCCCATATGCTTAACAGGACAAATAAGCAGGACTTTATATGAGCAAGCTTGCTCTGTGCAACCTATATGGGGAGCAGATGGCCTTTGTTGTGGGCCCCAACTCTGGCTCAGAGGTTTCTCCAATTAGGTGGTCTGTGGTGTGTGTTAGCTCTTTCTACATATTACTTGTTTGGGATACTTGTTTAGGATGTTGAAGTTGCAAGTACACTTCCTGAGTGCAAACCTCAGGTTATTAACATGCCCTCAGACTCCCACAGTTTCCTTGTTTGAAAACGTCTCTCCTTGTAGAAATATAATGTTTACCAGTTCTTCTTTCAGGCTCACTTTTCCTCTCCCAAGAGGATGTTGCTTATGCATCCTCTAAGAGGAAGTTAAAAGGAAAAATTAACCTGTCAGAGAGGAATGATAAAGCTTCTATCTTTTTAAAATCAGTTTCTTTTTTAAAAGGCAGAGACTGGTGTGCTTTCCCGCCTCTTCATCAGCTCAGCAATCACTTCCATCATGACCATAGCAGCAGCATTCAAGGTGCCTCTTTGCCACTGAAAAGGGGGAAACAGAGACTCAAGCTGTGTCTCTGAGTGTGTGTTTAACATTCTTGCCTTGTGTTGATGTTGTTTAGTCGTGTCCGACTCTTCGTGACCCCATGAACCGAAGCACGCCAGGCACTTCTCTCTTCCACTGCCTCCCGCAGTTTGGTCAGACTCACACTGGAAGCTTTGAGAACACTATCCAACCATCTCGTCCTTTGTCGTCCCCTTCTCCTTGTGCCCTCCATCTTTCCCAACATCAGGGTCTTTTCCAGGGAGTCCTCTCTTCTCATGAGGTGGCCAAAGTATTGGAGCCTAAGCTTCGGGATCTTTTAATTTCGTGACTGCTGTCACCATCTGCAGTGATCACGGAGTCTTGCCTTGTAGCACATGGGTAAAAAGGTAAAGGTAAAGGACCCCTGGATGGTTAAGTCCAGTCAGAGGTGACTATGAGGTTGCAGCACTCATCTCACTTCTCAGACTGAGGGAATCAGTGTTTATCCACAGACAGCTTTCTGGGTCATGTGACCAGCATGACTAAACCACTTCTGACCATGACGGAAACCAGGGGATTCGAACTGCCGACCTTCTGATCGGCAAACCAAAAAAGCATGGTGGTTTAGATCACAGTGCCACCCATGTCCCTGGCTAGGGAAAAGGAGCAAAGCATTTGGCTTATTACTTTTTTTAAAATAAAAAAATTCCTTTGCCAAGGGCATTACAGGGGCACACATGGTCTCCTCCCCCATGTCGATTTTTGACACAGGGTTGCTGATTTAATTTCCATCACTGTCTCTGTGGCACTCAGTTAGATCTGAGCCAAAATGAGGGCCCTCTTACAATGGAGATGCTCACCCCTGTGTGAACTGGTCCCTCTTCTTGCAATGAGTACAGGGGTGAAACTGTGCACATACGCCCTCCGCATCTGTAGCCAATGAGCACTTTGCCAAGAGTGGGAAGGAGGACTTACACTATTATGGGCCTGTGGAAGCAGTTTGGTGCAGGGATACCAAAGGGGGATGCCCAAAAACTCCAGTTTGGCCAGTCCTGGTGCTTTATTAAAGAAAGGTGTAAACTTACAACACAGCCTGCAAAGACCCACTGCTGTTACGGATGCAGGATGAACACCGCAGCAGTGAGAGGTTGTCATGACTTGTTTGCAAAGTGCTAATACGTTAAGTTGGACCATAAAAAAGGCTGATCGCCGAAGAATTGATGCTTTTGAATTATGGTGCTGGAGGAGACTCTTGAGAGTCCCATGGACTGCAAGAAGATCAAACCTATCCATTCTTAAGGAAATCAGCCCTGAGTGCTCACTGGAAGGACAGATCGTGAAGCTGAGGCTCCAATACTTTGGCCACCTCATGAGAAGAGAAGACTCCCTGGAAAAGACCCTGATGTTGGGAAAGATGGAGGGCACAAGGAGAAGGGGACAACAGAGGACGAGATGGTTGGACAGTGTTCTCGAAGCTACCAGCATGAGTTTGACCAAGCTACGGGAGGCAGTGGAAGACAGGAGTGCCTGGCGTGCTCTGGTCTATGGGGTCACGAAGAGTCGGACACGACTAAACGACTAAACAACAACAATACATTAAGTGTGACATACAAAAGACAGCATATGCCAGTTTGGGCAGAACCTCCCATCAATCCACCTGACCAGTGTGGGCATAGGTGGCAACTACCCAAAGCTTACAGAGAGTTCCCCTCTCTGGGCCATGAGCCCAGCACCCTAGGGCCCACATATAAGCACAGCACCAAAGCAAGCCAATTAGCATATACCAAAGCAAATGAATATAGAAACAGTGACAGACCTTGAGCATCCCCTGTGGTGCCCCTGAGGCTCCACACCCAGTGCCACCAAGCCAGTTGTAACCCTCCTAAATCCGCCTTGGGTATGAACATATGTGAGCTCATCCTTGCAGCAACTCCCATTGAGTCTTGGGGTTATCCTGACTACCAAGACGGCATTTGCATGCCTTCTGGAACAGCCTCACCTTTGTTTTATATCCTTGAAAGCAGCATTTAGCCTGTGAAAGGGTGGGCAGAGAGGGAGAAGGCAATAAGCAATATACAGGCCCTCCCTCCATCATAAGGCAGGTATGTCATGAAACCTACGCTACTGATGCTTGTTTTTATCCTCTGAATTCTGTGCAAATCTAAGGCCATAGAGCCCCAGCAGTGGGTTGACCTCAGGCTGCTCCTACAGGCTAGTTTGCAATTCAGCACAAGCCAGCATCACAGGCTAATCGAGGATGTTACCAGAGGCCAGCCAAAAACCAAACCAAGGACTAGGTGGTCAGTGCCAACATCTACATTCCAATGTCAAGAATCGTCATCGTGTTGCTGTCTTGTTTGCTCCGAGTGTGCCCACATCCGCTGGCTCTCGAGCCAAAGCAACTGGAGGCCATTAAGTTTTATCCTGATTACCAGTCAGAAAGGGATTCCTGTAACTCTTTCTCCCCCAAACCACGGTCGCTTTGGCTGTTTTGAAAAACAAAAAGTTATTACATTAAGCCATGAAGTCCTGTAACTCGCTCAAAAACGGGGGAAATGACACATAGTTTCACCACCTAGTAACTAGTGGTTCAGCCTCCAGCATCAGGTAACACTAAGCAAATAATAATAATAATAATTACAAAACATCATAGAAATATGAGCCTAATGTATAAAGTTCTCTACTCCCCACTATCATATACCCAGCCCATACTAACAGAAATACGTTTTTTTAACCCAAAGGTAAGCTGTTTTTTATTCAACCAGCTTCTGTTAGTAAGGGATTTCAATCACAGGCACTTACAAACTTAGGTAACATAGACTCTAAAGGAGTCACTTACTTTTGAAAAAGTATAACAATTTTTCAACATTCAACTTTCCCCCCGACTGCAAATGTTCTCCATCATTTTTCTGTTGCAGTCATTCCTGACTTTAACCCTGAATGCCCTGGAATGACATGAGATCTTGGGCCAAATTGCAAAATGGTGGCTAGGAGACCAACTGGTGTCACTTGTAGCAGCAAAAACAAAACAAAAATTAGGAGAAGACAACAAAGCTGATCTCACAGGGTGTTTTTTCCCCAGCCGGAACTTACCTCTCAGGTGTGTTTTGGCACTTATTCGGTGTGTTCTGACAGCTCTTTAGGATGCTGAAGGTTGGGCAGCAGTGTTGCCTTAAAAAAGCTCAACAACCTGGATGGGTGCTCAACAAGTTCCACCATCTCTTTTCTAGAAAGAAAAGCCCTGGCTGATCCCTCTGGGGAATTTCAGTGAGATAATTTCCTTCCTACATGCATACACACACACTCTTCTCTGATCACAAGATGTTGAAGAATTTTGAGGAATCATTTGTGCATAGCTCTAGTCGTGTCTTGGTCCTGAAAAAAACTTATTTCATGTAAGAAGTTGGTCCATATACTTGGGCCTACATCAACAGTAAATGAGTTTATCTCATGCAATGGTGGATTATGAAGATCAGAAATGAGGCCTTAGAACAGATATAAGGTTACTGTGACTTTTCAGATGTTGTTGGAGTACAAATCCCATCTTCCTTGACTACAGGCCATTCTAGTTGGGGCTGATAGGAGTCCAACAATTTCCTGAGGGCCACAAGTTCCCCATCTCTGCCCAAGATTATGATCCAGTTTATCCCTTCCAACAATACCTTTATCAATAAGGGAGTCTCTAGGGTACAGTTCCCTCCCCCATTACTCAGCAACATTGGAAGTCTGTGGTGTGTTGGGAAGGTTCCCCACCAAGTTCTCACTCCCATGCTAGGACCACCATTTCTGAGAAATGGAACAAATCTGATATTGAAAGGGCTCTCTTTGCTCTCAGATTTCCTACTGGTCATTGCTCCTGCCCATAAGGGGAGATGCAAAGGATTTCAGCAGTTCCATCATTTACGAAGAGTGGACTGTATCATTGTACAACTCTAAAGGAAGACATCTTTCTTTCAGTTGGCTTTTAAATCAGGGGACAGCTTATACTCCCTTCAGTTTGAGAACGCTTTGTGTGGGGCATCCAGAATGAAGGAAAACAGTGACAAAAAAATCACATACAGAACATCTGGTCCAATACATCTCTTACTAATAGTATAGAGTCAAAAAAGCTATACACATCTGAGAGGGCTCACAGCTGTCCAAGAATCCCATTACTTTCCCAGAACTGGCATAAAAGGAGGAACAAACTATGACTTGTATAACTTGAGAGTTATAGAATGTGATTAGGCAAACCTTCAGAAATATGAAACTGCTTTCTGGACTCTGGAGCAGGCCTTTTGATGAGGCCCTCCAAGGCGAGGACCACCTTTGGCCTACTAGAATTTGGAGAAATAAAATACCGCTCTTATTAATGTCCAAGGCAGAAGCCAAACACAGGAACTGAAGACAGGAAACCCAGTATTTGTTTTACATGACAAGTATATCAGAGCTATAAAGCACTTTCAAAAAAAAAATCAGGGTGTCAAGCAGTATTTATGTACAAGACTCTGTTCCATAGGAAGATGGGTTTTTGGCATAAAGCCCAACATGTTGTGTATACAGGGCCAGATTTGCTGTGGTATAAAAAGCGGGAGAGGGAAATTGAAGGTCTTGCTCACAGCATCTTTTGATGCTTGCTGTTTTGCCCTGGTTTTCTTTCTTTAGTTCAAATGGTGTAACTCAAAAACTAGCAACACCAACAGGGATTGGTCCAATTAATCAAGGATGTCACCTCACCTACTTGGTGTTTGGAATGTGCTTTGTCACGTAACACTCACAGGTTAAGAGAGCACAAACCTCTCTATTTAAACTCTCACTTCCTTCAATGTTCCTTTCAGCTTTAAACTTTTGTCCTCCAGAAAAAAGCTATTCCTGGAAAGTGTGCTCCTTGTGCATAAACTTTTCCATATGGTCCCATTTGAAGCATGATGGGTTGCACTACTTGAAAAGTTAATGGAAAGTTTCCGATGTGAAAGAACATGTCACCTACCATGTTTTTACAGGACTTTCCATGCCAGTCATTGAGTTTATGAAGCAAAATCAGATGTTCACTAAACCGATCTTAGCACTATTCCATGTATCCTCTTTAGTGTTGCAAAGCCGTTTTGCTATTTAATCCTTAAATAATGTTGTCTTAATACCTCTGCATCTAGCACTTTTTTATAATGACAGTAAGAAATCTGGCTTCTAGTTCCTGCACTTGGCACCTTTGAGGAAACTTTGGCTGTATATTTACAACGTATATTTATTAGTAGTGAAGTTTACTGGCAAGTTTTATTGTACCTGGCTTGTCTTCTGTATTCTAGCAATTGATTGACATTATTATCAACTTATAGTGTGTCATGTTTTGGTGACTGATTCTGCCAATCTTGCAGTGGATCTGTACCAAGATTGTGTAATCTGTATTTAACTGATTTAGACAACAATTGTAACCCTATTTACCTATGAGTGAGGATGGGCAAATTGGTGGAGACTTGTCATAGCTTTAAGAAATGTGGTTTATCCACCTGTTTACACCTTCAATGTGCATGGATGGAGTCCAGATCTTACAGCATGGTCATTTCAAGAAGGGCTTGTCCCCCACAACAGTGCAGCCCTGGAGTCAAAGGCATCTCTCCCAGCCAGCCTGCCCAAGATGGATCTCTGCTTCTCCCTCTTCTTCTTCAAAGCATACCTTGCTCTAAAGTCTCTCTTTTCCTGACCACTTAAACACCCCCCATAACCATGGCATCCTCTGTTTGTCCAGGCCCAAAAATTCCTCTTAGATGGGCCACCAACACCTTTTGTGAGACTGTCCTTAGATATCTGTTTTGAACACACGACTTGACAGTCCTCGCTACCACTCTGTTATATTGCATATATGAACTTTGACTGGCTTACTCCTATAATTTGAATGATATCATTATTCTATTATATATTTTCTACTAACTATTAGCCTACATGATGTGTCTGTTCCTGTGTTGTGAGCATTTGGGGCAGATGTACGTGGGAAAGGAGTATACAAATTGAAATAGTATATGGTAAAATAAAAGAATAAATTGTAGCTGATAACTTTCAAAAATTTGCTATATTTGGATGCCCACTTTTCTTTAAAAAAGCAAAACAAACAAACCTGGCTGTCTTTCGATGGAAGAGCCCCTTCATTTACAAAGTTGTCACTTGCAATCTTTTTTTCTTTAAAGCCAAACACTTGGAAGGAATTCCTAGATAAGGTAGGTGTGGACCAAAATAGTCATTGACAGCCCCACAATTCACTCATTTCCTAACATAGCTGGCTGTGCACTGTATTTTAGCCTAAACAATAAGGTCATTGTTCGGACAAGAAAACATGCCCAGTTTATTTAAAGGTTAGCAAGACTCGAAAGCTATAGGCACTAGCCAGGCTTCGGCATGTTCAGTTTTTTGTCATCGCAGGTAAAATGTTCCCAAAATGTCCACAGCTATGTGCAATTGATAGAAATATCATCAGAATCCTACCGCACATATTCTCAACCATGAACAAGGCATGGGTTGCTAGCATTTGCACGCACACATGCAAATTGTTGCCAGTGGTCTAGTTCTGACTGTAAGCAGGATGTTGACTTGGTTTGTACATTTTCCCCACTAAGGTCAAGTCTAAAAATACTCCAGAATAACTTCTTTTTGCACTTCATGAACTGTTTGGCATCCAAGGAGTCTGAGTCTCGCTATAGAAGACATTTCCATGTATTATGGAAAACTTAACAAGGGGCTTTAAATCTGGAGGGCACCTGTATTCTTCTCTCCTCCATAAATCTTTCCAAAGATATACGCACCTGAATCAAAACAGGATTGAATTAGAACACATTTGGGGAGGGGAGGGAATGTTTTATAATGAATCATGTTCCTTAAGGTAAGAACAAAATTATTTTCTCTATCATGAGATGAAGGCTCTAGTACAACTATAAAAAAGAAAAAGGTAAAGACCCCTGGACAGTTAAGGCCAGTCAAAGATGACTATGGGGTTGTGGTGCTCATCTCGCTTTCAGGCCAAGGAAGTCAGCGTTTGTCCACGGACAGCTTTCTGGGTCATGTGGCCAGCATGACTAAACCGCTTCTGGCGTAATGGGACACTGCGATGGAAGCCAGAGCGCATGGAAATGCCGTTTACCTTCCTGCCGCAGCAGTACCTATTTATCTACTTGCACTGGTGTGCTTTCAAACTGCTAGGTTGGCAGGAACTGGGACAGAGCAATGGGAGCTCACCCCGTTGCAAGGATTCGAACCGCCAACCTTCTGATTTGGAAGCCCAAGAGGCTCAGTGGTTTAGACCACAGCGCCATCCACATCCCTATTCATTATCTGGAATGGAACATGCCCTTGTAGTCCTCTGCACATGCAGAGCACTCGCATCAGGAGTGGAACCATGAAACCAGCCCCGTCCCAGACAGTTCATGGATGGGCTAGTCCCATTCCTGATATCCTCACTCAGTGCCTTTATATTTGGCACCTGATGATTCCGTGTCTCCATGCTGAAACCACAAAAAACATATCAAAAGCATCCTAGCTCTCAAGAGAGGCTGTGCAAGCCCTTGATCAGTGCCTGGACTAATTGGTGGGCTGGATGAGGGCCAAGAAGTTTGGCTTGAATATTGGCGATACAAGAAGCACTGTGGGCGAGTAGTTTCTGGGTCTGGATGAGGTTACATTCCCTTTAAAGGAGCAAGTTAGTGGTCTGTGGTACTCCAGCACTGTCACTGGAAGCTCAGATAGCTTTAGTGGCTCAGGTGTCCTTTTAATAACCTTGGCTGGTGAGACAGCTACAACCATTGTGTGGCTAGGCCCCACTGCCACCCTATTCCCTAAGGTGCAAATAACAAGACAACACACAGCTTTTTGGGATTTGGGGATCAAAGAACTTTATTGGTTACAGATGTGAAAGGTTTGGCCATAGGCATTAAGGTAAGCAACGTCACATGTTACTCCCGCCTGTCTGCCTGGAGTGTTTTGAAGGGTGAAGTCAGCGGAGGGGGGGGCGCCCTATGACCTACGTCAAATCGGGGTGTCCCCCAAGTGGTCCCCATTGGAGGAGTGGTATGGTCATAGCCCCCGTCTGGGCATCAGACAGGAGTCACTCCTCCTGGATCCTTTTAACAGGATACCCTTACCCATGGAGGGGCAGGCAGGGGTTACAACCACCCCTGCAACCAAGACTAGGCTAACCCAGTGCCTCAGAAAGTTGTGACTATTGCTATGAGGCAGGAGAAAACCCAAATGCCGGTGCCAATTTTCCAGCTGGGAAAAATTCCTGACCGGCTCCTGAATCCGGCAACCAGCATTGTCCATAACAAGGTTGTACCATTGGTAAAGAACCCTAATCTGATGGTGGGTGGGAGAACTGGCACAAAGGGAGAGAGGCCGAAAGGCCCAGCTGCCCGGGTATTTATCCTTCCCCTGCCAAGCACAGCTACTAGTGGATTGGCACCGCGCCCAGGTGATGCCCCCGAATGCCTGCTGCCATTGGCCAATTTGGCGGTAGGAGTACTATCCGCCTGACAATAGGCCAGTTCATAGGGGAGACGCGGTGCCCGCCCACAAAGCCATCCCCCCCGGAGGGTAGACAGACTTCCTTGACCAGGAGAGGTTACACATAGTTGTCCATCCAATGGTTATATGGCCTGATTACTGTCATCGGCTTTAAGTGGTGCTACCCTTTTCGGACCTGGAAGCTTCAGCTGGTATAGAATGTAAGCAGCCCAACTACTTGTGGGACAACTTTCTGACAGAAAATAACACCTGCACTGGCCAGCCTAGGATCAAGATTTGGGACGGGGGTGGCACTGTGGTCTAAACCACTGAGCCTCTTGGGCTTGCCAGTCAGAAGGTTAGCAGTTTGAATCCCCGCAACGGAGTGAGCTCCCATTGCTCTGTCCCAGCTCCTGCCAACCTAGCAGTTGGAAAGCACACCAGTGCAAGTAGATAAATAGGTACTGCTACGGCGGGAAGGTAAACGGCATTTCCGTGTGCTCTGGTTTCCGTCACGGTGTTCCGTTCACCAGAAGCAGTTCAGTCATGCTGGCCACATGATCCAGAAAGCTGTCTGTGGACAAATGCCGGCTCCATCAGCCTGAAAGTGAGACGCGTGCCTCAACTCCATAGTCGCCTTTTACTGGACATCTAAGGGTCCTTTACCTTTTTTAAAAAAAACAACAACCAAGATTTGGTACCACTTAACTGAAGTAAAATTGGTTTTATATGGGTGTTTTAACTTGGAACTGTTTAAATTGTATTGTTTATGGATAAATTTTGATGTATTGTTTTCGATATGGGCCAATGGCCGCAATAAATCTATCACTTATTATTATCACTACAAAGCCCTAAACAACCTGGGTCCAGGGTTCCTTAAAGACTGTCTCACTCCCTATAGGCCAGCTAGATAGCAGATATCACCAGGGCAGAGCTTCTGGAGCTGCCTCATGACCCAGAAATCAAATTCCTGTATGCTCATAAGAGAACATTCAACACAGTAGCCGCTTGCACTATGGATTTTGGCATGTCATGAACACATTTTTATTTTAGCAAGCATTTGTTGAATATTAATCTTATCTGATCGCCTTTAAGACCCTACTGTTTTACTTGGGATATATGCTGTTCTGAAATTGTTTCTGTTCTAAATCATTTAGCGATCTGGGCACGTAATCGATTCATAAATATTTAAAATAGATAAATAAAACAGAATCAGTTTAATGGCTGCTGCCGAGAGAGCAGAGATGGCTCAAGAGATATTGACTAATTCTCCCGAATTAAAGGATATAAATAAAAGACACTTTTGTACTCACACTATCTTTTGAAGATGCCACACAAAAATGAATACTTCCAGATTTTTAAAATCACATAACTAGCAAGGAAGACATCTGGAAGACTCATCGGCTACATGTAACTAATTCTTTTTAATGGTCTCAGCTGGATAGCTTCTTCTATTTTAAATTAGATTTACTCTTAAGAAATAAAATGCTGTGTTCATTTTTAACAGCAGCACTGCATCTTACCCAATGACAGTGATATTTCCCTCATTTTTAAAGAATGTTACTGTTGCATTTGCTAAGTGCATGGTTAGGAGCTTGGAGCACTGTGCCCTCTTTTCTCTCCCTTCTTGTCCTCTCAAAGAAGATTTCACTTTGCCTTGGATTCCTATGTTATGAAACCCCTCTTCCCTCCCAGAGTTACAATTCCCAGAGTTCCATGAGAAGAGGGATTGGCTGTTAAGCCACTCTGGGAATTGCAGCTCTGGGAGGGGAAGAAGGGTCTCCTAACAGCTCTCAGCACCCCTAACTACACCTCCCAGGGAAGCCATGACTATTTAAAATGGTATGAAGATGCTTAAAATATATGGTGCAAATGTGGCCTATAATTGCACTCAGCGCCGTCTTTACCCAGGGATGCAAGGGGTGCGGGGCACCCAGGCGCTGAATTCTGGGGGGTGCCAGGCACCCTCCACTGAAGCTGCCTAAGCTCTTAACGATCTACCTGTTATGAAATAATAAATCATTTTGATCAAGCTGACATTCAAAGCTGGCCTCCACCCTGGCAGCTTTCTCCTCCCCGGAGTCCCGCCCTGAATGGTGAGGCATTGCTCTCTCACCCACTGTTGCCGTGGCTGCTGCATCCCTCTTCTTTTCCTTCCTCCTCCTGTGGAGCTTTTAAAAGCACCTGGATGTGAAGCTGTGCACCTTTGTGGAGCTCAGGCATCCCGGTTCTTGAGGTGTGACGGCAGCGAGACTCGGAAGAGCAGGACACTGCCGACGTTGCCATGGCCTCACCTGCAACCGCAGAGAAGTATATCTTGGGTGTAGACATGGACAGCACTAAATTTGGGGGTGCTGGGTGGATCCTTGTACCCCGGCGGCGCATATGGTAAAGACGGCCTTGATTGCACTACATTAATTGGCTGGTGTGTGATAATAGTAGTAGTAGTAGTAGTAGTAGTAGTAATAATAATAATAATAATAATAATAATAATAATAATAATAATAATTGTATTATTTATACCTCACCCACCTGCCTGGGTTGCCCCCAACACATATAAAAACATGAAACCATGGCTAAAAAAGCCACCTCTATTGGTCTGTCTTCCCCCCAACTGTATTACCTGGGCTATGAAGGTGCCCAAAAGGTTTTAAAGCAAAGATTATGGGACAATGCACACAGTGACTTGCGATCTCGGTCACACACAGTCTGTAGTCCACTGGCAGCAGGAGTTCAATATGGGTATGTCTTTGAGTTAACATCTTACATCAAAAACCTGACAGTACCTAACTATCGAAGGCTTTTCACCAAGGCCAGACTGAATGTCTTCCCCTCTGCAGTGCTGGATGGTAGGTTGAGAGGAGTTCCCTACCAGGACAGACTTTGCTCGTGTGCTCAAGACATCGATTCCATAAATCATATTTTGTTACATTGTGCGAAGTATGAGCAGGCCAGGGCTGAACTGATACTACCCTTGCTGGTGCCTTTCCCAGGAAAGTCAGAGGCTCACTATGTCAGGTTCCTACTGGAAGACCGGACAAAAGCTAGAACGTTGGCAGTGGCAAAGTTTTTATCGGTGGTTGCAAGAACAAATGAGCCCTATATTCCAAACAAAGTGCTTGATTAACCTGGAGGTAGGCTGTATGAACTCTGTATTGATTTGTAATGTTTTGTTGGTCTCTGGACCGTAATAAAGATTGTTGTTGTTATATAAAAACATATATAGTGAAAATAGCGGCAGTCTAGAAGCACACGTTGTCATTTTTAGCTGCTTGCCACAAAAGCAGCGAAAGATTTCTCCCAGAGAATCACAAGTACTGCAAATAAGCATTGCAAAGGTTCAAAGTTTCAAATCAGCAAAAGAAATCGGATCTCCCTGTTGCACGTAGAAATGTCTTAAGAAGTTGCAAGAAAATTCATAAAAATTGTAATAAAGCAACACTGCTAGGGGACACTATTAAGGGGCATAAGATGCCCATGCAAAGTTGGTTTCATATAGGTTTGTTCATTTTCGATCTTAATACCTATTACTACTTCAATAATAGCAAACTAATTGCAAGAAAATGTTAATGATTGGCTTTTTAAAGGAGGGAATAAGAGTGCTAATTACTAACTGTAATCTCAGTGGAAAAGAAGAATTAAACATGAATAAAATTTGAAGACATTGCTTTTATTAAGCTGAGTATTGTTCACTGTTGGCCATCGCTGCACAATCAATAAATCCCTGTGATAGTTGCATTGCCCACCTAGAATCATAGAATTGTAGAGCTGGAAGGGACCCTGAGAATTATCTAGTCCAACCTGCTTCAATGCAGGAATCTCAATTAGACCATACATGGCAGATAGCCATTCAACCTCTTCTAAAAAAAACCTTCAAGGAAAGAGAGTCCACCACCTCTCAAGGTAGTCTATTCCACTATCACACAGCATTTACTGTCAGAAAGTTCTTCCTGGTGTTTGGTTGGAATCACCTTTCTTGTAACTTGGATCCATTGGTTTGGGTCCTATCCTCAGCAACGGTTGGAATCTCACAACATCATCGGGAGAGTCACAAAATTCTTTCTAGGAGCTTTACACTGTATGGAGACCTTGATCGGAGTTAGGTAGATATATGGGTGCAGAGACATCACCTTGCCGACAAAGGTCCGTATAGTTAAAGCTATGGTTTCCCCAGTAGTGATGTATGGAAGTGAGAGCTGGACCATAAAGAAGAATCGCCGATCGCCGAAGAATTGATGCTTTTGAATTATGGTGCTGGAGGAGACTCTTGAGAGTCCCGTGGACTGCAAGAAGATCAAACCTATTCATTCTGAAGGAAATCAGCTCTGAGTGCTCACTGGAAGGACAGATCCAGAAGCTGAGGCTCCAATACTTTGGCCACCTCATGAGAAGAGAAGACTCCCTGGAAAAGACCCTGATGTTGGGAAAGATGGAGGGCATAAGGAGAAGGGGACGAACGAGGACGAGATGGTTGGACAGTGTTCTCGAAGCTACCAGCATGAGTTTGACCAAACTGCGGGAGGCAGTGGAAGATAGGAGTGCCTGTCGTGCTCTGGTCCATGGGGTCATGAAGAGTCGGACACGACTAAACAACTAAACAACAACAACAAATGGGTGCTTAAAAGTACAACAGTTCACTTCCATTCCAGTGAATAGGGTTGAAGTCATTTCTTGGGTTAGGAATGAAGAAGGGAGCTTGGACTTTTGTTTGCCCAGGAAGGCCCAGAGATCCGTCTGCCCGATCAACTTGCCCATTTAGAAGAATAAAAAAAGGGCTGCTAACAAAGCCACATCAGATGTTTGAGCAGGATTACACACACTTGCATTTAACCAATAGACCATAATTATAAAGGCAAGTTCACCTGATTAGTATCAACTTTACATCTTGTTTTCAAACCAAAGCCAAATATAATTAATAGGTATAAAAAAGTGGGAAGGAAACCACCATCACTTTGCCTACAGTGGTTTTCTTTTAATGGGAACAGATGGAAAATCTTAAGGCATGGGCTTCATTTATATATAAATAAAACAAATCAGGACTAGTGAGCCAGTTGTAATTAAACTATGAAGTTAGCAATCATGTAGGGATACTGCTCCCTCCCAACCTTCAGCCCTACAGGGCTCCTGTGTCTGTCAGGGCAGAATTCAGCAAGGGAAAACTTACTCATCAATTGTGGGGAAAGCTTCTGATGTGCAATTGTTAGGGGCCTAATGGTCTCCCCAAAGAAGGTGCTCCTGGAGAAATCTTGGAATTGCTCTTTACATTTAAGACAGATGCAATTACAGTGGTACCTGTAATTGCGGGGGCACAATTAGTGCCAGCACCGTCCGTTAAGAGTTTGGGTGTAATCTTCGACACCTCCCTTTCCATGAAGACGCAGATTGCAGCTATAACAAAGGTGGCATTTTTTCATCTCCGCCAAGCTAAGCAGTTGGCTCCTTACCTCTCTCGCCCTGACCTAGCCACTGTGATCCATGTGACTGTCATCTCCAGACTGGATTATTGTAACTTGCTCTACATGGGGCTGCCCTTGAGACTGACCCAGAAACTCCAGCGGATGCAGAATGCCATGGCGAGACTCCTTACGGGGTCCTCGCTGTGAGATCATATTCACCCGGTGCTGTACCAGCTGCACTGGCTCCCGGTGGAGTACAGGATCAGGTTTAAGATGCTGGTTTTAACCTTTAAAGCCCTATATGGCCTAGGACCCTCATACCTATGGGACCGCCTCTCCTGGTATGTCCCAGAGAGGAACTTACGGTCTTCAAACAAAAACATCTTGGAGGTCCCAGGCCACAGAGAGGTTAGGCTGGCCTCAATCAGAGCCAGGGCTTTTTCGGCTGTGGCTCTGATCTGGTGGAACACTCTGTCACAAGAGACTAGGGCCCTGCGGGACTTGACATCTTTCCGCAGGGCCTGCAAGACAGAGCTGTTCCACCAGGCCTTTGGCCAGGGCACAGCCTGACTCCCTCCTTTGGCAATCTTCACAGAACTCTAGCCCAATGCTTGCCATTAATTTGATTTGAATTAATTTTATAATGAAATGATTTTAGAATGTTGTATTATTTTATTGTTGTTAGCCGCCCTGAGCCCGGCTTCGGCTGGGGAGGGCGGGATATAAATAAAAAATTATTATTATTTATTATTACCTCAGGTTACATACGCTTCAGGTTACAGACTCCGCTAACTCAGAAATAGTGCTTTGCTTCAGGATGAGAACAGAAATCGGGCTCCGGCGGCGCGGCAGCAGCAGGAGGCCCCATTAGCTAAAGTGGTGCTTCAGGTTAAGAACAGTTTCAGTTTAAGTACGGACCTCTGGAACGAATTAAGTACTTAACCCGAGGTACCACTGTATCTGAGCATAGTAGTGACTACTGTTGACTGAAAGAACCTCTGATTGCTCATCATAGCATAGTGGCAAATCATCTGTTCTGCATAAACAAGCTCCCAGGTTCAATTCCTAGCATATCCAGGTATGGCTAGGAGACACCTCAGCCTGAAACCCTGCAGAGTCGCGGCCTATCAGTGTAGACAATACTGGGCAAGATAGGCTAATGGTCCAACTGGTATATGGCAGCTTCTTATATCCTATACTTGTGGCTCCTCTTATTGCAGATACAAGAATGTTGCTGAAGCTCAGGAAGCCTTATGCATCAAAGACTGGAAGATAATGAAGAAGGGGATTACTGATCCAAAGAGACCCTGGGAACCTGGATATAACCCTTTGTTGTTATGGCTCCTCTGGTTCCTGTTTTCTTTTCAAGTTAGCACACCCATTGCCCTCCATTGTTCCGTGTTCCCCAGTAAATGCAAAAAGTTTTCCACTTACCCCTCCGTTACAGATTGGTAACAATGGCCTTGTAAAACTCTACCCAACCTGGTGTCCTCCAGATGCCATTGGATTCCAACTCCCATCAACCTCAACCAGCATGGCTATGCCCCTGTCTGGACAGGGATAGCCTAACTACTGTTGTCTATGCTCTGGAAACCTCAGGGTTAGATTACTGCAATGCGTTATATATAGGGCTGTCTCTGAAGACGGTTTGAGAACTTCAGCTAGTGTAAAATTCAGCAGCCAGGTTGCTCACTGGAGCAAGACGGTTTGAGCACATTACACCGATCCTGGTCCGACTGCACTGGCTACCAATTAGTTTCTGGGCCAAATTGAAAGTGCTGGTTTAGACCTATAACGCCTTAAAAGGCTCAGGACCACAATACTTCAAGGACCGCCTCTTTCCATATGAACCTACCTGGACCCTGAGATCATCTTCTGAGGTCCTCCTTTGTGTGCCTCCTCCTCGAGAGGTCTGGAGGGTGGCAACACGAGTGCTTTAGTGTTTTGTGGCCCAATCTTACCTGACCTTTAAGCAAGGAAAGAAGGGCACTTCGTGATCTTAAATAGCTGCAACCCATTTGTTTCTCCTTGCTGGGTCCTACCTACACGTGTGCTTATATCTCACAAAGTATATTTCAATAGATCACATGGCCTAATTAGAAGTGGAAGCAACATGTGCTATTTGCATATTCTGCAACAAAGTGACTATTAACATGCAAGGTTTTGTACAAAGTTTAGTTTTGCAACTTAGATAACACACACCCACCAGCTCATTTTTGTGTGTATGACCCCTTTGTCTAGGTTATGTGTAAACAAAAGCTAGGAAAAAACAAAAACTAAATAACTATGCGATTTTAAAAGGCAATAAGAAAATATTGTGATCTAAAATAAAAGTAACTTTTAAAAAAGAGGGTGCCAAAGCAGAGCCATGTAAGGAATGGTCTTTTTCCCATTTGGGGAAAAGGTTCCCACTGGAAACTGTTTAGAGTGCAATAATGAGTCACTGCCTAAGGAATCTTATCCCTGCATTATATAAATCATTGTTCATTCTGGAAAATAACACCACCGGCACATGGCATACAAATGTATTTATCGAAAACATGCCAAAACAATTTGTATAATTAGATTCAATTCAGTGAGAAATTTTGCCATTGAATTTGATAGACTTTAATACTTGTGGCTTCCTCTCCCTCCGATCATTAATTGGCTGAGAAATTCCTGCAATGGCAACAAATTAAACTCCAGACAGCTAATTCTCATTGATTATTAGCAGCTGTTGAGCTGTTTTTTTTTTTTTTTAACTTAACATTTGTGTGACACAGAGTGGTCAGCTTTAGTGTCAAGAATGAAAGAAACACTGGATCTTCGTTACAAGGTTTGAAGAAGTACACAACATCCTATGCACACCACCCTTTTAGTCCTTCTTTTGAGCAAATGAACTTTTAAATCCCCCAATATGCTGACTCCAACCTTCCCTCCCCTTAGACGCATTCACGCTAATTCCATTCTGTACAAGATCAGCTGTAATGTTCGTTCCTCAGTTCTTATGCTGTGTGCCTTAGACATGGCCACTAGGAGAGAGTTCCTGCACAATGGTCATCAAGAGGCAGATGTGCCTGCTTCATGCATCTGGACCAATGGGAGATTGGCTCTGATGCATGAATTTAAGATGGAACTCTGCCTCTCCAGCTCAATCTGACTGAGTGTAACACAACCCTCTATCCCTGATTTCAGTATAGGACCACGTAGGTTCTTTTGAATTATGGTGCTGGAGGAGACTCTTGAGAGTCCCGTGGAGTGCAAGAAGATCAAACCTATCCATTCTGAAGGAAATCAGCCCTGAGTGCTCACTGGAAGGACAGATCCTGAAGCTGAGACTCCAACACTTTGGCCACCTCATGAGAAGAGAAGACTCCCTGGAAAAGACCCTGATGTTGGGAAAGACTGAGGGCACAAGGAGAAGGAGACGACAAAGGACGAGATGGTTGGATAGTGTTCTCGAAGCTACCAGCATGAGTTTGACCAAACTGCAGGAGGCAGTGGAAGACAGGAGTGCCTAGCGTGCTCTGGTCCATGGGGTCATGAAGAGTCAGACTAAACAACAACAACAAGGTTCTCCCACACACCCCAACCTGCATAAACCATATGGATGAAGGCTCTTTCACCTCTACCATTGGTCTTCAATAGGTGAATATGGATGCACTATGAGGTTGCAACTTAATTTAATATGGGTGGCGCCAATAGCACTGCCACCATGCCAACATATGATTTAAAAATTAAGAAATGCATGCTTTGGTTAGGAGTTCTGGATGTGAAAATATTGACTGATCTATGTCGTACTGTGTACTTGTAGCAGTGACCCTTCACTGCTATTTGTTGTCTCAGTACACAGTCAACCAGATTACACCTGGCAGCAACATTAAAGGTTAAGAGAAGAACAGGTTGTAGGGTTACTAACAGTTTGTGAGTAACATGAGATGACATTTGGAGGGTGAAGAGGACCATCTGTACAGCAGGACCCCTTATGGCAGGGATGAGTAACCTGTAGTTCTCCATATATTGTTGTTGTTGTTTAGTCGTTTAGTCGTGTCCGACACTTCGTGACCCCATGGACCAGAGCACGCCAGGCACTTCTGTCTTCCACTGCCTCCCGCAGTTTAGTCAAACTCATGCTGGTAGCTTCGAGAACACTATCCAACCATCTCGTCCTCCGTCGTCCCCTTCTCCTTGTGCCCTCCATCTTTCCCAACATCAGGGTCATTTCCTGGGAGTCTTCTCTTCTCATGAGGTGGCCAAAGTATTGGAGTCTCAGCTTCAGGATCTGTCCTTCCAGTGAGCACTCAGGGCTGATTTCCTTATAATACTGGGCTACAACTCCCAACATTCATGACTGTTGGCCATGGTGACTGGGGCTGGTGGAGGTTGGAGCCCACCATAACCTGGAGGACCACAGGTCTCCATCCTTTCTTCAGAGAAATCCCTAGATCATCAACTAAAGCTAGTAGGGTTGGGACTGGGGTGTGACTGGGCAGGCCTCCTGTAACACTTCCTTGGATGTGTGATGGTGAAGCAGCTGGGATCATTTGCAAGAACTCCTATGCCTGGGCTTAGAGCCAAGGTGGGGCTTAAACTATTTGGAGCCAAGACAGTGTTTCCAATACAATTCAGATGGCCAATCCTGGAGAACCAGAGGCCATAAAACAAACACTCTTTGTGACCCTTTCCAGCAATCCCTCAAAAAACACCAAAAGAGAGGACTCCTTCAAATGTGTGTAGTTTTTGTGAAATGGGGGCTCACCAAGTTACTCACTCCTATAAAATAATGCCATGGGTTCCATGGCGCTGTGGGTTAAACCACAGAGCCTCAGACTTGCTAATCAGAAGGTTGGCCGTTCGAATCCCCGCAACGAGGTGAGCTCCCGTTGCTTGGTCTCTGCTCCTGCCAACCTAGCAGTTTGAAAGCACGTCAAAGTGCAAGTAGATAAATAGGTACCGCTCTGGTGGGAAGGTAAACGGCATTTCCGTGCACTGCTCTGGTTCACCAGAAGCGGCTTAGTCATGCTGGCCACATGACCTGGAAGCTGTGCGCCGGCTCCCTCGGCCAGTAAAGTGAGATGAGCGCCGCAACTCCAAGAGTCGGTCACGACTGGACCTAATGGTCAGAGGTCCCTTTACCTTTATGTCAAGCCATACAACTTTTGCCACTCTGTATGCTTTCTTTCTCTGTTTGGCACTCATGCTCTCAAGCACAGTAAACTTAACTAAGTCAACATGATTATAATTTTGATTTAAATATGGTAAATCTCTTGGCAATGCTGTGTAGACACTTGTGCTGTGCAGTGATACAAGCAAATCCTGTCATTGTTCCAAGCTCGGTGGGAAAACTGCATTTCATACTTAATTTAAAATCAGGTTGAGAACAATAATCAAAAGCATCAAGATTAGTTTCCACGGAATAAAGCCATATATCTTCTTGGATCATAATCATAATTGTGTTCTCATGAAGCATTTATTATTCTGAAAACCACGATGACATTTATTTACTACCCCCAAATCTAGTAAAATGGAACTTGACACAAAAACTGCAAGAAAGAATACAATAGTTTCCTAATTTAAACCACGGGAATTCAAAGCAGAAAGAGTTTTAATTGTATTCCAATCCTGGTGGGCAATTTTTAAAATAGTTGTTAATCTTTGAAATCTTCTCACATTTTTTTCACAGGCAAGCCATGTTTGAAATATTATATTCTGAATGGTGGTTCCCCCAAGGGAATGGGGCAGAGATATTCCCATCCTTGTTTTTGTTCCCTCTTGCCGTCCTCCCCCAAATGGATATTTGCTGCAGCTGCTCCACTGCAGCCACCCAGCTCTTGTTCCTTGTGCAAATGACTGGATGATTTCCCACTCAATACAGCAGCCATCACTGAATGAGAACTTTTAGAACTCAGACCTAGCACCGAAGCCCTGGTTCCTCATCCGAGATCCATGGGGACTATATATCACGACCTAGGACCCTCGTACCTACAGGACCGCCTCTCCTGGTATGCCCCAGGGAGGATCTTAAGGTCCATAAATAGCAACACCCTAGAGGTCCTGGGCCCTAAGGAAGTCAGATTAGCCTCAACCAGAGCCAGGGCCTTTTTAACACTGGCTCTGGCCTGGTGGAACGCTCTGAGACCAGGGCCCTGTGGGAACTGATTTCTTTCCGCAGGGCCTGTAAGACAGAGTTGTTCCGCCTGGCCTTTGGCTTGGAATCAATTTGATTCCCTCCCCCTCTTTCTTTTTTCCTTTCTCCTTCTGTGATGGAACTCCTATTTGGGGACTTCCCTGGCTTTTTTTCTGGCCCATGTAGGACCAGTCTGAATAGTTAGCCTTGGTGAAGACTTGACGTTTTCATCCCCCCAAAAGTTTTTGATTTGAGTTTCCACTGAAATGAGGCTGCATTTTAATGTTTTAATGTTGTATTTCAATCTGGTTTTTTAAGTTGTATTTCAATCAATTGTTTTTATATCGGGTGTTAGCCGCCCTGAGCCCGGTCTGGGCTGGGGAGGGTGGGGTATAAATAAAATTTATTATTATTATTATTATTATTATTATTATTATTATTATTATTACAGTGGTACCTTGGATTAAGTACTTAATTCGTTCCAGAGGTCCATTCTTAACCTGAAACTGTTCTTAACCTGAGGTACCACTTTAGCTAATGGGGCCTCCTGCTGCTGCCACGCCACCAGAGCACGATTTCTGTTCTCATCCTGAAGCAAAGTTCTTAACACAAGGTACTATTTCTGGGTTAGCGGAGTCTGTAACCTGAAGCGTATGTAACCCGAGGTACCACTGTATTATATGATTAGTCCAGTAGGCAGGACCCATAGCTCACATGTTTTGTGTGCTGAAGTTCCCAGCCTCAGTCTCTGGCATCTCCAGTTCATGCACAGGAACAGGAACCAGTGAAGCCAACAGAAATCAAAACAGTCAGCACCAAAAGCACAAGCAACAATATGCAAGGGTTTTGACTACACTGACTGGTAGCGGCATGCCAGTGTTTCAGACAGAAGTACCATATTTTTCACTCTATAAGACACACCAGACCACAGTTTTTGGAGGAGGAAAACAAGAAAAAAAATATTCTGAATCTCAGAAGCCAGAACAGCAAGAGGGATTGCTGCGCAGTGAAAGCAGCAATCCCTCTTGCTGTTCTGGCTTCTGGGAAAGCTGCGCAGCTTGCATTCGCTCCATAAGACGCACACACATTTCCCCTTACTTTTTAGGAGGGAAAAAGTGAGTCTTATAGAGCAAAAAATACGGTATTTCCCAGCCCTATCTGAAGATGCCAGGAATTGAATCTGGCGTATTTTGCACACAAAAGTGATGTTCCACCACTGCCATGTTTGAATTGTGTGTGTGTGTGTTGCAGTGGCCACTGAATGTATGACTGCAAACAGCAGCAACAGTAGTTACTAAACATGAAGTGGATATACCTGAAGGTCATAAAATATCAGTTTGTATTCGGAGGTAAATAAAAGCTTGCCTTAATCAACACACCCCTAAACAAGGAAATAAGTGTAGCTCCTCCTATTTGAATATGCAAATTTATGCTAGCTCCTACTGATTTATTTATTTTTTTACAAGCAAGTTAATAATCACATGACACATTTATATACTCTCCATAATTGAGTTCACCTGCTTGGGGTGAAGCTGCCTTATCAGTTTACTGATTTTGTAGGCAAACAGTTTAGTGTTGCTGTTCTGATAGGGAAGTGGGTCCACACCTGTTTTTAATTCCCACACCTTTCCTAGGAAGTTGCTGATGGAGTTCTCTGTGAAAGAGCTTCCCCAGTCCTTAGTACAATTCCACTCAGAACACTGAAACCCATCAAAGGGAACAGAACCCATAAAATAAGCATAATGATATAGTAAGGATCCCTTTAGGGACGTGGGTGGTGATGTGAGTTAAACCACAGAGCCTAGGACTTGCCGATCAGGAGGTCGGCGGTTCAAATCCCCGCGACAGTTGCTCGGTCCCTGCTCCTGCCAACCTAGCAGTTCGAAAGCACATCAAAGTGCAAGTAGATAAATAGGTACCGGTCCAGTGGGAAGGTAAACGGCATTTCCGTGCGCTGCTCTGGTTCACCAGAAACGGCTTAGTCATGCTGGCCACATGACCAGGAAACTGTATGCTGACTCCCAACATCAGGGTCTTTTCCAGGGAGTCTTCTCTTCTCATGAGGTGGCCAAAGTATTGGAGCCTCAACTTCATGATCTGTCCTTCTAGTGAGCACTCAGGGCTGATTTCCTTAAGAATGGATAGGTTTGATCTTCTTGCAGTCCATGGGACTCTCAAGAGTCTCCTCCAGCACCATAATTCAAAAGCATTAATTCTTCGGCCTTCTTTATGGTCTAGCTCTCACTTCCATACATCACTACTGGGAAAACCATAGCTTTAACTATACGGACCTTTGTTGGCAAGGTGATGTCATTACCCCTCTGTTATTGTCCATGCCGGGTCGCTCAACCATTGCTACTGTGTCCTTTCTTCTAGCACAGTGGTTCTCAAGCTGTGGGCCCCCAGATGTTGTTGGTCTACAACTCCCATCATCCCTGAGCTCTGGCCTTGCTAGCTAGGGGTGATGGGAGTCGTAGTTCAACAACATCTGGGGACCCACAGGTTGAGAAAGGCTGTGAGCAGATCAAGATGACCCGGTGACAGGAAAAATTGCAAGGTTTTTAGCGGGGGCAATTAGAATAAGATCTATTATTTGATTATTGTTGTAAACCTCCCACTGTATTTTGTATAGTTAAGTTTTCACCTCTACAGTACATTTCATTTCATTTCATTATGATGGCTAGAGGCTAATGCAAATAAAGATTTTTCTGAGCTGGATAAAAACATAAAAGCCCTGATAATTGTATCTTAACATCCTAACAAAAACATACATAGCAGCCTTCTCTTGAGTCGCACTGTTGGCCCCTCACATGACCAGTTATTCTCATTCCAGCTGGCAGCAGAACTACAAGATCTCAGGGAAAGCTTTTTCCTTGTCATATTACCCAAGAACCACTTAACTGGAGATGAGGGATGGGGAAATCTTCAGTTTTGGCATCTCAGTTTCCCCTTACCCCAGTCTTCAATGAAGTATTCCATTTCACCCATCAGTTTGCGAAAAGGTTTTTTCGAAAGTCCTCATGAAATGTATTCTGCTACTACGTGCATTGATTGCAAATATTTTTTTCAAATACAAAGCATTTTGTATGTTGTTTTCATGAGCACATGCATTTTTATGCACACACTATACTAATATATGCATTTTCGCTCATATTACCTGGCCAGAGAACTTTATTGCAAAATTCAAAGAAATGCGAATTTCGAACACTGGCTGCATTTTGTTTTGCATATCGGTTCAGGAAGTGTGTTCTGGTAGGTTTGCCTTTAAATGTGAACTGAATTGAATTTCTCCCCCATCAGTATTTGGGCAGAAATCCTAACCCCATTTACTTGGGAGTAAGTCCTTTTTTAAATAATATTTTTAATTATTATTATTATTATTATTTTTTACAATAACATTGTATCACCTTTCACACATTTTTAGCTCTGCCGAGCTTTTGACTTCCCTCCGTTCCATCATCTGGTTTTTATAAAACACATCTTAGAACCACACATTTATGCCATCTAACTTCTACATTTAACTTACATGATTTAAAACTTAAAGCAGAAGCAGAAAGTTTCTTCTTTTAAACACTGAGAACTTTACTGCAGTCCAGCTAGTGTCTTTATATGTTTACAATGATTATCTATATATTCAGTAAATTTACTCCATTCTCCCTGGAACACTTGGTCACTCTGGTTTCGGATTTCCCCTGTCAGCTTTGCCAATTCTGCATAGTCCATCATCTGCCATTCCTCTACTGTCGGTAATTTTTGCTGTTTCCATTTTTGGGTTAATAAAGTTCTAGCTGCTGTAGTAGCATACATAAACAGTTTCTGGTCAGCTTTTGATATTTCCACATGGGAGTAAGTCCTGTTGAATTCAATAGAGGGTCAATACTAGAGGAAAACCTCAGCCTCCATGATGACCTTGCATGAAAAGGCACATGCAATTGATTGCAAAGATCCAAATTGCTACATTTGATATGCTTGCTAAGTATTGGCAAAGCTAAGGCAGGGTGGCCCCTCCTCAAATACAACAATCCTATTCATGAAGCTGTATGTGTAGATAAATGTGACTCAATCATTCTACACCATGAGAAGAATGATAACCTGAATTTATCTCAAAATGGGAGGTTTCCAAAGAATATTTGAAATATAAATATAGTAGTTTAAACTCTGTTGCAGCATTCGAAGACCTTCAGTAATAGTTACAAGTTAGCCATAAGAGTTAAGATATAGTAAGAAAAAGTTAAATGATGATAAAAGTGTGTATTGGCAATAAGTAATAAGAAATTGGAATAAGGAATAGACAGGAGGTCAGGTCTATAGTGTTAAGACCAACTTATGTTTTATTGTTTGTTAAGAAAATTTTGTGTTTATTGTTATTCCTGTGTGTAATTCTATATTTGTGTTTTCTCTCTTTTTTCTTTTTCTTGCTGTATCATTAGAGAGAGAGAGAGAGAGAGAGAGAGAGAGAGAGAGAGAGAGAGAGAAGGATGATAACCTGCTCCACTCCAGCCCAAGGTGTTTATTAAGGCATGCCAAGATGTAAGTGGGCTGTTGTTGTAGGGTAAAGGGCATTGCGATCCTATGACGTAGCGATGTACTCTAATTCCCCGCAGCAAATATACAAACCACAGCCTTATATAAAACAGCTCAATAGAGGTAAGGCGGAAACAAGTCCTTCGTTTACAGCAGACTTACGAATGAAGCTCAACTTTGATTTCTTTTTACTGTGGGAAAATTCCCTGCTGTATTAATAGTGTTCCCTTTTATAGATCCCTCATGCTTAACAAATTGAAAGGCACACTATTAATAGCGATTGCCATGGAAATGGAGGCACCCCTGGGACACAGCGTGAGTTGCACTTGGCGGCAGACAGAAGAAGTACCACACAAATGTTTGTGCAACGGAGCCACAGATTGCTTGGGCACAAACTTTGCGAATGTTTCTCATGTGATGACTATGATTATCATGTGATAGCCTGCTTTGATCATTAAGAAAACCCTCTAAGAAATGATGGCTCTTGATATACAATAGCAACTTTAGATTTTTCATTATAGTATTTTGATCTGATGTATCCAGTGAGACAAAGGTTTTGTGAATGCATCATTATGGTTAGCTTAAATGAAACTATTCTAATAGTTGCTATTATATCTATCTATCTATCTATCTATCTATCTATCTATCTATCTATCATCTATCTATCTATCTATCTGTCTGTCTGTCTATCTATCTATCTATCTATCTATCTACAGTGGTGGCCACAAGACGAATGCCTCGCAAGACGAAAAACCCGCAAGACGAAAGGGTTTTCCATTGCGGAGGCGCTTCACAAGATGAATTTCCCTATGGGCTTGCTTCGCAAGACGAAAACGTCTTGCGAGTCTCGCAATTATTTTTCACTCCCCCCCCCTTTTTCAAAGCCGCTAAGCCGTTAATAGCCTTTTAACAGCTTAGCCGCTAAGCCGCTAATAGCGCTAAATCGCTAATAGCGCTAATCCGCTTAGCCGCTAATGGGGTTGCTTCGCAAGATGAAAAAACCGCTAGACGAAGAGAATCGCGGAACGGATTCTTTTCGTCTTGCGAGGCACCACTGTATCTATCTATCATCTATCTATCTATCTATCTATCTATCTATCTATCTATCTATCATCTATCTATCTATCTATCTATCATCTATCATCTATCTATTTTTTATTAAATTTTCTATTTTACAATTTAAAGTACTCATTTTTACATCCTTAAAATAACAGTGACTTACCCTTCTTCTCTTTCCATGGTTCATTTTACATACTATAGATCCCTGCATATTTTACTGCTGCAATTTGAATGTGGGTTTGATTGGCTATACTTTATTGAAGGAGCATCTCCACCTCCATCATTCAGCCCAGGCACTGAGGTCCAGCTCTGAGGGCCTTCTGGTGGTTCCCTCACTGTGAGAAATGAGGTTACAGAGGGCCTTCTAGGTAGTGGCGCCCGCCCTGTGGAACACCCTCCCTTCAGGTGTCAAAGAAATAAACAGCTATCTGACTTTTAGAAGACATCAGAAGGCAGCCCTGTTTAGGGAAGCTTGCAATATTTGATGAATTACTGTATTTTCATATTTTGCTGGAAGCCACCCAGATGGCCGGGGAATAAATAATAATAATAATTATTTTATTTTATTTTATTTTATTTTATTTTATTTTACATTGTTAGTCCCTCTGAACTATCTTGTGGGAGGAAGGTTGGGCTCTAAATGTAAGAAAACACATCACTAACTAACTAATCAAGACAGGGGCCCATGGGAGAAGAGAGCACTGTTCCTCTAAAACCAAATTTAATGAGAAGTGCTTGTTCTTAGGATCATAACATAAGTTTTTATGTTATTTCAACATCTAACCTAATTAGTTGACATTAAGAAGAAGAAGAAACCTTCTATAATTTTTATAATTCTGCCTTTAAATCTGTAGAACAACCAGATCAGTTCAAGCAAAAAGCAGATTTATTATGCATTATGTATCCTGGATGCCTTCCTTCTGTTTCATAGTTGATTGAAAATGCAATGTTAATGCCTGTGGCAAACCAATGGATTTTTTTTTTTAACAAGCATTACTGCCGTGTAACAAATATACATCTGAAGGGCTAGAGCTGATGCAGGAATAAAAGGCCCATGCAAACTTCACTGGCAAAGCATGCATTTTAAATAAAGCCTCAGTGAAGAGTAACAGAGACAGTCTCCATTCTCATTCTGAGTAATGTCTGCCTTTATTCAGCAGAACAGCCCACGAGGAAAGTAACAGACAAAGACATACCAGATGAAAAACATCACACTAACAAAATCCTTGTATGCAGGGCAAAAAATCTTATAATTGCCGACTGATGATATTTGCCTCTGAAAGTATGTGGGGAAGACAGTGGGAATGGGTAAGGGTTTTTTTGTTTTGTTTTTAAAAAGGGGGGGGGGAAGTGTGAAAGAGAAAATATACAAAATAATGAGTGGGTGATGATGCTGTGCTTTGAAAGTTTTATTCTAATCAAAATATCTGTGCTGTGGTTTGGGTTGTGGAGCCTCGTTCGGTTTCCCCGACTCAGCTCTGAAATGCTTAATCCAGTATCAAACAGCAAACACCGCTTGGCACTGATCCTCCTAAACCCAGACTGAGACCTTTGCCAACATTTCTTGATGAGGAGTGAAATTTGCCCGCACGTTCAAGATGGAATATGGCCCATGCTTATGATGTCAGAATGAGTCTTCCACTTTGGGTTCGGGCAGACTGAAGAAGTTAGTCAACCTATGCATCTTTTCATGTTTATTTTTAACCAATATGAGAAAAATTGGTCCCTTTCTACCAAAACATCATGCTGGTATTCATTAAAAGCCTATTGAACTCAATTGAAAGACATCAATGGGCCTCAATTAACTAATGTGTTTGTTTATGTAGAGATTACAATCCTACTCAACAAATGTCTATGCACTAGTTACAGTGCATAAATAGCTGCAGTTTAAAATCACAATGCCCATGGACTTCAGTCCAAGCCCATTGATTATATATATATATATATATATATATATATATATACACACACTTTATTGTCACTTGTACAACTTGTAAACAGTGAGATTACACGAGCACCCCCCACTCAGCTCTCTTAGTCTTAATTTCCCTCGTTTACTGACGCACACCCACCAAACCCGAAAGTCAGTTGCCCTGTTGCTACCTTTTCATTCAGCAGCCTAACAGCCCACGGATAGAAGCTGTTCTTTGCCCTGTTGGTGCGACTAATCATGCTTCTATATCTTCTGCCTGAGGGCAGGAGATCAAGAAAGTGCCAGCCAGGGTGTGAATCATCCTTGAGAATTTTCCTCACTCTCCTGAGGCAATATTCTTCTGCTATTTCATCCAGCGGATTCACGGGACAGCCCATAATATCTTGTGCTGTATTCACCACCCTCTGTAGGCACTTCCTACCAGCTGATGTCAAACCAGCATACCACACCGTGATGCAGTATGAAAGGACACTTTCTATTGTTGACCGGTAGAAGGAGATAATCAAATGTTGATTGACATTGTTCTTCCGCAATACTCTGAGGAGATGGTGTCTCTGTTAGGCTTTCATAACCACCTGGGTTGTATTTATTTCCCAAGTAAGGTCTTCACTGAGATAAACTCCTAGGAATTTAAAGGAAGAGACTCTCTCCACACAGCCCTCTACGATGTACAGTGGGGCTAGTTCTCCTCTCTTCCTCCGAAAGTCCAACACCATCTCCTTTGTCTTGCTGATATTAAGGTGCAAGTTGTTCCCTAGGCACCATGTAGATATTTATTGGACCTCCCCTCTATACGCTGATTCATCTCCACCTGTTATTAAACCCATTGTGGTGGTGTCATCTGCAAACTTAATAATTGCAGTAGACGGGTCAGATGATACACAATTGTATGCATACAATGTATACTATATAGGCCATTACATGCAATAGCATGTGTTAACTTGTGTGAAGAGCTTAAGAGCCTGATCCATACTTTCTTTCAGAGCATGAGATAGCTCCTAAAGAAGGAGCAGAAGAGCAGTGGGAGAAGGAAGATAATGAGAGAGAAACATAACTATACAATAAGATGCACCAGATGTACATTTAACAATAGGAGAAGAGCCTGCTGGTTCAGGCTAATGGCTCATCTAGTACAACATCCTATTTTCACAGTGGCCAACCAGCTCATGGGTAGCCTGCAAGCAGGAGTTGAGCACAAGAGCAATCTCCTCTCCTACAGTTCCCAGCCACTGGTATTCAGAAGTCTGCAGCCATAGTGGCCTAGAAAAGCCAGAACAGACCTATCAACTTCTCCAACCTAACCTTGAAAAGAAGCCCACAAGGCAGCACCATGGAGAGCTCCAACAAAGCAACTTGCTCCGACAGTGTCCACTACCCGCTAACTCTCGGGATGTTCGAGTCTCCTCCTTTCCTCTGCCCATATGGAGTTGCCCCTTTCAGTGAGAGAGGGGCTGGTGGCCACTCTTCCCACACACTGCTGCTGCTGCCCTCCACAGTGAGACAAAGAGAGATTATGCCCATCTACCTCTGGGTGACTCTGTGTACACTACATACACTGCAGCTGTTGAGAGGGAGGGGGTTGAATTTGCCAGCCGGCAAATGAAGCGAACTATGTGTCTTCCCTACTGATGCTGCTTGCCTGAAAAGGAGACAGTGGCCATTGTGACCTCATGATGATGACACCTGCCTGAAGGAGTGTCATGGCAACCTGTTTCATCTAATATCTTGCCTGATGAAGCATCATGAAGAACTTGAAAGCTTGCCACATTTTTGTGACTTTTTGATTGGTCCTATGGGAAAAAGTGTGCCCTATAGGGCGAAAAATAGGGTATATGTTTCAAACAGAGTTTGCGTGGCGAGTTCCCGCCCCCCACCAGGATAAATAAAGACACGAGACACCATAATTTAAGGTTAATTGGGCGAATTAGGCCACAACTTTATTGAATTCAGGAATGAGAGGCATTGGCTTAGGCATTGGTCCTAACGACTATCCGGCTCCAGCCGATTTGCTGGAGACACGGGGAAGGGTTAACCTTATATCGGGGGAGTCTCCTGCCGAGGCACGTCGACTAGGAGCTCCCCCGGGTCACCGCTCTGGGGCGTGCCTTTGGCCCTCACCTCCATAGGCTTCAGACAGGGCCACGCCCCCCCGAGTCCTTTAACGGACCACCCTTCGGTCGCTGGGGGGAGGTGATGGCGCCCCCCCACATCCTCTTAACCCCTTCTTACCAATGCCTACCGCCAATGCCGAGAAGTTGTGACAAGTTGCTACGAGATAGGCGAAAAACCAAAAGGCCAGAAATCGCCAATTGGGAAAAATTCCTACCATGCCCCTTGCGGCGACAGACCGAAGTCCATAGCAAAGTCAATGACCTACCTAAGCCTAGCTAAAGGGAGGGAGGGTGGGAAAACGTGGAGACGAGCCGGCGAAAAAAGGGCGAGCCCCCTCCGTGCCGGCCCTAAATAGGGCAGGCCACGCCCCCCAGCCAGCCAGCTGATTGGCTGGCTAGGGGGGCAGACCCAACTGGGATTCCCCTGCTCTCGCGGGGGCTGGGACCAGCCCCCGCTCACGTGGGGTGGGTGTGAAGCCCGCAACCCCACCTCCAGGGCAGGCCGGAAGTGGCTTAATGGGGTATTTTTAGTTTCAATGTCAGCTGGCAATAGATTGTTTCAATCACTGTTGTTTGTTTGTTTAGCTATTTTCTGTTACAAATGCAAATGAAAAAACTGAAAGGGAGGAGGTATTGCCCAACTAAGAGTTGCAGTCATTCTTATAACAGGGAACAAGCTAAATTCAAAATTAAGATGAAATTTAAACATTTAGAACAAAAATCTAAACTAATGGTAAATAAGAGCTGAAATACCAAATGTAAATTTTGCACACCCAAAAACTAACAGCTGTGAATATTATTAATGTGAAATGCATAAATTATCCAGGATCAGTTCAAGCTGATCTGGATCAGTGAGATGATTTCTGTACTGAAAATAAAAAGTTATTTCTTAAAGTGAGTTGCTTCTTGAGCCAAAAGAGGGTTAAGTTTTCCTTTGCTGTCTACAGCAAGAATATTGATTTTCAATAAAAACTATTCTATTAAACATCGGATCTGTAAGATACAGAATATTCTGCTTTTGCTCAAATTTAATATATTTTATGAGATATATGGAAGGAGAACTCAGTTTCCTTTTATATGGAAGAAATGATGGATCGCTGTGATAAAATGAATCAGGCAAGGAAAAATGTAAAGGGCCATAGCTCAGTGGTAGAACATTTGCTTTGTATGCAGAAAAACCCAGGTTCTATCCTCAGGTAAGACTTCAAATCTTCCTTGCCTGAAAGTGGGTCTGTATTGTTCTCCTCGCCTTCCCGAGGCTGCAGGTTGCTACCACATAGTGTGGCAGAGCCAATCTGACACTCCCCCCATGCTGGCTTTGCCCCATCCCCTCTCCCTCTCAGCAAGCAACAGAGATGTTCAGGACTGGGAAGTCAGGAGAGCACAGCATCCCCACATGTGTGTAGCACCATTGGTCATTACTGAGTGTAGACAATATTGAACTACGTAGACTAATGTCCTAACAGTAGAAGGCAACTTCCTAAGTTCTTATGAAAATCTGCCACAGCATTTCGTCATACGCTTTTCTCATGGTTTGATCCACCAAGCCCCATTGAAATCACTCAATATCTTCCAACTTTGACTTGGAAGCACTTCAGTAAGGATAGTGATATGTGACATGGCATCAAAACGCAGAAGCCAGCTTCTGAGGTGAGTAAATTTGTTCCCTAAATATCATTTTGTGCCTCATGTTGCTGAATATATTGAAAATGTAAACAGATGTTGGAGAACTCGTCTAGCTTCTTTGGCTTTGGAAAGAGCAAATGGAATTATTTCTAATTTTTTTTCATGCAGTTCATGTTTTTTGTTTTTTGGATGAAGTTAAAGTGAACCAAATTAATTTTGCCACAATGCTTCAGGCTCTCTTATATGATGCCACCAACTGAGAGCCGATTGAAACATTAAGGGTGAAGGTGAAGGATTTTAAAGAACTAGTACGATGGTGGAAAGGAGTTTCCCTTTCAAATGTTCTCTTCTTGGGAGTTGAGTTTTCTAAACTCAGGCCACCCATAAAACAAGCCATATGATTTTGTTATCATTGGAAGCTGACTGTCAGAAGCACAGCTAATATGTTCTGTGGTATCTGGATGCCTCTACATTGCACGATAAGAGTATTATGCAGCAACAAAAAACGTTGACACACTATCCGTAAGAACTAGTTCATATTTAGGATCCCACAGAACACTCCCTTCCTTACCAACCCTCTGCGGCACTCAGATAAGGGCTACTCAAGGCTTTCAAAATAGGGTTTGAGATTCTGTACAAGTTTAACCTAAACTTCAAAAAATGTGATCCAACAAGTGCTGTAAATCCAATTTTTGCTGTAAATCCCATTCTACCACGAAAATCATTGGGATTAAAAATGCTTAAATTGGACTGAATTTACGTAAAAATATCAGAGACACTATGGCACTATGCTAATTGTGGCACTATGCTAATTGTGGCACTATGGTCTAAACCACGGAGCCTCTTTGGGCTATACCTGCTATACCTGGTATAGAATGTAAGCAGCCCAATTACTTGTGGGACAACTTTCTGACAGCAAATAACACCTGCACTGGCCAGCCTAGGATCAAGGTTTGGGACACAGGTGGCACTGTGGTCTAAACCACTGAGCCTCTTGGGCTTGCCAGTTAGAAGGCTGGCAGTTTGAATCCCGATGACGGAGTGAGCTCCCATTGCTCTATCTCAGCTCCTGCCAACCTAGCAGTTCGAAAGCACACCGGTGCAAGTAGATAAATAGGTATCACTGTGGCAGGAAGGTAAATGGTGTTTCTGTGAGCTCTGGCTTCCATCACGGTGTTCCATTGCGCCAGAAGCAGTTTAGCCATGCTCGCCACATGACCCGGAAAGATGTCTGTGGACGAACGCCGGCTCCCTCGGCCTGAAAGTGAGATGAGCGCCTCAACCCCATAGTCACCTTTGACTGGACTTAACTGTCCAGAGGTTCTTTACCTTTACCTTTATCGGGGGGTGATGACTAGGAAGTTTCTCCCTTTCCTTCTGTTACGTCCCGATAATTTTGGACATAGTTCCCGCTCTGGCGGAAAAACCTTTATCTGGCCTGTCCCACTTCAGAACGGTAGTAATGCATTCTTGAGTGTACCCCAAAGTTCTTCCTTTTAAGTGAATGGGTTCCTTCATTCCTTTGGGGGAAAGTAAAACCCTGTAGTTGGGAACAACATTGTGGCAGATGAAGTCCAATCTTGTCCTCTGCTCCTAACTCTGGGTGGGACAGTCTTTGCTTGTAGAGGAGGAGTTGCACCCATACAACATCCTTGCGGTTCACAAATCCTCTTTCTACACACATTACTGCCACCACAATAAACCTTTGCCTTATACAGTTGTACCTCGGGTTAAGAACTTAATTCGTTCTGGAGGTCCATTCTTAACCTGAAACTGTTCTTAACCTGAGGTACCACTTTAGCTAATGGGGCTTCCCGCTGCTGTTACGCTGCCGCCACACAATTTCTATTCTCATCCTGAAGCAAAGTTCTTAACCCAATGTACTGTTTCTGGGTTAGAGGAGTCTGTAACCTGAGGCGTCTGTAACCCGAGGTACCACTGTAATTTAAGAATAATCCAAGAGTCTTCTTTTTCACTAAACATTGGAAAGGAGGAGACATTGAGGTGACATGATAGCTACAGTATCTTCAGATATCTAAAGGGCTGTCACATGGAATGTTTTCTGCTGCTCTGGAGGGTAGGACCTGTACCAATGAATTCAAGTCACAAGAAAGGAGATTCCAACTAAACATCAGGAAGAAGCTTCTGACATTAAGAGCTGTTAGAATGGACTCTCTTGGGAGGTTATGGACTCTCCTTCAAATGGTTGGATGGCCATCTGCCATGGATGCTTTAGCTGATATTCCTGCATTGCAGGGAGTTGAGTTAGATGACCCTCATGGTCCCTTCCAACTCTACAATCATATGGTTCTATAATTCTATTACTGGGGGAGCCAGTTGGCTGAGTGTACACCTGTCAGTTGGGGTCTGATAGCTGCTCTCTTGACACTGGCCTTGCTGCCGCTTTCCCAAATGGGGATACAGCAGGGTGGCAGCGAGGGTGGGGCTGTGCAGACACACCCACGGAGCTAATCCTTACCATCACCCTGCCGCTTCCAGGTAAGCTGCTGCACTACTGATGCCTGTGTCATGAATTAGCAACTGTTGCTCATATCTTGGGGGGAGGGATTTTATCCACGTGTCTTCCCTTGTTCTGGAAATGTGTGTAAAGAAGCAGCAGGGAAATAACTGCAGAAGAGTTTTTTTCTCCCGCACATAAGTGAACTTGGACATAAGAATGAGATGTCTCTAGTAAAGTCTGGGAAGATTCTTCACCATCCGTGATTAATCTATCCTACACCAGTCTGCATGATGACCCCTTTTAGATGTTCCCATTGGCCGATTCCCAGAGTTCCAGACATGCCACAAAGTTTTGGCTGGCCAGGAGATTCCAAGCATCGCCAGACTTCTTGATTTTAGCTACGTTCAAGATGAAAGTTGGATTTCCCCTCTCCCCTTTAAAAGTTGGTGGCATAACCCAATGAATATATTGCATTTTCAGCTGCATGTTTTGAAAACTAAAAGGACAAGAAAACAGTGTGGGAAAAATCAGGCTACAGGACGACAAGAGGGGAGAAAAACAAACACCCTCTATAGTTCCCATAGCTCAACAGAGCATGTTGTTAGGGTAACTCATAGGCCAGTGCCTCTGAGGGATCCAATCACTGTTTGGCAGAATTAGATTCTGATTCATGCTTTCTTAACTCATACACGTGCCAACGAGGGATGAGAACATTCCATGGGAACTTTATGACCAGTCTCCTCCTTATCAGCTTTGAACCAGCTGCCAGACTTGAAGGTTGTTCGACAGATAATTGAATTCTCCACATCACACATTAATTTCTAGATCCCGTCTTATCCATCCATGGGCTAAGATTCAAGGCCCAATGCAGAGTAGCATTTTCCTATCCACACCCGCCCTTCCTGTCTCTGAACTTCCTTCCTTAAGATTTACCCAGAGATCATTGTGCTAAGTGAATTCCCTGTCCTCAGCTTGTAAACCTCACCCCCTTGGAACTTGTTCACAAGCTTTGCTCTGACACTAGGGATTTTTTAAATCAATGCTTCCCTACAAACAAGGTCTGCAACAAAAAGTTGTGTTGTATTCCCAGTCTCTCTTACAGGAGTGCTCTCTAGAGGAGAGTTATATTCCTACCAGTCTCTCTTACAGGAGTGCTCTCTAAAGGAGAGTTATAGTCCTACTCAGGTAGCCTCAGGAGGAAGGAAGGGGGAAAGGCTATCACCAACAACGTATCACCAGGTGATTGACAGGAGGGTTGTCCCATCCACCTGTCAAAATTGGCCCATGGATGTGGGAGGAGATGGCAACCAAGCAGGATCAAACTCCTTGCCCATCAGATAATGGATTGGGAGTCCAGTTCTGCTGTTGGCAGGGAACAGCTGCATAATCAGTCGTGTCCTTACCTAGCCCCACACCTGATGCCATATAAGACATGCAAGGTGGGTGCAGCCCCAGATTACACATCTTTGTAAAATACTCTCCCCTAATATATTTTGCATGCTATTTTCATAAACATATGCATAATATTTAGTATGTATATTTTCACTAATATTGGGATTTTTAATGCATACTACACCCCGGTGTAGGTAGAACTCATCTTACACACATAAAGCTACAATTACATAGGTGAATAAGTGTAACATGCAACTTACTTTTATATGTGTTTACTTTTACAGTGGTACCTCGGGTTACATATGCTTCAGGTTACAGACACTTCAGGTTACAGACTCTGCTAACCCAGAAATAGTGCTTCAGGTTAAGAACTTTGCTTCAGGATGAGAACAGAAATCGTGCTCTGGGGGCGTGGCAGCAGCGGGAGGCCCCATTAGCTAAAGTGGTGCTTCAGGTTAAGAACAGTTTCAGGTTAAGTACGGACCTCCGGAACAAATTAGGTTCTTAACCTGAGGTACCACTGTACATAGTACTTGGTGTCAATATTATTATCTGTAGAGAGGAGCAAAAATCAGTGGAAATCCACCCATGTGCTTCCACTAGAAGTGGGTTGTGGATTAGGCTGAAAATGTGTTAGTGCTGAAGCTGCCTTTTACTGAGTCACCATTGCTTACCCAGTCCATCAGTGGTTCTTCAAGGTCACAAACATGAGATCTTCTGCAGCTCATTGAAATTCTTGTAACTGGACATGCCAAGGATAGAACCTGAAACCTTGTTCATACAAAGGCCCATACAAACTTATCCAGATCATATGATCATCATCTGAGGCCCTTCATCGTGTGCCTCCTCCACTAAAAAAAGTATACTTAAAAAAAAAGGAGAAGGGGAGATGATGTGGAATGCTCTCTAAATACAGTGATCCATCCAGTCCTACATGCTGTCTCCAGTAATGACAAGAGAATCAGATGTCTCAGAAGATAGGCAGCTAGAGGATGCTTCATTCCCACACTGATCAAAGCTCATACCCGCTTTGCTACACTAGTTATACCAAGGTCGGAAGCCACACAGAACATAGGCACCATTTTTCATAGCAAGTTATTTGTGTGATATGGCTTTCACCTGCTCATGGTGAGTTTTAACCACACCAAAGAAACTCTCTGAAAAAGTGGAATGGTTATTTGTGGCCACACTCTGGGTTGTATTCATAGAATCATAGCACCAGCCTTTACTCAGAGAAGACCCACTTAAATTAAAGCCAATATCTCTTGAGTTAGTTGAATACAGCCCCATGTGCCTGGAACAGCCACCAACTCTACCTGATGAAAAAGCCACAGACCTCTCTGTCTGATGGACCCTTGGTGACTGCCATTCTTGTTTTCACTTGGAGGCAGCTAGAATAATGCAATGTACTTCATGTAAAACTTCATGTAAACTGCTTGGAAGTGCCAGTCACTGCAGAATGTATTGTACAGTCACTGTGCAGGGGATTTTAGGAGAGCAATGCACAAGAAGACCTTGCTATGTGCACATTGATCTAAGCTAGAATCCTAATGCCTATGCATAAGCCTGGTAGATATTGCCTGCTAATCAGTCTACGGAGTACTGTATAATATTTCTACTTGGTTGGTCAAAACGACTGTGCTGCAATTTGACACTGAAAATGCCAGGTATTTCACTCTTCATACAGCTACTAGTTTGTGCCAACTCTCTTTTCATATGCCAACTCTCTTTTCAAATACTGACAGAGGAAGGTTATGTCTAAGTATGCAAATCCTCCTAAATGTACAATGAGAAACAGCAAACTGATACAAATAACTTGCAGTCTACGGAGCTGACCTGATGATATGATGTCAATCCAGCAGATCAGCGGTGGAAATGGAAATTGACTTTAGTTTTCCAGACACTCCATTACTGTCCATTCCTTATAAAGCCAGCAAGAATGCGGGTGGCGCTGTGGTCTAAACCACAGAGCCTAGGGCTTGACAATCAGAAGGTTGGCGGTTCGAATCCTCACGACGGGGTGAGCTCCCGTTGCTCAGTCCCAGCTCCTGCTCACCTAGCAGTTTGAAAGCACATCAAAGTGCAAGTAAATAAATAGGTACCGCTCAGGTGGGAAGGTAAACAACGTTTCTGTGCGCTGCTCTGGTTTGCCAGAAGTGGCTTAGTCATGCTGGCCACATGACCTGGAATCTGTTTGCAGACAAACGCCGGCTCCCTTGGCCTATAGAGCGAGATGAGCACGCAAACACAGAGTCTTCTGTGACTGGACCTAATGGTCAGGGGTACCTTTACCTTTCACCTTATAAAGCCACAGTACTCTTCTGTAGGGCTCTCATGGTAACAGTCTCTATAATGTCTGGTATAAGCAAATCTCTGGAACATCAGAAGCCTTTGATACGAAAGACATGATAACATATCTCCCTTAATTTCCTTATTGTTTTCAATACTGTGTATTCTAAGAATTGGAGAGGATTTGAGTTTATTTAACTTGTACAAATAGATTATCCTGAGATATTTATTTATACCTTTGGGGTTTGTAATCAGCCATGTCCACCGCAATTTGGGCAATGTTGACTGTTGGCAACTCCCTATGGCTCTTTACTCCAAATCTCCATTAGGCCACAGAGGCACAAATCAAGTAATTTAATGGAACTTGCAGTTCTTGACTAAACTTTTTTGAGAAGTCTTTGCTTAAAACTTGTCTTGCATTGTGAATTTAGGAAATGGAAAAGCCCCCTAAATGTAATCACAGCTAGAGTAGCCTTCTTCAAGCTCAGTTGTTCTTGGACTCCAGTTCCTATCAGCCCCAATCATCATGGTCAGTGGTTAGCAATGACAGGAGTTGGCGTGCAACACCATCTGGAGGGCACCAGATTGGGGGAAACTGAGCAAAGCTGTTGGTTAGTTTGGAAGGAAACATAGATTTAATTAATCATTGAATGTGTGCAGATTAGTTTATCTCGCCTCCATGCAAGATTTCTGTGTGGCTAAAATGTAGTTCTGAGCTCCTGAAAAGAAGCAAGTGACACTTAATTGAACATAGCCCTGGTTAAAACAACACTGTTTGGTTTCATTTGTTTTAAAACTATATTCTGGAGACAATGGACATTGTGAGGTTTTGGCAGTATCACCGAGTTCCATCGAGTGGCTTGATATCTCTCCTAGCAGTCTATGGACCCAAGCAGGTAAGTAAGGAGACTGGAGGAGACTCTTGAGAGTCCCATGGACTGCAAGATGATCAAACCTATCCATTCTTAAGGAAATCAGCCCTGACTGCTCACTGGAAGGACAGATCGTGAAGCTGAGGCTGCAATACTTTGGCCACCTCATGAGAAGAGAAGACTCCCAGGAAATGACCCTGATGTTGGGAAAGATGGAGGGCACAAGGAGAAGGGGACGACAGAGGAAGAGATGGTTGGATAGTGTTCTCGAAGCTACCAGCATGAATTTGACCAAACTGCAGGAGGCAATGGAAGACAGGAGTGCCTGGCGTGCTCTGGTCCATGGGGTCATGAAGAGTCGGACACGACTAAACAACTAAACAACAACAACAACAGGTAAGTAAAGGAATGACAACACAGTGTTGCAGAAAAAGGGCTAGGATTGGTTAAAGGTTGGCAATTGGTTAAAGGTTGGCAATTGGTTAAAGGTTGGCAATAGGTTCAGGACAAATCAGGGCGGGGTTCACGCAATGTATAATTACATTATGCGTTTTCTCCCAAACGAAATTGTGATGAACAGTGGCGTAGATGGCCTTTTTTTTATTCAATTGCACTGCCTTTTTAATCTCACGTTTCTTCTGCCATGGAACTCAAAATGCCATACATGTGATTCTCCGCTGGTCACTCATCTAGGCACTGACCAGACCCAGACCAGCTTCAGCAGGCATGGTGGTCTTCTAACCAGAGAAATTCATGGATGAGAAAAGGTCTGTCAATGGCTATTAGCAGAGCCAGCCCAATATATTTTGACACCTGAGGCAAACCGCAAAATGGTGCCTCCCTCCCACCAGGGAAGAAGGTGTCAGTGAAGATCTACATTGAGAATGGGGGTAGGGAATCTACATCGGGATCTGCTGCTCCTATGGATCCTGTCTCCTGAGGTAGTCACTTCAACTGGCCTCATGGGTGGACCACCCCTGGCTATCAGGGATGCCTGTCTATTTGTGGTCTTAGTCACTTTACACCAGAATTTATCAGCAAATTGGATTCTTTTCGGTGGAAGCATCGGCGTAGCGTGGGTTGTCAGCACCCGGGGCAAGGCAAGTAATTTGCGCCCCCTAACCCAGGGCAAGGCAAGTAATTTGCGCCCCCTAACCCGTGGATTTGCGCCCCCTAGCCCTACAAATCTATGCCTATGAATGATGGTCCCTCTCTCTCTCTCTCTCTCTCTTTCTCATATTCCAATTGATTCCCATTTCCGCCGATTGATCCCCGAAGCTCTCACCCAGCGAAATTCATGCGTAATTACGCTTCGCCATCCCTAATCCTGCCGCTTCCACCGGGAAATCATGACGGTGCGTTTCTCCTCTCCAAACTTTTGCCGGCCGGCGCAGCCCTTTTGGCTACGAACTCCCCTCCTTCTCTGCCCGCTTCCGGCCCCACCTCCCCGTCCAGCCTCCCTACCTCCTGAAAAAAGGCGCCGGTGCCGAGCAGGACACCCCCGCGGCCATCGGAGAGAGGGGGGGCCGAGGGAGGCAAGCCAATGGGCGAGGCGGGGGTAGGTGGCCACGGGGGCGGGCGTTGCCGCAGTCCTCGGGTGGGCAAGGTAGGAGCAGGCAGAGGCTGGCCGGCCGCTCTGACAATAGGGGCGGGCCGAGGGCACGACGGGGCTGGGCCCTCTGGACTCGCGCGCCCCCAGATGTTGCACCTGGTGCGGCCAGCACCCCTGGCACCCCCACGCTACGCGACTGGGTGGAAGTATGGATCAAGATAAGGGTTTTTATCTCCTACTGCAGATGTTACATTTGCATAGTGAGCTTTGTACAATGATATTATCACCAATTAATTCTCTGTTCTTATCTTGGAGCTTTGCCTATAAATGGCACAGTCGTACTGGGCCTCTTACATTTCAGATAGATCATTAGGCCCTACTATTTCCAATTCCCACTCCAGACCTTTGACATGTATGTTGTTTAGTCGTTTAGTCGTGTCCGACTCTTCGTGACCCCATGGACCAGAGCACGCCAGGCACTTCTGTCTTCCACTGCCTCCTGCAGTTTGGTCAAACTCATGCTGGTCTCTTCGAGAACACTGTCCAACCATCTCATCCTCTGTCGTCCCCTTCTCCTTGTGCCCTTCATCTTTCCCAACATCAGGGTCTTTTCCAGGCAGTCTTCTAATGAGGTGGCCAAAGTATTGGAGCCTTAGCTTCAGGATCTGTCCTTCCAGTGAGCACTCAGGGCTGATTTCCTTAAGAATGAATAGGTTTGATCTTCTTGCAGTCCACGGGACTCTCAAGAGTCTCCCCCAGCACCATAATTCAAAAGCATCAATACTTTGGCGATCAGCTCTCACTTCCATACATCACTACTGGGAAAACCATAGCTTTACCTGCCAATTGAGGATTATGCATCTGATGAAGTGGGTTTCAGTCTATGAAAGTTACATCACAAAAAAGTTATTAGTCATTAGGAAGTCAAAGATTCTTTGACTTCTATTTTTGCAGCAGACTTAATGCAGTTACCTTTCTGGGATGTGTCAGGTGCTTTGAGCACTTTAGAAGAGAGTTAAAATTTAAGCACAGGACGCTGGGAAAGTGATTTGAAAGAGCTAATTGGAGAGAAGGGGATTTCCAAAGATGACGACACTTCTGGAAAAAACTGTTCAGGACCAGCTTAAACAAATATGGCATCAGGCCTTGTTGATGGGAGCCAAGGAACACAGGGCCATTTCTGTGCTGTCAAATGTCATGACACAAAGATTCATGAGAAAATGCCTTCTAGCTCCCGGGAAATCTCCCTGTCAGAGCACACCCTCCTAGTTCGACACATCTGCTATACTTCGTGCAGGAATTCATCGGGCACAAAACATAGATGGATTTCTTGGGAATGAGCAAGAGACTTCATATAAATGCTTTTTGCTGGGGGGGGGGGGAGGAAGGAAGCAAAAAGAACCATACATGTAACTATTTTTATTTTTGCATATTTCTGAAGCATTCTAAAGAGGGTGATAGATAAACCACACATCATATCACATCCTCCTCAAAATGATTGAGAAATGTGGAGGAAGAGAATCTATTAGAATAGAGAGATATGCTTTGTACAGGTGAAGGTTTAGCATTAGTTTAGCAGAAAACCAACATTTGTCAAGGATCCTTATGGTGGAAGAAGGTAGCAGAGCTTTCATTTTATGCAGTAGGCTGAAACGAGTCCTCGCCTTTCTAAAAGCCCATCCCTATGAGGGGTCGAATTACTGTAATATCAAATAATGTTTGCAGACATTTCAAGTAGTGCTGGCAGAGTTAGGAATCAATTACAGAATGTTGAATTTTAATGTTGTTGATATGAGTTCGTCTTAATGGAGGGGGGGGGGGGAGGAAGGGCTATCTCACACAAGACCAGGAAACAGAAGGGGCAGACTGAACAGTGCTCTAAAACTGTGAAGACAGGGGCTACACAACCAGGTGGGAGGTGTCTCAAGAAGTCCAGGAGGAAAATGGGGTTACACCTCCACTCAAGACAGGAGGGGGAGAAGTGCTGTTAGTGGGGAAGAGTGCCAAGAGGTAAGGAAGGCTGACTTTCTCATACTGATTCAATTTAACCGGCCAGTTTTCTGACTGTGGGCTTCCAGTGAACTTATGATTCAGCAACACATGCATATTTAGTCTGCGGGACACTGCCACAAATTATTAATGTGGCAAATAGTTTAAACATCTCTATCCAAAAGACGGTCAGATTTCTAGTTGGAGCTTAAGATTGTTTGGCACTGAATGTGTGATTCTGCGACAGCTCAAAGCATGTTCACTGCTAACGCAGCTCAGATATATCCACAGACAGATTTTGGCCTTTTGGTCTGTGGAGTAAAAATGGTTTTAAGGTCTGCAGAAGTAAATAGTAGACACTAATATGGTGTTCATCCCAGATCTGTCATTGGAAAGGCTCCATCTTCTCACAATCTCAGAGTGCAAACATCTCTGTATATTTGATATCCTTGACATTAAAAGAGTGATCTGGTTTGTTTAATGGCTCCGAAAGCATCCCTGAGTCACCGAAGCTAATAGCCCCCATTTGAATTTGTAGTGCCTGCTCTGAGCAGCACCAAGTGAAAAGTTCCAGATCCAGCGATTTGAAAAACTCCTGGCACCGATGTTTAGATCTTGACCCCCTGACTATATTTTGGTTCATAGTTAGCAGCTAGGTTACCAAAGAGGATGGCAATGTTTAGGCATCTCCGCAGCTTCATTCTTCATTCAGGGTCTCCTTTGACAAGATACTCCAACAGGCCTGATGTTTCTCCAAACTGCATTCCTGGGCTGAAGAACTATACTGTATAGAGGGAGAGCCTTGGCTTAAATGCTCTCTCTGGAGTAGCTTCTGGCAGGAGAGGTCGGTGAGAAGGGCTGTCACCAGGTACCTAACCTCCAACTAGTGCAAGTTTTACCCCTTACTGGGAGGTAGGGGATGAGGCGACAGGCAGCTTAGTGCTGTATGGATGCTTGGGCAGGAGTGCCAGAGTGACCCCATCAATGCCCCCAACAAGTGGGATGTAATCCATTGGAGCAGTCAAATACAACATTCCTTGTTTCCCTAGAGTGGGCACAGGAAGGAGGATGTTAATCCAGTCAGTATGACTTCCTGTTCCACTGGTCTGGAGCGTCCTCCCCCTGCATGTGACCAGGGAGATGGGCGTGACCCTGGCTGATGCCATAAAAGAGCCGAGTCACGCAGCAATCTTCTCTCTTGATGCCATGCTGCTCTCCTGCTGCCATTTTGTTCTCTTGATGCTGTTCTCTTAACGTATTTTGCTCTCTGCTTGCTCTCAGCCAGCAGCACATGGGCTCAATTCCCATAAGGGATGAACGCACACTATGTTCTGTAACTACTAGGTAAAGCTTGCCTTCAGGGATCATACTGTGAACTGAATGTGAGTAAACTTCTTGTTACTTTTAAGGAAAGACTCTTCTGTCTTCATTCTTTTGAGAGGGATAAAAGGGGACACCAGGGATAATCCATTCTGATCAAGCCAGACTGGATTGCTTAACTAAAGAGATTCAAATGAGTCTGCAAACTAGCTTCCTGCTGAATTGAGGGGAATCTGCTCTGCTACATGACCCAGTAGTGTGAATGAAGGAAGGATAATATTTAATTAATATATGCTCTCCTACTATCCTTAACATTCCCACACAACAAAGTGCCAACTTCCTCATTGCCTTGTCCCATCCCTTCTCCTTCCCTGTAAGCATAGTTGTCAAGCGTCCCTTATTTGGCAGGACAGTCCCTTATCCCACTGCCATGTCCAGCTGCTGTCCCTTATTGATGATGTCCCTTAAATTTCCCGGGTTTCAAAGGAAGCAGCTCCTCTCCCTCCCTCCCTGCTGGTCAGGGAGGAGGGAGGCTCCAACTGTGTTTCTTGGCTGCGTTGCTCACCCAATAAGGAGTCTAAGAACGACTGGGGATGGAGCTTGCATGCCTGGTGCTGATCAAATCGGCTGCATTGCCTGGGGACTCGCCTTTGCTCAGTGCTTCCCAGCGGAGAGGTGACGGTGGTTTTCCTTGAGGCTTGAGGCTTCGTTTGGCTGCTGACTGGGCTTTCTGCCTTTGGCTCGGAGGGGCTCAGAAGTTGAACATACCTGTGCTTGGATAATATCCCTTATTTTGGCTGCTGATCCCTTATTTTTGAGGCTGCTGATCCCTTATTTTTGAGGCTGCTGGTCCCTTATTTTCAAATCTGTAAGTGAAGTGGCCATGACTTGGCTGTCTGGAAGCCAGCTACCCACCCTGCCTCTACTCACTGACTGCTCTGGGTTTCTAGAAAGGATAATCTGCTGTCTTTGGTTTGAGCTTTAAGGGAGTCTGAAACTCTGCCTGGTTCGCATGGAATATAATCCAAGCTGTACCTGAAGAGTTCCATCCAGCTCACCGACTTGGAAGGCAGAGATGGGTGCTTTATCAGGGTAGATTGCAAAATGTTCTTCTTCAGATTGTAGCTAAGGTGCTGAGCATCAAATTTTGGGGAAACGTGTAAACGTTTTGGGCATGACCCACTCCAATTGTGTACTCCGTTCCTGAACACAGAGGGTTCCCATGGGCCCTGTTAGCACCTTGTTTCTTCCCCCCCCCACAGGACAACAATTAAATCACATTCTTTATGATTTCATCAAGAAAACATGGGATGGGGAATTGCTGAGCCCTGTTTGAACCTCTTACGTTCAGGGGCTATACTTGTGGCTTGAGTTGCTGATGTCCATTGCTCTTAGCAATTTGACTCTTTAACATTTTTTGCCTTAAATTCTTTGGTAATCATTAATAAGTATCCATGATAGTTTAAAAGCAACATTTTAGCCAATATGTGACGTAGTTTAAGGTAAAGGTACCCCTGCCCGTACGGGCCAGTCTTGACAGACTCTAGGGTTGTGCGCCCATCTCACTCAAGAGGCCGGGGGCCAGCGCTGTCCGGAGACACTTCCGGGTCACGTGGCCAGCGTGACATCGCTGCTCTGGCGAGCCAGAGCCGCACACGGAAACACCGTTTACCTTCCCGCTAGAAAGCGGTCCCTATTTATCTACTTGCACCCGGGGGTGCTTTCGAACTGCTAGGTTGGCAGGCGCTGGCACCGAACAATGGGAGCTCACCCCGCCGCAGGGATTCGAACCGCCGACCTTTCGATCGGCAAGCCCTAGGCGCTGAGGCTTTTACCCACAGCGCCACCCGCGTCCCTGTGACGTAATTTAGGATGAAATAAATTGTGTTTTATGGCTGAGAAGGGATTTGAACCCAAGTCTCTCAGGTCCTAGCTTAGTCCAACACTACACTACAGTGGCTTTCATTTACATAGGTTTAGATAAGATCTGCGTGTCACCTCTGCCCTGCAAAGGAGATCTACAGGTGAGTCACATTTTGGATATGGAATGAAAGGCATAAATCAGTGTTTCAAACAAAAGGAAATTAGAATGTGCATCTGGGTGTTGATGTTGTCCATCTGCATTGCATTGCTTTCAGCTGAATGCACATTTAACACACAGCCCCATCCATATTCTGATGCAGCTACTCTTACAGAAACAGCTTTATAAAGTGTAGCTCGAGTGGATTCAGAGCAATCGTATATTATATACAGCGTCCTGTGTGCTATTAGATAACACAAGCATCTGGGAAAGATGATATGTTTTACTGTTGCATAAGAGATATCACCATTGATATACACTTGAGATTGTGAGAAATGGGTGTGTTCTTTTGGAATATGCCTGCTGGAGAGTCTAACTGCTTTCCAGTGCAAGTGCCAAACAATCGGAGCCAAAATCACAGCCATTAAATATTGAAGTCATTGTAGCCATCCAAGAAAAAGGGTCACAAATTCTCTATTGTTCTGTCTGACTTTATAGAAAGAAACTTGGGAATGTCAAACACTGATTACAATTCAAAGAAGGAAAAAACAATAATAAAAATGATGCCAAATAACACTGTTTTAAAGTTCAGCTTAGTGCTCTTAAATTACAAAGCAGAACTCTTTCTTCTAATGTTTGGCATGCCCACATTCTAATTTTGACTTCTTCTGAAAGGTGGCGATAGCATCTGATGAGTCACCATTGAAATGTGTGAGACCAAATGTTTCCCCTCCCCCCCCATATAGCTGAAGCAATCAGCACTCTTGGTTTGTTGTGCATGGCTTGCTTTCGTTGAGCAATAGTGGCATGGTGTTACACTTCCTGAACCATGTGATCAGGGCATTCTATTGGGGAACTTGGACTGAACTCTACATTCCCTCTCAGACCCAGGCACCTAACTCTCCTACTCCCGACATGAACTTCATTTCATTCACTTTTGGCCATTGGCCCCACCCCTGAACCTAGAATTCAGCATTTTTAAAATCTGATCTAACACAATGTGTGCTGGGCTGGAGTCTGCACTGTAAGAAATGATAGGCACAGGCACCATTGGTGACAGATGCCCATTGGGAGGAAAATACAAATACAGGAAGTGGTTTTACATCGCGCCAGAATATGTGTTCATCTGTCAGGGACCGTGCTGAGGAGGGCTGCACTGAGGAGGAACGGTGGGAGCCTCCCCCTCCCCCTGCTCCAGATTCTGAATCTTCCCAGGAGCAGGAGGACGGTATAGATTTGGAACAGTGGTTTGCAGAGGGGCATAGTTCAGAAGGCAGAAGCTGGGAAATACTGGATGGGGGACAGCTAGGAGAAGAAACACTGGAAGAGAGAGGGTTAACAGATTCACAGTCTCTGGACAGCATTCACTCCCCACTTCTCCAAAGTCATGGAGAGCTCAGAAAGTAGCAGAACAGAAAGCACAGAGGGTACAAGCTCAGATTACAAAACATAGAAGTGGCGTAGATTAATAGGGACAGCAGGGGGTAGATTCCTTAATTGGGAGCACTGCCATTCCTAGTTGTGTTCTTTGTTCTCTCTGTGATTATTAAAGTATAAATGGCAGTTAATAATTTGTTTCTGAAGCTAATTTAGATTACATTTATACAATGGAAAGACAATTCTTCCATGGAGGTCTATAGAAAGCTATTGCCGTATCTGGCCACAGAGACTGAGTCACACAAACCTTTATTGCACATGCAATCCAAGAAAAATTGTCCCAGAGAAAGGAGTTTGGTTGATTGCCTTGTGTCCCTTAAGACAATTCTGCTTGTACCCACCAGCTTACTAAAATTAAAATGCACCCCCAACGCAAGTATCTTGGGATGTGTTGTTTTGTGTGGTTGATTGTTATATCCTGTTAGAAATCCTTAAACCCCAACCAAAGAGCAGGTCTCAGAGTTCTGATGGGGGAAGAATGTAAGAATGTTCAACTGGTTCCTGTTTGGAGGAAGGATGTGCCTTCAGTCATAGAGATGAATATGTGAACAGTCCAAATAAGGGATCCAAACTCTCTTAGGAAAGGGGGGCGGGAATCTTGTTTTTATTTCTGGAAAGGAAAGAGAGATACATTTCACAAAAAGCCTGTTTTCTTTTTGTAAATCAGCTTCCCTTTAGCTCTCACATCTGGAAAGCATGAAAGGAGGAGGACAGCCTTCTGCCAGGCCTAGAAGTGTAGAGGTGTTTGGAAAACTTCAACCATCCCAAAATGCTTAAATCAGCCAAAGTGAAAGGCAGAGCCTGGAATCTAGTCATTCTTTCTGTGGTGTGTGTATGTGTTGCTACAGCTTCCTTTTGAAAGTTAAAATAAAAGATCAGCTCCCCCACAGGACTTTTTTTTTGAGCACATCATCAAGGAAGCGATGATTCTGGCACACAGCAGTTGCTGCCTCTCCTCTCCAGACATCAAATAGCCCCACCACATTGCGCTGGGTGAAGAAACAGGAAGGAGCAAGAACACACAGCTTGCGCTCCTTGTCTCCAATGAGTCAGGAGAGCCGCCTCTGCTGAGGATGGAAATCCTCCACTTTTCCTGTGGTGCAGGAAATACCTGTAAACATCTTGGGGTATATTCAGCTCCAACAGACAGTAAACAAGACTATGTCATCCACTCCCATCTACCAGAGCCTTGTAAGGCGAAAGCAACAATGCGACCTTGAATTCAACCTGAAGGAAAATAACAGTGAAGGAACTGACTCATATGTATCCCCCCCAAAAAAAATCCAAGTAGGGCCAGTCAGGAAGAAGGAAGGAAGGACACCTTGAGCCTACACAAGTCAAGAACATGTTAGAACCAGGAACCAAGTTGATTCAGTGGGCCACCCAGCTCAATATCCTGTTAATAATGGTAGCCAGTCCAGGATGCTTCCAAGGAAATGTGTAAGAAAATAGTACATATACGAAAGAAGCTGTGCATATTGCTTCCAGCTTTTGAAGGTCAGAGAGCAAGGGGTGTCCTGTTTATAAAGTTTCTCAGGATGTCCAGCTTGGTCCTGAATGGGTTGACTGAGAGCTGATGCCTATGCACCTATGACAGTTGAAACATGAGACGGATGGAAAGGATACTGTGAATTTATGAGACCATTCTCATGACAGGAACACTGGAAGCTTCCTCCTACTGAGTCCGACTGTCGGACTGAACCTGAGACCTTCTGCATGCAAAGTACATACTCTACCACTGAACTATGACCAGCAGCAGCTTATGAGGAGGGCTTCTGCCTTCCCACAGTGCTTTGCAAATGTTCATGCATGGGACCAGAATGCTGCAGACAGGGTGGGAGACAGCCATTCACTCAGCAGGGCTAATGGCTAATGTAGCGTAGAAGCCTAGTATGAACGAAGGACCTAAAATTGTGAAATACAAATTCATTTAACAGTCGAGAGAACATTGCCCACAGAAAGTGTGGCAATAAAAATGTAGCCTTTACACTGTAGAATTTTATGACCTCATAAAACTACAGATTGAATATGATTCTTAGATCATAACATTCAACCATTGTCTAGAATTCTGTTGCCTTTTCAGAGTATAGAATGGCACGGAACAAAGCAAACTAAAATCTAACTGGAGGGCATTTCACGAAGAGGAAGGAAATGTGCAAGTGAGCTAATATTGAGCAGTGCAAAATTACTTTTTTCTTTTATTTTAAAAACATGATTTTTATTTAGAGTATCATAAGATAAGATGGAAGGCAAAATGGCCGCACACACTATGTGTTGACAATTTCCCCAGCCATTCAAAACATCCTCATGGTTGTATTTACACATTAATTAAAGGGGACTGGTTGTGTGAGCGAGATAACTAGTCTACAAAGCTATCGAGTGTGTGCTGCATATTGCTTCAAGTGTGTGATAAACTACCGAGGACTCAAAGTGTGGAAAAACATGTACAAGGACCTAGGTTTTTTTGTAGAATCAAGGTGGTGGTTGGAGCTCTTCTGATTTACTTTATACTATGCTTCTTGTTATGTGCTGAGTTGAATAGGATCCAAAATGCAGCAGTCTGATTGGTCCTAGAACAATAGGATTCAGAATGAAGCAGTCTGATTGGTCCTAGAACAATGCAGCAGTATGATTGGTCTGCAGGAGCCACCCAATCCAGCTCCAAATGGAAGTGAATCCACAACCTGATTGGCTTACAGGAGAATTCCAGAATTAGCCAATCACGTGCAACCCATTGTGTAAATAATGTATATAAAGCAGATACTGTGGGGAAACTATTCATTCCTCCTCACCACTATGAGCTGAATAAAGAGCATGAAATCCACTCTAGACTCTATTTCATTTCTCATTCTTGTGAATGGACATTAATGAATATTAAAACAAATAGCACCTGATAGAATTGGGTGTGAATGTGAAGATGCCGTTTCTGAAACCCAGCACCTCTTCTTGTACATGAATAGCGTGTAGAACCGTTGCAGATTATAAAGAATGCTTTTGGCTGTGGCAGCATGCTGGATATCTGAGAAGACTCAGAAGCACACCTTGGTGGATGCCCCAAATTCTGGTGTAAATACATGGAAGCACTCCTTTTCCAAGCTGATCTGAGCACCCACAGAGACAGTAAAGTCCATGCAACAGGCGTATGGTGAGTGGAGAGCTGATCATGGTAGGAGGAGGACCACCTGCATTCCAGAGGAAGCAGGAGAAGAAGAATCTCTTGCTGCCTTGTCACTGTTAAGATGACTGGTGTTCTACTTCTGTTTTATATTAAGAAGCAGTGTCTGTTCTTCTTGGAAACCTGAGAACACGGATGGCGGTATCCCACTACACATTGCAATCTCTTCTCCCCGATAATTCAATTTGAATCTCTATCCATTTCACTGCCTTATAACATTGTCAAGCTGCTCTTACTGCTAAAGCATTTCTCTTTCTGTTCAGCTGAAATCTACCCTCCTATAACTTCAGCTAATTAGATCTACTCTGGCAGCAGAGAACATGTCTTGACCCTGTTCCATGTGACAACACTTCAGGTCTTTGGAAAGTGGCATCATTCCCACCCACCTCCCAGTTTTATCCAAGCTAAATGTTCCTGATCCCTGCCATTTTTCCTCATAGGATTTGTTTTCTATTGCCCTGACCATCTTCATCCATCTCCTTAGAACCCTGTCTAATTTGTCGATAATATATCAATCCATCTAGCACTGCAGATGAAGTCTGAGTAGTGTAGAATAAAGCAATATTTATCTATCTATCTATCTATCTATCTATCATCTATCTATCTATCATCTATCTATCTATCTATCTATCTATCTATCTATCTATCATCTATCTATCTATCTATCATCTATCTATCTATATCTATCTATCTATATCTATCTATCATCTATCTATCATCTATCTATCATCTATCTATCTATCTATCTATCTATCATCTATCATCTATCATCTATCATCTATCATCTATCATCTATCTATCTATCTATCTATCTATCTATCTATCTATCTATCTATCATCTATCATCTATCTATCTATCATCATCTATCTATCTATCATCTATCTATCATCTATCTCTGGCAGCACACGATTTCCATTCTCATCCTGGGGCAAAGTTCTCAACTCGAGGTAACTCTTCCAGGTTAGCAGAAGAGTTTGTAACCTGAAGCGTTTGTAACCTGAGGCATTTGTAACTCGAGGTACCTCTCTCTCTCTCTCTCTCTCTCTCTCTCTCTCTTTCTCTCTCTCTCTCTCTGTGTGTGTGTGTGTGTGTATTTCTTGTGACCTGGAACCTGTGGTTCTGTTAATGAAACCTAAAACCACATTAGCCTTTTTCACAGCTGCATCACACTGCTGACTCATGTCAATGCTGACTCATGTCCAGTTTGCAGTTGTCCTGGATATAGGGAAAGCAAAAGCCAAGATTTTGCATTGACTTCTATAATAAAATCAACTAAAAATCCTATATTATTATTAAAGACGATTGCACGTAAACACTTTTCTCAGGTCAGATTTATAAAACCACCTATATGTGAACTTTGCCTACTCTCCAACACTTTAAAGCTTATCACAAAAGCATGACAGCCATTTTCATTGCTGTGATCTCACACATTTTTGCACTGTGGTAACCCCCTAAAAAAACAAAAACAAAAAACTTTTTCAGGCTCATTGTCCAAAAACACACATTTTAGCGCACCAAGCAAAAGCAAAATCTATATCTATATATCTATATCAATATCGATATAGATAGGTCCCTGGGTTGGTACAGCAATTAAAAAATACAATATTAAAACAGTTTAAAACTACTTCAATCAAGAGAATAGAATGACCCCTGAAAATATCTCTCTCAGGTGTCAGAGGCCAGGGCTGCCACCCATTGAACTTCTGAGGGCAGTGGAACTACCAAGATGGTACCACATCTGCCATCAGAGGGGAGCTATAGAGAAGAGGTTCACTTTCAGATGTTTCAGGCCTAAGTCATACAGGGCTTTAAACATGAAGATGGCTTGCCATTCTTTAGGAGATGGGAATCCAAGATGTATTCAACCCTTTCACAAAAGAAGTGTTGGATCCCACCACAGTGTGACCAGAAAAAGGAAGAAGAATCCAACAGGAGTCACAGATCTGGTGATCTACTGAAAAAAGGAGGCTTCATTTCTCTTGTCAGCTGACCCAAGGGAGGGATATAAAGGAGTGGAAATTAAGAGAAGCATCTTTAGATGAGGGTGAAGAGGGAAGAAGTTGGGTATGCTGACCTAGGATTTGGCTTCTGATCTGAAACATTTCTAAAAAAACGTAAGTGGTTTAATAAAAACACCCTGTAACCACAGAGTCAGGAAGAAGCTCCTTTGAGAGCTCTTTGGTGCTTTCCAAGGGTTGGGAAATGCAATGTACCTCCTGTTTATACTTGCCACCAGGCAGTTGATACTGATACCTTTGAAGCTGGTTCAAGGAGAGGAGGATTCGGTGCTGAGAAAGTGACCCTGTGATCTCTCATGTGATCTAAAGGGAGCTGGTCTTCAAGCAGTTAGTCAGGACTCACAATTGGACGTTCCAACCTAAGGTGGATCACAAATGTGGCACCATCAGCACTGTTGTTGTTGTTGTTGTTGTTGTTGTTGTTGTTGTTGTTCTTCTTCTTCTTCTTCTTCTTCTTCTTCTTCTTCTTCTTCTTCTTCTTCTTCTTCTCCTCCTCCTCCTCCTCCTCCTCCTCCTCCTCCTCCTCTTCCTCCTCCTCCTCCTCCTCCTCCTTCTCCTTCTTCCTTCTCCTCCTCCTCCTCCTCCTCCTCTTTTGCTTGTTTGGCTTTCTTTTTCATAGGGCACCTGACCATCCTAAAGAAATAAAGAGAAAAATGGCAAATGCATTTTTTTAATATTAAAAAGTTGTTATTTTCCAGAGCATCAGACTAGTTGATTTGAAGTATTAAAACATATAAACATGGAGGGAGGGAACAATCACACAGCCTATGCTTGTTTCTTTTTTAAAAATAGTAACTACTTTCCATTAAGACTTTTCAATTGCAAAACAGCAGTACATTAACCAACATATCCTACTCTCATTTCAGAGCCAACAACCAATTTTCACTTACCAACTGTCTTTTCAGAGTTGCCAAAGATTGCAAATTCACCCAGAGCTTTACAAAATATTGAGAATTGCTATGACTTTCTCCAACAGCAAAAGAACAAACTATTACTGTATGTTTATCTATTCATTTCATTTAAAAAGAAGTGGGTCCCATGTTGCAATCTGGGATGAAAGGTTGGTGCTGGATCTTAAAAGATGGCATATACAGTGATACCTCAGGTTACATACGCTTCAGGTTACATACGCTTCAGGTTACAGACTCCGCTAACCCAGAAATAGTGCTTCAGGTTAAGAACTTTGCTTCAGGATAAGAACAGAAATTGTGCTCCGGTGGCGCGTCAGCAGTGGGGGGCCCCATTAGCTAAAGTGGTGCTTCAGGTTAAGAACAGTTTCAGGTTAAGAATGGATCTCTGGAACGAATTAAGTACTTAACCCAAGGTACCACTGTACAAGTCTGGCTTCCCTACGCACTGAAACCCTGACCCAAAGTTTATGCAGTTTAAAATTGCCTAGTGAATTAAGGGACTAATGCAAGTATTAAGAAATATCAGAATATCAGAAAGTGGCAGTTACTCTGACAGCTACTGCAGTACAATCAATACATTTTTTTTATTATTTTGCTCCTTTTTGTTTTGAAGTTTCATACCCTGCCTTTAAATTGAATTATCCTCAAGGTGGCTTAGTTTGCAATAATTGCAATCATACAACCTTCACCTGTCAAAGGGGACAGGTCTATGAGTTAGGGTTGCCATATTTCATACAGTGAAAATACAAAAGTTGTTGAGCTCTTTTTGCCATTTTTGAGCTATTTTTATGGGAAATCGGCAGTTGCTAGGAATCACAAGTGTTGTGTTGTTCATGTCCTGTTTGCAGACTTCCAACAGGCCAATATGAGAACAAGAGAGGCATAGCTTCCCCAGCCTTGGCCAGAGGGCGGACTTTGGTTTTTCAGATTTCACCTGTGCCCTGTGCAAGCCCAGAATTCAGCAAACACCTCTCCCCCAACACCTCTCACTTTCCGCTCTGTTCAATTCGCTACTTCGTAGTTGTATCCATTGCAAGGGAACCAGTTGCCTCTGCCTAGGCCTAGGGGAAGAAGGGGCTCCTATAGGTGGAAAGGGGGCTTAATTTCATATTTTCTATTTGCCCCTTTGGCAAGATGTTTCTCTATATGAGTTAAATTGTTTTACAAATCCCATGATTTAAAGACCAAACACAGATACTTTAAAAAAAAATAAAAGAAAAACTGGAGACTGGCAGTGTTGGGTGGAAGATAGACTCAACTAAAGCTTTGTAATAAATAAACCAATAACGTCCTTAATCAGAGACACATGGCGAGAAAATGGATGACATCAGCAAGGCTGGAACTGCTGCTAGCAGGAAAATAAGGTTCTGTAATACCATCTGAATGGTTTGAGATCTATTTGTGGTGATTCAGCATCAAAGCCACTATGTTATGTAGCAAATATTGAGATTCAGGCTGCAATTCTATACTAACTTGCTTGGGAGTAAGCCCTATTTAGTGCTGTGCTTTTAGTTCTAAGTAGACACGTATACGCGGGTGGCGCTGTGGGTTAAACTACAGAGCCTAGGACTTGCCGATCAGAAGGTCGGCGGTTAGAATCCCTGTGACGGGGTGAGCTCCCGTTGCTCGGTCCCTGCTCCTGCCAACCTAGCAGTTCGAAAGCACGTCAAAGTGCAAGTAGATAAATAGGTATTGCTCTGGCGGGAAGGTAAACGGCGATTCTGTGTGCTGCTCTGGTTCGCCAGAAGCGGCTTAGTCATGCTGGCCACATGATCCAGAAGCTGTACGCCGGCTCTCTTGGCCAATAAAGCCAGATGAGCGCTGCAACGCCAGAGTCGGGCACGACTGGACCTAATGGTCAGGGGTCCCTTTACCTTTACCTTAGACACGTATAGGCTTGCACTGTCAGTTGTTTGCTTGATAGAACCTTCTTGAATGTATGTGGTAGAGGGCATAAGCTGTCAATCAACTGAGAGTCTGAGCTACTATGGATTTGTCACAGTTTAGAAAAATAAGGGAGAGATCTCTGCAGATATTCCCATTCTCAAGAAGAAACTGAAATAAAAACTGTCCAAGTCAGACATTGATTATGCATCTGTTTTATGATGTTGTGCAAGAGCTTACAACAGACCAGGCTATCTGTAAAGAGGTCTGGGGCCTATCTGACTTCCCTATCCCATAAAATTGACTAGATAAATGCATCCATGCAAGCAACAAATCAACGACTCATATTTTTAATATGTAATTGGCTGATTGTGTTATGCCAAAAGAACAACAAGTCATAAAACGAGCTCAATATATTTACATGCCCATCAGATACAGTCTCCCTTTCCATCACTGTTACTTTCCATCAGACTACATATCTGGAGCATTTTAATTATAGATATCCACAAGAAAGGCAGATTTTTCCTGACCAACCCAGCACATAAAACTTTCATCTAATCCATTTTTATGTCCCAGAAGAAGAAAAGAAGATGGGCAATCAGAGTGTAACAAATAAATATGAAATGAATTTTGATGTTTCCCCAGAAAATCCAAGGCTTTCTTGGTACTGGGGTGAGCCATTCAGGGCAATTAGTAGCCACCCTCTTGTTTCTCCTACATTCTACAAAATGATAAATGGAATAGAGGGCTTGAGACTTTTAGGACTGCTACCAACAGTGCCCAATCAGGGAGTGGGAATGAAGGCTCAGGCTGGCCACTTATGCATCACGAAAGAAGAGAACATCTGCATAAATTTTGCATATGCTAATATATAGGCATAGCTTATGCTGTGTGGGTTATTTCTCCTGGGGTTTTTTAATATATATAATTTTTTATTGAGTTTTCATTTTTCTACATATCAAATTAAACATTTTACAAACCCAATGACTTCCCTTCTTCTCCTTCCATGGTTCATATTACATATCATAGTTTCCTGCATATGTTACTATAACCATTCAAATCAATATTTTCCACTTTTACATCAATCAACTATTTATTTCTCCTGTTTTTATGATATGCATTAGAATTGTGTATTTATGTTTATGGTGGCAAAATTAGTGTCTGTACATTTACATTCCCTCAGAACTGTTCCTTCAGAGCTGTCTACGAAGTGTCATAAAATTCCCCACACTGGTTCCGACTGGTTATAACAAAGAAAATTAATCTTGAAGAGCTCGCTTTTGCTAGCTGTTGTTGCCTGAAATGAATGTGTTGCTAAGAAAATCATGAAGGGTATAAATTTTATAAGATTGCACAGCTTTGCATATCCTGCATTTTTTTTAAAGAGACTCCCTACATGGTGATCTAAGATGTGGGATACCTATGTAAACTCTACTCCTACGTGTGGTCCTGAAAGGAAAGCTAATATTTTGCGGTATTAATTGGTCCCCACTGAGATGCCATCATTTGATCCCTCTATGGAAAGTACTACTACTACTTAGGTCAAAACCACAGACCCACTTTAGCAGCCAAGCAAGAATGTCTGTGGTTTTGCTTTAGGAACATGATGAAGCTTGCAACAGCCTTCAAGCAGGTGAATAATCTAGCTAAGTCATTGGGTCTACATGCGGCTAGGGGAACAAACCTACTGTGGTTCAGTACTGAATCAGGACCCAAATTCCTCTCGTATTTCAGCATACAGACAGAATGACAGAATGAGGATAATTACTTAATTGCTCCTCCCCCTTAATATTCCCCAGGCACCATACAAACTGCCCACACAATTCTCAACAGTGTGGGTCTGTATGATAGCTCTACTCATTCTTCATTCATCTGCTTTCACTGAAGAACCTGCATTCAGATACCCAGCAATTTTAAATTCATTGGGACCTTGTTTGAGTACCTAAAAGAACAGCACCTTTGTGGTTCCAAAGAGAAAGTTCACATTTTGTCATCCTTTGACAAATCTTCCAATTGGTGTGGCTGCTCTTCCTAAGGCTTATCGGTCTCATATTATTACATGTGTACGGTATCACTGCAAGTTCCGATATTAGATTCAGCATTTAGAGTCCCTTATAGCTTTTTACCAGGGATGTGGGTGGCTCTGTGGGTTAAACCACAGAGCCTAAGACTTGCCGATCAGAAGGTCGGCGGTTCGAATCCCCGCGCCGGGGTGAGCTTCCGTTGCTCGGTCCCCGCTCCTGCCAACCTAGCAGTTCGAAAGCAAATCAAAAGTGCAAGTAGATAAATAGGTACCACTCTGGCGGAAAGGTAAACGGCGTTTCCGTGCGCTGCTCTGGTTCGCCAGAAGTGGCTTAGTCATGCTGGCCACATGACCTGGAAACTGTACGCCGGCTCCCTCAGCCAATAAAGCGAGATGAGCATTGCAACCCCAGAGCCGGTCACGACTGGACCTAATGGTCAAGGGTCCCTTTACCTTTACCTTTATAGCTTTTTATCATTGTGAAAACAAGTTTTAAAATCTACAGGCTGTGCCTATACATTGTCCGCATGTATAGGAGGGAATTGCATAGCAAGCCATCCCTTACGGCTTTTCAGTGCCTGCTCAGACAACAACATCCACCATCCCAAACCTTTACAGGCACCTCCAGACTAATAGTATTTTGCAGGAGGGATTCAGGTGCATATAACAATTAAAGTAGATTAATTGTGTCATCCTGGTGCAACAACTCCACTTTTAAAAAAGCAAGCAGACTTCTTGCAGTTAGGAAAACGAAAGCATTGAAAAGTGTGGCATGAACAAATGACTAACATTAAGATGTGAAAACACCCGACAAGCAAATCATGATGAATGTTTGTTGTCATATAGCTGCCCCACAAACAAATCAGAACAAATGCATAACACAACCATAGAATATTAACACGAGAAAATGAGGATGAATGCTCAATAAATAAGTCATCTAGATGATCCCTCTGTCTGCCCCATGTCTATGGCTGATTTTGGTCAACATAATAAAAGACAAAGCCCTTCCAGACTGAATAGATATTGTGATGCAACATTTATGAGCCTTAGTAATTAAGACTTGAGGTTAGCCAGAGACATGCTGAGATAAGCCATAGAAGAGCTCTCTTCAGAAATGTATGTATGGTTCTAGAATTAAATCAGCAGCTGACTCCAGAACATTTTAACATAGAAAGAGACAAGGCCTTAGCACTGTCTCCTCACGCAGAAACATCTTCTACCCAGGGCTTTGCTTTCATCCAGAACTCACTGGAACTCGGTTCTGGCACCTCTCAGGCAGGTGCCATTGCCATTCTAAGAGAACGAGGGAGCTGTTCATGGTGACATCTGGCACCTCTTTTTCTAGAAAAATAGCACTGCCTCTACCAATGCTGCTTCTTTTTTTGATGGACATCATTTTAAGGAAGAGTTCTGTGTAACGCCAAAGCTTATCTACCACATTTTGAAAATTGGTTGGTCTTTGCAGAGAGATTCCCCACCTCCCCCCACTAACTAAAGTTTAAATGTGTGCCCACAAACTCACTGCTGCGTTAAGGCTGAAGTGTGAAGAGTGCAGTCCTAACTGTGGGGTGTGTGTTCTGGCTGGGATGGGTAGGGGCTTGCATTTGTGTAGACTTTTTTCTTTACTGCGTGGACATTTACTTTTAAAAATACCCCTCCATTGCTTCTAGTGGGATGGAGAGAGAAGCTATATTATATTTCATCTCCAGGCTGTAGATAGGAACCCTCTGGGGTCCCTCTAAAAATGAATGGGTCTTGGATTCAGTAGATCCAGGACAACCTCTGCAATGGCTCTCTGAAGACAGTTCGGAAACTTCAGCTAGTACAGAATTCAGTGGCCAGGTTGCTCACTGCACCGACTGTATTGGCTACCAATTAGTTTCCAGGCCTGAATCAAAGTGCTGGTTTTGACCTATAAAGCCTTAAATGGCTCAGGACTGCAATACCTCAAGGACTGCCTCTTTCCATATGAACCTTCCTGGACCCTGAGATCATCTTCTGAGGCCCTCCTTTGTGTGCCTCCTCCTCAAGAGGTCCAGAGGGTGGCAACATGAGAACGGGCCTTCTTTGTAGTAGCTCCCCGTCTGTGGAATGCTCTCCCCAGGGACGTTTGCCTGGCACCTTCATTACACACTTTTAGGTGCCAGGCAAAATCGGTCCTTTAACCAGGCCTTTGATTGATCTGATTGACATTCTATACCTTTTTAAAATGGGACGCGGGTGGCGCTGTGGGTAAAACCTCAGTGCCTAGGGATTGATGATCGCATGGTCGGCGGTTCGAATCCCCACGGCAGGGTGAGCTCCCGTCTTTCAGTCCCAGCTCCTGCCCACCTAGCAGTTCGAAAGCACCCCTAAGTGCAAGTAGATAAATAGGTACCGCTTTATAGCAGGAAGGTAAACGGCGTTTCCGTGTGCTGTGCTGGTGCAGGCTCGCCAGAGCAGCTTCGTCACGCTGGCCACGTGACCCGGAAGTGTCTCCGGACAGCGCTGGCCCCCGGCCTCTTAAGTGAGATGGGCGCACAACCCTAGAGTCGGACACGACTGGCCCGTACGGGCAGGGGTACCTTTACCTTTACCTTTTTTAAAATGTAGCTCTTTTTTGGGGGGGGGGAGTGTTATTGGGTTGTTGTTTTTATTTTTATTATATATATTGTGGTTTTTATGTTGATCTTTTCTGTGAACCGCCCTGAGACCTCCGGGTATAGGGCAGCATATAAATTCCATTAATGATAATAATAATAATAATATTCAGGGGGAATAATGGTGACTATTGCCTCCAAAGAACTAGCAGTAGTAGCGCTATGCCTGGGGAGATACTCGTGGGTGTAGCAGGGTCTTATGTTGCAGATGTGCCGCTTCAGCTCTTCTGTACCAGAGGTAAAGCGCTTCCATGTCTTGCCAATGCCCTCCGGCCATCTGATCTGGGGATGTTAAGTAAAACAAGAATGAGCAGCATGTTCTCTGCATATATTTTAAATATGACATGACTTCTCCAAACGTTAAATACAGTATTCCCTTTCTATGTATGCACTATATCGTGTGTCTGACGTAGAGCATATAGGGAGAGGGGATGGAATTAGCTGTCAGGAATTTTTTCCTGAAGAAAATATATATCTAGCATCTATATGTTGAATTCTGTTTGGTAAATAGGGAATATTGTTTTGAGAGGAATGTAACCAGCATTCATTATGTTTTGACTCAACATGCTTCATGGGGAGTACAGGAAGTGGCGCAGACTGAAATATTCCCCTATGTTATCTGACCTGTAAAAACTTGGCTGCAGTCCAAAGCTGCAGTTTTTAATCACACAACACTCACATTGACTAGGGGTTTGGACCCTAACATCACCTTTTGATTCAGTAGATGTTCCATGTGAATTATGGCAGCAAATAAACGCGGAAGATCATTTATCTGTATGTCTGCCTGGAAAGTAAGAAGACCGCTGATACGTTAAGATCCTTTTATTAGTCAACCTCTGCCTATAAGAGTTTTAAAAAGGTGTTTCCCATCTGACCTCTCTGTTTTGGAGGAATGGGTGTAACCAAGAGGGGCTATTTTATGCAGTTAACATCATATAGAGCAACATTCCTCAGCCTAGTGACTTGCAGATGTTGTAAGACTCCAACTCCCATCAGCCCCAGCCAGCATGTTCAACAGTCAAGGATGATGGGAGCTGTAGTCTGGCAACATCTGGAGGGCATCAGGCTGCAGACAGAGAGAGAGCACTCACATGAAGTCATTGCTCATGGCAGGAATAGATGGAAGGTTTTATCAGAGCTAGTTCTGTTTCCTTCTTTGCATCTCAAAAACACAGAAATGGAAGGGATAAATGGCATGTCTGTCATTTTGATTAGATGCATGAGACAGTCCTGAACATTCTACATATCCTGTTCACATCTGACACCATTCAGATATGATGAAAACTTGTGTCTGCTGTCAATTAGCCGTCCGCTCCCCACCCCACAAATTCCCTGTTCAGAAGTGAGAGATGTAAGTAGTGGAGAAATACCAGTCACTACATGCATGGCCAATACTCATGTATTTAGAGCATTTATAGCCTGCTTTCCAAATTATGTTAAATTCCCAGGGCTGGGAACAACAGAACAACATATAAAAGTACAAGGAAAAAGTACAAACTCATAAAACCGTAAGAGCTCAAAAGCTGTCAAATAAAATAGCAAACCACTAAAAGGCACAAAGACACTATGTAAACTGATATGGATGAAACAGAGGATTAAGACCGTTCCATTTAAAAACTAGGGGTGCGCATTGGATGAGGATGAATTCTAAGCTAAAGTGAGCTGCCTTGGGAGGACTTAGAGCTTGTCAAAGTTGAAATGAGATCTGTATGAGGCAGCTTGAGTGAAAGGGGTACCTCTGAAGTGCTTCTTGAACCCCTAGTGATCCAGATCATTTTTTAAAAAAAAACACCTGGAAATATGTCTGATAAAATCAAAGGCACTACTCCTTATCTCAGACCATAAAAATAATCCCGGGTTAAGTATAGGATTGCAGTCTTAATGCTGTATGAGTGCTGAACAGAAGCTTCCAGAGAAGAAACAATATCTACGCTGCAATCCTCTGTTTATCCCACAGTAAGCTCTATTGCTCAATGGGCCTTCCTTTTGAGTAGAATTGTATAGAATTCCACTGTTATAGCCATAAATGTTCAGATGCAGCTTATGGAGTTAAACAGTGGAACAAACAGAGGGTTTAGAGAAAGGATATATAGCCAAAAATCTACATTTGTGTTCCCTGTCTGAAATGTATTAATTTGGAGTTACATCACAGCGGTTTTCATTTGAATTTCTAAGCAGCTATGCTTAGGACTGTGGCACAATCTTATTCTTGTTTACTGAGAAGTGAGGTTGCAGAATGTTTACTTTAGAGTAACTCTCACTGAACTCATTTAGCCTTAACTTCTGAGTAAACCTGCATAGGATTATGATGTAAGGTCCATTGAATTCCTCAGATCTGCAGCCTTAGACTCACAACTGTCCTGATTTTCATTTGAGATTTGTGTTCAAAGGTGATTTCATGGATAGAGGTCCAATGCTTTATGAAGTACAGCCCTGGCCCTTTGCATATTTATTCAGGGGTAAGGCATAATTCAGTGTAGCTGCAGCCTTATATATACACAGCCCTTTTTAAATGTACAGTGGTAACTCTGGTTACAAACTTAATTTGTTCCGGAGGTCCGTTCTTAACCTGAAACCATTCTTAACCTGAGATACCACTTTAGTTAATGGGGCCTCCCGCTGCCACCCCGCCACCACACGATTTCCGTTCTCATCCTGAGGTAAAGTTCTTAACCTGAGGTACTACTTCCAGGTTAGCGGAGTCTGTAACCTGAAGTGTTTGTAACCCAGGGTGTTTGTAACCCGAGGTACCACTGTAGTTTTTAAGATCCTGTGTCCAATTCTAGATGTCACCAATTAAGAGGATCTCGGGTAGGTGGAACCAGTAAAAGGTCCTGAAATCCTGGAAAGAGCTACCTCTGGGCAGGGCACACCATATTCAATCAATAACCTGATTCAGAAGTATAAGGCGTCTATATGTTTATGCTGTGCAAGCCTACCCTATCACTTTCAATGCAAATATAAACAGGCCAGTTTTGCATGTTTGGCTTTGCATGGCGGAAATGAGTGGGAGGGTTCCCCTCATCTTGAAAGGAGCTCTGTTCTTGCAAGCTTCCTTGGAGAGCGTTTGGGGGGAAGCCTATGTTTTCCCTGAAAGTTCTCGTTCCTGGCTTGTCGACGTCGCTGGCTGCATTCTGACGGTCTTGCGTTTCTGTGCACTGCAGATAGGGAATGGTATTTTCTTTGGCTCCACATGCATGGCTGAAGTGACAGGGAATGCAAGTTTATGCGATGCCCTTTGTTCATGCAGCAGGATGTTATAAATTGCATTGAAGAAATTCATACAATTTTGCAGCAATCGATGAGAGGTCCGCTCATCTTCCCTGGTGGGTGGCGTTGCAGCCAGGCACCCAGGACCTCTCAGTGATCCGTCTGGGGGCTGAAGGATGCCGCCTTCATCATGCTTACTCCTGGCCACGTCATGCGCCCAGCTGTCCAATCAGCATGGCCGGGGACATGAGGCATTGGGTAAGCTTTTGTTTGAGGGGAAGTTGTAGCCGCTGCCTGCCCCTCCTCAATAAGGGTATCCTGTTAAAGCGATCTGGGTGTGTGGATCTTGTCCAAAGCCTGGATGTGGGCTAGGGTCATACCATGACCCTAACGGGGACCCTGCGGGGTGCCCCGATTTGACGTATGTCATAGGGCTTCCCCCTATTGGTGGTTTACCCTTAGTTAGATTCCCTGAAGACGGGCAGGAGTTGGAATATAGCCTGGTTTTCACCCAATGCCGAAGCCAAACACATCTGTAGCCAATAAAGTTGTGGCCTAATTTATCCCATAAACCTACATATTCGTCTCCATGTGTTTATTATCTAAGGGAACTGCGGGGCCCAGGGCCTTGGCACACAATTTCATCAAGCTTGCGGGGTTAATGCTAAAGTGCTTCTGCCCATGAGCCTGCTATTCTGCTGGCTTCGGGCACCTGGCCTGTTGAATGCTGACTGAGGCAGTTCAGGCTAGACAAGCCCTTCTGTAGGCAATTACAAGCCAGGCGAATTCAAAACCAGGAAACTCAGAAAATCCCGGTGCCATTGCTTGTCAAAATTCTTAGTGGCTCACATCCTGTTCATGTGGTGCTCTTGCTATGATCTCTTTCAGGCATAGGCAAACTTGGCCCTCCAGATGTTTTGGGACTACAACTCCCAACATCCCTAGCTAACAGGACCAATGGTCAGGGGTGATGGGAGTTGTAGTTCCAAAACATCTGGAGGGCCGAGTTTGCCTGTGCCTGATCTCTTTCCTTCCAGTTCCATTGTGAAGATTGCTATGTTGCACCAAGCCACCATTGCTGGTGCAACTTCAGCAAACTTCAACTGACTGCCTGGTAATACAAGTCCCAACCTATTCTCATCTCATCCTTCGGGAGGATTTGCCTGTTAATTTTAGCCCCTGCTTTGGTGATACAGTGTGGGAAGTCCTTTCAGTGGGATTCCTCCAGAGTAAGCGTCATGCAGGTGCCTGCCTTGATCACACCTTTAGCTCATGTACAAATTCTCTAAACCTACCAAGTCCAATATGTGAAAACGATATTACTGTTTAACCCACATAATTAATGATTCCTGGATCGGAAATGCCAAGGTTGGCACAAATAATAGGATTAGCTCAGTTGTCAAATGTCCAAATGCACCTGGTTTGTCTTTTAAAACACTGGAAGGAGCAAACTTGCTGCATTCGTCCTTTTACCTTCTACCGTCAGGTAGGGGATTTCCATTTCTGTTAAATCCTTTCTTTGGCACAGCCAGCGTTGCTCATGCTAGGAATTATTTTCTTTGTCTTTTATCCAGTGTGGGTCTTGCTTTCCTCAGTGCCGTATGAGTCATTCCACCTTCCTTTCTCAGGAAAGTGGAACTCCCTTTTCTGGTGTCAGCGAAAAGAAAAACAAAACAAAACTGGTAAGCCACATGCTACCAACGTCCCATCCCCCCCCCCCATTTTCTTCAAGAGGAATTTGGAACAATCATCTTGAATTTTGTAAAGAATTCAATGATTTCTTGAACGGTGGGCTTGAGATCTTACAATACTTTTGAAGTATTGGGCCACTGGCATGATTCATGAGACTCTTATTTTCCTACTCTGAGGCAAATGCTAACTAGATGCAGCGCTGTCACTGATTCTCAGAATCATCTGTTTTAGGATATGAATTTGTCAGCTTGTAATGCTTACATATACTGAGAATTGAATATTATTTCCCCTGGAAGAACTTATCTTAGGGTTGCCATATTTCAAAAAGTGAAAATCCAGAAGTCTTTCATGAAAGTTGAAAATTGCGTGTGGAGGTTCCCAAGCCACCCCTCAAAATAATTCACAAATCACACATAATTTTTGTTTAAGGTTTTTGGCATAATTTTGGCCACAACTTTATTAAATACATAATCTGTGAGTGGTTGCTTAGGCACTGGTTATGACTATCTGTCCCCCCGCCTGGGACAGAACTGACTATCCGAACTCCCTCAGAAGCCAGTGAAGGGAAAACAATATTGGGGATCAGTTGAGCTGAGCGACAGTCCCTCACTGTTCACCCAACCTGCTCCCCAAGGCTTGCCGGCCCTGGTCCCATTTCAGGGATTGGATGAAATCGTGGCAAGCCCCAGGATTCCCTTAACGGAATTCCCTTCCACACCACCATTGAAGGGGCAGGCCCAGCCTATCCTGACCCCCCCTCCACCAATTTTTTATAACCAATGCCTAACCACAACCTTACAAGTTGTGATGAATTGCTAAGTAGTAGACAAAAACCAAATGGCACCAGCCAATCAGCCAAATGGACAAAATTCCTACTAGGCCCCTGCCCCAACGGCAGACGACCCCATGACAGGCATAGCAAGGCCAACCGGAACACAGGGCGGGTGGGTGGGTGATCCGATGCACTCAGCGAAAGAGAAAGCAAAAGCGGAGTGCCCCAATATTTAAAGCCTTTGGTCCCGCCCACCCAATTTGCAACATGCAATTTGCCCCAGCAACCCGGTCATCCAATCGTTGCATCAGGCATTCACCATTTAACCTGCCTGGCAACAGAGGGTTGGCAGACCCCACCACAACACGTGCTCTCATTTCAGGGAGAATATGCTTTGTCAAAATCTACACTACTGACATGGGCTGCCATACACCTGGATTTCCCCAGTCATTTCAGTGACGCTGTTTGCGAGCGCTGAATGCCGGTTATGTCTGGGGAAATCTGGATGTATGGCAACCCTATCTTATCTGGTCCAGAATTTGCAGTCAACTGCATGCTGGCTAACTAGGCTGCAATACAGGCTCATGCACACTGCTGTGGCTTCAACCACTTGCCTCTTGCCATCTGGTCTCCCTTTCCTAATCCATCCCTTGGCAGGGGGCACATGCATTTAAGATGCCATGCCAACATTGCCTGCTGTTCTTCTCTTCACCTGTAGCCTGCCGGTTTGCTCCTCAAAGTGTGCTCCCATGTGCCAGACTCAGCAAGCTGCCATTCTGGGATGCTGCCAGTAGCAGATGGTGCGGAGAGGCTGTGTCACTTACCTGACCTCTCTCTGGTTGAGTCACTGCTGCATACCAAGATGAAGAGAGGTAGGGGTAAGGTAGCAGGGATGTCAGTGCAGTGCAAATGCATCAGCAGGAGCATGGGACTGGCTTTGCCATCTTCTTTGGAGATTATTTTCAAACACTGATAAACAAAGTTGTTGGGCTTTTTTAATAGAAGACTGGGGTCATCCAACAAAGTTGAATGGCAGAAAATTTAGGCTAGACAAAAGGAAATACTTCTTCACACAGAGACAGAATAATTTGGCCCGAATAAGGAAATTTTGTCCATGGTATGGTTATTTCCCACCTAGAGATTTTGAAACTATTTGCAAAATTTTGCACCCTATTTGCAAAATTTAACAATTCCAAAATATGGATGTGCTTTTGCTCTTGCAGGATTCAATATACTGCCTTCAGCTGCACTTGAGGGTCGATTTCAAAAAAATTCTGCTGGAAAAATGGTTATGTCCATGTAGAGATGGCAGTATTGTATCAGGGGCTCATGTGCTTCGGGCTTGCACTCTTTATAAAGATCTGAGGAGTGAGGTTATTACCCCTCTACTATTGTCCATGCTGGGTCACTCAGCCATTGCTACAGTGACCTTTCTTCTAGCAGATCAAGATGATCGTTGTTGTTGTTTAGTTGTTTAGTCGTGTCCGACTCTTCATGACCCGATGGACCAGAGCACGCCAGGCACTCCTGTCTTCCACTGCCTCCCGCAGTTTGGTCAAACTCATGCTGGTAGCTTCGAGAACACTGTCCAACCATCTCGTCCTCTGTCGTCCCCTTCTCCTTGTGCCCTCCATCTTTCCCAACATCAGGGTCTTTTCCAGGGAGTCTTCTCTTCTCATGAGGTGGCCAAAGTATTGGAGCCTCAGCTTCAAGATCTGTCCTTCTAGTAAGCACTCAGGGCTGATTTCCTTCAGAATGAATCGGTTTGATCTTCTTGCAGTCCACGGGACTCTCAAGAGTCTCCTTCAGCACCATAATTCAAAAGCATTAATTCTTTGGCGATCAGCCTTCTATCAAGATGATCAGGTGACAGCAAAAACTGCAAGGTTTTTAGTGGGGGCAATTAGAATAAGATCTATTATTTGATTATTGATGTAAACCTCCCAAATGTATTTTGTATAGTTAAGTTTTTACCTCTATCATCAGTATATCTTATTTTATTTTATTGCTATGGCTAGTGACTGATGCAAATTAAGACTCTTCTGATCTGATCTTCTTCGCACAGCATATACAGAGTTTGGTACCTTAGGATGCTGGCTGCCTCCCTGGAAATTTGATTCAAAAGCAATGCATTGGATAGTTTGTCTGTATCTCCAGCTATGTTCAACCTGTGTATTTGTAAATAAACTAAATATTACAATTTCCAGAGGGGTAGCCAGGTTGCCCAGGCAGGCACAATCTGAGGCCCTGCAAAAGCGGTGAAGTAACTGAGACGGGACACAGGTGTTGGGTAAAACCAAGCCAAAACTTTATTAACTACAGCAGAAAGTTGGGTTTCCATGGCAGTAGGGCAAGGATCCAGTTCCTCATTCCACTCAGCCCTTGCTGTTGGAATGACCCTCTGTCATGATTGGGACATGCCCAAACTCCTTCCATGGGAATCCCCCAGAGTTGAGCCCTGGCATGGAGCAAGTCAACTATCCAGGGTCTCACTGGGTGACCATGTTGAAAGATTCCAGCTGGGCAGAGGCCCAAAGCTGTACTTCTTCCCTTTTCCACCATTCCTGGAGGTTGTGCAATACCAGATCGATGCATAGTAAGGTCCCTTAGCATCCAAATATCAACCCATATCGGTTCACACCCTTGCAAGAGAAGTGGAGGTAAAGCAGAAGAATAGCTATAAGATGGTTTAAGCAAGTACAGATTAGTTGTCAAGGATCACCTCTCCTATCAGTTGTGACAATAACCTCACAGTGGCAGGCAAGCTGGGAGAAGCCCATCAAGTGCTTGCTGTCATTAGAACTGATTGCATGAACTCAACCTTACCCTAAGGCTGGTCTATCAGCAACTGCAGTTTAAAGAAAAGGTGAGGTTGGGGCAGAGTGGATCTTGCTTGAAAAATCAGTGTTTATTTTTTCAGATCCATATGAATTTGTGCATCATCAGCTGCATTTTCCACATTTTCCAATATCTACTTCAGAGGGTTTTCTGCCCTCCTCCCTACATGCTAGACTTTTTCTTCTCCCGTCTTTTCCCACACACAAATATCATTGTAACTTTGTCTAGATGGTCTTCTCTGTAATCTTTACAACTAGGGTTGAGACTGCCAGGAATTCTTGGAACCATGTTTCTTCAAAGGTTCTTTGTTCCTTATTTCTGACTCATCAGTTCTTGGCCTGTCGAATACAATGAGATCAGGATCAGGATCCCAGTGAGGTAGCGTCTTAGATGTGTGAGTCAGACTGTGCCACTCTAACACTCATGTGAATAAAATGCCAACCTTCCGAACATCTGTGCCCTGTCTCAATAATTTTTCAATTGCAGACATCAAGAAAAAAACATGCAATAAAAGCTGAAGCATCTTTTCATTTGTCTGATGAAGAGGGGTGACAGCCATAGGAAACCAACAGGGACATTTTTTTCTACTCCTCCACATATTTTGAGGTTAGAAGTGTTATTGAAATGGAAAGAACAAAAGCAGTTGGTGATGCCAGCCAGCAGACCAGGAGCCTCAGGGATGAAATGATTAAGGTAGAGAAGCTAAAAACTGGTAAGTGGATTAGACACAGACTTGGTTCAAATCCTAATTTAGCAGTATATTTCCTACTTAACTGGCCATCAAACACAAGGTGTTAAGAGAACATGTAAAATAACAACATATAAACATGAGTCAGACCGTTGGTCTGCATAGCTCAACATTTTCAACTCTGGGGTTGGGGAACCTGATACCCTCCAGTTGTTGTTTGACTTCATCATCACTGACCCTGGTCTACTGCAACTGGCAGCCAGGTCTCAGGTAGAAGTCCCACCTGAGATCCTCTGCAACTGGAGCTACCAGGGAGCCACTGAATGAAAAACTGAAGCTGTACCGCAGTTTGGAGAACTTGAAGCTGCCCTCAGTTGAGCCTGGCCATTGGAAGTCCCTGGAAAGCTGCCCATGAAGGAATGTGGCCCTTGAGCTTAGAGAAGATCCCCGCCTCCTATCTATGGCCATACCACCTGGCTGTATCAGAGATGGACAGGTGTGGCGATATGGGCCCCCTCCACTGCTCTAGCTGGGGCCAAGCACCACACTCTTGAAGGAAGGTAAAATAAAATGTTCAAGGACCCCTGGACGATTAAGTCCAGTCAAAGGTGACTATGTAGTTGAGGTGCTCATCTCGCTTTCAGGCTGATGGAGCCATCGTTTATCCACAGACAGCTTTCTGGGTCATGTGGCCGGCATGACTGAACTGCTTCTAGTGAACGGAACACCGTGACAGAAACCAGAGCACATGGAAATGCCATTTACCTTCCCGCCACAGCAGTACCTATTTATCTACTTGCACTGGCGTGCTTTCCAACTGCTAGGTTGACAGGAGCTGGGACAGAGCAACGGGAGCTCACTCCACTGTGGGGATTCGAACCGCTGACCTTCTGATCAGGAAGCCTAAGAGGCTCAGTGGTTTAGACCACAGCGCTAAATGTGCTTTGGGTGTGCTTTAAGCCTATAGTGTGTATGCAGCCTAAGAACTGGAACTTGACTGCCCGATCCTGTGCCTATTTCTCAGAAATAAGTCTCACTGGGCTCCCTGGGATTTGCTTCATGTAACCCTGCATAAATTTGCCCCCTTCCCTCATTATTCCTTTTTTTTTACTTTAACATCAGCTATGTTGTTGTAAGGCATTATTTTTGTAAACTTGATTTGAGCACATTGGCAGAGGAGTGTAAATCTAGTAAATAAATACTCGCCCACCCCTTCATTCCTGCTTCATGTGCTTCTCTTTGAAGAAGGGGAGCACAAAACCAGACTGGTTGCTCTTAATCACAAGTGACTTATGAAATGACAGCATTTAGCTAATCTGGTTTAACCGCTAAAGCCTTCCCACAGGAGAATAATGAGTGACTAGACCACCTTCCAGAGCTGTCTTTAATATCCATTCTGAATTCATTAAAGTCTTGTGATCTGAGGAGGACCTTTCGCTGTCCTTAATTTCACTGAGGTTGACTCCACATCCTGGCCTGACAGGACAACAAATGTGTGGGTTATATAACAGAGTCTCCGTACATCTGCTGGAAATGGAGGGCCTTTCGGTATACATGCTGTCCTGCAGGCGAGGGAAATCCTAGTTTGTGACCCCGAGGTTTCTGCTTTGAGTTTACCCAAAGAAAATTCCTCCTTTGTTTCAGATGTGAGACTGCAAGAAAGTGGTTCCCCGGGGAGCGAGTTTTTACATGAGTTCCTTCAGCTCGGAACAAGTTCCCATAAAATATTTTTTGAATGAATAAACCATCTCGCTTCCTACATTAAAATTCCTATACCTAAGGTAAATGAGGCTCTCTTTTCCTTTTTTAAAGAACAAAAATAAAAGGGCTAAGCAATGTGACAATTAACCAAAGTCACAGAGGACCTTGTAAAGAATTATAGAAAAAATATACTGAGAGGATCTTGCCATTCTCCCCCTACCTTAGGCAACTTAATTGGGAAATATCGAAAGAAAACCACAAAGTATTTTTTTAAATGAAAACATAAATAAATAAATATGAGGGGGGAGAGTGAGGGCAAATGTACGCACACGGCTGTATTTCTTCCCCACAGGAAATCACTTCCATTTGAAGAGCATTATTAGGGGCAAAGGGAGACATTATTAGTGTGGAGGCAGTTAATGTCCATGATTAGCTTAATCAATTTACCGGTATATGCCACTTTCCCACAGTGTCCAAAGTGGCTTACTACAAACACCCACTTATTATCAAAAAACAACATTTGGGGTGGGGTGGGAGCAGCTTACAAAACATACCAAGACTTTAAAATTAGAATAAAAACCAAGAACAAGAAATGCAACGGGGTGCAATTACAGGGACCATAGCTTCATGCTTTGCAAGCAGAAGGTTAAAGGATCTTATTTAGCAGGACTGAGTATTATCTCTGTGAGCCATGGGAGAGATGGTTGGGGTAGGCAGTACCAGCCGCGGATGGCAGGGTAGATTGGAAGCACTTGCCTGATCTCCTGACGACGGAGTTGTTGTTGCTTATTGGGAAGGAGAGCACGATGGGCAAGGCACCAGGAAGGTCAGTGCAGTGCAAACACTGCCATGTTGGCTCCACCAGTGTGTTGGCACCGCACCAACCTCTCTGTTGCATTGCTCTTCCCATCTTCCTCCTGGTAAACAGCAGTGACTCCCTTGTCAGGAGGTCAATTAAAAGACACAGCCCCACAGTGCTGTTCACTACTGGAAAGTACTAAGGTAAATGCTTTAGGTCAGTAGTGTCAAAGAGGGCCAGATTTGATGAAGTGAATGGTCGTGAGGGCCGACCAGAGGGCCGACCAAGTTGTTAACTTTTTTCTTTTTTTTCTTTTTTTTAAGGATTGAAGTTGTTGAGCTTTTTAAATGGTTTTACCCCAAAGTTGTTGAGCTATTTTTAGGGTTGAACTGGCAGGCCGGATTAGGCCTCCAAAATGGACTTTGGACATGGATGCTTTAGGTATAAAGTATCCATGCCCTGTAGTTGGGGAGAAAAAATTGAAAGTAAAGTGAAACTGCCAACTGATTTATCTGAGAATGGGGAGGAGATGCATTGACAAAGTGAAGGGCATTAAGCATTTAAAATGGTAAAAGGTAAAGGACTCCTGGACAGTTAAGTCTAGTCAAAGGTGACTATGGGGTATGGGGTTGTGGCACTCATCTCACTTTTAGGCTGAGGGAGCCGGCGTTTGTCCACAGACAGCTTTCTGGGTCATGTGGCCAACAAGACTAAACCGCTTCTGGTGCAATGGAACACCATGACAGAAACCAGAGCACACAGAAACACTGTTTACCTTCCCACCACAGCGGTACCTATTTATCTACTTGCACTGGCATGCTTTCAAACTGCTAGGTTTGACAGAGCAACAGGAGCTCACTCCGTCATGCAGATTCGAACTGCTGACCTTCTGATCGGCAAGCCCAAGAGACTCAGTGCTTTAGACCACAGCACTACCTGCATCCCATTAAGCATTTTCCTTCTAACTGGACTATGGTCAAGATCTTGCTGGTGACATTTGTTGTTGTTTAGTCATTTAGTCATGTCCGACTCTTCGTGACCCCATGGACCAGAGCATGCCAGGCACTCCTGTCTTCCACTGCCTCCTGCAGTTTGGTCAAACTCATGCTGGTAGCTTCGAGAACACTATCCAACCATCTCATCCTCTGTCGTCCCCTTCTCCTTGTGCTCTCCATCTTTCCCAACATCAGGGTCTTTTCCAGGGAGTCTTCTCTTCTCATGAGGTGGCCAAAGTATTGGAGCCTCAGCTTCAGGATCTGTCCTTCCAGTGAGCACTCAGGGCTGATTTCCTTCAGAATGGATAGGTTTCATCTTCTTGCAGTCCATGGGACTCTCAAGAGTCTCCTCCAGCACCATAATTCAAAAGCATCAACTCTTCGGCGATCAGCCTTCTTGATGGTCCAGCTCTCACTTCCATACATCACTACTGGGAAAACCATAGCTTTAACTATATGGACCTTTGTTGGCAAGGTGATGTCTCTGCTTTTTAAGATGCTGTCTAGGTTTGTCACTGCTTTTCTCCCAAGAAGCATAGAAAGCCTTAAACAACCTGAAGCCAGGACACTTGGAGGACCACCTTCCCCTGTGTTTACCCAGTCACCCCTAAAATTGTCAGAGAATGCCCTGTTGAAATAATTGGCAAACATCTTATGACATTTCAAGATGTTTAAATGACTTTATTGTACACCGCCATGATTCCCCAACCCATATGAGTTGGCAGGTTACAAACGTTGTTACAAAATAAATAAATTAATAAAAGCATCAAAGGAAGTAGCTCCGTTAGTGCAAGGACTTTTGACTGCGCAATGAAACTTTCTCTTCTCCCCATGTGCCCACTCCTCCCCCCCCCCACCCCCCAAAAAAAATCTGTTCTGGGAGTCCTTCCAGCTCTCCGGAGCAGATTTGGACATGGCACGGGGAAAGGAGAGGGAGGGGGATTTCTGTCGCGCAAATGGAAATCCTTGTGAAAACAGAAGTTTTTAATTGGATGCCACCCTATGGGAGGAATTCAATCTTGTGCGCTGCTGACTGTCAGCACAAGCATTTCGGCTTGCCAGATGGAACGATTCCCCCCTCTGCTCCCCAGTCCAATGTTTTGAGGGGTCTCCAGACACACATACACATCCCGAGCCAACTTTGGAGGGCACACGGGGGTTAGAAGAGGTGGGAAAGCCACATTGCAGAAGCAGAAGTCCTTGCACAGGTACTCAGTTAAATCTCCTACAATATAAACAAACAAACAAACAAACAAACCACCTTGGGGGTCAAAAATGAAGTGTGTGCATATGTCTTAAATAAAAGCAGGCTCTTCTTTAAAATATTCTTTACATCAAAAGATGCCACCCTGTTAAAGTCCTTTCTTTGTATCATGAGAGAGCCAGCAGTTTTCTTTTCCCACCTCTGGTCTTTCTGTGCTGTTGCGCTGGGTGACCCTTACCGTCTCAAGGCCAAGTGACCTTTCTGCATGATTTCTCTTCCGCTTGCTTTTCTTCCCAACTCCAAATTGAAATGGCCTCCCTTTCCCTTTTACGAATCTTTGCCTTCTGGCATTCCCCTGCCTCTGAAAAGCTGCCTCTGACTAAGCTGCAGCTGATGGTAAAGGGTGGAGATGGTAGGTTTTTTTTATGATACCTTATCGGTGGGCCGATACCGTTGTCTCAAAAGCAACTTCTTAATGGCAGCGAGATCTTTGCAAGTTTCTCATGTTACCAGTAATTTGCTTTAGTTGTTAGGCAAATGTGGCATAAGTGCCTGCCAAACTTTCCCCCCCCCCAAAGCCACATCAGAGCCTGCAGAGAATGCTTTATGGCTGCCAGTCTCTAAGCTGCTTAATCCATACAGCATGATATACTCTAGTCTGGGCGGCAGGAAAATCACTACTCCACTATGGGATTGGTTGAGTTTTTGTGCTCCTAACGGAGACTTTGAAGCCTGTCCGATTTTAAACCCAAAAGGCCTGCTTGATTTCAAGCCAAGACTCTTTTCCGATAAGGAAGGCTGGTGAAACTTCTCTATGAGTGTAAGTGTCTTAAAGGAATTTAGCAACAGTTCTTTGTGATAATGGAGTTTTGATGTGCAGTCAAGAGACCTATTAAGGTCTGGAATCTGCAGAAGTAGCCTATGAGAAAGAAAATATGCGTATACACATACATATACAGATCGAGATCTGATAGGTGTCCTTATGCTTACAGAAGGGCTTTTGATCCTGCAGATGCCTCTGCTAATAGAGAAAAAGAATATAGGGCATTTCTGATTATCATTTTCTCACACAGCCTCCGCCTTAGAAAACTGGAGGAAACTCCAAAACGGTTGAAGGTGATGTGAAGAACTACAGGGGTGGGAGTGAATTGCATTCCCTCTTTTTCTATTAGTGGAGACACCCACTGGTTCAAAAGCTCTCTCCTGTGCTCAAGATAACCAACTGGATTCATTGCCTATCTGTCTGTCTGTCCTTCCGTCCATCCATCTCAATCTATTTGATTCAACCCTCACATTTCCTAAACATTCTACGAATGAAGGCTACCCAGTCCTGAATCCTGCCTTAAACCATAGACAGTATTTTGGGGTTTCTGAACTATAAATGAGATTGTGAGTAAATATAAATGCAATAAAGTATTTTATAAATTATTATCACTGGGTCAGGATTTTAGATAGATAGATAGATAGATAGATAGATAGATAGATAGATAGATAGATAGATAGATGATAGATAGATATAGATATAGATATAGATAGATATAGATATAGCTATAGCTATAGCTATAGATATAGATATAGATATAGATATAGATATAGATATAGATAGATATAGATATAGATATAGATAGATGATAGATAGATATAGATAGATGATAGATTTGTAGATTTGTAGATAGATGATAGATAGATAGATAGATAGATAGATAGATAGACCTGGTGACATTGATTTCAAAGAAGCCAAAGCAGAACTAAAGCAGTTTGTCCTCCATAAAAACAAAGAGAAGGAGAAAGGTAAATTTGGGCTGCACACACATGACACTTTGTTCTAGAATCAGTGGAGCTGGGTAAGCTTGCCATGGAACGAAAATGCCAGGGTGCAGAGAGAGGCCTATAACTGACAGGATTATATGTCTCCTTAGGGTGAAAGGCAGGTAATAAATTAAAATTGTAATAAGTAGGAGTAAGAATATGCAAATCCAATGTTGTGTTGTTGTTGTTGTTGTAGTAGCTATAGCCGTTTTTTTGCCCACAACAGTGAGCGGGTTGTGGGGGAGAGAGGTGGTAAATTCAAGTTTTTCTGAATCAGGATTTGGATGCTGAGACAAACTGAACTACTTCCAAAGTACTTCTCACCTAATCATGCTCTTTTCCAGAGTGCCAAATTGGAGACTGAAGCAAATCTTGTGGCTGGTGCACAACTCTCATTTCAATAATTTGAGGCCATGCTATCTCTCATTTACATTTCTGTTACATTAACAAATACATTTTTGTATTTGCTTCATCTTTGGATTATTTTATTTATTTATTTATTTATTATGATTATAACCTTTTCTTCAGTCCACATGGGATCCCAAAGTAGCTTACAATTACACGTCCTCACCAAGGTACAACATTGGTACATAGTATTGTTAGCACTCTCTATTCCAACATACTCATTTTCTAGCTTCAGTCCTTAAAGTGATGGGAACAGAGCTTATTGCAAAACATATTTCATTTTACCAGCCAACCCTCTATTTAGCAAATCGACACCAGTTCCAATGACCTTGACAATATTGATGGGGTCACATTTCCAAACGGATAAGCTGTTCTCGAACAATTAGCCAAGTGTGTTAATCATAGGTTGGGTTTTCTTCAACACTGGGCATGTGTGTCTCTACATCGCCTTCCTTCCTTTGCAATATATTTAACCTCCGGCTATAGGGTGGTATATAAATTCAGTGAATAATAGTAATAATAATAACTGTGGCACTATGGAGGGGGGATATCCAATCTCTTAATTTCCTCTTTATTCTTCACAAAATGCTGTTTATCAAAGACATTATCAACCATATGCATTTCTTTTTTGAGACACTGCTCCCCTGCTCTCCTGATCTATTTTTTCAAGACTGTAATGAAAGAGAGCCACTGGGCGCATTGTTTTCAAGCTGTGGGTGGTTCCTTTTACAAGTCTGAGGGAGAAGAAATGGGAAATTAATAATGTTCTTGTTGACACATGAAACCTGGGGAATGCCAACTGATTAAAATTTCCAGCTGATCAACTGTGCTGCCTTTAACCGACTGATCACTTGATTAGGCAGTAAAAAAGCAACATTGTCAAAATTAAACTGAATAACCATGAGTTCTAAATGGGTGCAGCTCTTCCTGTTTAGCAAACAATATCATTCCAGCTGCAGCATGAATGACAAGTAAAATATTACTTGCTAGCATGACTTGGACACATAAACCTTTCCAGCCAGAACAAACAGCATCTTGGAGGCGGGTGATTTCATCAGGAAAATGGCACAAAAAATGGATACAAAAACTTATGGAATATGCAGAAATGGCAAAACTTACCAGAAGAATAGGAAATCAGGTGAGCATTGCTACTCCTGTCCTAATTACCTTCTCTCTTCCTCTCTTCTTCCGTAGTCTCCTCTTGGCTGTTCTACTGCTGCTTTGCCCATCAGTTGCTGCCTAGTCCATCTCTTCTCTCTACTCTGCCCTCAACCTGTGACAGCTACTGGACTTTGAAGGCTCACCATTGAATTTGGGGTGCCAGGCAACACCTGCATCTACCATCTGCACACACAACCTGCTGTGATCTGGTTTTTCTTACCCTCTCCTGGCCATTGTGACCTCATGGGGATGCTGCCTCCCTGAAGGAGAGAGAGAGACTGGCCATTGTGACCTCACATTGATAGTGGCCAATGAAGGAGAGAGACTTCTCATTGTGTCCTCGTGCTGATGTTGTCCACCTGAAGGAGAGGGATTGGTTTTTATGATCTCATTCTGGTGCTGATAATAATATGAATGATGAATAATAACACAGGACATTATAGGAATATTATTTGGAAATTATAGGGACAGAACTACCGAAACTGTATAGAAATTTATTCATGTATTCGACTACAGCAGCAAGAATGTTGCTTGGCCCAGGATGGAAAGAAGAAGAAGTCCCAGCAAAGGAAGAATGGATACAAAAACTTACGGAATATGCAGAAATGGTGAAACTTTCCAGATAAATAAGAAATCAAGACAACAAAGAATGGAAATGGTTTATTGAATATTTACAGATAAATTGTAAACAGATAAGAACATTGGCAGGATTACTGTAATAACCTGCAGTTTCATAAGAGTATATATCTTTAAAGTGGATGAATAAATGAGCAAATTAAGTTGATTTGGATATGCAGAAGATATTAAAAATACATTTAAGGAACCGCCGAAAGAGGGGGAAGGAAGTCAAGTTTTGAAATGATGAAATGATTGTAAAATTAGTGAAATGTATAAATCTGAAAAGCATAAATAAAATAAAACAGCAACTACAATGGCATCATTGGAATACTTCAGAGAACAGGATCAAGAGGGAAGACAGGTGAGTAATTATTGTTCCCTACTGTATCCTTGGGTCATGCTTCATGAACTGCATAACTGCATTCATTGGGCGATCTTACTCCACCAAGTAACTGGTGATGTTCATTGGCTCATGCTATAATCTGTTTGCACTGATAGACAATCAAGTAGGTAAGTACAAGAATTTCAAGCCCTGCAGTAGTCTGCCATCTGTCGTCCCTTGAACCTGACTCTTAGGACTCTTGAACTCAAGGCAGATAAAGAGGTTGTTGGTTTTCTGCTGAGTTGCTGGAATCAAAGTTCCTGAAAGTTCTCCAGGGCTCATAGTGTGAAAGTTAGTCTACTCTTTCCCCCCTAAATATGCTCTTGTATCAAGATGAGATGGACATGACAAGATTGTTTCAACATGTGTGTGGTCATTTTGCTGTATAGCTGCTCTAAAGTCAAAATCTGTTGCCAAAAACCAAAATATTCCATAAGGAAGATCCGGCGAAACGGCATCAAGGAAGTTGTGCAGTGTGACCATCAAAACCTTGGCTAGCTGAAAAAGTTCTGAATTCTAATCCAAGCCTGACTTTGAAGTGCCTTAACCATCCCAGCTGGAGAACTGAATAAAAACAATGGGAAACCTCTGAAAACCAGATGCTGCCTCTGAACCCAGCTTTCGTAGGCAAATAAACTGCTAAGGATACACAACGGCCTATTCTCGAAAGGGCAACGAATACCACAAGGTCATGTATTTAATTTGAAGATTAATCTCTCTGAGTCACACTCCTTCCCACCCTTTACCCCCCACTGTCCTTGGTATCGGCAGATTTAATCAATAAGCGGACCTACTCTGCTTTCTTCCAGATATTTATAAAGGCGTCCCCTGCCGCGATTGCTGAATATGCTTCCTTCAACACAGCAGGCTTTTGAGGTGAACCCGGTCATAAGTCATTACATTTTCCCAGGCTCTTCCACAACATGAGAGAGAGAGAGAGAGAGAGAGAGAGAGAGAGAGAGAGAGAGAGATGGGAATATGAGGAAAGCAGACGATTTTCTAATGAGAGCTGGTATGTATAAAGTACTCAGAGGCCAAAACAGCTGAAGGACAATTTGTGACATACCCTTCATGCTTCAAACTTTTCCTCTCACAGACCTTCTCTGAAACCTTCACCACCACTCCAAAACACCCAACATCCTACACAAAGCCCCATTTTTCCTATTCTTAAAAATTAATATAAATATATATTTTTAAATCCCAGTTTGTCCTATTATAATGAAATTTTGCAGAGAATAAACACTCCCCCCCCCCCCCGAGCAATTTCCCCCTAATGGAATGCAGTTTTGTACAGCATTTTCACAAATATACACATTTATCCTCCACATTTCTGTTCCCTCTCTTTGTGAAGAATGATGCCGTAAAATTCAGGTCAGCGTGAATTTCAAAGGAGAGCTGTGTTTCAACTTGCATGTTGGTTTGGGAAGTGTGAACTGAATAGGTTCACATTAAAACGTGAACTGTACATTTCCCCCCACTCTTCCTTAGAATACACAACTTAAACCTTTACAAGTTACAAGAGTTAAAGCGTATGGTTTCAGCTGATATTCAGATGAATATTATTTCAAGGTTTGGAGTATTCCAACATTCTGACCACAAGGCATGCAAATTTCTTTGTTGTTGTCTACCAGTGGTATCCATTACTCAGGACACTGCAAAAGCTATTAAGCATGCAACGGTACTCCAAGTGACAACAATAATAACCAGAATTAAATTCACCCTAAATTCAACCAAAGAGATTAAATCACAGCACAGCAATTGTGGCAAAGAACCCGAAGGGCATGTGATTCCATTTGCAGCTTCAATTCTCAGCAATATGGCTTAATGCAAATGATAGTGTGGGAATGCTTGGATCTTCAAACAAAACGTTGCCTTTTAGCATTAAGAATTAGAGCCAATTGAATGAAACAAACGTGTTTCTTCAGTCCTTTTCCTGTGTAACAAGAAAAACTGCTCTCCCAGTGCAATTGCTAACTCAGAGGTGGGGAACTGGATTCTCTGGGAAGATACAATCCTTACCTCCCTCACCATCCCATGAGCCAACTTTGACAGGTGGATTGGGCTTCCCATCTGTCAATCATCTGACATCAATACATCAATTTATTTTTTAATAGAAGCCTGTCTATGCTGCCGTATTATAAAATATAAACTATCATTTAAATAAATTAATTAAATTTTAAACTAGTGATAACCATCAAGGTGACTGGTTAATCAAAAATTGCACAGCTACAAAGGGCTGCCAGCGCAAAAAAAATTCCAAGGGTCACCTGAAAGTCAAAAGGAGGATGCCTGCCAAATCTCAGCTGAGAGACAGTTCCATAGCATATGTATTGTACCAGAACATGTTCATTGTCTGCAGATGTGCCCATTGGCAACTCCTTGATCAGAGTCTACTCCAGGGTTTCCCAAACCTGGGTCTCTAGCTGTTGTTGGACTACAACTCCCATCATCTCCAGCTAGCAGGACCAGTGGTCAGGGATGATGGGAATCGTAGTCCAAAAACAGCCATAGCTGTCAAGCATCCCTTATTTGGAGGGACAGTCCCTTATTCCAGCGCCATGTCCCGCTGCTGTCCCTTATTGATGGATGTCCCTTAAATGTCCCTTAAACGATGTCCCTTAAATTTCAAAGGAAGCAGCTCCTCACCCTCTCTCCCTGCCGGCTAAGGAGGAGGGAGGCTCCAACTGTGTTGCTTGGCTGTGTTGCTCACCCAATAAGAAGTCTAAGAATGACTGGGAACTTGCATGCCTTGTGCTGATCAAATCAGCTGCATTGCCTGGGGACTCGCCTTTGCTCAGCGCTTCCCAGCGGAGAGGTGACGGCGGTTTTCCTTGAGGCTTCGTTTGGCTGGTGGCTGGGCTTTCTGCCTTTGGCTCAGAAGTTGAACATACCTGTGCTGAGTGCTTGGATCGGAATCGGATGGATATGTCATCGACGGCCCACTCACCCTTGCCGGCAAAAAGGTCTGTCTGGAGTGGGGGCACATGGTGGGGGAAAAGGAAAGGAGATATCGTGGGAGGGGGGGCTGTTGAATTTGTTTTGGAGGCTCCTTCGATTGACTTATGGGGGGAAAGAAAGGAGCTGGTTGACTAAAATGGTGGGTGACTGGCGATCTCGTGGCGAGGGGGGGAAGGCTGTGTGTGTGTGGCTAGTTAATGCAAGCTGAGGGGGTTTTTGAATGCTGGATGCCCTTTTGTTGCACATGCTGCTGCAAACTTTGCAGTGCAAAGCCAGGCCGGGGAGCCATCTTAAGTTGAGGCTGCATAGGCCTTGTGGTGCATGTGATTCAGATTCTATTCAGTTGAACCTCTGGTTACAAAGTTGGTTGGACAGTATTCTCGAAGCTACCCAGCATGAGTTTGACCAGACTGCAGGAGGACAGGAAGACTGGAGTGCCTGGAACAGGTGAGGCTGCAGGTCCCTTATTTTGGCTGCTGATCCCTTATTTTCAAGGCTGCTGGTCCCTTATTTTCAAATCTGTAAGTTGACAGCTATGAAAACAGCTGGAGAACCAAGTTTGGGAAACCCTGGTCTAGTCCATGAAAGTGTATGCCATTCTACATGTGTTAGTGTGAAATACAATTGGGGTATCCTTTTTGTGTAACAGACCTTCCTACTCCTACAGACAGGACTTCCTCTTCCTCTGCTCCCCACTGCAGCACCCTGCACATGCACACACACCAAGATCTGCTCTGTCTAGTTGGGTCTCTCCGGAGCAAACTGGGTGGAGCCTAACATATCCTGGCATAATGTTGGATCTCAACCTTTGTCTTGAAGATGCCACAATACTCTTTGTTATTGTTGTCTTCTAGTGTTCCTAAGCAACTGAGCTGAAACAACTGCTCTTGAAATCTGAAGGACCACACCTCTAGGGAGAACCTAGTTCCCCGCCATCTTGTTTCAGCAGATGCTGACAGAAACCCTGCTGACTGCTTGTCCTTTGCCACAGGGTCCGTTGACTGGTGAAGAAAACCATATGCCTGCTGTGCAGTTGGGACCGTTGAGGAAAGCTAATGCTTTCCAGTTGGCATGTTCACAAGCTCCTGGTATTTAGCTGTGAGCAATCAACATTTTTACCTATTAAAAAAAAAAAAAAGGTTTGATGGGGCCATATAAAATATTACATTGGCGCCCAGAGCAGCTGCGGAGGTCAATAATCTTCAGTTTAACGTGCTCCAGAAATGGGAAGTGGCTCTTTCTGCCAAATAAATTGCTGTTTGTATTTACTTTTTTAATATAAAATTGTTCTCGTCATTCATTGTTAATCCTTACCTTTTTGGCAACAATGTGTGTTGGGGAGGGAGATTTTAGAGCTACAAAACTATTTCTTTGCTCTAAGCAGGTGCCTTCACGATAGGCTGCATTGTTCAAATAACTAATAAAGCCTAGCCTTCATATATATATATATATATATATATATGCAGGTTTTGGTGTCCTCGGGTATCTTCCCGTGTAAAAGTTGGGGTGTCTAGGTGACGTTTCGACGAGGTCTCACTCGTCATCTTCAGGCAGGTGCTTTCGGCTTCTTGTTACTGGAACAGAGCAGGATCTCAGTGTTTGAGTTCCTATAAATACTGTTGAGGAGGTGTGGCCTCCAATGTTCTGGGCAGAGAGGAAGTTCCCAGGCTAGTGTGCCTTTTCTTCTTTTGTTCCTTAATTGCTTGAGGGATATCTTGAGTGATTTCTTGAGTGATATCCTGAGTACCACTTAGGTGGGTCATTAGGTGTGGATTAGTTGCTAAAGCCTTTGTGTAAATTACAGATAAATTACAGACACCATCCAGTAGCCAAACCATGGTGGCACCTCCGGATGCTGCACCCCCCTGCAATCCCTACACAGATCTGGCTGGCACAGGCCACAAAACCACAGCTCGCCCCTATACACGAAGCCAAGCCAGAGCACAACTAAATGTAGTACACCCATCTTCTCAGAAAAACTCTTCACAAAGTTCAAGAGGTCAAGACACAAAGGCTTTAGCAACTAATCCACACCTAATGACCCACCTAAGTGGTACTCAGGATATCACTCAAGAAATCACTCAAGATATCCCTCAAGCAATTAAGGAACAAAAGAAGAAAAGGCACACTAGCCTGGGAACTTCCTCTCTGCCCAGAACATTGGAGGCCACACCTCCTCAACAGTATTTATAGGAACTCAAACACTGAGATCCTGCTCTGTTCCAGTAACAAGAAGCCGAAAGCACCTGCCTGAAGATGACGAGTGAGACCTCGTCGAAACGTCGCCTAGACACCCCAACTTTTACACGGGAAGACACCCGAGGACACCAAAACCTGCATATATATATATATATATATATGAGAGAAAATGCAATTTTCCAGTAACAGCATCCAGGAGCAACCACTGTGGCTTCATTGGTATTCTAGGTCAATTATGGGAAACCTTAGAACCAAGATCAAATGTTGTCTTCTCTATCTGGCACTGGGTGCTTTCCTCAACCCCTACAGCCTATCTCACGACACCACTTTCCTTGAGTGTCTTTACCTGCCTTGAATGCATCCTTGAATGTTGATAATGCCGCTTGCTTGTATGCCTGGATAGAGATTTCTTTTTTGTGGCCTAGTAAGATTGTCTTCCATGAACGCAGTCCTAGCAGTGTGTCTGTAAATGACTGTGGAAGCCAATTCTGGATCCACACATCCTTCCACAGTAGAGATAAAGGTTTCCAGTCAGGAGTTGATCATGGTGAATATTTGCCAAATGTGTCTTCTTCTTAGCTGTATTTCTTCAAGGACAATGGTGCCTTTGGTAAAGACTTTTCTCCAACTGGAGCACTCGCAGGCCAGTGTTTCCCAGTTGTCAGTGTTTAAACAACATTTTTTTTTAGATTTGCTTTGAGACAGTCTTTAAACCTCTTTTGTTGTCCACTGGTGTTTTGCTTTCCATTCTTAAGTTGGGAATAGAGTACTTGCTTTGGAAGACGATAATCAGGCATCGGAACAACATGACCAGTCCAATGAAGTTGGTTTTGAAGAATCATTGCTTCGATACTGTTGATCTAAAAAGGCCTGTGCGAGTGTGTGACAAAACTAGCCTGCTGCACAAAGTTGGCATCTACATTTGTTGCTCCAACCTCTTTTGTCTCGGGCCTTGCCCACCACTGGCAGGTGGCCCCTGGAAAGTTATCCAGAAGGCAATGCGGCCCTCGGTCTGAAAAAGGCATCTCCCCGCTGTTGTAATTCACCCAGGACTAGATTAACTGGCATGGCAAGTAAACTTAAAGTATACTGTCTGAACAAATTGAAAGCTGTTCCAAGTAACTAGTAAGGTGTCTCTTTCCTCGGCATTCCAGATGCCAGGACAGCCATGAACACCCTTAAGCCATCATGGCTTCTCATAATATCATGTGGAGTCCTAAATTCTGCAAGCAGGGAAAGGGGATGGGGAAGTGTGGGCGAGGGGGGAAGAGGGGGCAGCACAGCCCCTCACAGTGGTGCAGCGGGACCCGTGGGGAGAGGAGTGAGGCACTAGCTGTTTCCACTGTGCTCCTCAGCTCCTCCAACTGGTACGGATCAACACATCAGACTACAGTGATGGTGGTGGCAGAAGCGGCCTAAGGGGACCTAGTTTGCACAGTCACACGGAGGCCCTTCGACAGTCATGGCCACCAACCATAGAGGCTACGTTGCTGGCATGGAGGTGCCGCCTTGAAACATCTGGTAGAGGTGCCTCCTCTGATGCCCAAGGCAGGCTGGTGGAAGTTTTACCATGTATCATCTAAGTCTCCCACATATAACCAAGACATTTGCCAGTACGGTATTGTTACATACTGCACTTGGTAACAACCATTGAGGCAGTTCAGTCAGCCACATCCCTTTCCTGTATTCCTCTGCCTGGTTTCCTGTAACCCCCCTTCTCTCAGTGAGGGAACCGCCAGAAGGCCCTCAGCGCTGGACCTCAGTGTCCGGGCTGAACGATGTGCGTGGAGACGCTCCTTCAGGTATACTGGGCCGAGGCCGTTTAAGGCTTTAAAGGTCAGCACCAACACTTTGAATTGTGCACTGCCATTGGCAGTGTGTGTATATCGAGGGTCTGGGAGGGGTGACGCTGCTGTAAGATAGAAACAGGGCATTTTTCCAGCCAGAACTCCCAGGAACTCAGTTCCAGCACCTCTCAGTTATGTGCCACTGCCATTATAAGAGGACAAGGGAGGCATTCATGGTGTGTTCCGGCACCTCTTTTTCTAGAAAAATAGCACGGAATAAGATGTCCCTATTTTCATCTGAGAAATGTTGGAGGGTATGTGTCAGGGTTGCTTCAAGATCCTAGCTCACAGAGGATCACGCTAGCCCACGGTCATTAAGTAAAAGTCTTTATTGAGTTACAGTTTCCATTCTCAAGCTGCTGCGTGCAACCCTACGTCTAGTAGCTAGATCGGCGAAGCTCCGTCTGAATCTCCGCCCCTCGTACACCAACTTAATATCCTAGCCCTGCTCCACCTTTTCCGCCTGACTGTTCTTCTCTGGGTCCCTCTGCCCCCCTGGGTCTCTTCCTTCCGGGATTCTTCGGACGCTGACCCCCCGGACTCTCCTGTCTCCTTGCGCCGGGCTTTAGGACCCGGCTCTCTTTCCGGGCTGCCTACTGCGCCTCCTTCCTGTGCATTTGAACTTGGCGCGCGCGCCCAACCTTCCACCTTCCGTCTAACCGTTTCTTCGCTCCCAGATGGAGGTGTGGCCACCCCTGACTCGTGCCCTCCCTCCTGCTGTGAGCTGCCAGCGCTTGCCCCCTGGCTCCTTTCCTCTTCCCTGTTCTCTGGCGGTGACGCTGGACCCGATCTCCAACTGCTCTCCTCTGATTCCCCTCTGGCTCTATCTCCCTGGGGTGCCCCCCTAAACTCCCCCCTTGCCTTGGCCACTGGTGCTCCTTTCTGTGAATCCTCCGACTCACTGGAGAGACTCGGAGATCTCGGGTCGTCGTCATCGCTCATCCTTTCTTCTGCCTCCTCCCCTTCGCTCTCTGTTTCCTTCCTTGCCCTTGCCTCTGCTCCTGAACCCCTGACATCCATCCCCCCCTCGAAGCCCCCCACTCCCCCTTCCCCTCCTTCCGGTGCTGGAGCTGGGTGCTGCTGCGTCAAGGAGACGAATGTCGGGTACCGTTCGGTTCCCGTAGCGGGCCTCCCTCCGAAGTCTTCCGGTTCTTCCTCCCTTCTCTCGTCGACGACGGTCACCTCTGCTTCCATCTCTGTGCCGCCGTGCTCGAAACCTGGATCGTCCCCGAAAATGTCCATGTCCGTCTCTCCCTCGCTTCCTCCAGGCGGCGTTGCTCGGCCTGGACCTTCTTGCCACTTCCTGCGCCACTGTTCCTCTGGTTTGTCGTCCCACCAATACGAGGGTTCTGAGGCAGATCCCGAGGGCGACCCCTCCGGGGAACGGACGTCTCGTATCGGGTTCTCGTCCGAGTCGAACCCCCGGAACGTGCTGCCCGAAAGCGTGGGTGTGAAAAGCCAGTCGTCGAAAAAGTCTGCTGGCATCGGTCTATGTGGGAAGAGGGCATGAAACTCGTCTTTGAGCAGAGGTTCGTCCAAGGCGTAGTCCGGCACCCAACTGTTCGCACTGGCCGGGGTGCCCTCCCTGGCGAGAAAGTATTCTACCCCTTCTTCCCCCCATCTGGAATCCAAAATCTCTGTGACTTCGTTGATGCGCTCCTTCTGTGCCACTCCTGCGTGCCCTGTTCTGTCTCTGGCCGGACTCTGCGCCGTTCCGGGTTCCTGAAACCTGTGCGGTGCCTTGTAGGGAGTGAGCACCGATCTGTGGAATACCGGATGCATTCTGGAACCCTCCGGAAGCGCCAGCCTGAAGGCCACCGGGTTGACCTGCTCTTCGACTTGATAGGGCCCCAGTTGCTTATGCCCTAGTTTCTTCTTGGCCAACGACCTGGCCGGCACTGCGTGGGCTGCTAACCAGACCCAGTCCCCCACGTGTAGCTCTTCGCCAACCCTTCTGCGTTTGTCCGCTTGTACCTTGTATGCGTGCTTGGCCAGTTCCAGGTGGCGCCTCAGCTGATCGTGGACTTCCTGCAGTTCCGACGCGAACGCATCTGCCGTCTGCGGCTCCCCTTCCCCCAGCCTTTCCAGTCCCGGGAAGGTTCTGGGGTGCCTCCCGTTGTTGGCGAAGAACGGTGTGACCCCCGTGGACACGTGCTTCGTATTGTTGTAAGCGAACTCGGCGAGCGGCAGGTAATCCACCCACGTCGCAGGCTGTTGATTTGCATAACACCTCAAGTACTGCTGCATGATGGCATTGACCCGCTCTGCTTGCCCGTTGGTTTGCGGGTGTCTCGCCGACGCCAGGTTGATCTTGACGTTCAGGAAGCCCATCAGCCGCTGCCAGAAATTTGAGATGAACTGCCGCCCCCGGTCGGACAGAATAGACCGTGGCAGACCGTGAACCTTGAACACGTGGTCTATGAACAGTTTGGCGGTTTGTTCCGCCGTGGCCACCTTCGCACACGGAATGAAATGTGCCATCTTGGAGAACAAGTCCACCACCACCAGCACTGCCGTCTTGCCCCTCGAGCTGGGCAGATCCGTGACAAAGTCCAGGGCCACCCTCTCCCAAGGTTCGGCCGGAGTTTGCAGCGGTTCCAACAGTCCGGCCGGCGGTCTAAGCACTGGCTTCGCCCTCTGGCAGGTGTCACACCTCGCCACGTAGTCCGCGACCTCCCTTCTCATTCCAGGCCACCAGAAATCCCTGGCTACTAGTTCCACCGTCTTCTCCTTGCCGAAGTGCCCTGCAGTGGGCGCGTCGTGCATCTGCTGCAGCACCTTGGCGCGAAGTTCGTCTCCCGGCACGTAGATGGCCCCTTTACGGATGAGCAATCCATCTCTTAGCTGGAAACCGTCGGCCGCTGCTTTGCCCCTTTGCACCTCTGAGATCTTTGCTTGCGCGAAAGAGTCCCCCTGCAACGCTCGTCGCACCGCCTCCAGATCCACGGTTGCCGCGGCGCACGCCCACACTGTTGGTGCGAAGATGTGCATGGCGGCCGCTGGCGTTGCTTCCTCCAGATACTGTGGCTTGTGGGAGAGAGCGTCCGCCATGATGTTGGTGTCCCCCGGGACATACTCTATTCGGAAGTCGAAGTTCGCAAAGAACTCAGCCCAACGTATCTGCCTTTGGTTCAGGAACTGTGCCGTGCGCCAGTGCTCTAGGTTCTTGTGGTCCGTGCAAACCTGCACCGTGTGCTTGGCGCCGATCAGAAAGTGCCTCCACGCCTTGAACGCTGCATGAATGGCCAGCAACTCCCTGTCCCATATGGTGTAGTTCTGCTCAGACTTGCTGAGCTTCCTGGAGTAAAACGCTCCCGGTCGCCACACCCCCTGCGGGTCTTTCTGCAGCAGGACCGCCCCCACGGCTCTGTCCGAGGCGTCAGTCTCCACCCTCATCGGCTTGCTGGGGTTGACATGAAGCAGCTGCTCTTCCGACGCGAAGAGACGCTTGAGTGCCTGAAAGGACTGTTCCGCCTGCTCTGTCCAAATGAACTTCTTTTTCTTGGAGCTAAGCGTGTCAGTGATGGCCGCCGTCTGCATAGCGAAGCCCTTGATAAACTTGCGATAGAAGTTCGCAAAGCCGACAAACCGTTGGACCTCCTTCCGGTTGCGCGGGCTCTTCCAATCCAACACCGCTCGAACCTTGGCGCTGTCCATGGCGAGCCCCTTGTCAGACAGCTTGTAGCCCAGAAAATCCACCTCCGTCACGTCAAATTGGCACTTCTCCAGCTTGGCGTAGAGCCTATGGTGCTTCAGCCTGTTCAGTACTTCCTTGACGTGTTTGTCATGCTCCTGTTGCGACTCCGAAAAGATCAGGATGTCATCTAAGAAACAGACGCACGTCTTGTAGAGAAGTCCCGCCAACACGTGATGCATGAATGCTTGAAAAACGTGGGAGCCATTTTGCAATCCAAAAGGCATAACTCTATATTCGTAGGTCCCCAGTGGCGTGAACATGGCTGTTTTCCACTCGTCTCCCTCCCGCATGCGAATGAGGTTGTACGCACCTCGCAGATCCAATTTGGTGAACACTCTGCCCTTCCGCACCTTTGCGAGGAGGTCGTCAATTCGGGGCATGGGGAAGTCCGACGGCTTAGTCACACTGTTCAAGATCCTGTAATCCACTACGAGCCTCTTTTGGGGCGTATCCCGCTTCTTAACGAAGAACACCGGGCTGCCTCCCACCGCCTTGGACTCTCGGATGAAACCTCGCTCCAAATTATGATCTATGAACTCCTTGAGTTCTTGCAGCTCGTCCTCTGACATGGAATACAGTCTCCCCTTAGGCAGCGCCGCCCCTGGCAGCAGGTCAATCTTGCAGTCATATGGCCTGTGAGGGGGTAGCCTGTCTGCCTCCTTCTCGCAGAAAACTTCCAAAAATTCTGCGTACTTGTGGGGAATCGCTTGCAGCGTGCCTAGCAGTAGCTGTGACTCCTCTTCCTCTCCTTCCTGCCTGGGCACGATGCAGTGTTCAGCACAAAAGGAAGAGCCGAAGGTCAGCTGCCTCTGGTACCAAGCCAGCGTTGGGCTGTGTTTGTCCAGCCAACTCATGCCCAACACAATGGGTGTGTCCGACAATTGAGTGACGTTGAAGCTGATGACTTCTTGGTGATTCCCAAGTCGCATCACCATCGGTGGCGTCTGCTGCACCACTTGCCCTCCTAGCAGCTCCCTGCCATCCACCGTGACCACCTGCAGGGGCAGTGTGGCCGGCAGCAACTGTATAGCATGCTGGTTGACAAAGTCCTGCCCCATAAAGTCCGCATTGCTGCCTGAGTCAATGGTGATTGGCACGTCCATGGTGATGCCATTGGGCAGCTGGAGCGACGCGGTGAGCCTCACCACTGGTTTGGGCGGGAGGGGGTTCACGGGCTGTAAAATCTCTGGGGACTGCATCATTAATACGTCTGGCTGGGCCCCAGTGCCTCTTCCTCCAGCCAGACAGCGTCGTTTCCCTGCTGTGGTTCTCCTTGCTGCGTTGCTGCAGTCGCCATTGCTGAGGCTGCAGTGAGCTTGTGGAGCCTCTGGGGACACTCTTTCGCCATATGCCCTGGCTCCTCACAGACGTAACACTTCCTGTTCCCTCTAGGAGGCTTCGCTTTCACTGCTGCTGGTGCTAGGGCTCTGGTTGCTGACTGAGCCCTGGCACCTCCAACCTCCATCGGTTCAGCTCCTCCCCCTGGCGGAGGCGTGGATTGCGTACGTGCTGCTTCTCTGGGAAAGAAGGAGGAGCCCCTGGCTGGTTCGCGCCCTCCACGCCCTTGGTCCCTGCTCCACGGACGTCCTTCCAGCCGTACCCCCACTGCCAGCGCCCTCTGCACGACCTCCTGGGTGGTCCGGGGTCTCTCCCCCCTCGCAATCTCATCTTTTACAGAGCTGTTTAGTCCCTCCCAGAAAAGGTCTCTTACAGGGGTCGCATCTCTGTCCCATTCTAGGGCACTGGCCAAGGCGAAAAAGCGGGCATGGTACTGCCGTACGCTGGCCCTTCCCTGCTTCAGTCCATGAATCTGTTGCCGAGCAAGATCCACGTCAATGCTTGATAAAAAACACGCATCCATCGCTTTAATAAAGGCATTCGCATTTTGGAGCGCCGGATCGTTATCCCTCCATAAATTGCGCAGCCATGCTCTGGCATCCCCATGCAAATAAGACATGATGAATCCCACTTTCTCTTGCTCATCTCTAAAATCTTTACTCAGCAGTTGCAGTGCACACAGTACGTCTGCTTTAAAATTGGGATACTGTTGCAGGTTCCCATCGAAGTGAGAGACCAGACCGCCTGTGCGTCTCCCCAACCCAATCCCCTCTGGTTTGGGTGTCTGTTGCCCTTGCTTCGTAAGCACTTCCAACCTGACCTGGAGATCCCTGTAGGCGGCAGCTGCGTCCTCCTCTCTCTTCCTGGATGCGAGAGCCTCGGCATTCAGCTGTGACACTGCTTCTCTGAGTTCCGCTATCTGCTGTTCAGCCGTCATGTCGGCTGCCGTTCGTGAGCTCACTAGTAGGCACCTGCTTCTCTCCTCTCCTCGAGGCTGTAGATGCCCACAATACAGGGGACGGAGCTTACTGTCATGGTTGCTTCAAGATCCTAGCTCACAGAGGATCACGCTAGCCCACGGTCATTAAGTAAAAGTCTTTATTGAGTTACAGTTTCCATTCTCAAGCTGCTGCGTGCAACCCTACGTCTAGTAGCTAGATCGGCGAAGCTCCGTCTGAATCTCCGCCCCTCGTACACCAACTTAATATCCTAGCCCTGCTCCACCTTTTCCGCCTGACTGTTCTTCTCTGGGTCCCTCTGCCCCCCTGGGTCTCTTCCTTCCGGGATCGGACGCTGACCCCCCGGACTCTCCTGTCTCCTTGCGCCGGGCTTTAGGACCCGGCTCTCTTTCCGGGCTGCCTACTGCGCCTCCTTCCTGTGCATTTGAACTTGGCGCGCGCGCCCAACCTTCCACCTTCCGTCTAACCGTTTCTTCGCTCCCAGATGGAGGTGTGGCCACCCCTGACTCGTGCCCTCCCTCCTGCTGTGAGCTGCCAGCGCTTGCCCCCTGGCTCCTTTCCTCTTCCCTGTTCTCTGGCGGTGACGCTGGACCCGATCTCCAACTGCTCTCCTCTGATTCCCCTCTGGCTCTATCTCCCTGGGGTGCCCCCCTAAACTCCCCCCTTGCCTTGGCCACTGGTGCTCCTTTCTGTGAATCCTCCGACTCACTGGAGAGACTCGGAGATCTCGGGTCGTCGTCATCGCTCATCCTTTCTTCTGCCTCCTCCCCTTCGCTCTCTGTTTCCTTCCTTGCCCTTGCCTCTGCTCCTGAACCCCTGACAGTATGCTATGCATCTTCTAAGCATCCCATTCCTTTGAACAGAAGGTGGGCTCCAGACTTAGATCCACTGAAGTCAATGGAACTTAAGTCACATGGCTTCACCTACATCCAATCCATTGCCAAACCTTCATTACTGTCATACCTTCATCTTGTGATAAGAAGGTTAACAACCCTGGGCAAGCCCCAAATCCTGTCCATGACCATGGATGCTCATCTCTACTCTTAGACTCTCGGCTGTCTTACAGAAGAGTCTGAGCATCCGGCTATGGATTCTTTCCCAACCAAAAGTGAACCAGACAGAATTGGACAGAAGGTGAGTTTGAGCAAGCATCTCCAAAAGCACCTAAGATTACGCCGCAACATGTTGGTATGTCTGTGCATTTTCCCTATATAAGCAAGGTATTTTCTGCTGAGCACCAGCCCCTTGGAGTTCAAAAGAAAGCTGTAATGATAACCAAGGACAAGCTCTAGTCTAGTCCTTATGGTGTTGTAGCCTTTAAAAGCTTCAAAATGCACCACTATGAATGCTACTTCTGGTGGACTGAAAAGATGGATTCCATTCATAAAATTTAATGACTGTCCTGCTTTCTCTTGTTTATGGAGTAGCAGGCGTGAAAAACAGCTCAGTTTAGCTCTGGTGACATTTTCATACAGGTCGAAGGGAAACATGCAAAGAGAGTTGACAACCTGACATAAAAAGGGTGCAGTTGTTATGTTGCAAATGCAGGCACAAGTTTTCGAAGTGAAAACATTAACATCTGATTCTTGTTCCGCGGGCATACTGTGACTCGCAGGGAAATTGGATCTACCTTTCATCCCAGTTCTTTTGAGCAATAGAGAACAGATGACTCAGTGATTTATTGTTTGTTTGTTTCCTTGTGGTATTCTGTGCTGCCCCATAAGCAAAGTTCTCCAGGTGACCTACATAAAAATCAAGGACTATGAACCATAAAACCATTTTTTAAAAAAATTATTTCTAGTATTTCTCACCTTGCCTTCTTCTCCCAGGGTGGGGGTACATAAATTAATATATAATCACAGAGCAGTACATAATGAGCAGCTCATAAAAGCAACAAAAGCATAACACAGATGCAACTGTGACAATTTAAAGCAATTACAATATAAAACACATCAGAACAGAGATTAAGCAGTTAAACTAAACCTCTCAAGATTCATTTTAAAGCCTAATATGTTTCTTTCTGCTCACATTTTTTGGCCAAATTACATTACAGAAATTAAGTTGCACATCAGATTCGGTGGCACATTTACATTCACCAGCAAATACTTTTTTATTATTTCAAGGTTCTGAAAATTGAGGTGTGCATTAGATTTGATGGCGCATTAGACTCAAGTAAACACGGTTACAGCAAACCATAGTTAAGAAAGACCATGGAAATTTGAGCAGGCACAAATCCATGCCCCTGTTTTTGATTACTAATCTATGGTTAAGTGCTTGGCAAGCGTTTCCTCTACATTAACTTTAAGAAGAAGCATTAGCATTTTGATGGAGTTGGCACTTTATATGTGATGATTCCCAGGTAAAATCCTCCCCCTATTATGTGGGCAGGTGGTCTCTCCCCCTACCTGGCCTGATCACCTTGGCAATGCCTCCCCAGGCGGGATTGGGCAACTGGCTGAGGTAGGCGGAGACCTCCAGGTATCCCACCTGGGGAAGGCGAAGCCAAGCCTGTGCTAATGGTGCCACATCAACAACCTCAGATATGCAGATGACACAACCCTGATGCAGAAAGTGAGGAGGAATTAAAGAACCTTTTATTGAGGGTGAAAGAGGAGAGCGCAAAATATGGTCTGAAGCTCAACATCAAAAAAACGAAGATTATGGCCACTGGTCCCATCACCTCCTGGCAAATAGAAGGGGAAGAAATGGAGGCAGTGAGAGATTTTACTTTCTTGGGCTCCATGATCACTGCAGATGGTGACAGCAGCCACGAAATTAAAAGATGCCTGCTTCTTGGGAGAAAAGCAATGACAAACCTAGACAGCATCTTAAAAAGTAGAGACATCGCCTTGCCAACAATGGTCCGTATAGTAAAAGCTATGGTTTTCCCAGTAGTGATGTACGGAAGTGAGAGCTGGACCATAAAGAAGGGTGATCGCCGAAGAATAGATGCTTTTGAATTATGGTGCTGGAGGAGACTCTTGAGAGTCCCATGGACTGCAAGAAGATCAAACCTCTCCATTCTTAAGGGAATCAGCCCTGAGTGCTCACTGGAAGGACAGATCCTAAAGCTGAGGCTCCAATACTTTGGCCACCTCATGAGAAGAGAAGACTCCCTGGAAAAACCCTGATGTTGGGGAAGATGGAGGGCACAAGGAGAAGGGGACGACAGAGGACGAGATGGTGGGACAGTGTTCTCAAAGCTACCAGAATGAGTTTGACCAAACTGCGGGAGGCAGTGGAAGACAGAAGTGCCTGGTGTGCTCTGGTCCATGGGGTCACGAAGAGTCGGACACGACTAAACAACTAAACAACAAAAGGGTCCAGGGGGCTGTGTGCAACCACACAAAGGGCACCCCCCCCCATTTAATGTGGGGAGCGGTCATTAGCTACATCTAACTGTTTCCCCTGTTAACTACCCTAGGGAATCCTCACCTTCGTCAACAGAGTTTCAGTTATCTATAGATTCTACCAGGCAGTTTTTCAAATGTTCTGAAAAAGGAAGCTTACCTCTTAAGAGCATTCCATGAGTCAGAATTTCCTGGAGCAACAATACAATGAAATTTGCCTGGAGAGGATTGGGGGGGGGGGGGAGGAGTATCAAAAAACACCACCATATAATATGAGCATTCCAAGGCCAAAGAAAATACTATTTTTTAAAAAAAAATCACATTAACTAAAGCGAGTCTCCTAAAGATGATTCCAACAAAGCCGGCAAGTGCTTGTTAACAAGATGTTGTTGTTGTTTTTAAAAAAAATCTGTTCATATCAGACATTATCTTCCCACATGTTTGGGAGTCATTCCAGATTCTCTGACATGCGGAAAATACTTTGTGCAGAGCACATGGAAAAGGATACTGTTCTCAGAATGCTGGGGAGTCTGTAGGCTGATGGGTGGTGAACATAAGTCCTTTTGCTCCACTTGGAACATAGCATCAAGACCTCTCTTCTATTAATTAAAAAAATGCCCTTGCTTTATCTATGCATACTATTCTTTAAGGTTGTTAATCATCTAATAATTGCCACCATGTGCCTGCTGCTTCTGTTCCAAAAACATTCCTGAGAAACTCTGCCAGATTTTGCTATATGTTTCTTCAAAGGAGATAACTGTGATCAGTGATTTTTTTTGCCATGATGACATATTGAGCGAGAACTAGGGGTGAGTCAAGTATTCTGTAACAAACGTTTAACTTTTTGGTGGATAGTCTCATTATAGAGTTTAGACACCAGGTGGAACTGGATTTAGTTGTATGTGGATAGAGAAAGGCATGTCCCCTATCTGTTCTGTTCTTGTTTAAGAGAGACAATAAAGTTCTTGTTGCACTTCGTGACTTAGGTGTTCTCTCAGTCTTCTGTGGCAACCTTACAATGAAACCCTATGTTGCTCATCTTATCTCTTCTCCATCACTTATTTGCAGTCCTGGCCGGGGTGACTTGAGTTTCATAATGCTATTTTGCTTCATTTCTCCTTCCTCTGTGCCAGAGAGAGGGCAGGAAGGAATGTTATTGTGGCGATCACACAGGGTCCCCGGACGTTTGACGGTCTATTGATCCCTGTGCCACCACTGTGATTGCTTTCTTCGCGGCCACCAACCCGTTTCTCTCGGGTACACACGGAGTCCAGGCAGTTGTTAACATTAACAAATAATCAAGTTTATTTTTATAAGCATGAGCAAGTTTAAGGTTTCAGTTATTTTTTCTTGTCAGTTCCTTAATCTTAGTTTCTGTGCTGACCTATACGTTCCTAACAACTTCAAACTGATTATCCCAACTATCTGTCTGACTCCACCTAACAGTTCCTCTCACTCTCTCACAACACAACTTGACCAACCCACAGACTTATCCTCCCTCTTCCTTCTCCAACTCCCAACTCTCAACTGACTTCCACACAACTCCAACCCTAACTCTAGCTCCTCCCCTTGGGTTCCCACTGGCCAATCACTTCACACTCATTTAACGCTTTCCTTATGACCCACCTAGGAGGCAAACGCCACAGTTATCCATCTGATTTGGCTTTGAGACATCAAATACAATTGATTATTGGGTGTTTTTATGAGCCAAATGCAAGCAGGGTTAGTGCTTCCTGCCCTCACTCTGATTTGGCTTCATGACCATGCCATGTAGCCAATCTGATTTGTCTTCTTTGGTGATATCATAAAGCCAGTTCAGAGTGAGGATTGGAAGCAATGCTCTCATGGGGAGACATTATATTGCAAATCAGAATTGGCTAAGTTTTGATGCTATAAAGCTAAATCACAGGCCTTTATTTCTCAAGGCAGCACTGTGAAGGTGGAAGGAAGAGGTGGATGCTGGAAGTGGTTTCTGAATCGCATCACAATACTTTCAAAAAGTCTGGCCTGGGGTGGGGGTAGGGGTCAGGCATAAACTGGGCTCCACTTCAGGCTGCAAAATGCCTTGGGTCAGCTTGAGGAGAAAAGTAACAAAGAAAAAAATAGCCATCAGCAGCTCAAGATGATGGTGCAATATCTGCAAACAGTTGTGAAAAATGATTTGAGGTTTATTTTGTGGCATTCATTCACCCCGATCATTAGGTAAAGGTAAAGGGACCCCGGACCATTAGGTCCGGTCGTGACCGACTCTGGGGTTGCGGGGCTCATCTCGCTTTATTGGCCGAGGGAGCCGGCATACAGCTTCCGGGTCATGTGGCCAGTAGACTAAGCTGCTTCTGGCGAACCAGAGCAACTCACGGAAACACCGTTTACCTTCCCGCCGGAGCGGTACCTATTTATCTACTTGCAGTTTGACGTGCTTTCGAACTGCTAGGCTGGCAGGAGCAGGGACCGAGCAACGGGAGCTCACCCCGTCGCAGGGATTTGAACCGCTGACCTTCTGTTCAGCAAGTCCTAGGTTCTGTGGTTTTACCCACAGCGCCACCCGCGTCCCTACCCCGATCATTACTTTTAAGTTAAAAGATTATCTGAAGCAACATTCTGTTCAATCATGAATGTCCCACACATTTACAATGTGTGCAGTTAATCCTCAAGCTGCGACAACTGATGTAACTACAATTCCCATCACTCATGGTCATTAGCCATGCCAGTTGATAGGAGCTGGAGTCCAGCAACCTCTTGAGGACCCTATGTTGGCTGTTCTGTGCCCTTAAGTGCTATGTGGATGTGGCATACATATTTTTTAAGTGCTGTATCTATTGAGGACTTTTACATTGAGATTACGACTTCAAAAATACTCTGTGGGGACGGCATAATGCCAGGCCCCCTGGGAAACAACCAGCTTGCTTCTCAGCCTTGCTTACTACCACACTCTGAGCTGTTTAGTCCCTTAACGCAACACACGTGTTCTTATTTTCATCTGCCGAATGTTAAGAGGCCATGTGAGCTTTGCTCTGTCTTTGGCTACCACAAGAGGATTCTCAAGGGACACTGGGAAGCTTTCTTGACTTGAATTGTGGCCTGGCATTTATTCTTTAATCCTACACAGGGAAAAGAAAAGTAACTCTTGACAAGAAAAGAGTTTTCCCCACCAGCCCTTTCGGCTGTAAGTACCTGACACATTATCACTACCTCTGTCAAAGTTCACCCCTGATAGCTGCGTCAAGTGGAGCAGAGAAAGAAAAGAGACACCCCCGTTGAGAAAAAGAAGAAGAAAGAGATTAGAGTTGTCCTAATGGTTCACCTCTTAGATGAAGCCTCACACATCACCTGCCTTCAACCCCTGGAATGTGGAATTGCTTAATTCACATGAGAATAAATTTGACAGCCTCCAACAGCCTCTCGCTCAGCTTCTAGCCTGCCATGAAAGACTTTAGCAAATGCTCATTTATTTGCCCTGGACCAGGAAATAATTCCAATAATATGAATAATAGTAAATTAGCTAAGAAGGAAGTCCTGAGAGAGTATTCACATAGTGTGTAAGTGGGCAGAGGCCATATGTCTTTCCTGTACTTTGTATATAGTGGGTGGCACTGTGGTCTAACCACTGAGCCTCTTGGACTTGCCAATCAGAAGGTTGCTGGTTCAAATCCCTGGAACAGAGTGAGCTCCTGTTGCTCTGTCCCAGCTCCTGCCAATCTAGCAGATCGAAAGCATGCCAATGCAAGTAGATAAATAGGTACCGCTGTGTTGGGAAGGTAAACACTGTTTCCGTGCACTCTGGTTTCCGTCATGGTGTTTTGTTGCAACAGAAGTGGTTTAGTCATGCTGGCAACATGACCTGGAAATCTGTCTGCAGAAAAACGCTGGCTTCCTTGGCCTGAAAGAGAGATGAGTGCCACAACCCCATAGTCGCCTCTGACTGGACATAACTGTCCAAGGGTCCTTTACCTTTACCTATATAGCCTGTATACTTTTGAAACAAAACAGGCATCCATAGTAGCAGTAGTGAAGGGATCCAGATGTATACTCAATAGCCCAACCTCATAGGCTGCGTTAAAACTGAAGATGATCAGGTGTGGTCAGCAGCAATGCTGAAAGGACAGGTAAGGGTTGGGGCTTTCTAGCAGCTGTTGCTTGTAGTCCATGTCTGAGCTGGTAACCTTTACAAGTAGGTTGAGGCATCCATCAATGTGTCTGCTCATTGATTGTTACAGTCTGAGAAAGAACCACAGGAACACACACACACACACACACACACACACACACACACACACACACATATGGAAGAGATGAGGGAACCTGTGACCCTCCAGATGTTGGACTCCCATCAGCCCCAGCCAGCAAGGCCAATAGCCAAGGATGATTAGCATGGTCACCCAATCCATGGGTACAAATAACCTATGCAAATTTGTACTCTTAATATTTTGGCCCTGGGATTTTTTAAAAGTTGCATCTCTGAAATTTGATCTCCACTGACAGACATCATGGTTTCCTGATTATTTAGTACAGGGCTGGGGAAGATGTTGAACTCCAACTCCCACCATCCCTAGTTAGGACAGCCAAAGGTCAGGGATGATGGGAGTTGCAGTCCAATGATATCTAGAAGACCACAAGTTCCCCAGCCCTGGCATAGGAGGATAAAACTTGCAATGAGATCATACATCCAATCTTGCCTGCACACTGAAACATTAATTTATGCCTTTGCCTCCAAGAATCCCTAAAGAGTCATTCTTTCTATAACTATATTTTGGCACGGAGGACCAAATGTTTTCTGTGCATCTTCCTCTTCTTTTCAGGCATCACTCAAGGCTGGAGGCCCTCAATGAGTTTCTGGAAAGGACGGTGACATCTGGAGATGTAAATTATAATGGTTGTGTTAAGTATGATTGCTTGTAAAAGTCAAAATGCTGTATTATTGTTCTGTGGTGTACAACTAGGCTAGCGTCTCTGCCTCCCCCCCACAACTTTCTCAAGGATCTCTCAGAGGAAAATAATGTCTGTATGCCATTTTCTGACATTCTTGCTATAAGATTTAAAATGCCTACTGTTAACTGAAACCAGTGGCATTTTTTGTTGAAGGTGGTGCCAGAAATATTAATAGATTTCAGAGACTTTCCTGGTGGTAAAAAAAAGAGTCTATTTCATAGCGATCCAGCAACACAGACTTTATGTAGTGTTTTCTACTCCTAAAAAAAAATATTAAATTAAAAAACACCACCCAACACTGCTTTCATCTTCACATTTTTGAAACCACAGGTTAACTTGTGAAGTCTGATTTTCAGATGACAATACATATTGGATGAATGAAAGGAAGGTTTAACAAATGGCTCTGTACAGTATGCACATACTTCTCTTTATATTTCAATATGTACAACCATAATAAGCATTGAACCGGGGACTACCTCAACTAGAGAAAGGATGTTGAATAGGATTATATTGGACTAGCTAAACTCATGCATTTGAATCAGTTGAAGCCTAAGGTCACCTTCCTATCGTTTACCTGTTCAGTTGACTGTATTTGATGAAGCCAATGTGTGGATAACCCTACCTTGTAGACCATGGGCTGAGCAATCTAAAGAGGAGAAGGGGAGTGTCAGATTCACCACTGCAACCCAGTAAGTCCTTTCTTATATTTCACTATCCTGGCTCCAGGATTGCAAAGCTCAACTCAGGACACCTATGAGACATTTGCACAAGTGCCCCTGAAATGCCCCATTTGGGTATTTCTGATTGCTGCTGCCAGCGGTTGCTTTCTCCCTACCTGGTTGCAGCTGGCGCCTCTACTGGTAAAACCAGGCAGAGAGGCACTTGTTGTTGTTGTTTAGTCGTTTAGTCGTGTCCAACTCTTCGTGACCCCATGGACCAGAGCACGCCAGGCACCTCTGTCCTCCACTACCTCCCGCAGTTTGGTCAAACTCATGCTGGTAACCTCGAAAACACTATTCAACCATCTCGTCCTCTGTCGCCCCCTTCTCCTTGTGCCCTCCATCTTTCCCAGCATCAGTGTCTTCTCCACGGAGTCTTCTCTTCTCATGAGGTGGCCAAAGTACTGGAGGTACTTTGTACTCTGTACCAAAGTATAGAGAGGCACATGTCCCCTTATTCCTCCCACCCTCTCCCCAGCGATCACACAGCGGGGTAAACTTGTGCCAAGTTATTTGTACCCAGCCCTTTAAAAAAAACTTCCAAGACTACCTTTACAAGACAAATAAAGATGCAACAATATAACAGTGTTAAAGATCAATACTGCAATATAGTGGTACCTAGGGTTACAGACGCTTCAGGTTACAGACTCCACTAACCCAGAAATAGTACCTCAGGTTAAGAACTTTGCTTCAGGATGAGAACAGAAATCGTGTTCTGGCGGTGCAGCAGCAGCGGGAGGCCCCATTAGCTAAAGTGGTACCTCAGGTTAAGAATAGTTTCAGGTTAAGAACGGACCTCCAGAACAAATTAAGTTCTTAACCAGAGGTACCACTGTACAATAATACTGCAAAACAATGAAGATTAATACTGCAAGACAACAAAAACTAAAAGAGCAGATAGAAATCCCTGGTGCCTCTGGTCCTTGATCTGAAGATAGCTTCAGTGCTAAACAGCACCATATTTATGTAGAATAGGGGTAGTCATAATGGTGCCCTTCAGATGGTCCCATCATGCCTGCCCATTGCTCATGTTGGCTGGGGCTGATGAGAGCTGGAACCCAACAACATCTTAATGTCACTGCACCGACTACTCCTGTTGTTGGGCATATGGCCTGTCACTGAGTTATGGCCCTTTCCTGCTGTTCAGAAACAAGCTGGGGGCAACCACTTGAACCATGTGGAAATTAGTCGGGAGGAGTCGGAAAAGAACTAGTGGAGCAGCTGCCTATGGACAACGAAGCCTTAGCAAACCAAAACCAGCTTTTAAAGTTTGAGCAGTGAGGAGTGTGATCTACATGCCAAGTGACAAGGTCAAAGTGGGCAGGCATCTCTTGCGCCCGGAAGAGCATTTACTGGTATTTGGGGTCTTCAAAGAATCAGCTGCAGGGTCATCTTTTCTAATGCCTGCCGAAATCCTGTTCTCCTTCAGCTCTTGTCTATCTTCCCATTCCTGGTTCTCGTTAATCAAACCAGGCTTTCTTGCTAATGTGTGTTTATATTCTCGCTGTCACGGCTATGGAAGACCAGAGGCACGGGGCTGGGGGGTGGGGAGGAACCAAGTGTTTTGGCATATTAAACTCTTTCTCCATTTGTTATTAATATAATTTGCAGAACAGTTACTAGAGGTCCAAAGCCATTCATAGGGGGTTGTGCTCTCCCCCCCTTTCCTTCCACCAGAAACCACAAGATAATAAGAGGAGGCTCCAAGAGAGGTGTGGATCGCCCACAAGAGGTCTGAGCGCCATCGTGTATTTTTACTGGAAGTCTCCTAACTAGCCAAAACCTTTGGAAAGTCATGACACTAATTTGGCAAGGCACTATCTCTGTCTGCTTCATTGAAAACATCTTAGACAGCATAATAAATAAAATGCACTTCATTTTCAGGGTTTTAAACTTGTCTTTCTCTTGGCCTGCAGTCTGTCAGCAAGCAGAGATTAGAAAATTGACTGGAGCTTAGCAAATTTGGTTCAAGAGAAATCAGATAGGTAGCAGGGGAGAGGAGACATTTACCAAATGTATCCCCTTCCAGCCACCCCTGCGCTGAAGCTTTGCCAGCTAATGCATTAAACACAAGCGCGATGAAGCCTCCGAACCCTGCCATCCACCGGCTTGGAGAGGCTTTGCTCTACAATGGACCATTAAAAACGTCAAGAGAGACTAAGAAAGAAGAGCATGACATGTGTCTTGTAAACTGCTACCACACTAAATTCATCTAGCAACTGTATTCCTTCCAGGACAGAACTGAAACAGGCCCCTTTCCCACACTCCCCCTTGCAATGCCAAGGAGCAATTTTCTGGCACTGTTGAGAGACATGGCCCTTCAGGACCTCATACGTTCTCTGAGTCTCGGGGCCAGCCTGAGACAGACTGTGCTGGTCCCGAGGGTAAACCGTGCGGCAAGGTCCGAGTCCAGTCCGAGGTCAAGGGTGCGGTATGGAGGCTGTCTGTCAGAGCTGAAGCTGGGTCCAAGGCAGGGAGTCGGGTGAGGTCAGGAACTCTGGCAGAAGAGCAGCACAGGGTGCAGGCAGGAACAGGCTACCAACAATGTTGCTCCCGCAACCTGGGACTGGGGCTGGCTGGCTTTTATCTGCCCCGAGGCATAGGGCGGCCCCGGTCCACTGGTGACTCGCCTCTCCTGGCCTGGAGGCGAGCACTCCTCCTGCAGGAACTTAGTTCCCTCCGCCTCTTTGCCCTGAGCCTCTGCAGCTCAGGAGAGGCTGGAGGGTTACCAGACCCAGAAGCAACCTCAGCCTCCCCTGACGGGGCTGAGAGTGGAGCACCTGCAGGCAATTGGTCCTCCATCACTTCAGGAGCCAGAGCAGACTCAGCTGATGCCTGCACCTGAGGATCCAGCACAGGTGAGGACCCTTCAGGCTCATGCCCCAGCCCCGGCTCAGCTGGTTCTGGAGGCAGGGACTCCTGTGCAGGCTGGGATTCCTCAGGTTCAGCCTCCGAGTCCGAATCCCAGGCCATTCACCAACACAGTTTTGCCTGATGCCCCCTTCCGTTCCAGATCCTGAATGGACTGGCAGTTGAATTTTACTTCAGCACCGGTGACAAACAGGATGGTATCCACCACCACACTGGAAGGCAGCAGACAACCTTCAGGGATTCAGGACAGGTTACATTTCATGTATGGCTTTGTCCTCCAACACCTCACTGACAATCCATGTTCCCTGAACCCCCTGGGCACTTACCACCTGGGGCAGCTGCCTCAGTCTGTAAAATGTTAGAGCTGGCCCTGTTGTGCTGTGACTTCCTTCTAGCATCAGCTCTTGTCTTGTTGGGGTGGATTGTGCTACTTCGGGCAAATGCATAAGCTTGTCTGCTCTGATACAGGGCACCGCCTTGCCCTCTCCTGTCTCACTTGATCTCAATAGGTTCCACCTCAGGCACTTTGTAGGATCTCTTCTGCTTCCTCTCCCTGATGACCATTAGGCATCTTGTCATGGGGCTTGTAGTTTGCTGTTTGCTTGTAGTTTGCTGTTTGCATGTAGTTTCCTGATTTGCTGTGCAGATGGAAAGATCTGTGGGAGAGGACCCTTCAGAATTATTGAATGGTGGCGCAACAGATATGACAGGAATGGAGGACCTGTGGTCCTCCGGGTGTTGATGGACTCCCATCATCCCCAGGCATCATGTCCTATGGTGAGAGATGACGGGAGTTGTAGTCTAGTAACATCTGGAGATCTATGGAGATCCACCACTACTGATATATAGGAGCAAGGAAAAGGAAGTCATGGTAAGATGAACTGGCTACATCATCTTGAAGATGTATTAGGCCAGGAGGCAGAACCCTCATGTCAAAAATGGGGTCTCCAGGGCAAGTGTCTTCACCCTATACAGACGTGGGGTTCACATTAGACCATAAAGCCTGGTTCACCAGCATGTCAGGGGAATGGAGAAGGATGGAAGGAAGTGTAAAGAAGGCCCTCACCACGTTGTGGTGTACTGGAACAAAACATGGGAGACCAGGGTTCTTTGAACCATGAACCTCAGTGTGTGACTGTGGGCCAGTTGCAGTCTCTCAGCCTAACCTACCTCACAAGGTTGTTGTGAGAATAAAGGGGGGGGGGAGAACTATCGATAACACATTGAGCTCCTGGGAGAAAAGATGGGCTAGTTAGGTATAAACTAATAAAATGAAAATGATCTTTTGCCCTACCGCCATCACTGTCGATCCAATCACTGTTTGAGAGGTTAGTGAAGGGGGTGGGAGAATGTGTTTTAGAAGTGTGTAGGCTGATCAGGGGGTTTTTTAGCAATGGACAGTGGGGGAAAGCAAGAATTCATCTCCAACTCAGAATTTCATTTCAGCCATATCAGGGCTTTAAAAACTCACCTCTCATTTGAAGCAAGCTTCTACAAGTCCCTTAATTTCATACTCTAGTCTGGGTCAGAAGAACCTTCACCAGCGGCTTTTTCTTATCAGTTGGTGGCATTTTTAAAATGAGAGGCTGTGTCCTCTTCAACCAGGAAAACCACACACACATTTACAAGATGTTCCTAAGCACTGACACGCCCCTTCCACCATTTCAGTCTCTGCCACCCAAAAAGTCAGTAACATGAAACACTGAGAAAATCTGTTTCTTGCTCACAACAGGTTTGGGATTCTACTAAACAGTGCACTGCTATCTGATCGAATCGGGATTGTCAGGCGATGGAGAGCAGCTGGAGACAAGGCTGCGGAATGAAAAAGCAGGAAACTGCCATTTGTATCTGTGTGCTTATTTGGCTTAGTTTTAAGCACATTTATTGGTGCATTAGTTCTGCTCCTAAAGGACACAAGAGTCCGAATGTAAAATGATACGAAAGACATCGAAAAGGACATGGGCTGATTATAAACTCGTACAATTGGGATCTTTCCCAATAATACTCTTACACAATCCCCACTTCCAAGCAGGAAGTGGAATGTTTCAGGGGCAACAGCAGCAAGTCCAGACATTTCCTTTGGATCAAAGAGCACTGGAGACTGAGGGTGTTCTTAAAATATTTTCTTAATTCACAAATACTATTATTTTATTTTATTTAGATTTCATAGGCTGGCTTTCCCACCGAAAGGGAGACTTATTGCAGCATATAACAAACTGATTGTGTGTGTGTGTGTGTGTAATTCAAAAGATAAATAAAACAACAAAACACTTTTAAAAATGGAGATGCATAGAGAATCAGGATCCAGCAACAGAACCAGACAAGAATATGCAAGCAAGCAGGGCATAGTGGAGGCAAACAGGCACTCCTGCAGAGCCACTGAAAATGTTAAGAACACAAGAGCCTATCTCGTGCATTCTCCACCACTGAGGCTGCACCCAGGCACTTCTTCCAGCTAACTCTAGTTAGAAAGTTTTGCTTCTTTCTCTCTTTATTCAAACATCAAATTGCTGTTTCTCATGCACAAGCTCAGCAGAGCCTTTGTCTTAGGTCACAACCCTATTGTCAAATGACCGCTTAGGAGACCATCCACAGTAATTGGTTTGTTTGAGGCGGTGGACATAGCCAGGTGGGGTTCAAGCATTTAAACAATTACATTAGGTTAAGAGGCAAGAAGGGACGCGGGTGGCGTTGTGGGTTAAACCACAGAGCCTAGGACTTGCCGATCAGAAGGTCGGCGGTTCGAATCCCCGTGACGGGGTGAGCTCCCGTTGCTCGGTCCCTGCTCCTGCCAACCTAGCAGTTTGAAAGCACATCAAAGTGCAAGTAGATAAATAGGTACCGCTCCGGCGGGAAGGTAAACGGCGTTTCCATGCGCTGGTCTGGTTCACCAGAAGCGGCTTAGTCATGCTGGCCACATGACCTGGAAGCTGTACGCCGGCTTCCTCTGCCAATAAAGCGAGATGAGTGCCGCAACCTCAGAGTCGGCCACGACTGGACCTAATGGTCAGGGGTCCCTTTACCTTTACCTTTAAGAGGCAAGAACGTGCTTCAAGAACCCTAGGTTTTTGAGGCTGACAAGAGGGGATTTTAAGAGATGGAACCTTCACTGTGGGATCCTTGCTCATGGAGGGTCATCAAGGTGTCTCGTCTCTCTATAGTATCAGGCTAGTTAAAAAGCATTTAATTTTGATAAAACCTTTTTTTCGGGGGTGTTAATTGCCAGTATTGTTAACCTGCATTTTGTGTCCTTTGTCCTGGGTTTCGGTTGGTGCTTTTAATTTGATGTTTTCTACCGTGGTTTTAAAAGGTTTCCCCCATCCCCCGCTTAATTGCATTTTGCTATTTTTATGTAATCCCCCTTGAACTGAAATGTGGAGTAGAAAACGATCGATCGATCAAATGAATAAATAAATGGAAACATTCAGAAGAGACTATTAAAGGAAAAGAGGCAGAACTCAGTGAAAGAATAGATGTATGAAATAAGAATGTGAAAGGTAGAAAAGAATAAGGAAAAAATCTGTGTCGATGATGTGTTGGGTGTGTGTGGAAGACAGCAAAATTTAGACTCGACATATATTGTCAATCTGCCTTTTTCTGGGTGCTTTCCTAATCCAAACGTACAAGGAAACCATGTTTTTCTTTTTAAAAGTGAATCATCTGTGGGTAGGAGAAATTATAGCTTTAAATTATAGGGGTGGTGGGAAAGTCTGTGAATTCAAACTAACTTTACATATTTAATTAGCAGTTTGAGACATGTCGAAAACCTCAAAACCCACCAAGTTCACCCACCCCAACTACTGGTACTGGCATCAGTAAATATATTTAGGGCCAGATGTTGTGTCAGTCAATGGGACATCCAAAGACATAACATTCAAAAAGTCCTCATCGCACTTTATTCCCCCTCTCCAAAATCCTTCTTTATTATTTTCATTATTATCAGGAAATAGCAACAGTGAAGTCAAAGGAGGGGGTACAATCGACTAGCATGAGTCATAGTCGCCACTTGCTCTCCCAGCCACACAGAGATGCAAATGGTTGTAGATGACAGGATTTGGGTCTTGCAAGGGAAGCAGGAGGAATTATACTTTCCTCCAGGCAAGGTCTTTTGTATTTCTCTCTACTCCATGATATACTTATTTCTAATCAATCTTTTTCAGTATAAGTCTCCTCTGAAGATGTACGTGGAACGTGTCACTTCTTGTTTTTTGATTTGCTTTGTGTTCAGGTGGTTTTGCAGATGAATGGGAAACCCCTCCCCCCTTTGTTTGCTTTCCTGGGATCAAGGCTGCAATCCTATAGGATGTATTAGAGCTCCCTTCTGGGATCAGAGAGAGAGAGAGATCCAGTGTTAGATCCACTTTCTGCCACAGAAATCTTCAACATCCTGGCTCAGCCAGCACAGGCCAGATCACAGGCAATTTGGGGGGGGGGGGGCAGACTAGGAAACACCCAGGATCCAAAGTTCTCTCTGCCAAATGACACCACTCATCTTCCCAACTCGGGAGATATTTACACTAGCTCAGGAGTTCGCTTTTATGGGAAACAAAATGCCCCTCAACAGGGCAGGATTGCAAAAAGCAACCCACAAAATAGAAGAAGAAGAGTTTGGATTTGATATCCCGCCTTTCACTCCCTTCAAGGAGTCTCCAAGCGGCTAACATTCTCCTTTCCCTTCCTCCCCCACAACAAACACTCTGTGAGGTGAGTGGGGCTGAGAGACTTCAGAGAAGTGTGACTGGCCCAAGGTCACCCAGCAGCTGCATGTGGAGGAGCGGAGACGCGAACCCGGTTCACCAGATTACAAGTCCACCGCTCTTAACCACTACACCACACTGGCTCTCGAAGGAGGAGTCCTCTGGCACTATGTCTGTCTGAGAGCCATGCAGATCTTAGGATATGGAAGTTAAGCCAATTTTGGTCCTCAGAGCCAGTGGCGTTGCAACGGAGGGTGGGGGGCGGTGTGCCCCAGCTGTCATGTCTGGGGGGTGACAAGAAGGCACCCCATGGGGGATCGTGGGGGCGCGAGCAGCCATCATGCCGCTGCAGCCACATGTGGAAGATCCTCCGTTCACGGCTGCAGCCGCGAGCAGAGAATCCTGGCGCCGGCGGCAAACCGCTATGCACAGCACATGTGCAGCATCACTATGTACGGCGCATGCCACTGGCGCCGCTCAAGCACTGTACGGATGGCGGTGGGATCCCTCCATCGCCGCTACAGCCGCAAGCAGAGGATCCCGGCACCGTCCGTATGGCGCTGGAGCGGTGGCGCCGGCAAACCGCTATTTATAGTGCGTGTGTGGCATCAGGCGCATGCGTTGTACATAGTGATGCCGCACATGCGCCCTACGTAGCAACACCCGCCCCAGGTGTCACGATGCCTTCGTTCACCCCTGCCCAGAGCTACCTTAGGACTTCAACCCACCTCTGTGTTTTGCAAAAGTGATTGTGAGAAGAGAATACTGATTTTAGCTGCAGTGGGCTAATATGAATGTCTGCAACACGTCAAGGATATTGGAACATCAGAAATGGATGGGAAAGAATGAAGAGATTAAAATGATATTGCTCAGTATAATTTGCTCATATTTTAAGGTCTCACCGCTTTCTCGGGGATTCTCCACTCCTCTCCATTCCTTCCTCTCATTAGCATGGGTCACAGTTCATGCTTGCCATGTGCTTTCCATAATACATTTCTTGTACACTTTTCAGGAATATTGATTTGCTATTAATTCCCCCTCTCCTCCCATGGCAGGCTATTCTAGAGGTTCTCCCAATGCCCCCCCCCTGCCAATTTCAGCAGCTGCAGGGGGGGGAGTGAGGGGGGAAAGACCCATTGCACAATCAGAAGTCCTTATGCAGGGCTTTAATTCATGAATTAAATGCCAGCTACGGTTTTCCTTTACATCTGAACCTAGCCTATGAATGATGGCTGCATCGCAAGAGAATGTCACAATGTTATTTGACTATTTCTCAAAGCTGAATGCCTAAGGAACCTTTCCGGAGTTTATGCCAAACTTCACAAGCATCAAAAAGCATGGCTTTGGTGTGAAATTTGGACTGAAGTCCGTTATCTTGACATACCCATCTCCTTGATCCTAACGTAGTCCCACTTTGACTAACGAGCTGGAAAGTAAACATCTTCCTGTTACATGTCTTTCTCCTCAGCAGGTGTCACCATTAATTTCCAACCAATATCCTCTTCTCACTGAACAATCTCACCCCCCCGCCCTTGCTGAGCTGCATCCGTAGTGCCTCCTTCCTGGAAAGGAAAGGAATATACACAAAGGCATCACCGTAAATAGAGGGCTCTTAAAGCTAGGCCAGCAGCTTGTGGAAATCCGTAAATGACCCAAGGAAAGCTTGAGATAAAGTTGCCAAACATCTCGTAGAGAAGAGAACCGCCCCATTATGAGCCATTATGTGCAATCAATCACATCTTTATTAAGGTCAGAGACCAGCATAAGTAAGGGAGGGATACAATCATTTAAACACTGTAAAACGTTTTGGAAAGCTAAAAATTATTAAAGCAGAAGGTGTATATAAAAGACTATAAGAATCCAAAAGAAGCTAAAAGAAGGGTTAGGAGCATTAAACGGATGTGGAAGAGAATAAAAGGTGAGTACAGTTGTACTTTGGTTCTCGAACAGAATGTGTTCTGGTAGTCTGTTCGACGCTGGGAACCGTTCAAAAACCAAAGTGCAGCTTCCGATTGGTTGCAGGAGCATCCGTGCTGGATGTTCTGCTTCTGAAAATCATTCAAAAACCAGAACACTCACTTCTGGGTTTCCATCGTTCAGGAGCTGATGTGTTTGGGAGCCAAGGCGTTTAGCTTCCAAGATACCGCTGTATAGAAAAGACTATAGCTATCAATTTACAGAGCACTCTGATATGAGTGTTTATTAAATCTAGTTTGTGGCACAGGTCATCATCCGACGAATATTGGATGCTGCTATGCAGAATCTGGCAACATTGTATGTTGTAGCAGGGTTGGTAGCTATTATGTGCAAATTATTTGGCCCCAACCATTTGATGCAATAAAGTTCTGATCCACATCCATTGTACATTTATCTGGATCACAAAAAATGTTCAAACAACCAGCTGCATGGTATGGATCATAAGCACTCCTCCATTATCTTAAGGATCATGCCTAGCTGTTCACCTCTGTACTCCTGGAAAGATTGCATACAATGGCAGGATTGGATGTATGTTCATAGGCCCCAGTGATGGAGCATCTGTCTTGCATGCAGAAATTCCTAGGTCCAATCTCCTGCATCTCTAGGTAGGGCTGGGAGAAGAAGGACTGTTTAAAACCCTGGAGAGCCACCGGCAGTCATTGTAGGCAAAACTGATCTAGATAGGCAAGACTGATCATTGTAGGCAAGACTGATCTAAGGTCTGACTCATTATATGGTAGCTTCCTATGTTCCTTAGATGACCACTCATGACAGTTGAGAACTGATATCTTGGAATACAGAATGGAGATACAGTGGACCTCGGGTTAAGAACTTAATTCATTCTGGAGGTCCGTTCTTAACCTGAAACTGTTCTTAACTTGAGGTACCACTTTAGCTAATGGGGCCTCCTGCTGCTGCCGTGCCGCCGCCACACAATTACTGTTCTCATCCTGAAGCAAGGTAACCCGAGGTAATATTTCCGGGTTAGTGGAGTCTGAAACCTGAAGCGTATGTAACCTGAAGCGTATGTAACCCGAGGTGCCACTGTACTTAAATTTTATAAGAGGAATGTGGCTGTTTGACTTGAGTATATAAAGTAGGACATGTTTTTAATCATAACCTCTATTACCCTCTCAAGATCTATATGAAGTCAATAATGCTCCAGCCCAGCTCAAATCCTTTGGACCAGAATTGGTGGATGCAAGGTTACAGATCCAGCCCTACACTAGAAAGCTTCAGTGAATCAGGGAAAGCCATGGTGGAGTCTAATCAATTCTGTGCTGCTCTTTGTTAAATGAACTCTTGTTGACTAATAAAGAAACTCTATTGTACTTGGATTGTTGAGGGTGTTAATTAGAATTTATCAGTTCCAATAATGAAATAATTTACCAAGACTCGGAAAACAACTCAACTCAAATCACACAGATGTTTAATGAAGGGTATGATCACCCAAGTCTACTCTTGAATTAATTCAGTATAATTGGATAAACTACATACAAAACATACAAAAATTTGGACATGGATTGGGTCCAAGGTGTTTCAGGCCTCCAGTCTTGACCAAATGTCAACGGTGTCCCCAAATATTATTTACTTAAAAAATAAAACAATAATAATAAATATTTGGAGAGTAGGGCCTATTGTCCTCAGTCTCCACCTTTATTCTGGGAGCTGTCATTACCACAAATGTAGTTCTCTCAATACTTCAGTCTTAAAATAATTTAGCTAAAATGAACTTGAGCTTATCTCTCCAAAAAACATGATATTATTTGAGCTGGGCTAGGTTTCTATGTCAAGGGCAAAAGCTTGTAAATTCAGATCTCCGCCACACTTCACTAGAGTGGCCCAGTTTTACTCCATGCTTGCTAATCCCAGACCTTCTCTGAACCACTTTAAAACATATGAAAAAGCCTTTGTTCCCTGATAAACAAGGAGCAGCTGAGAGAGAGTCCCTGGGCAGTCATTCTACATTCTTCTAGAGCAAATGCCGAAGGTTCACGGAAAAGCATTCTTATCAAGGAGAAACTGCTTTAAAACATTGCCAAATTAGGCCCCAGCATGTCAAACAGGGGCAAGAATTTAAAGCTATATTTTACTCCTGAAAATATCCAGTGCCTCTCATTTTCTGGGACCAAAGAACCACAACATTACCATCTCTAATTATTAAAACAACAGAAACACTACTGGTTGTGTTAAGTCTCAAGAAGCGAGAGGCACTGGGCACATTTAAGGCCCTAAAAGCACATCTCCACATTTCTCTAATTTCTCACCGGTATCAGTTAATATGACCACAGACTCTGTAATATCACAGAGTTAATATATGCAGGGTGCGGGTGCCGCTGTGGTCTAAACCACTGAGCCTCTTGGGCTTGCTGATCAGAAGGTTGGTAGTTCGAATCCCTGTGATGGGGTGAGCTCCTGCTGCTCTGTCACAGCTCCTGCCAACCCAGCAGTTTGAAAGCATGCCAGTGCAAGTAGATAAATAGGTACCGCTGTGGCAGGAAGGTAAACAGCATTTCTGTGCACTCTGGTTTCTGTCATGGTGTTCTGTTGCACCAGAAGTGGTTTAGTCATGCTGGCCACATGACTCGGAAAGCTGTCTGTGGACAAACGCCGGCTCCCTCAGCCTGAAAGCGAGATGAGCGCCACAACTCCATAGTTGCCTTTGACTGAACTTAGCCATCCAGGGGTCCTTTACCTTTACTTTTACCTATAATTAGTTACCGTCATTAGATAACTGGGCTGTGTGCACACCTTATATTTAAAGCACATGACTTTCCTCAAAGAATATGAGGAACGATAGTTTACCTCTCACAGAGACCCCTTAGCAGGATTGAGGTTTTCTCATCCCTGGTATAAACCATGGGACAAAAATAATGTGATGGCCTGCTTAATTATTGTAAGGTATGTGCCCATTAACACAATACATTCCTTTCTTTTCTTTAAAAAATAATAATACCCGGAGTCTGAGCTTGGTCCTTCTACGCCATATATCCAATTAACTTTGTTGTTTTAAAAAGCCAGACCTCTCTGTAACAGTTTTATACAAAGTAATAATTTACACAAGAGGAGCCAAGGGGATGGTACGGGACCCTTTTCAACCTATGTTACAGTTTAACTACTTTAAACACACCCAGCTGTGCAAAGTTCACTCATCCACTTCGGCGTGTAAGCTGAAGCTGAGATAAGCAGTCACATTTTTAATGCATCACCCAGTTCAGCGGAGCAAGATTAAATCTCAAGGCTTTAGAAAGATCTGATATCTCTATATATTTTTTCTTTATGACTTAGGGTTGCCAGCCTTCGCCCTCCCATATGCCAGCCTGGTTGGGGGTCTATAGGATCTGAAGTCAAGTGTCTCTGTGCCAATGGCAAGGTAGCAGTTAGACTTGCCCCATCTTGTTCCTCTCTTTTCCATAAAGTACTGTCTGCCCCATTTCCATTTCCACAGCACAAGAGGGTTTCACACAGAAGGGGGTAACTGGGGAAGGAGGCAGATATGCTTTATAAATATGCTGTAAGCCGCCCAGAGTGGCTGGGGAAACCCAGGCAGATGGGCAGGGTATAAATAAAATTATATGGATGGCGGCTAATGGATTGAGGTTGAATCCTGACAAGACAAAAGTACTGTTCTTGGGGGGCAGGCTGGTGTGGAGGACTCCCTGATCCTGAATGGGGTAACTGTGCCCCTGAAGGACCAGGAGCGCAGCCTGGGAGTCATTTTGGACTCACAGCTGTCCATGGAGGCACAAGTCAATCTGTATCCAGGGCAGCTGTCTACCACCTGGTATGCAGGCTGAGACCTTATCTGCCCGCAGACAGTCTTGCCAGAGTGGTGCATGCTCTAGTTATCTCCCGCTTTGACTACTGCAATGTGCTCTTTGTGGGGCTACCTTTGAAGGTGACCTGGAAACTACAACTAATCCAGAATGCGGCAGCTAGACTGGTGACTGGGGGCGGCCGCTGAGACCACATAACACCGGTCTTGAAAGACCTACATTGGCTCCCAGTACGTTTCCGAGCACAATTCAAAGTGTTGGGCTTGACCTTTAAAGCCCTAAATGGCCTCGGCCCAGTATACCTGAAGGAGCGTCTTCACCCCCATCGTTCAGCCCAGACGCTGAGGTCCAGCAGCGAGGGCCTTCTGGTGGTTCCCTCACTGCAAGAAGCAAAGCTACAGGGAACCAGGTAGAGGGCCTTCTTGGTAGTGGTGCCTGCCCTGTGGAACACCCTCCCATCAGATGTCAAAGAGATAAACAGCTACCTGACATTCAGAAGACATCTGAAGGCAGCCCTGTTCAGGGAAGTTTTTAATGTGTGACTTTTTAGTGTATTTTTTGTCTTTGTTGGAAACCGCCCAGAGTGGCTGGGGAAACTCAGCCAGATGGGCGGGGTACAAATAAAAAATTATTGTTATTGTTGTTGTTGTTGTTGTTAATGGCTCCTTTCTCCAGTATTTAAAATGTTGCTAGAATGACCTGGTGTCTCCAACAACAGGACAATTTGCATTACAGGGGTGTTCTGGGTTGATTTAAATGTCTAGCAGGGAAGCTTTTTGGAGAGGTTCACAGCATTTCCCTAGCACAGGATGCTAACAAACCTCTCTGCAATGTACTGGGGGCTGTGGCATGGGGTGGTGGGCACCACAGGGGCAGTTGCCCCGGGGACAAAATTGTTAGGGGCTCGCAATTTTGATTCCCAGTGCTGTCTCGATACAACTGTGCGCTTCCATTGCTGGGCTCAGTTGAAAATGGCTTCTCCCTGGGACCCAGAAAGTGACTTGCTCTTCTTTTCTTATCTCTGTGATCTCCTGGGTGACACAGACGCCGTTAGGCAGTTGAATATGCATCCATTGTCAGTCGATTTCCTTCCGTGTGGCCCTGGGCTCTAGCAATACATGCTACACCACTGCAAGGGGTATTTCACACAAGGGTTCCTGGCAGTGTTATCTCGTGTACCACTGAGACAGCAACATGCTTGCAGATGGAATTGCAGAACTGTGCTACCAAGGAGCATTACATAGGCAGCATTACAAGCTGCATCAGTTGAATCTGGACCAAGACAGGTGACTCAGGAACCTATCCAACTCAACCCTGTAAAAATGGCTCAGCCCAAAGGCTTTCTCTTCAGTCTGAGGAATTTGTCTCCTAACTAGAAGACACTCTCAGACAAAACTCTGGCTCGCTACCCTTTCCAATCGTATATTTAATATAATCAACCTTTGATGGACCATAATTTAAGAACGTAAGAAGAGCCCTCTTGGATCAGTCTAAAGGCCTATTATTTATTTATTTATTTAATTGTTTGTTTGTTTGTTTGTTTGTTTTGCTGCTGGGGACAGAAAATAGGTACATGGGGGATTTTTGGAGACCAAAATAACTGGCCTGCATACCCTCCGACAAGTCTCTGATGAAAATAGGGAAGTCCTATTCAATAATAATAATAATAATAATAATAATAATAATAATACCCCACCTATCTAACTGGGCCAACATGTATAAAAACATAATAAAAACATTAAAAAACTTCCCTATACATGGCTGCCTCCTGTTGTCTTCTAAAGGTTGTATAGTTACTTATCTCCTCAGCTCTGGGGTCGCATAACTCCATACTCTCCAACATTTATCTGATGAAAATAGGGACGACCTAAGGAAAGGTGGTAAATTCTGGGATCAAATCAGAAACCGGGATGGCTTCTGTAAATCTAGCACTGTCCCTGGAAAACTGGGGCAGTTGAAGGGCCTGGGATACCAAACTCTTTGCTTTTTGGTGAAGGGGACACCATTTGTTGTTCAATTTCAGGAAGCAAAGTATCTTGGACTAGCCCTCTGGGGCAGATTTGGCTAAAACGGGGGAGGGGGAAATCAGGAAGTGGGGCTTGTAGATTTCATTAAATCCTTCCCCCACCTTGGCCCAATAGTTCAAGCCCTGTATGTGATTGCTAACAATATAGGATGGTATGACTTTCCCCACCTCCCCGGTCAACTCTTCATTGTCTGAAGATGCTAAATGTTCCTGTGACCTGGGAGTGGGAAAGTGGAATCTTAATTAGGAACTGCAAGTCGGATAGAGGGTTTTTCTTTTGCCTGACTTGTGAGAGGGCCCTGGCTTATCCTAAAAGCTAAAGATGAAAAAGGCAAAGGTCATTCCAATCCGGGGCAGCTCATGTGCCCTCTCTAGAGTTCATAAAGCTTTCCAAAGGATCTTTGGATTTTCCGGGATCAAAGGCTTCTGCTAAGCCTTTTGTAGGAAACCTGAACCCAGAAGGAAGAAAATCTTATCGAATGGATGGGTCCGCTCTAAGGAGATGGAATATAAGAAACTGCAGCAGCTGAAACAGGTATTCCAATTACATGCCCACGCAGTTTACAAAAGTTGTGATGTGCTGCCACAATCTTTCAAATCAAAGAAAGAATAGGCACTTCTATTCATTTTGAATCCTTTCTTCCAGAAATGTTTTTAATTATCATTTCTGTTGCAGGCTTCTGAGGATTGTATCCAGTAGCAGCAAATGAACAAGGATGCTTACACACAGGGAATTCCTCATACAGTCGTACCGTGGGAGTTGAATGGAATCCATTCCGGAAGTCCATTCGATTTCCAAAACTTTTGAAAACCAAAGCATGGCTTCTGATTGGCTGCGGGAAGCTCCTGCAGCCAATCGGAAGCCGCGGAAGCCCCATCGGACATTCAGCTTCCAGGTTTTGATCGTTCGATAGCCTATTTGTTCAGGAGCTAAGGCATTCGAGATCCAAGGTATGACTGTACTAGGCTCCCCACTGCAGCCCAGTGTGCCCCCCAAAAGCCATTTGTGGGGATCGTGGGACTCCCCAAGCAAGGCCTAGAATGTGGGGAAAATACAGAGGCACCTTGAGTCCATTACTTTGAAAAGATGGGCTAATGCTATGGATTTTTTTTAAAACTAAGGGCTCGTGCACATTCCCACTTGTCCTGTGCCTGGAAAACACAGGTCTGAGCAGTTTCCCACTTGCTATGAGTTTTCTAGGCTCGGGTTCAAGTGATTTTGCCGCTGCGCCACTGCTTTTCCCCACTGCTCTCAAACTAAATCGGAACAAACCACAATCAGCAGAAAACCAAACTACCGTTTGTTCTGATTCAGAGCCAAACCATGGGTTTTCCTGGGGGGAAGTGGTCAGTAAACAGAGGTGTGGCTGAGTCCTAAGTTGTGTGAAAACCTAGACTAACCTGTCAATTTTGGTTTTTCTCTTTGATTTTTCAAGTTCAATTCATTTCCACATCAGTCTATGGTTTTTCTAAAAAATAAATAAATAAACTGAAGAAACTTCACCAGCATTTTCTGCTTATACATATTTTGGTATGCAGTTTTCCCTAATATGCACACCTTTGTGAGCAATTTCCTGAAATATATGCATTTTTACGCACATTTCTTTGTTTACATTATTTGGTTGGAGAACTACATAGCAAAATTCAGAGAAGTTCAATGGACAAGCTGCATTTCGATTCATGGATTGTTTCAGGAAGTGGGAATTAGGGAACTTTGCATTAAAATGTGAACTGCTTTTATTGATTGTAGTGCTAGCACTTCTCTCCTGATTTCCAACATTCCTTTACATTCCCACCTGTTGCATTTTGTCATGTGAAATCACAACACAAAATTCCGATGGTTTTCTGAGTTAACAGTGTGGCAAGCAGGGGTTTTTTCTGGAAACAATTAACACAAATATGAGTGCTAAACTTCAACTACGAGTGGCTTTTATGTGATGTGAAAGATCACATCAAATGCAAAAATTATCAGGTCAAGAAATGTCAAGAACATGGAATAAAGTGTTATCTGAGTGCAGCCTATTGTGATTCAATTCTCTGATTCTGAGAAATGGAGAACATTTCAGTCAGAGTATGTATTCAATAAATCAAATCCAAAATTAATTTATATTCCATGACTGGGCTGCTTTGCTTTCGGGTTTCAATTCTTATTCATTTGAATCAATGTGAGGAACATATTGTGATGGCTTCAAAATTTATTTTACATTAATGAGCAAGGATGGGTTTTATAAGTAGTCAAAAACATTTCACAGACACTTAGAAGGGAAATTGTGCCAATGCTATAGAGAATCCAAATGTGACACATTCTCTGCCTTCGTAACACTGAATTGGCACATTAAATTGAAGTTTTTATTTCACAAATGACCATCTGGGATAACTTCAAATAGAGTTTCACACTGTTCTGATTCAGATATTCAGAGTCCAAATAACTTTTTCCGCTCAAGAAGCACCTGGCATGAAAAGCAATTATTTATCTCTCTCTTGTCCTTTGTTAGCACTGCAGAAAATCACTGAAATTGCAAATTAGCCATCTGCAGGTGAACGGCCTTTGAGCTAAGCCATTGTATGCTTGTATTCCAATGAAATATATCTATGGGCCGGATTCAGCTGAACAGTTGCACTAGCAGAAGTCGGCACAACTAGCCCCACTAACTCAAAGGTGTCTTTCCCCCTTCCGCTCCCTCTGCATGCCATCAGCTCTGAGGGGGTCAAGAAAATCCCCAGCCCAGGAGGAAGGGAGAGAAGTTTGCACTGACGGAGTGATCATATTAGCACAAAATTTAATTCCACCCTCTGAGATGTCTGCCTTAACTAAGGATTTCCATATGAACCTACCTGGACCCGGAAATCCTCTTCTGAGGCCCTTCTTCATGTGCCTCCTCCTCAAGAGGTCTGGAGGATGGCAACATGAGAAAGGGCCTTTTTTGCAGTGGCTCCCTGCTTGTGGACTGCCCCTGCCCAGGAGGTTCAACTGGTGCCTTCATTATACAGTGGTACCTCAGGTTAAGAACTTAATTTGTTCCTGAGGTCTATTCTTAACCTGAAACTCTTCTTAACCTGAGGTACCACCTTAGCTAATGGGGCCTCCCACTGCTGCCGTACCGCCGTCGTGCGATTTCTGTTCTCATCAAGAAGCAAAGTTCTTAACTCGAGGTACTATTTCTGGGTTAGTAGAGTCTGTAACCTGAAGCGTCTGTAACCTGAGATACCACTGTATTGAGATTTTATGTTGCAACCACCCTGAGAGCAGTGGGTATAGGGCGGTATACAAATGTAAAATAATAATAATAATAATAATAATAATAATAATAATAATAGTCTTTGTTCCTCATCCATTTTGGAGCATGGCTTTTTGAAATTGTAGTTGTATCTATAAAGGTCTCCGTGGTTTGACATGTTCAGATCAGATTCTGCATTGGCATTTTTTCTAGACTACCATGTCCTACACACAAACAATGCATGGAAAGGGCTGGAGCCTTGGTACATTAAAGACTAACAAATTCATTGCGGCATCATCTTCCTTATAAGTATCGATAGAGTTGCTGATCATTAGAACAATTCATCACATGTGCAAATGGGAAAAACTGATGTACACACCCCTCTTCAAAGCTACATCCTAAATGGCTAGCATTTCCCCCCCTGTTCATTTGACCAAAACACAATAGCAGAAACAAACTGTTCCAGGTAAGGACAACTTGGGGGTGGGGAAGGTTTCTACTCCATGCCTCCTTATGCTGAAAATGCACTGACTCAAGCTTGCAGCTGATCTGCTGTTCTGGGAAGTTGCTTTTATTGCTCATCTGGTAACTGTTTAGAGCTTTATGTGAAACAACCTGGTGGCCAGGCCCCTTTAGGGCAGCAATTCATGTCAGAACATTTGCTTTTGCAACCCGCCCCCCACCCCAATCTCCCGTTCGTTTCTCACAGAACCAAATCAGAGTCCAGCCTGGTGCAGGTCCCTGGTTTTCGGCAGAAGCAAACAAAGCCACAAAGGACTAATGCACCTGAAGGTTTGATGGATTCCTCAGGAAGCTTGTTTTCCCTGCTTTCACTGGAAGACAAAATATATTTTGTTATGCAACAGAATGCCCTGTATTATTATTATTATTATTATTATTATTATTATTATTCAATTTTATACATTTCACTAATTTTACAATCCTTTTAACATTTCAATACTTGAATTCCTTCCCCCTCTTTCGGCGGTTCCTTAAATGTATTTTTAATATCTTCTGCATATCCAAATCAACTTAATTTGCTCATTGATTCATCCACTTTAAATATATACTCTTAGGAAACTGCAGGTTGTTACAATAATTCTGCCAATGTTCTTATCTGATTACAATTTATCTGTAAATATTCAATAAACCATTTCCATTCTTCTATAAAAAGTTTGTGATATTGATTTCTTATTTTTCCGATATGTTTTTCTATTTCTGCGTACTCCATAAGTTTTTGTATCCATTCTTCTTTTGATGGGACTTCTTCTTCTTTCCATTTTTGGGCAAGTAACATTCTTGCTGCTGTAGTCGCATACATGAACAAATTTCTATACAGTTTGGGTAGTTCTGTCCCTATAATTCACAAAAAATGCCCCTATAATGTCCTGTGTTATTATTCATCATTCACATTTTTATCAGCACCAGAATGAGATCATAATGGCCAATCTCTTTCCTTCAAGTGGTCAAGTCTCTCTCCTTCAGTTGGCCACTATCAACATGAGGTCACAATGGCCAATCTCTCTCCTTCAAGTGGACAACATCAGCACGAGGACACAATGAACAGTCTCTCTCCTTCATTGGCCACCATCAACATGAGGTCACAAAGGCCAGTCTCTCTCTCTCTCTCTCCTTCAGGGAGGCAGCATCCTTATGAGGTCACAATGGCCAGGAGAGGGTAAGAAAAAACCAGACCACAGCAAGCTGTGTGTGCAGATGGTAGGTGCAAGCATAGCCTGGCACCCCAAATTCAATGGTGAGCCTTCAAAGTCCAGTAACCATCCCAGGTTGAGGGCAGAGATGGACTGGGCAGCAACTGATGGGCAAAGCAGCAGTAGAACAGCCGAGAGGAAACTACGGAAGAAGAGAGGAAGGATAGGAGGAAGCAAACAGCACTTGGAGAGGAAGAGAGAAGGTAATTAGAACAGAAGTAGCTATGCTCACCTGTACTTGTCCCTGTGACAGTCACCCAGAATCATAAGGCAGCTCATGAACATCAACCCCAAGCAATGAAAATTAACTTTCTGGGACACCTGTAGCAACAAAAGGGGAAGGGGTCAGCTACAGTGGTACCTCAGGTTAAGTATTTAATTCGTTCCGGAGGTCTGTTCTTAACCTGAAACTGGTCTTAACCTGAAGCACCACTTTAGCTAATGGGGCCTCCTGCTGCTGCCGCGCCGCCGGAGCACGATTTCTGTTCTCATCCTGAAGCAAAGTTCTTAACCTGAAGAGAGTCTGTAACCTGAAGCGTATGTAACCTGAGGTACCACTGTATTAACAAGATGTTTCAAGTCAAATCAGAGACTCGCGAGTCATTCTGTGGATTGCAGGCTTCCAAGCCCCACTAGATTCAAAGGCAGAAATTAAACAGGTGCCAAACAAGTATCTTATACCAATTTTCCTGGGAACAAGCCCCATGAATTTAATGAGACTTACTTTTGAGTAGGCATATATAGGATTGTAATATAACTCTCCCAGTGAACTCAATAGAACCTTAAAGTGCTTCAGTTTGGGTGGAGCACACCCAAACCTTCATTAAAGTTTCGTCTGCAATATAAAGGTTTGCAGATTTGAAGGGAAATGACACCTGTAATTTCCAAGGTTCTAATATATAGCGGGACGCGGGTGGCGCTGTGGGTTAAACCACAGAGCCTAGGTTGCCAATCAGAAGGTCGGCGGTTTGAATCCCTGCGATGGGGTGAGCTCCCATTGTTCGGTCCCAGCTCCTGCCAACCTAGCAGTTCGAAAGCACGTCAAAGTGCAAGTAGATAAATAGGTACCGCTCCGGCAGGAAGGTGAATGGTGTTTCCGAGCGCTGCTCTGGTTCGCCAGAAGCATCTTACTCATGCTGGCCACATGATCCAGAAGCTGTCTGTGGACAAATGCTGGGTCCCTCGGCCAATAAAGCGAGACAAACGCCACAACCCCAGAGTCCTCTGCGACTGGACCTAATGGTCAGGGGTCCCTTTATTTTTACCTTTAAATGATAAATGGAGGCTGCGGGTCATCTCTTAAGGTGAGCACATGAACCTATCATTTGGGCATGGCAAGGAATGATGCTCCATGAGAAGCTTTGCAACAACTTTGTTTTAAAGCCATTGCTCCAGTAATTTGCTGTTGCCCCACTTTTGCAAACTGCAATATATCCCTGATACCCTCTAATCTGTTTTGACTGAACTGGGAAAAGGTGAAGATTTTGGGCACAGTGGAGGGTGCCAAGGAACCCTGGTACAGACAGAATTCTCCATATAATTTGCCTTCTTCTACTTCCTCCCAGATCCAAAGCCATGACCCCTTTTTGCTGAAACTGTTTTAGGGTCAGACCAGAGACAAAAGGGCTGGTGTCATTGCTGCCAATTTCTGACTCAATGGGAGGCTATCTCAAAGTGTGGAGGGTTTTTCCCATGAACAGAGTGTACTTTACCCTATGAAACTCGAAGGCAGTATAATTAGCATTCTTACTGGGCAAAAGAACAGCTTTGATTGTGTCTGCATTCACTGGACATTTGTCTGCTATCCAAGCAAACACTGACTATCATTCTATGCACTTGTTCTACCCACCTGCTTGTTCTTAGAAAACCCAGTGCAACTCTTACTCATGCCAGTGTTATTGGAGCAACGTGGTCTCAAGTCAAACCATTTAGCGGCTTGTATTTCAGAAGAGTTCCTGTTTTGTGACTTCTTGTTTTCCCCAACTCTTAATTATTCAGTTCCGTTCTAAGTTTTCCTCATAACCATATGTAGATAGCATTCGATTAATCTAAACAAACAAATCAAGGCTGCTTAGCTAAACATTCTAGATGTTCTCATGCAATTTGAAGAAAATAAGGCCAGTTCACACTGGTGTTATTCTCTGCGTACAGTGGTACCTTGGGTTAAGAACTTACCGGTAATTTGTTCCAGAGGTCTGTTCTTAACCTGAAAATGTTCTTAACCTGAAGCACCACTTTAGCTAATGGGGCCTCCCACTGCTGCCGCGCCACCACTGCACAATTTCTGTTCTCATCCTGAAGCAAAGTTCTTAACCTGAGGTACTATTTCTGGGTTAGCGGAGTCTGTAACCTGAAGCATCTGTAATCCGAGGTACCACTGTATGTCATGTGAATCAGGATTTGCCACACTTCATTTGCTCATAGTGGCATATCTTACAGCTGCAGTAATAACAAATATCACCTCTGATCAATGGTTTTTGCATCTTGAAGAACATGGTACAAAGCCCTTCGTAGGAATAGACACATAGTTGCCTCCATGTGTGTAGCCTAAACAAGGAGAGAAGCAAGAACCATTGCTATTGAGCTTGTCTTCAACATCCTACACACAGCTGCCCAATCTCTGACATCCTGAATTCAGTGTGGCTGTTGTGGGCAGGGCCAGGATGCATCTACTGTTCTTTCTGAATGTAGACAAAATGTCTGGAGGTGACCATGTATATTCAGCCTGTGACACAAATAGATGAGAAACTGAGTGCATCGTGAGACATGTACAGAAGCAATCTAGCTTGAATCTGATGAGTTGCCAGCTACCCAGCATCCAGTTGCGTGAGCATTTCCATTTTTTGAAAGATTGATAAATACGGATAGTTTGTTCATTTTTAAACTTTGAGGTAAAAAATATAGATTTCAACTATAACCTGGTTGCGAAGGTGGGGAGGAAGTGTCTAAAAACATTGGGGGTGGAGGTACTGAATTTTCTGGTGAGGGTGTACCTTTCAATTGAGGTAGCAGAGAGTAAGGTTTTTTCTCTCTTTTTAAAAATAAATAAACCCTTTGTCACTGTTGCAAGTCATGGCGGCTCTTAATGTGGCATTGTTCCTCAGGCATTGAACTGTAGGCTGTCCCTTGAACAAAATTTGGATCATTCCCATGGTCTTCTGTTTGTCAATAAAGTCAGATGCTGCTGGGGTACCAAAAAACTCTACCATGGCTTAAAGCAGCAGTAAATATTACTTCTTGGTCTAAGCAACAGAAGAGAAATGTGCCCTTTGTGGCTCCTGAAAAATGCAGATAATTTATCCCCCAGAGTCTACTTTCATCCACTCCCATAAAATCACTTGTGGGGGGAAAACCTGGCCCAATAACTTTCACTCAGGCTGACTTTCAACGGGAATGAGAGAAAGCTTGCCACAACTGTCTCATCCCATTTTAAAACCATCACCAATGGTAGGTCTGTGTTCATGACTCTTATTTGCTCTCCTGTTTTGATAGTTCTGCATTCAAAGCACATTCCTTTGCAGAAATTAGAAAAGGAAGCTTCCTCGCTGAAGACTCCAGCAAGATCTTCGACCGAGCAGCAGTTGAAACCCTGCAGTCAACCCTGACTCCCTACCATGTGTGATGGTATGTGTGGCATTCGTACGGAGCCCCCCGGTCGTCTCACGGACTAGTGACCCATGCACCACTAATCCGCTGCCACCAACCAGGTCCTCCCCGGTAAATCACTTAGTCTCAGTCAGGTTCTCAAAACAAAAAAAATTCCTTCCAGTAGCACCTTAAAGACCAACTAAGTTAGTTCTTGGTATGAGCTTTCGTGTGCATGCACACTTCTTCAGTGTATCTGAAGAAGTATGCATGCACACGAAAGCTCATACCAAGAACTAACTTAGTTGGTCTTTAAGGTGCTACTGGAAGAGTGTATCTGAAGAAGTGTGCATGCACACGAAAGCTCATACCAAGAACTAACTTAGTTGGTCTTTAAGGTGCTACTGGAAGGAATTTTTTTTGTTTTGACTATGGCAGACCAACACGGCTACCTATCTGTATCAGGTTCTCAAGTTAACAAAGAAGAGTGTAGTTTATTGCCGACACAAACAAACTTTAACTGCATTCCAAAATGTTGTTACTCTTTACCTTCTTAGTCTTATTTTATCCTGTCTCTGTCTCTTCTACCTCCCCTCACATAAGAACCCACTGCCCTAACTGTCTCTCTATTTCCAACTGCCTGCCAACTGCTTTTCCAACTGCCTTTCCCAACCAACCAACCCACTAAAACCAACCAACTACCCACACCCAAACCTCGGGTAAGCCCTTTTATAAACAGGTAGGCTCCGCCTCCGGTTTTCCTATTGGTCTACATTTTAACCCTTTCTCTCTCCCCCGTACAGACATTTTCAAATGAACGGGCAAACGCCACAGTATGTTATAGGTATTTGTCAACATGAGCTTGTCATCTCCATACAGTGCTTTTTCGGGGGGGGGGGGGGTAACGCAGGGGTACGCATACCCCTAAACATTTTGTGAATCTAAGTTTGGCCTCATTGAGGGCCAGTGTTTCAATATGAGTAGGAAAATGAGAGTACCCCTAAACATATATTATTATTTTTTAGAAAAAAGCACTGGACCTATTATTAAACCTTTTCTTCTGCATCTTTTTCAATAGTCCATATATAGTCATATATAAATCCATTATCTCCATAGTATTTGCCACATTCCAAGTGTTATTGCAATCCTGCTAATGTTTTCATCTGCTCACAACTCTCTCTCTAAGGTCGCACCAACACCATACATTTAAAGAATACTTTTGGTACCCCCCCCCAAAAAAAAAGAATCCTGATAACTGTCATTGGTTAAGGGCAGTGGGTTTTTTTTTACTGGAGGGATGCAGGGGTAGGCATACCCCTAAACATTTTATAAATCTAAGTTTGGCCTCACTGAGGGGCAGTATTTCAATATGAGTAGGAAAATGAGAGTACCCCTAAACATTTATTTTTTTGGGTGGGGGAGCACTGCCTCCATACATTACATTTCAGTCACATGCCTAAGGCATCCCAAGTGTACATTTTAAAATGCAATGCACGGGGAGATGCTGAATAATGGAAGACATGTCCCTCCGCACCCTGACGCAACGTTAATCTTTTCCTGACAGTGCAGTAACTGACTGGTACTGGCGTTAGCTTCGGGTTGGGGTGGTTATCACTGATCTGAAAGCTAAGATCCCACAGAAAGTTTCCATTTAGAGACAACGCAAAATGGAGAAAGGAATCAAGGATCTCCCCACTTCAAAAACTATAACATTCCATGGAGTGGCTCAGACACTCATGAATGGGTGCAGCAGGATGGAGGCTGGCTGTTCTACTTATCCTAGACAAACTTTATTTGCTTGGCTCCCAGCCAGGAAAAATAACCTATTGCAGTCCAAACCCAAGCTAAGTCAAACAGTCCATGCTTAATTAAGCTCACTGTAAGAGTTCTCTGTCCCCACCAAACACCAGAAAGCTGATATTCTCAGCAGGTGAGATTGAAACTGTCCAGGTCTAGCTACCCAGTTTAAACTCCTGAAACAGGAGGGGAAAGCCTGAGCTGCAGCGTGCTGCAAATGGGTGTTAATTCTGAAAAGGAGACCAGGGGCTACTAAAGGTGTAAGCATACATTATGCACCATTGGACCCCACGCAGTCTTTGATGGCTTGTTTTAGAAAATAGTGCCCACTCATTTTTGCTTTTGGAAGGAGAGCCCAAATGATACCTGCTCCAGATCCAACTTTTGTTAGATCATTCATAGCCAGTTATTAAATATTTCCTAATATTGCAGCATTCAAAATTATGAATTCCTTATGTTGCTCATCTCAGCAGCATGAAATCATAAAAAACCTGTAGATTATACTGCTGATTTAAATAAACGAAAAAAGAGTACTATGATCTTTAAAACTGCTTCTTTTCCAATCTTCCCTTGATCCAACTATCTCCACTAGTTTAACTATTGCACAATATTTTAGCAACCATTCCATCACCGAGGGTATTTTAGGTGTTTCCTGGCCAGTTAGTGGCCAGGAAAACTCTTACAGCTCTCAACCAATTTCCTACTGTCATTATGCGTTCTGATTGAATATCCTTTTCCATGTTTCCCAAAAGACTTAAAAGTGGATCAAAAGGCACCACATATCCAACAATAGCTGCAAAGAGCTTGAACAATCATCTCCCAAAAATTCTTAGGTGTGCATTGTTTTTGACATTTCCCTTCCGTTGAAATGTATTGAAATTACTTATGTAGTTAATTGCATTTGTTTTGACCACAGCCAGGAGTGAGACAGATAATGTAGGTTTTAGCAGAAGCTGAACTGTAGCAGAAAAGAAACAGAGCTGATTGCAACAAACTCAGGACAGGAAGGAAACCTCTGCCTGCCCTACTCAATGCAGAATGTGCACAATTGTGTCTGCTGTTTTCCTAATTTTCCTTCAGACCATTTCCCCACTTCTAAAACACCTGCACTGCTCTCCAAGTTACACTGTGCGAAAAATAGCTCGGCCTCCATATTCCAGTGCCGCGTTCCCTTCTAGACTCAGATTTCTCCAGAAAAGTCTCCCCAAAGGCTACAACATTCGGATGGCTTGCTCATTCTTGCATTTTCTTATGGGGCTTAAAAATGGCACTGCCTTCTGGGTAACGTCGTCGCACCCACTATTATACTTGGCTGACGTTCAGTTTGTAATCTCCTACCATGTCCAGAGCCTTCAGAGCAGTGTTGCTGCCCAGCCGCTGATCCCCGCATTTTGTATATGTGTTTTATTTTGGTTTCCCTTCCCTGTGGGCATGTTAGAGGTCAGACACATTCGGCCAAAAGAAAAGGCAGACAGGAAAACATCTGTAGCATGTGTACAGAAGTTTCTCAGGGCTGTCTGTCTGCACAGAGGGATCCAGGCAAATAAACAGTGAGACTCTTCAAAAGAGTCTCCCTTGTTTTCAGACACAGAGGTGTGCAGGCCAAGTCGTGGCTTGATACGGCATAGAGTGGCTCACCATGGGAGGATATTCTTGTCTTCTTCTTTTTTAATTACTCAGAAGCTTTGGTTCCAACCCCTGTTTTCAAAGGAGTCTGAGAATGAAATATGATTCATCCTGTATCTGTTAAGAGGTTCTATGACTGAGGAGTAGCTGATGGAATGCCCCAAACTGGGCCATGTCAGACAAACTAAAGAAACTGATTTCCTTTCCCCAGAATGGTTTATTGGCTTGGGCTACCGTAATTGCTACTACATTGCAACCACAGCTGTGAAAGACTGACAAAAATAGAAGAGAGTGGCAGTGCCAGCCTTGGTTAGACCCATGTCTTTTATTTTATTTTTTACATTCCTAGAAAATAAAATTCAAGTTAGGGTTTAGCTTTGGCTATTTATTTATTTTTAAATCAAAAGATGTTTGCAAAGAACCCCTTTGGATTTTTGACAATAGAGATGCTGTGGATGATGTAATGGGACTCAAGAGCCCAAATCTCACCCTCACAGAAAATGTATCATTTAATGTGTTTCTGCCTATGTGCGCCGTAAATGTGCTGATGAACTGTTATGCATCATACTTGCCACATTAATCTGTGCTATCATAACAGTAGCCGATGGGAAAATGCCATGCGTTTTCTGAAACTCTCCCCCCTTTAACCTCTCTAAATGCCATCTGACATAGAGAGAAAGTATAATGAAAAGACCTTTATTAGATTGACCAACAGGGCACCCCATTCATAAAAAAGCAGGCAGGGGACAGGAGGGGAGGATGCTGTAGCTGTGACATTCACAGTAGTCGAATAGGATGGGGGAAAATAGTGATTGACCAAAAGGGCTGGAAAATACTGTAACTTCTAATCCAGCCACATTCGAGAACAGCAAAATGCCTAATTCATTCTTACAGCCTTTCCAGCCAATCAGTCCAAGTGTTTAGCCTTTGTGAAGCAAAAGGCTAGCCTTTGGATAGCCTTTTGTGAAATGCACCAAATCAAAGGTAACTTAATATGTAATTGATGAGGATATGTCAGTATCAAAGTAAACAAATGGGGGGGGGGCAGGGATGCACTTCAGCTTTAGTATATGTTTGCATGAGTCTATATAGAGTCCTCAAAAAACTAAATAAAATCAAAGTTGACTTTTTAGGATGGTCCATGATTGTTCTAAGTGAGAAATTGAGAGATACTGAAATGGGCAGGTCTGCCCACCCCTACTTGTGTGCAAATATGAAAAGTACATTAAAGGTCTGGATTCTGTCCAGCCAACAAGCAATCACAGTCCACATATACACATATATGAAACAGAGGAGTATATAAACATTATTTATGTGTTTTCCTCACACAGAAGTTCCTTCTGTATAAGAAAACCATAACATCTGAAGACTTCATGATCGCCGAGAGCTATAATTTGTTCCCCTCCTGTGTGACAGGGCACACGTTGTCAAGTAAGTGATTCCAAGTCACTGACTAGTTACTTTCCCACCAAGGGGGGTCCCCGAGCCGTTGCAATGATCTGTGAGTCAGCGTGAAAAAAGAGCTTTGAGAAATTCCAAGATGGGAACCATATGCTGGCATCCTCCCTTCTGAAATTGTGTGTGTGTGTATGTGTGCAGACCACCAACCAACACACCAATAACTTGCTGGGTGTCTTTATGCTTTTTCGGTTCTTAGCAAGTGCCAGATTCCTCATCTTCTGAAGATTCCTCATCTTCTGAACAGGTTCTCATATTGCACATGTGCAGTGTGTGTGTGTGTGTGTGTGTGTGTGTGTGAGAGAGAGAGAGAGAGAGAGAGAGAGAGAGGTTCTCACACCACCACAGCAAATGTGTTGGAGGAGATGGTTGACAAGACCAAGTGGCTAACCCCTCTGACACTCTCCCTAGGTTTATCACTTCTGATGATAAAGCAAAGATGCTGCCTGCTGCTGAGAATGGGTTGCGTTATTGGGCATACTGCTTTGATTAAATCGTGGCCTATTTAAACAAAGAACAAACATTCAACGTGCACACACATGCATAAAGAGAAACACACATGAAACCATTTCTGATCATAGGCTGCGATACAGAAAAGACCCCCCGCCGCTTTGCAGAATGACGTTGGAATATGATCTGAGAATGATACCGTCTCTGTCAAACATAAACCCCTGCCATTGATCTTCTTTGCATATGGAACATAACGAGTGAAGCTCTTTTGCAGCTCCTCACTGCAGTTTATGGCGCTGGAGAGTTTGAAGTGGCAGCACGCAGGTTAGCCAGTTCAAATTCCTGTGCTGGATCCTATATTCCCAAAGATTCATAGGAACACTCAGGTATCATACAGGACGGCTTGCCCTACCGTTAGACAGAGGGGAGCAACAGCCGCAGGCAAAAAATGCTGTAGTGCAGCAACAGCAGTTCCCAGATGTTCCTCCTGAGCCCCCTATCATCCTACATGTTGCCACATGGCCCTCTCAGTCCCCTAAAGTGTCATAAGGTAAAAAGGTAAAGGACCCCTGGATGGTTAAGTTCAGTCAAAGGCGACTATGGGGTTGCGGTGGTCATCATGTTTTCAGGCTGAGGGAGCTGGCATTTGTCCACAGGTAGCTTTCCAGGTCATGTGGCCAGCATGACTAAACCACTTCTGGCGCAACGGAACACTGTGATGGAAACCAGAGCACACAGAAATGCCATTTACCTTCCCACCGCAGCGGTACCTATTTATCTACTTGCACTGGCATGCTTTCAAACTGCTAGGGGGGCAGGAACTGGGACAGAGCAACGGGAGCTCACTCTGTTGCATGGATTTGAACCACCAACCCAAGAGGCTCAGTGGTTTAGACCACAGTGCCACCTACAATGTGCTTCATATGCAAGAGAGGGGTGCTATCTTGTCACCAGTGTTGAGGTAAGTAAGGTTCACATGCCAGTCCAGTAGGTTTTTACTTGTTGAAGGGATGCAATCTTCTTGACTGAGTGATCATTTATTGCAATTCTAAGTTGCCACACTGTGTGACGGCACCTGATTGTGGCGTGCCAAAACCAGGTGAAGTCAAGATGCCCCCATACAGGAATGTTTATTGGACAAAACACGGTTTCTGCTAAGTGCCCCCAAAGACTACCACACTAAAATGCTAAGGCAACCAGTGAGGGGAGTAAGAGTGTTAAAGGTGGGGAAATTTGTCCTCATTCCCTCTGAAAATAGCATAAAGGTAAATGTAAAGGGACCCCTGACCATTAGGTCCAGTCGTGACCGACTCTGGGGTTGCGACGCTCATCTCGCTTTATTGGCCGAGGGAGCCAGTGTACAGCTTCCGGGTCATGTGGCCAGCATGACTAAGCCCCTTCTGGTGAACCAGAGCAGCGCACGGAAACACCGTTTACCTTCCCGCCGGTGTGGTACCTATTTATCTACTTGCACTCTGACGTGCTTTCGAACTGCTAGGTTGGCAGGAGCAGGGACCGAGCAACAGGAGCTCACCCCGTTGCGGGGATTCAAACCGCTGACCTTCTGATCGGCAAGTCCTAGGCTCTCTGGTTTAACCCACAGTGCCACCTGCGTCCCTTGAACATAGCATAGAGCACAGCTAAAGGTCTACACCTGCCTTTACTAGCCTGGTGCCCATCCAATGTTGCTAGATTACAGATCCCATCATCCTTTACCATCCTGGCTGTGGAGTGCACTATGGTAGAATTGGTGGTGAAGAAAAGATGATCTTCTGCTACCTTTCCACAGAGAAATGAGATGCCCAGATTCCTTGGTTATCATATATTTTACCTAATGCAACTAGCATGCAAGCCTTTGCGCAGTTGATGTTGCTCATACCTGGTCCAAGTCACAGATAGCTTCCGTTTCTGTTTCTCATGGCTATTTGGATTGTTTTTGATGGCTGCTCCCAGAGAATGCACACATGAGGAGGGGTTTGGACTGTTATATAGGACCGCAAACTTGAGTACTATCAGGCTGGGTCTTGTGAATAAGCTTTTGCTGGTGCTCCTGAAATAAGTGAAGCAATCCTTTTGGATAGATGACTTAAACAGTATCAGGTATCCCAAGATGAAAGGACACCATATTGATTCTTTATTTTTTACTAACCTTTTGTACTCCCCCCCCCCCAAAGGACAGAGAATGTGCTATTTTTGAGCATCTCCCTCATTTTTCTTTTAACGGCGAAATGAAAATGAGCTCATTTTCAGCTCCACAAGAAGAGATTCCCTTCTTAATGTGTTGATTACATACTTGTAAGAAAATGTGAGCAATTATTGCTTGCAGTAAAACCAAATGTAATAGCTGTCGGGGTATTACGCAGAGTAATTGCTCTACAATTTGGAAGATTTTAAACAACCATGGAAAAGCTTCTATCCTAATTAAACCTATAGCAAGATGTAAAACTCATTATATAATAGCCACATTAATACATAGAGGATGTTGACCTTGGAGATGAAAGAAATGTTGATTGTTTCTCCTGGGTAGTTGGGCAGGTGGGAAGGAAACAAATTGTGGGCTTGAGTAAACTGAATGGACAAAATGACAATATATTCCTTTTCTTACCAATGATCAACTATGGCTGGAAACAGACAGAAACATCCAAGGAAAGCCTGTGTATGACAGACATCTATACCAGTGAACTGAGTGCTGATTTGGTCATCAACTGTTGTCTCTCTCTCATGCTTCAGTCAGCCTGCTTGCCTATGGAATATATATATATATTGCTATGTATCCATCCTTCCCATAAAGAAAGGAAAGAAACATTTTCTAAAACAATGGCAAAACCACTCTAGGAATTTAGAATGGTGTCATTGTGACGTCACTGATGCTAGCCAGTCGGCACCTTCTGTAGCTGGTCTTTGCAGTAGAATTGCTTAGCTGTTTTATGGAGTTCAGCCCTAGAAAGCAGGCATCATAGCCTCTTCCAAACCAGCTCTGTTGCTTCACAGACAGCTCTTCACCCCATGGAATATTCTTAAGTGTGACATTTTTGCCTGGCAGAAACACGTCACTGAACTCTTCTTGCTTGCCTTGAGGAAGGATAGAGATGGCAGGGAATGGGGAGTGTAAGTAGAAACTAACCTACTGACCTTTGGAAAGTTGTCATGAAGTTTCTCCCATACAAAAGGTGTATATTTTCAGGAGCCACTTTATTTTTGTGATTGTAAGTTGTTTTTAACTTTCCTGAATATTGTGTTTTAATGTTGTAACCCGCCTTGGAACCTTAGGGTAAGAGAAAGGTGATGATAGATAGATAGATAGATAGATAGATAGATAGATAGATAGATAGATAGATAATCTCCTGGCCTCCTGTTGATGGGTATTAAGAAATTAAGAAGTGTTGACGGTCTCACATGGGAGACTGCTGAGAAACATTTTCACATGGCCATGTTCCACGTATGAGCTGGAACATTTGTAGACTCCTTAGCACTGGTGTGAAGGACTCCCTAGTCCTGAATGGGATAACGGTGCCCCTGAAGGACCAGGTGTGTAGCCTGGGAGTCATTTTGGACTCACAGCTGTCCATGGAGACACAGGTCAATTCTGTGTCCAGGGCAGCTGTCGACTTCAGCCCTGTATACCTAAAGGAGCATCTCCACCCCCACCATTCAGTGCCGAGGTCCAGTGCCAAGGGCCTTCTGGCAGATCCCTCACTGCGAGAAGTGAGGTTACAGGGAACCAGGCAGAGGGTTTTCTCAGTAGTGGCGCCCACCCTGTGGAACATCCTCCCATCAGATGTCAAGGAAATAAGCAACTATCTGACTTTTAGAAGACATCTGAAGGCAGCCCTGTTTAGGGAAGTTTTTAATGTTTAATGCTGCATCGTGTTTTCAATATTCAGTTGGGAGCCAAATATTAAATATTATTATTATTATTATCCATCAGGTTCATCTGTGTGGGGACAGTTTCCATGGCGCTGAGTGCAAGAGTCCCCCTGGAATGTGCTACAGGGTGCTCAGGTTCACTACATGACCGACCAGAGTCATGTGCAGGCAGCTTCCTGATTTGTGTTGTGTGCTCGTATGCGTTCTATTGTGGTCGTGTTAGACCACGTGATGCCTTAAGATCAGTGGTTCTCAAACTTTCTTCTCTGGGCCACACTTTCAGAATACAAATTTGCTTGCACCACGCTGAATTTTTTTTTATTGATAAGGAATACACTGGGGGAAAACAACAACTTGAAAAGAGCTCTCATTTTGAAAAGATATCTGCCCATATCCTGCAGAGATAAACCGTAATTTTAATACTATACAACAGGGATTTGTTTAAATGTTCCTTTGGTTGTCCTTGAATCTTCCCAACACACTTGCTGTCCTCTCCTGCCAAGCCAGTATGGTGTGCCACACCCTTTGAGAATCATGCCCTAGAGGGATCTCTTATTTATATTCATGTTATTATTCTCCAGTGCTCAAACTCTCTATTAGGCTAGTCTATCCCTCCCAAAAGCCAGCTGTCTGGGTGACTGGTTTGCTCGTGGACCAGTTCTGAATATGGCACCGTAAGTCAGTCTCCAACCAGACTGTCTGCAAAATGGCAGATGATTAGAGTTCAGGCTTAGAACCACAACAATGCCTACTTCTTACATAACCTCAAACTTTGGGAAGGGGCATAATGTGGCGGTGGTCCCTCTAAAGAAATCTCTCTGCTGTCATTAGATCTCCCACGGCTTTCAATGAGATAAATGGCCTTTGCTTGTGAATTTAGGTTGTCTCCGTTCAGGGTGTTGAGTTTTCTATTTCCTTTGCAGATGCAATCACAAACATTTGGCTGGGCAAGGAAGGGGGAAGCCACAATCTGAATCCAGGTAGCACACTATATTGTTGTTTTGATCTTTATCACTTTTATTCTGTGTGGTTATTTTATTGTTAGTACCCTCTTTGAGAACTGAAAAGGAATAGGCTATAAATTCTTCAAACAAACAGCTGGACTGGGGATATAGAAATTGTGCTGTTGCTAAATCCTAGACAGATAGAAGAAGCGGAAAAGAAGCAAAAATGAAATACACTGTATATGCAGCCTCTGTTACAGTTGCTGAGGTATTTGGATCTCTTGCATCCTCTTACTACCTTTTCCAATTGATTATATAATCCAATTTTTAATTTTTAAAACGCCTACAGTGTATTATTTAGAGTAGTCCTACGCCCATATATGTTTATAAAGGCCGGCCCTGTCATTAGGCAGGGGGAAGAAGCCATCTCAGGCAGCAGGTGCTGAGGGCCAGGGAGCACACAGAATATGTCACACAGCCTATTCTGTAGCCCCCAGACCAGCATGCTGCCCTTAGCTGCAATGGAGGAGGTTCTCCCATTACCAGTGCTGAAGTAGCATTCAACTGCTAGGCTTACAGACCAAGTGTCCCTATTTTCCAGGGACAGCCCCATATTTACAGAAGCCATCCTGGTTTCTGATTTGATCTCGCAATGTCCTGCGTTTCCTTAGGACGTCCCTATTTTCATCGGAGAAATGTTGGAGGGTATGGACTTATTCCACCCCCCAAGCCAAGGACATAAGTAAATATACAACCTTTAAAAGACCTCTGAAGGTAGCTCTGTATTCAGAAGTTTTTTAAAGGTTTAATTTTTTAATGTTTTTATATATGTTGGAAGCTGCCCAGAGTGGCTGGGTCAACCCAGTCACATGATCATCATCATCATCATCATAATTTATACCCTGCCCATCTGGCTGAGTTTCCCCAGCCACTCTGGGCAGCTCCCAATCCAGTGTTAAAAACAATACAGCACTAAATATTAAAAACCTCCCTAAACAGGGCTGTCTTCAGATGTCTTTTAAAAATAGGATAGCTGCTTATTTCCTTGACATCTGAAGGGAGGGTGTTCCACGGGGCGGGTGCCACTACCAATAAGGCCCTCTGCCTGGTTCCCTGTAGCCTCACTTCTCGCAGAGAGGGAACCGCCAGAAGGCCCTTGGCGCTGGATCTCAGTGTCCGGGCTGAATGATGGGGGTGGAGACACTCCTTCAGGTATGCAGGACCGAGGCTAATTAGTAGTACAGTGGTACCTCAGAAGTCGAATGTAATCTATTCTGAAAGTCTGTTCGACTTCCAAAATGTTCAGAAACCAAGGTGCAGCTTCTGATCGGCTGCAGGAAGCTCCTGCAGCCAATCGGAAGCCACGGAAGCCTTGCCGGACGTTTGGCTTCCAAAAGAACGTTCGAAAACCAGAACACTCACTTCTGGGTTTGCAGCGTTTGGGAGCCAAAACGTTCGAGTTGCAAGGCGTTCGTCAACCAAGGTATGACTGTAGTAGTATTATTGAAAAAGACATCCCTATTTTCACTGGAGAAATATTGGAGGGTGTGGGCTTACCATCTTTTGTACACCACTGATTGGAGGAAGTGGAGGTGACGCCATCTTACCTTTTTCCTCAGGTAGCAAAATAAATGTTTTTGGCAGCCTTGTCACATTATGTAGGGTATATAGGCCAGCTACTGGACATTTTAATATTGTGATCATAACTAGCAATTTTACAGCACTGTACTTTTCCGCAGCGGTTTGTAGCTTGTCAGGCTTAGAACATCTCAGTGCTGAAGTCTCCAATGAAGCAAGTAGACATAGGAAGGATGGGCCAAAAGAAAGCCATTTCTTATGTCAAGGAAACACTTCAGATACTCCGACTTGATCTCAGCCTCCCTCCCTCCCTCTTAAAAAAAAATGAAAATGAAAATCCCTGAGAATAAGTTTGCCTGCCAGCCCTCATGTTATCAGAACGATTTAACATTGACTTACGCTCACAGAGCCTATAAATCTTGACTAACAGCTTAACATGTGAGGCATTTGATGTGTCTGGGAACCTGCCGTATGAAAGAAATTAGCTGTAAAAAAGGAGCAAAATGCCTATTCCCATGGGAATACTCTCTTCAGCTTCTAATAGATCATTTGTTCATTTGGAAGATGACTTGTTCGTCAAAGTAAAATAGCAGCTTGCTTTTCAAAAAAAGGGGGGGGGGAGAGAAAAAGGGGGAAGCTTTCTACCACTTTCACAGGAAATGCGGTGCTAAGGGCCAATAGACAGAGCAAATCATCATATTAATTACACGGTCCGTAAACATTTGCTCTCCCATGTTTCTTAAAGACTTGGATGTTTCCTGAACGGAGACCAGCAGTGGAACCGGCTCCGGTTAGTTGTAACCAATCTGGAAGATGAATGGTGACAGAGCAGCTCCTCAACAGAAGCACAGTCTATTTTAGCAAGAGGGGGTTTAGACTGCTTAGGCCAGCATTGCCCAAATGCTAAAAGACAAAGGTGCGGGGCTGTCCAGTGCTTTTCCCCTAAAAAAAATGCTTCCATGTTGAGGTTCCCAAGCCACCCCAATAACTCACACATCACACATAATTTTTGTTTAAGGTTTTTGGCATAATTTAAATACATTTATTTCAATACATAACTGTGAGTGGTTGCTTAGGCATTGGTTATGACTATCTGTCCCCCCGCCCAGTGACAGAACTGACTTCCGGATTCCAGCGGAAGCCAGTCAGGGAAAACAATATCAGGGAGAAATGAAGCTGGGCACCAGACCCTCACCTCTGCTCACATGCTCCCAGAGGCCAAGCCCGATGCCAGGGACTTGGACGAAAGCATGGCAAGCCCCCGGATTCCTTTAACGGAATTCCCTTGCAGCACCAGCCTTGGAGGGGTAGGCACTTACCCCTCCACCAACCAATTTTTAAACCAATGCCTAACCGCAAACCTTACAAGTTGTGACGATTGGCTACGCAGTAGGCAAAAACCAAATGGCTCCAGCCAATCAGCCAAATGGACAAAATTCCTACCAGGCCCCTACCCCAAAGCAGGCAACTCCATGACAGGCATAGCAAGGTCAAGCACAAAATCCCCATTTCAGGGAGGGTGGGCGGGTGATCCAATGCATGCAGCAAAAGAGGATGCTTAAAGCTGCGTGCCCAGTATTTAAAACCTTTGAGCCCAACCCACAAATTGGCAACATCAAAATCTCCCCAGAAACACCAGTACCCAATCACAGCCTGTGGCCATCCAAACAGATCAGCCCACAACAGTGGGGTGGCCTGCTAGACTCCACCGCAACACATGCTCTCTATTAGTGAGAACACGCTTTAGGGGTACTCTCATTTTCCTACTCATATAGAGATACTGCTCCTCAATGAGGCCAAACTTAGATTCACGAAATGTTTAGGGGTATGCGTACCCCCTGCGTACCCCCAGGAAAAAAAGCACTAGGGCTATCCAAATAAAATTATTTTGGGGCACAACCTGAGCACACATGCTTCTATCCGCATATTATAAATGCAAGTGGGAAGGGTGGTAAATGGATGGTAAGACTTCTTCTTTTTAAAAAAAAAAAAATTTATTTGATTTTACAAATATAAAATTATAACAATACAATCACACATCTCAACAGTTAAAAGATTCCCTCGAATCTCTGGACTTCCCCCCTTCTCCTCCATGGGTCCTTTTGTTAAACATTTTCTACTGCATCTTTTCAAATAATCTGTATTTTATATAACTCCATTGTCTCCATAGCACAAGTGTTATTGCAATCCTGCTGGTGTTTTCATCTGCTTACAGTGGCCTCCAAGATAAATTACATTTTTTCCCATTCTTTGTTAAAGTTTTGGTCTTGGTTCCTGAGCTTTCCAGTCAGTTTTGCCATTTCGGCATAGTCCAACAGTTTAATTTGCCATTCTTCTCTGGTAGGGACTTTATCTTCTTTCTATCTCTGGCCTAATACCATCTCTGCGGTTGTTGTTGCATACATAAAAAGTATTTTCTGCTCCCTTGGAATATCCGCACCTACAATTCCTAATAGAAAAGCCTCTGGTGTTGTTGTTGTTTTGTTTGTTTTTAATAAAAGTTAATTTAAACTTTTTAAAAATTCATTATATATCATTTCCCAGAATGCTTATATTACCTTGCACTTCCACCACATATGATAAAAGGTGCCTGGATGTTAAGGCTTCAATCCCAGCCTCACTTACTTGGGAGTAAGCCCAATTGAATTCAGCAAGACTTACTAATGAGCAGACACAATTTGGGTTGTGCTTTTGGACACCAGTGGGTTTGCTTCCTTCACAAGGAAAGGGAGAGCTCTCCCAGAGGCTACCATTAAGTAAAGAAAGAGTGGCTCATTTATGGCTGGAGGTAGGTGAATCTGTCAATGCTCAGTTTCTCATTTTCCCCCAAACTTACGTTCAGTTCTCCAAATTTCCATGTCATTAAAAAAAAAAGTCCTCATGTAAATTCTTCATCATTATAGTGTGGATTTGTCTCAATATACACGTTTCTGGACAGCGATTTCCCCACTGTGATACCTTTTTTTGTATATGCGTTTTCATACACATTACCTGGATGGCGAGTTGCAAGGCAAAAACTGGAGAAGTGCAATTTCTGAAGGGTGGCTGGGTTTGGGGTTAACTAAGTGTGAATTGGGACGCGGGTGGCGCTGTGGGTTAAACCACAGAGCCCAGGACTTGCCGATCAGAAGGTCGGCGGTTTGAATCCCCGTGATGGGGTGAGCTCCCGTTGCTTGGTCCCTGCTCCTGCCAACCTAGCAGTTCAAAAGCACGTCAAAGTGCAAGTAGATAAATAGGTACTGCTCCGGCGGGAAGGTAAACGGCATTTCTGTGCGCTGCTCTGGTTCGCCATGTTGGCCACATGACCTGGAAGCTGTACGCTGGCTCCCTTGGCCAATAAAGCGAGATGAGCACCGCAACCCTAGAGTCAGTCACGACTGGACCTAATGGTCAGGGGTCCCTTTACCTTTAAGTGTGAATTAGATAAGTTATCTCATGAAGCAGTGGCAAGGGCTGAGCAAAACATGACTGACTGACGGTCTGCTCTCTGCAGGTATTTCTGAAGCACGTTTGTTCCTCAAGTTTCTATAACCCTAATGGCTTATCATCTTCAGTCTGATATGGGACTGCAAATCTATTTACAGTCATACCTTGGATCCCAAATGCCGCAAACCCAGAAGTGATTGTTCCAGTTTGCGAATGTTCTTTTGGAACCCGAACGTCTGACAGGGCTTCCATGGCTTCTGATTGGCTGCAGGAGCTTCCTGCAGCCAATCAGAAGCTGTGATTTAGTTTTCGATCATTTTGAAAGTCAAACAGACTGCAAGAATGGATTCCTTTCGACTTCCAAGGTACAACTGCATTACTGTTACTCTGATTATTGTTCTGATTATCATCTATTATATACTGATTATTTATTACTATTGTGGTGGTGATTAATACGGCACTCAAAGTGGCTTCTGAGCGATTTACAAATATGGAACCAAATACAAAAACATCTCCACACATAATAAAAAAAATCACAGTCAAACCAAAACACTGAAATAAACACCCACAGTGGAAATTTCTGCAATAACCATGTGTTAGTTGATCACACACACACACACACACACACAATAAAAAAGTTTTCCTTTTGTGTACATTATGGGTATCATATGACTTAACATTTTTTTAGCCCTTTCAAGAGTTCAGAGCATTTTAGCTGCATTATCTAGTTGTAATCCTTACAACAACCTTGTAAGAAATAGCAGTACAGTGGTACCTCGGGTTAAGAACTTAATTCGTTCCAGAGGTCCGTTCTTAACCTGAAACTGTTCTTAACCTGAAGCACCACTTTAGCTAATGGGGCCTCCCGCTGCCACCGGGCCGTCGGAGCATGATTTCTGTTCTCATCCTGAAGCAAAGTTCTTAACCCGAGGTACTATTTCTGGGTTAGCGGAGTCTTTAACCTGAAGCATCTGTAACCTGAACCGTCTGTAACCCGAGGTACCACTGTATTATTTTCCTCCATATTACAGATGGAAGAACTGAGGGTGGGTGTGTGCGTCTTGCCTACAGTGGATATCACACTTGATCTGCAGACTTCCTAAATATTTAGCCATTAACGGAGAGAGAGGTCAAACTTAGAAGACTGATACTATTTTATTGGAAAGAATCAGCTGAAGTATTTGTTATGTGATGTTTGTAATCAGCCTGCAATACTAGTGAAAGAATGTGTACCTTCCTAAACGCGCGCGCACACACACACACACACACAGAGAGAGAGAGAGAGAGAGAGAGAGAGGAACTAATGATGGCAGAATTTTCTATTGGCCTTTCACCAACTATATTTAATCACTTTATTTTCACCTCCGTTGATGCTTTAACTGCTTCCACAAGGTATTATGAACAATCTGCCATTTCTCCACCAAAATTTGAAGAACAGCACACAAATGGCAGCAGATTTATAAACACAGCGAAAGCACCAGAGCTTCCTCCATTACTCTGTCATCAAAGATATCAGCCCTAGGTTGCGCTCTGAGCATTAGCCCATGTAGCCTGATATGAGTTCATGAGCCAGGAATTCAAAACACTAACCAGCTGTGGGAACCCGGGAAGGAGCCTGTCACACTAAATGGTATCCAGATTAGAGCTGTGAGAATTTGGGAAAGCCCATCTCACAAACAAGACTGCTCACTTAGCCCGAGAGGTGAAAGGGAGGGGGGTTGACAGGAGGGGACTGTGGGAGAGAGAAGAAAATAGTTCTTCAGTCCTTATGGTCTTCCTTCACTTAAAAGTGACAAGTTCTACATTCGCTCTGCAACCGACTTATTGTTTACCAGTACAGTGGTACCTCAGTTGCCGAACTGTTCTGGAAGACTATTTGACTTCCGAAACGTTTGACAACTGAGGCACAAAGGGCGTTCTGCAAAGTCAATGGAGAAAATTGGGGGAAAACACAGCGGAAACCGTTTGACTTCTGAGGCGTGTTCGAAAATGGAAGCATTTACTTCTGGGTTTTCGGCGTCCGAAAACCAAAACACTCAACATCTGAGACGCTCAAAAACTGAGGTACCACTGTATTTGCTTTACTACATTATCATCCCCAACCCACCCCCAACACACACCCTTCTCTGGGGAGCTGCTTTGAACAGCATTTTAGCTTCAAAAAACAACCTTTTGAGGTAGGTTAGCCTGACTGATGCCAACTTGCCTGAGACTGCTGCTGCCTCAGTGAGTTTCACTGCTGTGAAGTGATTCATATCTGAGCCGGTCTTCCATATCAAAACCAATGGCAGGCATTGGCTGAGCAGTATTTTAAGAATCCAAACCCTCCAACAACCCACAGATAAAATTGGGGTGTGGGTCTTTTGGGCCCTGCACGAGTCATGTGACTTGCATGAGAGCACAGCCCCCCAAAACCGGCGTCTTTGGGGGCTGCGCTCTCACGGGAGCCCAAACAGGACATCCCAGGATCCAATAAGAAGCCAGGGGGGCTCTGTAATTCCAGGACATCCTGCTAAAAGTGGGAGAGTTGATGAGTATGAGAATCCATACTTCTCAGAGCCCATTTTGGCAACCAACAGGTCCCATACATTGTGTATCAGCCAGAGAAAGGATATTTTGAGTAGAGATGAGGAGGAAATTTGATTGATTTGGCTGTTTAATACAAACCTACTTACTCTGCATTTCCTGGACTGATGCATGAACCAAAAAATCATCACCACAGAATCATGCAGCCCTCCTTCCAAATTTTCACTTTTCTGAATTCAGCCATGTTCCAGCTCAAAAATACATGCCATCGACTCACAACTTGTGCACATTTAACTTGCACGATCACAGATTTCTGCGCTTGGTGGACAGCCAGCTGCGATCTTGCAAATGAAAGGCAGGGCCAGTTAAGATCTTCCAGGAGCCTCCTAGAGTCCAGTAAGCAAGACGAGCTTTAAACTTGGAACTGGGGAAGCTACCATGTTTGTCCTGCTTGAAAAATATGAACGGCAACAGTTCATCTCTCTCATTCATTTTTGCTTTCCATTTTTGCTTTCCACATGGGCAACCCAGTTGCGCTTTAGTCTCTCTTGGCAGAATTCTGTGTGAAGGGAGGGTTGTCTCATCTTCTGGAAGTCAGATCTGCTGAGGTTCTGTACATATTGAGCCAGCCATGATGTCTGGCATGCAGGTGCTTGAGTTAAAGCTAGCTAGCTAGCTAGCTACAGAGACAGCCAGATTTCAGGCAGGGAGGCTGAGCGAGGAGAGACCACCCATGGTGTTATTATACATAAGAGAAGGAGATGGAAGGAGAGACAGACTGATGCGACACACCCACCCAACAATGAACTCCAGGCTTGGGGCAAAGCTATCAAGCTCTCTTTCAATCTGAGTTACTATAATATTTTCTATCCTTCTCAACAACAGAAGGCTGCCCCTTCCACAACTGAAAGCTATTCTCCCCCTCACAGATACGGGATCAAATCCCTAAACAGCCTCGGCCCTGTATACCTGAAGGAGCATCTCTACCCCCATCGTTCAGCCCAGACACCAGGGTCCAGCTCCAAGGACTTTCTGACAGTTCACTCACTGAGAGAAGTGAAGTTGCAAGGAACAAGGCTGGGGCCTTGTCGGCAGTGGCACCCACCTTGTGGAACACCCTCCTGGTAGATGTCAAGGAGATAAAAAACTATATGGCTTTTAGAAGGCATCTGAAGGCAGCTTTGTATGGGGAAGTTTTCAATGGTTGGAGTTTTGTTGTGTTTTTAATACAGTGGTACCTCGGTTTTCGAACGTAATCTGTTCCGGAAGATCATTCAAGTGCCGAAACATTCAAAAACCGAAAACTCAGTACAGAAGCCTCAATACAGAAAACTCAATATAGAAGCCCCGTGGCACATTTGACTTCCAAGGTGAGTTTGAAAACCAAAGCATTTACTTCTGGGTTTAAAGCGTTCAAAAGCCGAAATGTTCGAAAACAGAGACGTTAGAAAACCAAGGTACCACTGTATTTGTCACGGCTAATGTCGGAGCTGTGCGTCACATACGGGCTCTTCGAGGTTGTCATCGTGAGGCTGTCATCATTAACATGAAAGCGGATGTTCAAAGGCAGGAGATTTTTCCAGAAGTGGCCTTTTTCCTGGACACTTGGCTATTGACCCTGAACAGAGAAGCCAGAGAAGGACAGAGAGAATGCCAGAAAAACTTCAGAGGTTCTGCGGCCAGGGCTGTGCACTCTGATTGATGTTACACCTGTTCAGACCTGTGGGAGTGGAGGACGGCATGCGTCTAATGAAACCCTCATTTGTGACTTCCCCTCTTGTTATAACTGAGTCTCTTTAGCCTCTAAACTTTGCTCTAGACTTGGGCGGCTGCAGGGGGAGAGGGGGAGCGATGACAAACTGCTTTCTTCTGTCAACATTCTAATTGGCCTGATAATGAAACAAAATAAATACCCAAGTTAGAGGGATTTGAAATCCAATTTATTTTTGCTTTACTCCCCCAAAAGTGTCTGCTGCAGGGTTTTTTTCTGTGAAAATTCAATAAAAACAAAGCCATGAAAATAAATAACCATGGTCCAGGAAAACACACACACGCACATCACCCGCCAACATTTCTCCAATGAAAATGATGATGATGATGATAATAATAATAATAATAATAATAATAATAATAATAATAATACCCTGCGCATCTGACTGGGTCGCCCCAGCCACACTGGGCAACTTCCATCATATATAAAAACATAATAAAACATTAAACATAAACAACTTCCCTATACAGGCTGCTTTCAGATGTCTTCTAAAGGTTGTATAGTTACTTATCTCCTTAGCTCTGGGGTCACATAACTCCATAGCCTCCAACATCTCTCCGATGAAAATAGGGACGTCCTAAGGAAAAGGGAGGGACGCAGGTGGCACTGTGGGTTAAAGCCTCAGCACCTAGGACTTGCCGATCGAAAGGTCGGCGGTTCGAATCCCTGCGGCGGGGTGCGCTCCTGTCGTTCGGTCCCAGCGCCTGCCAACCTAGCAGTTCGAAAGCACCTTCGGGTGCAAGTAGATAAATAGGGACCGCTTACTAGCGGGAAGGTAAACGGTGTTCCGTGTGCTGCGCTGGCTCGCCAGATGCAGCTTGTCACGCTGGCCACGTGACCCGGAAGTGTCTGCGGACAGCACTGGCTCCCGGCCTATAGAGTGAGATGAGCGCACAACCCTAGAGTCTGGCAAGACTGGCCCGTACGGGCAGGGGTACCTTTACCTTTACCTTTAAGGAAAAGGGACGCAGGTGGCGCTGTGGGTTAAACCACAGAGCTTAGGGGATTTGCCGATCAGAAGGTCAGCGGTTCGAATCCCTGCAACGGGGTGAGCTCCCGTTGCTCAGTCCCTGCTCCTGCCAACCTAGCAGTCCGAAAGCACCTCAAAGTGCAAGTAGATAAATAGGTACCGCTCCGGCGGGAAGGTAAACGGCGTTTCCGTGCACTGCTCTGGTTTCGCCAGAAGCGGCTTAGTCATGCTGGCCACATGACCCGGAAGCTGTATGCTGGCTCCCTTGGCCAATAAAGCGAGATGAGCGCTGCAACCCCAAAGTCAGCCACGACTGGACCTAACGGTAAGGGGTCCTTTTACCTTTACCTTTTCAAGGAAAAGTGGGACATTCCAGGATCAAATCAGAAACTGGGACTTCTTCTGTAAATCTGGGACTGTCCCTGGAAAATAGGGACACTTCTATTTTCCTATCTGACCTCCTTCCAGTTGAGTAGCTGCTGCATACTGGGATACATACATCATTATATTTCTATGCCGCCTTTCCAAAGTTAAAACTAGTGCTTTTTTTTTTAAGGAAAAAAGGTGCCAGTACTCACCATGAAGTTGTAACAGCAAGTGCCAAACTTTTAATATGGGGGAGGGGGAGGTGTCGGGACTGTGTACCCCAGAAAAGTATGGGACGCAGGTGGCGCTGTGGTCTCAACCACTGAGCCCCTTGGGCTTGCCTATCAGAAGGTCAATGGTTTGAATCCCCATGATGTGGTGAGCTCCTATTGCTCTGTCCCAGCTCCTGCCAACCTAGGAGTTCTAAAGCACACCAGTGCAAGTAGATAAATAGGTACTGCTGCAGAGGGAAGGTAAATGGCATTTCTGTGCACTCTGGTTTCCGTCACGGTGTTCCATTGCACCAGAAGTGGTTTAGTCATGCTGGCTACATGACTTGGAAAGCTGTCTGCGGAAAACGCCGGCTCCCTCAGCCTGAAAGCAAGATGAGCGCCATGGTCACCGCAGGGGGGAAAAAGCACTGGTTAAAACCATGCTCAAGGCAGCATACAACATGAAAATATCACATAATTACAAACATAACAAAAGTATAAAACTATACAGTGGTACCTCAGGTTAAGTACTTAATTCGTTCCGGAGGTCCGTACTTAACCTGAAACTGTTCTTAACCTGAAGCACCACTTTAGCTAATGGGGCCTCCTGCTGCTGCTGTGCCGCCGGAGCACAATTTCTGTTCTCATCCTGAAGCAAAGTTCTTAATCCGAGGTACTATTTCTGGGTTAGCGGAGTCTGTAACCTGAAGCATATGTAACCCAAGGTACCACTGTAAATGAGACATCAAAAAGTACAAATTAGACCAAATTAGACCATTTCCAAATAAATCCTAATTAGGTCTAGAATAAAGATACAAAATAATGTCAAAAATAGCAACAACCTCCAACAAAAACCCCTAAACAATAGAGAGGGGTGAAGCAGTGGTGAGTTCTGCATGGTGCAAACATGCCAGCTCTGCTGCTGTATTTGCACCATGCTGCCTCCCCTATTGCCCTTCTCCAACCCAGTATGCAGTAGCAATTCTACCAGAGTTAGGTCGGGTAAATGGCACAGCCGTACCGCACCATTTGTTGCTGTATGTTCTGTTTACACCAATGCATTGCTTCCTACTCCTACAGAAAAAATTGAGCCACCTGCGGCCTTTAGTGTGGCAGTCCCTGCCCTGCGGAACTCCTTGCCACTAGAGGTTTGGCTGGAAAGCTCCCTGGTTTCTTTAGGACCTCTTTTCCAAACTGCACTGTTCAGGCAGGCCTTTGAGATGCGAACATTTTCTCTTGCTTTCTTTTTTTACCGACTAGGTTGTGAGGTTTTTTTGATGTTTTTGCTGTTCATGTGTTTTTATGTTGAACATCACCTTATTTTATTTTTCTTTTAGGAAAGTGTGGTTGCTAAATATTTACACGAAGCAAAAAAAAAAAACAAAGAAATTTAGCAGCCCTCATCCTGATTGCATGTTGGTGCGGGAAGCCTGGAGGGAGAGAAGAATGGTGGTTTGGAGGGAAATGGAGTTTAAAACAAGACAAAACTGCAATGGAGAGGAGAGTTGTGGAAAGGGAATCCTCTTCGAGCAATCTGTTCAGACCTCTGGAAACAATAACCAGTCTCTCTACCAGCCGACTGCTAGTTAGGTAAGTAGGAGAGCATCTCACAGAGAGATGTGGAAGTCATAGCTCACATCCATAACCACACATTTAAAGTACCTTTGTAGCATTTTAACAGTTCTGGTCCCCCCCCCCCAAAGAATCCTGGGAACTGATGGAAATGTAAAGAGAAAGAAGGTTCTTTTTATCATATGTGGTGGTCTTGTAAAAAGGGAACCCTGACCACTCTGTCACTCTGCGTAAGGTTGCCAGGTCTCTCAAGGCTCTGGGTGACATTCAAGGGGTGGACTCTGGGAGATCTTGAGTAGCACTTGGTAGTTCCCCAACAGAGTGGAGCATGTTCAGTTTATATTAAGATTGAGGTCTGGGGGGGAGAAAGGATCATTCCTGGGTGGTCAAACAAAGTGCCAGGTTGTTCCCAGTGGGCCCTGGTGGACATCGGGAAATGGAGCAAAAAGCAAATGTGCTTAAACCAAGACACACCCTCCATGGATTTATCTACTCACCCTTCAAACCCGCTAAGTTGCCACATCTTGTGACAGAGAGTTCCATAAGCTAATTATTTGTTTTCTTTCTTTTGCCGTAGCTCTACAGTGCATTCCGTGAACCTAAGAAGCTGAGAGGAAGATTACTTATTTGCTTTGTGCATTCCATGTTTCTCATTAGGAAAAAAAACATCCGCTCAGCTTTCAGATATTTGCAACAATTCATGCTGCACAGGATCTTTCATCCTTGCCAATATACGTTGAAATATGGGCCTGGAAAAGAATAATCCCACAGCAGATCAATGAAATAATATTTACATACTTCAAAGGATGCTTTGCCTCTTTTCTCCCCCTTCGTCTTCAGCACTAAGTGTCTTGGATATTTCAGCTCTCCTTACAAGTTTTTCTAATTGTATTTCTGCATTTCATGGTTATTTTCTTATTAGCAACATAATTTTCATCTGTTAAGCATTTGCATCCTCTATTAGAAACATCAAAGGCCTATAACATTTTATGGCAGTCATCTCCATCAATATTCACCAGAAAGAAAGAAAGAAAGAAAGAAAGAAAGAAAGAAAGAAAGAAAGAAAGAAAGAAAGAAAGAAAATGTATCCATATAAAATCCGCGATGAATATAGAAATTAACCCAAGTGCTTGCCTTAAACTGAGTCAGACCGCTAGAGGCACAAACTCTGTGTTATCTACTCTGCAGCAGTTCTCTGTGACAGGAATTCTCAGGTCTTCTGTCAGAGACTCTATAATGTGGCCTTAATGGACTCAAAGCATTTGTTCTTTCATTGAGCCAGCATTCCCCTCCATGGTGCTTCTCAGATGTTGTTGGATTCTAACTTGCATCAACCTTGACCACTGGCCATGCCAACTGGGGCTGATGGAAGCTGCAGTTCATGATATCCTGAATGATGCCATCTGGAGAGACAGCACAGAGCAATGATTTCAATGGGCTGTAATAATCTTCTTTAACCTCCTGCTGACAATTCTGTGTCCAGGGCAGTTGTCTACCAGCTCCAACTGGTACGCAGACTGAGACCCTACCTGCCCGCGGACTGTCTTGCCAGAGTGGTGCATGCTCTAGTTATCTCCTGCTTGGACTACTGCAATGCGCTCTATGTGGGGCTACCTTTGAAGGTGACCTGAAAACTACAACTAATCCAGAATGCAGCAGCTAGACTGGTGACTGAGAGTGGCCACTGAAACCATATAACACTGCGCCTGAAAGACCTGCATTCACTCCCAGTATGTTTCCGAGCACAATTCAAAGTGTTGGTGCTGACCTTTAAAGCCCTCAACGGCCTTGGCCCAGTATACCTGAAGGAGCGTCTCCACCCCCATCGTTCGGCCCGGACACTGAGGTCCAGCTCCGAGGGCCTTCTGGCGGTTCCCTCATTGCGAGAAGTGAGGCTACAGGGAACCAGGCAGAGGGCCTTCTTGGTAGTGGCACCCGCCCCGTGGAACACCCTCCCTTCAGATGTCAAGGAAATAAACAACAGTCTGACTTTTAGAAGACATCTGAAGGCAGCCCAGTTTAGGGAAGTTTTTAATGTTTGATGTTTTATCGTGTTTTTAATATTCTTTTGGGAGCTGCCCAGAGTGGCTGGGGAAACCCAGCCAGATGGGTGGGGTATAATAATAATACAGGGACGCGGGTGGCGCTGTGGGTAAACCCTCAGCGCCTAGGACTTGCCGATCGCATGGTCGGCGGTTCGAATCCCCGCGGTGGGGTGCGCTCCCATCGTTTGGTCCCAGCGCCTGCCAACCTAGCAGTTTGAAAGCACCCCCGGGTGCAAGTAGATAAATAGGGACCGCTTACCAGCGGGAAGGTAAACGGCGTTCCGTGTGCTGTGCTGGCTTGCAAGATGCAGCTTTGTCACGCTGGCCACGTGACCCAGAAGTGTCTGCAGACAGCGCTGGCTCCCGGCCTATAGAGTGAGATGAGCGCACAACCCTAGAGTCTGTCAAGACTGGCCCGTACGGGCAGGGGTACCTTTACCTTTACCTAATAATAATACTAATAATAATTGTTCTTGTTCTTGTTGTTATTATTATTATTTTGTTTTGCCAAACCAAAGGTTGATTCCCCATGCCATTTTTATTGTTTTTCATTTTCTTTATAGGATTAAGAACAAAAATATACTGTTAGATTCCCAGGCATGGATCTTCTGGGGTTAATTTGAACTATTTTTGAAAAGCCCCTTAACCTCAATGGGGGTGAAACATCCTATGACATGGCAGTTTTGGATTTGCCACATGTTTCTGGATCCAAACTTGATTGGTTGTCTCTAAAGGTGCGCTAGATAGTGTTGTGTTTCAATTTTCCAGGAAGTGAATTAAAGATATTGGTGAGCTAAATACCTTTTTCTAGAATGGATGGAAATTTGTGAATATTCACTTTTCTTGAGCCTCATTTATGCCATTGTTTGGAGGTGGCTTCTTCCACCTATAGATTAACCATATGGATGATCCCAGACAATCAGGGATCACATAGTGAATAAGCTACATAGGCAATCAGATTTGACAGCATGATGATATCACTGCAGGCAACTCAGGCAAATGTTTCATGGCTTAGTTGCATGGAACTATCATACTCACCCAAGGTTTACACAGTGAATGGCATCAGAATTTTATTCCCACCAGATCGATTTGGCTGCTTGGCCAATTCACTAAGGGCAAGTGAGAGAGTGAGAGGGCATGTGGGCAATTAAAATAAGTGAATATATTGACAAGAAATACAGAAAAATCACTAAAAATTGGGAGTTCTTCAACACTGTTAAAAAATGTGCAAGAAAACCCCAAAACACCTATGAGCAGTTTTGGCTCAATCCTACAAGTTGTACCATATTTTTTGCTCTATGACTCACTTTTTCCCTCCTAAAAAGTAAGGGGCAATGTGTGTGCGTCTTATGGAGCGAATGCAGGCTGCGCGGCTATCACAGAAGCCAGAACAGCAAGAGGGATTGCTGCTTTCACTGCGCAGCAATCGCTCTTGCTGTTCTGGCTTCTGAGATTCAGAATATTTTTTTCCTTGTTTTCCTCCTCCAAAAACTAGGTGCGTCTTGTGGTCTGGTGTGTCTTATAGAGCAAAAAATACGGTACTTACCAGGTTTTAAAAGTAATAAAAATGCAGAAATTCAAATGGCTTGGACATCTGTCCGCTCAACAATGGCAGAAACATTGGACTAGGATGTATCAACATAGAATAAGAGCAACCTCAGCGACCATTCCGTACAGGTAGAACAGGTGTCTTTGCAAAGTTTTTGCTCTTAGGTAATGAGAGATTTTTTTATATTGGTTGTTAAATATTATGTGAGAGCAAGACCACTGTAAATACCCTGAAAAATCAATGGATTTTTTTTATCATTAGGATGCTTTCAAAAATGCACCTCCTCTATCATTGAAAACTGTTTAAATTGGTGCCTTTAGACCCAGCAAATATTGACCAGGGTATGTGCATTCTGAAGTTTGACATCCACAGTGTAGACCAACTGCCTTTTTTCTGAACATATGTAAATAGCTAACAGGCCAACTGTGCTGTGTGTGTGTGTGTGTGTGTTTTGGGGGGGGGGTCCTCACTGGCCAGGAATGTCTCCATCAGGGTCCAAGATCCTCCTAATAATTATTGACTCTAAAATCAATGTGCATTCCATGTGCATAGCCTTGGTGCGAGCAAATAATACAGTATGTGCATTCTCAAAATCGTTTTAGGCAAGGTGCGAAGTCTAACTCTGGAGTTCCCCTTCTGACTATTGCAGGTGGAATGCATTGCCTAACAAGCCCACACCTATGTCAGACATACCAAGGACCATGATTGCTTCCCTGGAACAGTTCAGTCCCCCTGAAACAGCACCCCAAATTCCAAGCTGACATCACCTTTTGGCAGTGCTCCGTTCTAGCAATGAATCAATTTTTTTGTTCTAAAAAATAGATTGCATATATCTAATTGTACATTTACTTACTTGAAACATTTGCATATGCATTTCAATCTCATTCAGATTTTCAGGGTGATGTTCTTCAAAAATCAGTGGAGGCTGGTCCATTTACACAAATAAGCCACTGCTTGATCAACCTCAGGGTGCCTTCAACCTGCAACCCGCATCCCCACGGGGCCTAATTTCTTACAAACAGATCTGTGGGTACCATTGTCTGTCAGCTTCCTACTTCATAGTCATAGCATTCATACCCTCTAACATTCCCCAGATGAAAATAGGGACATTCCTCACTGCCCATCCAACTGACACCCCCCTCTGTCCCACCCCCTATTTTTTGGTTCTGCACGCCACCCACAGAAGGTCAGCGGTTCAAATCCTCGCGATGGGGTGAGCTCCCATTGCTCTGTCCCAGCTCCTGCCAACCTAGCAGTTCAAAAGCACACCAGTGCAAGTAGATAAATAGGTACAGTTGCTGCAGGAAGGTAAACGGTGTTTCCATGTGCTCTGGTTTCCATCACTGTGTTCTGTTGCACCAGAAGCAGTTTAGTCATGCTGGCCACGTGACCTGGAAAGCTGTCTGTGGACAAACGCCGGCTCCCTTAGCCTGAAAGCAAGATGAGCGCCGCAACCCCACAGTCACCTTTGACTGGACTTAACCATCCGGGGTCCTTTACCTTACAACAACAGGACTCAGCATACACACCTTCCAGTGTCCTGAGAAAACCCCTTGACCCTGATTTTATTTTATAAACACACTCCAATAAATAAAATTTTTAAAGGGGCAAGATTAGATGTGGACACACAATGCATAAAAAACCCCCATAAAGCAGCAGTTCTCAACATGTGGGTCCCCAGATGTTGTTGGACTACAATTCCCATCATCCCTGAGCTCTGGCCTTGCTAGCTAGGGGTGATGGGAGTTGTAGTTCAACAACATCTGGGGACCCACAGGTTGAGAAAGGCTGCCATAAAAGCTCCTTGCACTCGACTTTGCTCCCCCTTTCTTCATGCCCAGGACTGCCCTGTCCTCTGCCTGCAATTCAGAGCCAGTGCGTCATTCAGTGCTGGGCAACAGGCTCTCCCACTCCTCTCCTGCTCTCCAGCAGCCCCTATGAGCTGCCCAAGGGAGGAGGTTGGCAGTGGCGGCCACAAAGAGGCAACAATATGCTCCTTGCAGCTGCCACTGCTGCTCAGGAAAAGCATCAGCTCATCCTCCTCTCTGAGCTCGGTAGCGGCACTGGTGGGGAAAGTAGGAACATTCTTGAATCAAATCAGAAGCTGGGGTGGCTTTCATAATTCTGGGACTGTCCCTGGAAAATAGGGGCACCTGCTGTTGAAGCATGGGGGAGAATGGGGACAAAACTTGGTTCTGCCTGCCATTGGCTTTAGCTCCAGCTACTGTCTGGGCTTCTTGCCTTCCACCCTTTGTTGTTGTTTAGTCATTTAGTTGTGTCCGACTCTTCGTGACCCCATGGACCAGAGCACGCCAGACACTCCTGTCTTTCACTGCCTCCCGCAGTTTGGTCAGACTCATGTTTGTAGCTTCAAGAACACTATCCAACCATCTCGTCCTCTGTCATCCCCTTCTCCTTGTGCCCTCCATCTTTCCCAACATCAGGGTCTTTTCCAGGGAGTCTTCTCTGAGGTGGCCAAAGTATTGGATGGCTTCAGGATCTGTCCTTCCAGTGAGCACTCAGGGCTGATTTCCTTCAGAATGGATAGGTTTGATCTTCTTGCAGTCCATGGGACTCTCAAGAGTCTCCTCCAGCACCATAATTCAAAAGCATCCATTCTTCGGCGATCAGCCTTCTTGATGGTCCAGCTCTACCAATCCCAATAGGCACCAGACACCGCTGATGAAAACATCTGACAAGGGCTTTAAAATGATAACAACACAGGAGGGGGGAGAACACACAATGTAAGATGCTAGTCGTGGGGGGTCCTCAGCTTGTAGAAACAATTTGGCACTAGCCAGGCTCTTTGGACGTCCAACCTAAATTAAAATAGAGACTTTGCAAGGCTCAAGCTGGCATGTGCCAACATGTATGTCTATTTTACTGCCAAATAGCAAGCAGAGAGTTGTGTTGTTGTTTTTAAAAGCACCTGCAACTCAGAAAGTCTCAGCGGCAGTGGCATAGCGTGGGTTGTCAGCGCCCGGGACCATATGGAAGGGGTGAGGGAAATGGGCTGAGTATGCATGCTCGTTCAACTGCCTAATGGCGCCCACATCACTCACCCAGGAGATAACAGCCGCAGAGATAACAAAAGAACAGTCATTTCGTTGTCTGGAGAGGTCACTTCCTGGTTTGCACAGAGAAACCGTTTTCAATGGAGCCCAGCGATGGAAGGGCACAGCAGTTTTGAGGCAGCCTTAGGTGTTGACATTTTTAACCCCTAAAATTTTGCGCCCGGGGCAACTGCCCCAGTGCCCCCCTACACACACTATGCCACTGCTCAAAGGAGGCATTAATGGAGGTCTCTGATCACAATGCTGATGGAATAGTGTAGCAACTCAGTCATGGGCGGAGTTTACATTTGCCTATAGGCATATTGTCACAAAGTAATCATTGAGAACAGTCCATTGACATTTACCATTGCACTTGCTATCTACAAGCCCCATAGTACTTGTAAAAGTTAACTTTGGGCTGTTAATTCAGCTCAGAAGGATCAATAAAATATGATTGGCAATATTTATATATATGACAAGGAAGAGACATATCAGAACATTGTCTATGTACTGAAAAATATTATTGTGGGGATCAAATGTCTTTCAATTAAAACGTAACACAACGATAAGAGGAGGAAGAGGACAACGATGCAAAATGAGAAATGGGAGACCAAATATATTTTCCAAGATTAGCTCTTGCAGCTGAAACAGAATCCAACCTGTTGGCTAATATTTGGCTCTATTCCTGTTAAAATACCTCCTGCTAATCAGTTCAGCATGTTAGATGTAGCATATGTCTATGGGGCAAGCAAAAGTCCTTATGAGTGTGCTGTGTGGTATAATGTCTCGCATATTTCATGTGGAAAGCTCAGTAGTAATGCCAAAGAGGCCTGCCCTTTCAGCCTTCTTAAAGCTAAAAATCAATGCTCAAAGTTTGATTTGAACAAACATCTCAAATTCACAAATGATATTTGCTCTGAACGCTGGTGCAGTCTTTGAACTAAGCATCTGGAGATTGCGAAGATGTTTGCCATTCTGTTACAGAACCCAGAGTTTGGCAACATGTAACTCAACGTGCACTTTGGAATGTGTGAACTTGGGGTTATACATCTGGTTCATTTTATGGCAGGATATTTCATGAAGATGGAGACAATAAGATGGTCAGTTATCAAGTCTGAAACCCAGTAGAAGAGCCCATCACTTTCCTTGCTATCTTTTACCAGCTTTCTCTTATCTATAGGTAGAAAATCCCATGTGACCTGGCTGAATGCCAAATTTTGAACTGCTGTTTTGTTTTGTTTTTAACATATTTTTATTAAAGATTTCTTGGTTTACAAAAGCACAGTCATACCTCGGGTTGCAGACCCTTCAGATTGAGTGTTTTCGGGTTACGGACACGCCGAAACCCGGAAATACCGGAAGTACTGGGAAGAATCACTAAATCGCACTTTGCACATGCGCAGAAGCGCCGAATCTCAACCTGCGTGTCCGTGGATGCAGCGTTTCGGGTTGCGAATGCTGCAGGTTGTGAACGTGCCTCCTGCACGGATCACGTTCGCAACCCGAGCGTCCACTGTATGTGAAATATCTCTTTTTTCAAGTTACATTTTCTACAGATCAGTTTCATTTGTTGAGACATTAGTGATACATTAGAAAGAAAGGGGGGCGAAGAGGTGGAGGGGGACATGGTGAGTGGGGCTGAGGTCGAGTGGCAATACAAATCAACAAAGGCCTGAAGAGATGGAACAATACCAACTTCACTCTCTCGGACAAAATAAAGGTAAAGGGACCCCTGACCATTAGGTCCAGTAGTGACCGACTCTGGGGTTGCGGTGCTCATCTCGCTTTATTGGCCGAGGGAGCCGGCGTACAGCTTTCGGGTCATGTGGCCAGCATGACTAAGCCGCTTCTGGCAAACCAGAGCAGCACATGGAAACACCGTTTACCTTCCCGCCGGAACGGTACCTATTTATCTACTTGCACTTTGATGTGCTTTCAAACTGCTAGGTTGGCAGGAGCAGGGACCGGACCGAGCAACAGGAGCTCGCCCTGTCACGGGGATTCGAACCACCAACCTTCCGATGATCAAAATGATCACCCTCCCAGAACTAACCTACCTATTCCAAACCCTCCCAATCTGGATTCCCCCAGCCCAACTTTGCAAATGGCAGGAAAAAAACTGCACTCATTTATCTTCTCACACGAAAAGCTAAGAATAAGCCCCAAATACCTGCACCTCCCTTCCTCCGAGGGACGATGGGGAATCCCCAACACAGAAACATGTTACATCACCAACCAAGTACGCCATATAATCCCATATATACTACTAGAAGATGAGACCAAACAATGGGTACACCTGGAGAGGGACACAACTTACAGTTATATTGTTTAAAGTTCCTCAAATCCACAACCACCCCCTTATTGAAAGAGGGAGCCAGCATGTTTAGGGTTGTCCAGGCAGTGGTGCCATCGGGGCAGGATGGGGGTGACAATTTTCTGTTGGAGATCCCTTGTTCCCCCCTCCCAGCACAAAAATACAGTTCCCAAGTTTCTCTGAAGAAAGAGAATGACAGTTAAACCAGTTCAGGTATGTCATACACTTTAGAGGGGATTCAAATACAGATTTAAGTGGATGTATCTGGCGCTGTGGGTTAAACCACAGAGCCTAGGACTCGCCGATCAGAAGGTCGGCGGTTCGAATCCCCACGATGGGGTGAGCTCCTGTTGCTCGGTCCCAGTTCCTGCCAACCTAGCAGTTCGAAAGCACAAAGTGCAAGTAGATAAATAGGGACCGCTCTGGCGGGAAGGTAAACTGTGTTTCCGTGCGCTGCTCTGGTTCGCCAGAAGCGGCTTAGTCATGCTGGCCACATGACCCAGAAGCTGTACGCCGGCTCCCTCGGCCAATAAAGCAAGATGAGTGCCTCAACTCCAGAGTCAGCCACGACTGGACCTAATGTTCAGGGGTCCCTTTACCTTTATCTGCCTAAACAAACAACTGCGCAGATTTTCTCAGCGCTCTTTATCTCAGATTTACGGCATACTGGGGATTAATTTCTCCGAATCCCCTCACTAGAAATGAACGTTCCTGCCACCCCAAAGAAGTATAGATTTTCAAGGAGCGGGGAAATGCTATTTGGAGAAATACCAAGTTTTTTGGCTGTTCTTTCAGCCCGGGATTTCATATAGGGGCAGAAATAGCCTTAAATGCACGCCAGCTAAGTATGGTTTTCTATTTCTTCGCACATTCGTGTGCATTCCACAGTTCTGGATGCAAAGCTGCACAGCAGGGTATGTAAATAAATGTCTCCCTGGGGAGAATTCACTGGGGCCAGAGTTTTTCTTCTCCAAGCCCAGAATCAAGATGTCTCTCCAAGGACATGTGAACTACGTCGCCGAAAGAAATTAAAGCATACTTCTCCGACTGCCAGTGAATGAAAGCAGCAAGCAACATTATTCCTCCACTGAGCATATTTAAAAATCTAATATCCATTTGTTGTGGTTGTTTTAAACATGCTTTAACAATGCTTATTGAGACCTCTCCTGCTATAATAGGCAACATCTCCAGGGGGCTCCGGGGCCTGGGCACCCACAAAATGTTCATTGTGGGTGCCCAGTCAGGCAACTCGACATGCTGCATGCTGAGGCGGGGGCTCCTGTATTCGGAGGTTTTTAACGTTTAGTGTTATATTATGTTTTTACACGTGTCGAAATAGTTTGGGCAACCCAGTCAGATGGGCAGGGTGTAAATAAGAAAATTATTTATTTATTCTTATTAGAAAGAGTATTTTTCTCTCTTGTTCTGCTAGCAGCTGAAGTGCTGAGGATTTCTGCGTGTGCTCAGCCATATCAAGCTGGGATTTGCTTTTAACAGCAAGCCAGCCTGTTCCACTTCACGGAGCAGTATTTCTTTGCTGAGAAAAGGTCTGTGTTCTTTGTCATCAGTCACCTGTCTCTGGGAGCTGTCACCTCCATCTCCCAACTTAGCAACCGTCCCAAGATAACAACCCGACTTTCTCTTTTCCCCTTCCTCTTAATCACAACACTTGCTCAAGTAGAAGATTCTCTCCTCCCACCCTCCTTCCTATGCGAGGAAATTGCTCCAAACTTCGCTGGCCAGGGACGCTTGAGGGATTTAATTGTTGTAAATTCCAGGACTAATGTGTGGCTGATAACTTAGAAATCTACTTGCTTTTCACAATTCCTGGACTTTTTAGCTTAAAAAAAAACCCTTATCAAAATAGGGTCTCGGCCATGTTTAGATTAAGTTTGTAAAGTTGATACAGATAACAAATGAATAGTTAAATAACAATATTAAAGATGAGAGTTACAAATTGCAATATAAATAAGAATACAGTGGTACCTCGCAAGACGAATGCCTCGCAAGACAAAAAACTCGCAAGACGAAAGGGTTTTTGGTTTTTTGAGTTGCTTCGCAAGACAATTTTCCCTATGGGCTTGCTTCGCAAGACGGAAACGTCTTGCAAGTTTGTTTCCTTTTTCTTAACACCGTTAATACAGTTGCGACTTGACTTCGAGGAGCAACTCATAGCACGCGGTGTGGTAGCCTTTTTTGAGGTTTTTGAAGACTTTGGTGATTTTTGAAGCTTTTCCAAAACTTTTCCAAAACCGTGCTTCGCAAGACGAAAAAAATCGCAAGACGAAAAAACTCGGGGAACGAATTAATTTCATCTTGCGAGGCACCACTGTATAAGAAATACAGGAAATGATGAACACTGGTGTGGAGGGAAGCCACATAGGTGTAATATTTATGTTTGTATTTGTGTAGTGTATTTGTATTGTCAGTATTTGAATGGTTGTATCTGTAATGTTGTGTGTGCATTGTAAATAATAATAATAATAATAATAATAATAATAATAATAATAATAATAATAATAATAATATTTTTTTAAAAAATAGGTGTCAGCCTAAACAGCTGCCCCCCCCATCACCACCCTATTCACAGTTGATGAAATGCCAGGGGTGTGCGTTTCCGTTCTGTTTTTGTTTGTCTTTGTGGAGAGCTTCTATCTCCACCCCATAGTGCCAGGGGTCCCAGGTTCTTCAGCCTCACTTGTCTACCCTACAAGTACCCATGTTTGCCTATTTTTAATTTCTTCGCTGCTACCAATTCCTTCAGCTTCACAGCCACCTAGTAAAGTGGTTAGGCTTGGACATGAAATGGGATTCAGAAAAAGGCTTAATTTAAACTGGCCTGTTAAGGGGACTCTATATACAAACAAAAATCTGATACCTATATTGGGGACCTCCACTGGTGTGTCCACATTGCACCGACTTCATTGCAACTCAGCTGCCGGGGGGTCAGGGCAGCACCTCCACCCCAACCCATCATGCCATCTGCTGCTGTTAGGACTCTGGAGGGCTGCTGGCAGTCAGGCTAAATGGTGAACTAGATGGACAAATTCTCTATGGCAACTTGTCATCTTCTTCTTCTTTGGTGATCACTCATGGCTGGGTAAGATTGTCTTTCATGAACATGATTTTAACAGTGAATCCATAAGTGACTGTGGAGGCCAATTCTGGATCCACACGTCCTTCCAGTGGGGACATAAGTTTCTGGGTGGGAGTTGATCACAGTGAGGGTTTGCCAAGTGTGCCTTCCTCTTAGCACGTTTCTCCCTTTCATCCTGAGTTCAAGCATCTTCAAAAGCCCATGACACCTTTGGTAAAGGCTGTTCTCCAATTGGAGCACTTGTAGGCCAGTGTTTCACAGTTGTCAGTGTTTATACTACATGTCAGGGGTTCAGGGAGAGAGGCACAGATGAGGGAGGAGACTGAGAGCGAGGGGGAAGGATCCCGGAGTGAGAAGGAGGAGGATGACTATGACTTGAGGTTTTCCATGAGTCTTTCAAGTGACTCGGAGGATTCCCAAAAGGGAGCGCCTCTGGTCAGGCCAAGGGGAGCCACAGGGGGGACCAGTCAGGAGCAGGGGAGCAGTAGGGGAACCCCGAGTGGGAGTTGGAGGTCGGGGCCGGCTTCCCCGCCGGAACGGAGTGAAGAGGGTGGAGTTCCCAGTGGGACAGACGGAGCAGAGCAGGAAGCAGAGAGGGGAAGGAGATCGGGACAAGCCGTCCTGCCGGAGGGGGCGGAGAGTAGCACAGAGAGCAGTGTAACTGTCAAGAGGAAGGTCAGGGGTAGCGAACGCGCGCCAAGTTCAAATGTGGAGGCGCGCGGAAATGAGGAGAGCCCGGAGGAGGAGCCTGGTCCCAAAGCACGAAGGAGGGGAGAGCAGGCGTCTGGGGATTCAGCGTCAGGGGAATCCAGGAGGGAAGGAACCCAGGGGGGCAGAAAGACCCTGCGGAAAAGAAAGGACAGGAAGAGGTGGACCAGCACAAGCCTCTTAAACTGGTGTAGAGGCGGGACTGATTCAGAGGGGACTTCGGCGGTCTAAGCGTAACAGACGTGGGGCCGCGCGCCTCGGCTGTGGAGCAAGCAATGTACTTCAATAAAGACTTTTGTAAATAAAGTGGACTTGGCGTTGGTCTCTTGTGAGCTGGGACCTGGAGCGGCCCTGACACTACATTTTTTAGATTTGCCTGGAAAGCGTCTTCAAACCTCTTTTGTTGACCAACAGCATTACGCTTTCCATTTTAAAGTTCAGAATAGAGTAGCTGCTTTGGAAGACGATAATCAGGCATCCAAACAACATGACCAGTCCAACGAAGTTGATGTTGAAGAATCATAGCAGCAAATGCCACATGGAAAAGCCAAAACTTCACAGCAAGCCCCTTCTGTGCTCATTTTTTAAAAACATAGGTACTTCTCAACCAAATGCGCTTAGAAACCCCTTTCAGACCTTCTTCTTGTTGCAAAAGGCTGCAGGTGGATTGAGCAAGGAAAGGAGTGCTGGAGGCAGAAATGGCACACACAGATGCGCCCTCCCGATTCGCGCCCCATTACAGCTCTATTCAGGTTTGAATGTTCTTCAATTCACATCACAACATTGATCCCTACCTAAGTCGGGTCCCTTGCATGGTTAATTCAGGAAGAAAAATAAAGAATATGCAACTGGCGAGTAGTTGTGTAGAAAAATAGGAATTTAATATATTTTTAGCAATGGGATCTTTTTCAGAAGAAATGTATGGATACACTGAAAATGCCATATTTGACACCCCTCAAAAAAGGCAAACAAGCTGTATCCCTAAGATCTGCATCCATCAAAACTTATTTACACTGATGAATTTATCTTAATGCTGCCAGCATTTTCAGCTATACACAATTATTTTCCATATATTCAATAAACGTTTTCCAATCTTCTCGAAACGTATGTTCTTCTTGTTCTCTTATTCCATACAGTGGTACCTAGAGTTACAAACGCCTCAGGTTACAAACATTTCAGGTTACAAACTCTGCTAACCTGGAAGAGTTACCTCGAGTTGAGAACTTTGCCCCAAGATGAGAATGGAAATTGTGTGTGCAGTAAGAGGCCCCATTAGCAAAAGCACGCGTCTAGTGAAGAACAGTTTCAGGTTAAGAATGGACCTCCGGAACGAATTAAGTTCGTAACTAGAGGTACCACGGTATGTTAAGCCTGCAAGTTGTGCATATTCTGTCAACTTAAGTTGCCATTCTTCTTTGGTTGAGACCTCGCTCATTTTCCATTTTGAGGCAAATGTGCCTAGAAAGAGGAACCTGTAGCATCTTGTTTTCTGTTCAGTAGCTGCTGACCACTTTCTGTATCTGTGGATATGTGATTCCTATTCCATGGTCCCGTTCAGGAACCATAATGAAGTCAGGGCTAGGCTTCACAGCTTTTATTCACTCCATTCATTGAGACTATATAGCTTCCCTAATTACTAGCTTGTAAATTGCTCCATATCTGTGTGGCTTTTCCCAGGCTTTAGATATCCTATTTAAGGCTGATTCGCTCCCTAGAAGAACCTCTACTGGGAAATGAAGGGGAACGACTGCAGCTGTGAGGTGCCTCCCCATGTCTGACCCTGGGTCAACAGTGGTCTGCTCTGGCAGCAAGAATGACCCAAGGGGTTCTGGAATCCCCCTCCCTCCCTTGCCTTCTGTAGGATTTTCACAGTTCCACATTTCTATACTGGCACCGTTCTATATCCACCCCCTCAGCGTATCTTGAGAACAATGCACAAATGTGATTCCAATTAGGTCAATAACAAATTCATGAAGTTTCAGCCCTCGCCATCTGTCCTGAGAGAGAAAGAGAGAGAGAGAGATGTTCTGTGGATGGTTGCAAGGGGGTGTCGGGGTTTTTTTGGAGGGCTGGCCATTATTATGAAGATTCTGCTTGACGAATCATCTGCATAAATAACAGAGATTAAAGGGGCTTTATTGGAATGAAGCAAAAGGCCAAATTAATAGTGGGACTGACTTAATTCCAAACGCATGACAGCCTCACATAATTAATCAATCAATCGGCACCTGCATATTTTAACACAGTTCAACAATTTCTGCCCCCCTAGCAAAAACTGGATGTTGGGAAAGATTGAGGGCACAAGGAGAAGGGGACGACAGAGGACGAGATGGTTGGACAGTGTTCTTGAAGCTACAAACATGAGTTTGACAAAACTGCGGGAGGCAGTGGAAGACAGAAGTGCCTGGCGTGCTCTGGTCCATGGGGTCATGAAGAGTCGGACACTACTAAACGAGTAAACAACAACAACAAGCAAAGACTGGGGGAAACGTTTCCATGCACAGAAATCCCACAAAGTGTGTTCTCCATTACGGAGAGCACGTGTTGCGGTTGGGGATTCCAAGACACCTTGCTGTTTCTGGGCAGATGGTTTGGCCAACTCGCAAGCAGAGGCAGGCTGTTACTGGGGAAAATTAGATGTTGCCATTTAGTGATTGACAGCCCTATTTGTTAAATACAAGGCACGCAACAACGGACGTCCTCTTTCACTGCGTGCTTCGGATCACCCGCCCTCCCTTCTCTAATGTTAGGCTGTTTGCTTGACCTTGCTATTGCCTGTCATGGGGTCGTCTGCTTTGGGGCAGGGGCCCGGTAGGAATTTTGCCATTTGGCTGATTAGTGTGTGCCACTTGGTTTTCGCCTACCGCGTAGCAAATTGTCACAACTTGTAAGGTTTGCGGTTAGGCATTGGTCTGGAATTGGTTGCTGGAGGGGTATGGATTCGGCTGTGCCTGCCCCTTCAAAATGCTGCTGCTGCTGCTGAAGGGTTTTACCGTTAAAGGAACCCAGGGGCTCCCCCATGCTTTTGTCCAAAACCCCCTGGCAAGGGGCTAGGGCCATGCAAGCCCCTGGGAGCATGCTGGGGATAGGTGAGGCATGGTTCCCAGTCCCATCTCTCTCCCCAGGTGATTTACCCTTGCTGACTTCGCGGGGGGTGCGAATGTCAGAGCTGTCCCCGTGCGGGGGCAGTTAGTGCTACCAATGCCTAAGCAACCACTCACATTGCTGTATTTGAATAAAGTTGTGGCCAAAATTATGCCCAAAAATTTAAACAAAAATTAAGTGTCAATTGTGTTTTCCTTTGGGGTGTATTGGGGACCTCGACACGCAAAAATTCCTAAGCATGTATAAGCATCAGTAAGTCCAGCTGAGTTCAAAAGGACTTACTCCCAAATACAGGAAAGCCAGATATTGTTGGATTACAACTCCCCGCAGCCTCAGCCATCATGGTTAGTAGTCAGGGATGATGGGAATTGTAGTTCAGAAACATCAGGAGGGGACTACATTGGCTACCCCTGCCCTGGTGAATATGCCTCGGATTTAAGGCACAGGATATAATTTAATAGACCTATGAGATTGTATTTGGGGAAATGAGATCCTTCTGCCCTTAACAGTGTTGAATAATACTCACAGGTCCAAAAACAAGGAATTAACACCCAAATCTCACTACAGTGGTACCTTGGGTTAAGTACTTAATTCGTTCTGGAGGTCCGTACTTAACCTGAAACTGTTCTTAACCTGAAGCACCACTTTAGCTAATGGGGCCTCCTGCTGCTGCTGCACCGCCGGAGCACGATTTCTGTTCTCATCCTGAAGCAAAGTTCTTAACCTGAAGCACTATTTCTGGGTTAGCGAAGTCTGTAACCTGAAGCGTATGTAACCTGAAGCGTATGTAACCTGAAGTACCACTGTATACATACTACAGATTCAAACAGCCAAATAGCCAGAGCTGCGAGTAGTACTGTAAACAAATAAGCAGCCTTAAACAAGCCTTACTTTTTTGTGTTTTTCCGGTCCACAGCAGCTGTTTCACCAGAAACCATGGTGGCAGGGAGTGGGAGAGACCAGATAAATAAGAGAGCACTTTTTTGCCTTTACAAGATTTCATAGGGTTATTTTCTGTGGGTGTTTTGGGGGAGGAGGGTCAAAATCCCAAGGGCAGGAATACATTAGAAATTTCCTCATAGATCATTGACTCATTATGTGAACGCTCATCTAACAAACAATTTCCTGAAAACACACTGTGTTCAGATAGCAAAACTTGCCTATTTAAGTATATTATTATTATTATTATTATTATTATTATTATTATTATTACCCCATCCATCTGGCTGGGTTTCCCCAGCCACTCTGGGCAGCTCCCAACAGAATATTAAAAACACAAAAGAACATCAAACATTAAAAACTTCCCTAAACAGGGCTGCCTTCAGATGTCTTCTAAAAGTCAGATTGTTTTTTATTTCCTTGACATCTGAAGGGAGGGTGCCACTACCTAGAAGGCCCTCTGCCTGGTTCCCTGTAACCTCACTTGTAGCAGTAAGGGAACTGCCAGAAGGCTCTCAGTGCTGGACCTCAGTGTCTGGACTGAACAATGGGGGTGGAGATGCTTGCTCTTTGTACATGCTCTAGAAGAGTAGCTATGTTGATTAGTTTGCTGGGTACAGTGTGCTACAATACCTTAGAGCAAATGTCGGCTTCCAGATGTTACTCCCATGAGCCTTAGTGAGAATGGTAAGTAGATGGGGAAGCTGAGAGTTGCAGTCCAACAACATCTGGAGAGGCCACACTGGCTTCCCTTGCCTAACAGACGTACTGGGTCTGTTTCAGAGACAAGAGCTTAGCCCTGAGAAGATGCGCAGAGAAGATGAAGAACAATGGAAAAGGAAAACCAAAGGTAACTAAATACACCCTGAATAATACAACTAACATGCTTTGGATTTTGAATGGAGTGTCCAGCTATTTACTCTAAAGACAGGAAAATCCTAGTTAGGTTTTCTTTGTCAGGGTTTCCCAAAATTTCATCTCCAGCTGTTTTGGACTACAATTCTCAGCATCCCTAGCTAGCAGGACCAGCGGTCAGGGATGATGGGAACTGTAGTTGAAAAACAGCTGGAGGCCCAAGATTGGGAAACACTGTTCTAAATGTTTCATATGATGAGGGACAGCATGGGTAAGCATGCTAGCTTCATTGCCCTCCACAAGTTGGAAGGATAACTAAATCTTATGGGAACTGCAGGGTTAGAAAAGGATCCACATTACAGATGTTTTCCCTCCAACTCACAGAGACCCATTGAGATAGCCACGGGGAGACAAAACTAGTACAGTGGTATCTCGGTTTACGAACTTAATCCGTTCCGGAAGTCCGTTCTTAAACCGAAACCATTCTAAAATGAGGCACACTTTCCCTAATGAGGCCTCCCACCACCGGTGCCCTTCCACCATTCGGCTTCCATTCTTAAAGGTAAAGGTAAAGGTACCCCTGCCCATACGGGCCAGTCTTGCCAGACTCTGGGGTTGTGCGCCCATCTCACTCAAGAGGCCGGGGGCCAGCGCTGTCCGGAGACACTTCCGGGTCACGTGGCCAGCGTGACATCGCTGCTCTGGCGAGCCAGAGCCGCACACGGAACGCCGTTTACCTTCCCGCTAGTAAGCGGTCCCTATTTATCTACTTGCACCCGGGGGTGCTTTCGAACTGCTAGGTTGGCAGGCGCTGGGACCGAGCAACGGGAGCGCACCCCGCCGTGGGGATTCGAACCGCCGACCTTTCGATCGGCAAGCCCTAGGCGCTGAGGCTTTTACCCACAGCACCACCCAAGATAAAGTTCGCAGACCGGGAAACTACTTCCGGTTTTGCGGAGTTTGTAAACCGAATAATTTGTAAACAAGGCTGTTCTTAATCCGAGGTACCACTGTATGCTCTCCCTCCCTCATATTTGTTGTTGTTGTTTAGTTGTTTAGTTGTGTCCGACTCTTCATGACCCCATGAACCAGAGCACGCCAGGCACTCCTGTTTTCCACTGCCTCCCACAGTTTGGTCAAGCTCATGCTGGTAGCTTTGAGAACACTGTCCAACCATCTTGCCCTCTGTCATCCCCTTCTCCTTGTGTCCTCAATCTTTCCCAACATCAGGGTCTTTTCCAGGGAGTCTTCTCTTCTCATGAGGTGGCCAAAGTATTGGAGCCTCAGCTTCACGATCTGTCCTTCCAGTGAGCACTCAGGGCTGATTTCCTTCAGAATGGATAGGTTTGATCTTCTTGCAGTCCATGGGACTCTCAAGAGTCTCCTCCAGCACCATAATTCAAAAGCATCAATTCTTCAGTGATCAGCCTTCTTTAAGGTCCAGCTCTCACTTCCATACATCACTACTGGGAAAACCATTGCTTTAACTATACGGACCTTTGTTGGTAAGGTGATGTCTTTGCTTTTTAAGATGCTGTCTAGAACACCTGAATAGAGCTACAGACATGCTAAAATGTGGGATAAATGGTTAGAACTTTGAACATATGTTTGCTCCATTCTAAAGCATTTATTTTCAGGTGGAGCATGTGTGCCTTGTATGTCTGGCTACACTTTACATTTGCCGTGGGAAAAGGAGCCAAACAATGTGTGCTCCTTCTGATGCTGCCTCCCCATCTGCTTCACATTGGGCAACACTTGAGAGGCAAAAGAAAGCCTTTCCCCCTGGATTCCGCTTGAGCTGACCCATCATTTTCCAGAAGCAGCTCAACCGGGCAGCTCAACAAAGTTTTGCCTGAGAGCTACAAATGACCACATAAGGTTATTTGAGTTGCAGTTTTGTACATGACTGATGGATTGATTTTGAAGGGTTGTATCCTGGTATTTAGAACTGGATATAGAACAACTGATTGGTTCAAAATTGGGAAAGAAGTACGGCAAGGCTGTATATTGTCTCGCTGCTTATTTAACTTATATGCAGAATTCATCATGCGAAAGGCTGGGCTGGATGAATCCCAAGCCGGAATTAAGATCGCCGGAAGAAATATCAACAACCTCAGATATGCAGATGACACAACCTTGATGGCAGAAAGTGAGGAGGAATTAAAGAACCTCTTAATGAGGGTGAAAGAGGAGAGCGCAAAATATGGTCTGAAGCTCAACATCAAAAAAAACGAAGATCATGGCCACTGGTCCCATCACCTCCTGGCAAATAGAAGGGGAAGAAATGGAGGCAGTGAGAGATTTTACTTTCTTGGGCTCCATGATCACTGCAGATGGTGACAGCAGTCACGAAATTAAAACACGCCTGCTCCTTGGGAGAAAGGCAATGGCAAACCTAGACAGCATCTTAAAAAGCAGAGACATCACCTTACCGACAAAGGTCCGTATAGTTAAAGCTATGGTTTTCCCAGTAGTGATGTATGGAAGTGAGAGCTGGACCATAAGTAATAATAATAATAATAATTTATTATTTGTACCCCGCCCATCTGGCTGGGTTTCCCTAGCCACTCTGGGCGGCTTCCAACAAAGATAAAAAATACACTGAAATATCACATATTAAAAACTTCCCTGAACAGGGCTGCCTTCAGATGTCTTCTGAATGTCAGGTAGTTGTTTATCGCTTTGACATCTGATGGGAGGGCGTTCCACAGGGCGGAAGGCTGATCGCCGAATAATTGATGCTTTTGAATTATGGTGCTGGAGGAGACTCTTGAGAGTCCCATGGACTGCAAGAAGATCAAACCTATCCATTCTGAAGGAAATCAGCCCTGAGTGCTCACTGGAAGGACAGATCGTGAAGCTGAGGCTCTAATACTTTGGCCACATCATGAGAAGAGAAGACTCCCTGGAAAAGACCCTGATGTTGAGAAAGATGGAGGGCACAAGAAGAAGGGGACGACAGAGGATGAGATGGTTGGACAGTGTTTCGAAGCTACCAACATGAGTCTGACCAAACTGCGGGAGGCAGTGGAAGACAGGAGTGCCTGGTGTGCTCTGGTCTGTGGGGTCACGAAGTGTCGGACATGACTAAACGACTAAACAACAACATCCTGGCATTTCCGTCAGAAGATTCTCAAGATGATTTACAACAGATTGCAACTCTACAAATGTGGTACCCCAAACCTCCACACATAACATCCATAATCTAGTAGCCTTAAATTCTCTGGCAGGTGGCTGAGGCCACAGTGTTCTTCCTTTCAGTTCTCCAATCCCAAGAGAAAATGGCGGCTAGAGCAAAATGTTCTCTCCAACAGGAAAAGAGTGGAGGGAGCAAACTCATTGCAGCAGCTGTTTTTCTTTCTCTTTTTTTGGAAAATTTTAAAATTAGATTTTACATAACAAATTTCAATTTAAACATATTATTCACCTTCAGATTTAGGATTCTCAGAAACTGACTTCCCACCGCCCTTCCCTGGTTTCTGTTGTCAATCCCTTTTTCCTTCAGCTTATCCTATTTTCTCTAATTTGTTAGAAATATTATTAAGCATTTTTCCATTGTATTTTGACATTACAAGCATAACTCTAATCCTGCCAAGGTTTTTAGTTGTTTACAGTGTTCTCTTAAATACATTATAATTTTTCCCATTCCTTCTGGAATTTCTTCTCTTCCTGGTCTCTGATTTTCCCAGTCAATTTTGCCATTTCGGCTTAGTCCATCATCTTCATCAGCCACTCCTCTCTGGTTAGAACTTTGTCTTCTTTCCATCTCTGGGCCAATAGTATCCTCGCTGCTGTCGTCGCATACATGATAAGTCTTTTCTGCTCTCTTGGAATCTCCGTACCTAAAATGCCTAATAGAAAAGTCTCTTTTTCACAAATGTTATTTTAAACATTTTCTTCAAGTGGCGGCTGCTTTTCTGTCCAGTGAATGGAACTCGGCTTTTTGAGAGAGCATTGAACCAAAAAAAGTGAGCAGTGAGTGATCAGAAATAAAGAGTCGGCGAAAGCCTGATGAAATAAATTTCTTTTCAGCAGGTATTTAAAGCCCACCACAGTTGGCAGTTCCCAAATTGCACAGGTGCTGTAGAGGATGGAGGCAAGTCAAGGGAATGATGGGGTTTGGGGTTTGGCATGTCCCCCAATGCATTTGAACAATTATATATTTTAATGATTATTTTATTTTTTTGTTTATACTTTTCAGGTTTATACAGGTCACTGGTTTTACAATCATTCTGACTTGACTTTCTCCCCCCTCTTTCTGTGGTTCCTTAAATTTATTTTTAATATCTTCTGCATATCCAAATTAACCTAATATGCTCATTTATTCATCTGCTTTAAACATATACTCTTATGAAACTGCAGGCTATTACAATAATCCTGCCAATGTCATTATCTGTTTACAATTTACCTGTTAATATCCAATAAACCATTTCCATTCTTTTATAAAAAGATTGTGACCTTGATTTCTTATTCTTCTGGTAAGTTTCGCCATTTCTGCATATTCCATAAGTTTTTGTATCCATTCTTCCTTTGCTGGGTCTTCTGCTTCTTTCCATTTTGGGGCAAGTAACATTCTTGCTGCTGTAGTCACATACATGAATAAATTTCTATACGGTTTGGGTAGTTCTGTCCTTATAATTCCCAAACAATGTCCCTATAATGTCCTGTGTTATTATTCATCATTCACATTGTTATCAGCACCAGAATGAGATCAGAACGGCCAATCTCTCTCCTTCAGGTAGACAACATCAGGTGGACAACACAATGATCAGTCTCTCTCCTTCATTTGCCACTGTCAACATGAGGTCACAAAGGCCAGTCTCTCTCTCTCTCTCTCCTTCAGGAAGGCAGCATCCTCATGATGTCTCAATGGCCAGGAGAGGGTAAGAAAAAACCTGATCACAGCAGGCTGTGAGTGCAGCTGGTAGAGGCAAGTGTTGCCTGGCACCCCAGATTGAATGGTGAGCCTTCAAAGTGCAATAACCTTCATTGGCCACTATCAACATGAGGTCACAAAGGCCAGTCTTTCTCTCTCCTTCTGAGAGGCAGCACAATTTCTACACAGTTTAGGTACTTCTGTCCCTATAATTCTCCTGTTGGAGAGCTTCTGGGGTTTTGTGTGTGTTTTTTTACCAACGTTGTTTTAAACATCCTTTTTCATTTATATATATCATTTCCCATCTGAACAATTATAGCCTTGGAGTTGGCATATTAAATCTCTTCGCTTTGCGGTCAGTGTCCTGGTTGCAGCAAAATAGATCCAGGAATTGCTTCACCACCCAGTTCTCCCCACTGTGACCCTAGTAAGGTAGGATTTCTCTTTAAGTCATTTTTTAATTCATTATTTATTTTGCATGCAAGGGCCTAATGTGGCAAAGCTCACTTTCCCCCTTCTTAATTGGCTCTTCAGAATCAGCCCCCAGCACTGTAACTCAGGGCTGGGGGAACTTTTCCACATTCTCCTCTGAGACCAAATGCCCGTGATGGGCAGGATCAGAGACAAATATGGGCATGGCAATAAAGGTGAAATTTACCCTAGCATAGTAGGCTACTTGTTATGCATATCCTCAAACACACCCTCTATCTCCCATCCAGACAAGTGAGAAGCATTGTTAGAGGTCAATGACACATTGGAGCTAGGCATATTCTGGGATCAAATCAGAAGCGGGATGGCTTTCATAATTCCAGGACTTCTCCCAGGAAAATTGGGTTTGCATTTGGACCCTGCGTGTGAAACTCCCATCCCTGCTATAATTCATCATCCTTAATTTCTGACTGTTTGGCTTACATGTCGACCGTCCTGGAGCCATGCAAACGAATTATCTGCTCCATCTTTAGTCCAAGTGGCCAAATTCAATTTAGCAAAGATGAAGGGGTCACTCTCAGTGGACAACAATTCATATTTCTGAGAGTTAGCCAAAGGAAATAAATAAAGTTCAACTTTAGCTATCTGAAAGGCCTCGGAGACATGCAAAACATTTGACTAATCAGAAGCTAGGAATGCTGTTTATGGAGGGTTGCAGTGACACGAAGCTACCGAAGTAATATGACAGTGTCTCTCTCTTCCTCTGTCCACAGCAAAGGGGGTTGTCCTCTATTCCTCCGGTGAATTCCCCATGTCCACCTAGATTGGGGTGGGGCAGACATCCAGTTGCCTGACATTTTTATGTGACCTTACTTGATTCCCGCCTCCTGAAACAATATTTGAATCGAAATGTAGCAGTGCTACAAAATTCGCTCTTCTCTGATTTTTGCAATGCCCTTCTCTCTCTCTCTCTCTCTCTCTCTCTCTCTCTCTCTCTCTCTCTCTCTAATCTTTATTAATCTAATTACAAACATATACAAAGAATTTACAATCTAATACTACAAAAAGAAAATTAAAGAAAAAACAATTAAGAAAAAAGAAAAGAAGAACATACAGGGGGGAAAGATGAAAAAGCAGATTTACGTGCATAAAAAGCTTAATTTTCCTAATTAATACTTAAATAAATAAAAAAGACTTCTGACAAAATGAGTCTTCCCTTCACAACAAAACAATGTGTGCAAAAATGTATATATTGGGGAAAGTGTGTAAATAAATGCATATTTGACAAAAAACACACACACACAAATGCACTATATTGAGCAGGAGTAGGCAATCTAAGGCCCATGGGCCACAAGTGACCCACGGGGGCCGTTTAACTGGTCCACGAGCCACCCCAAACCAAGCCACCTGCTTGGTGAGTCCCCACACACTGCGCTAAACTGGTGCAGTGCAGCGCAGGGACTCGCTTCCGCGGCGCCGGAAATCACGTCTGCACAGATGCAGACACCAGAAATTACATCTGCGCAGACGCAGATGCTGGAAATCACAGGCACGTGTGCTCAGGCGCACACACAATCTGGCCCACAGAGCAATCTCCACTGGAGTGAACTGGCCCAGGCGAGGTAAACCTTGCCGACCCCTTCTATTGAGAGATACTGCTTGCAAAAATGTGTATATCAGAAGAATTGCAAATGCATAATAAAATGCTAGCAAATTGTTGTATAGGCATTATTATTATTATTATTATTATTATTATTATTATTATTATTATAATTATAAAAGAAAAGTAATGCAGAAATGTGCAGAACTGAACTTAAGACTGGAAAAAATGAGAAATTGAGAGAAATCAGAATGGATAGTTATATTATTATTATTATTATTATTATTATTATTTGAATTTACATACCGCCCTATACCTGGAGGTCCCAGGGCAGTTCACAGAACAAAATCAAAATATAAAACCACAAAATATATAATCGAAATGAAAACAACAACCCTATAACCCACACCCACCCCGCAAAGTCCCCACATGTTAAAAGGGCATAGGATGTTTCATCAATCCCTACAACCAGGCAGTGGTGCCAAATCTGTGACCATTGCTGTGTGGGAGGCAAAAACTGAGGTGTACATGGGTTCTCACGAGGAAAGACACAGTGATTACAGCAAGAACCTTTATTGAATTAACAGAACTGGACAACAGGGGCGAAGCAACTGCTCCCTACGTGATTGGCTGTCTAAACTTCCAAGCTGCGAATCATTACTAAGATTTTAAGAGTCAATGGCAGAGGCCCAAATCCTGAAATGTTCTGTGATTGGATATCGGAACACAGGAGCTCAGAATCCTTGGTCCAGACTCAAGCTCAGGCAAACACAGACCACTGAATACTAACAAAAACCTTGAGACCAGCCAATTGATTTGAAGATGAAGTTCCTTCCTGGACTCAAATATGGCAACCAAAAAATTGCATAGCAAGGTCATTAGCAAAACAATAAACCACAAAAAACAAATAAACCACAGAAATGAGGATGGGAGGGTGGGAGACCAAAAAGCCGACTGCAGTGTCAGGTGAGGAGCTGAGGTCTCACATGATTGACCAATTATAGCGGGTGGGTAAACCTGAATTTCCCCATAGCCAAAGGGAGGGAACATCTCCCATTGGCCATTGGGAGGGATCAAAATGACCTGACACCGGTAGTGAGTTGTGTGGTGCCACAACTGCCACCCACAACTCTTCACACAATGAGTGTAACACAAAGCCAGATTCTCATGGTCCATTGTACAAGCAAGCTTTGTTCCAGTTTGTCCCACTGTTTCAGCCTTTCAGGGTTCCAGTCCACGTTGTGTCTGGAGAACGAATGTCGCCCCCATGCATTGTGCAATCTTTAAGCGCTGATGTATACATAAAATGCTTTTTTATGTATGTGACAACAGCCGCATGGATGTTGCTAGCCCAGAGATGGAAAGAAGAGTCTCTACCAGAGAGGAATGGCAAACTAAGCTGATGGACTACGCCAGGTGTAGGCAAACTGAGGCCCGGGGGCCGGATGCGGCCCAATCGCCTTCTCAATCCGGCCCGCAGATGGTCCGGGAATCAGTATGTTTTTACATGAGTAGAATGTGTGCTTTTATTTAAAATGCATCTCTGGGTTATTTGTGGGGCATAGGAATTCGTTCATCCCCCCCCCCAAAAAAAAATAGTCCAGCCCACCACATGGTCTGAGGGACGGTGGACCGGCCCACGGCTGGAAAAGGTTGTTTGGACTACACCAAAATGGCAAAACTGACTGGAAAACTCAGGAACCAAGAAGACCAAAACTTTAAGAAAGAATGGGAAAAAATTATGATTTATTTAGGAGACCACTGTAAGCATATGAAAACATTAGCAGGATTCTAATAACACTTGTAATGCAACAAACACTATGGAAAATATGGAAATATATAAAATATAAATTATGAAATAATATGCAGTAGAAAATGTTGACAATAGGACCCAGGGAGGGAATAGCGGGAAGTCTCAAGATTCAGAGAAATCTCTATATATGGATATGTATTTGGTACTGTTACAACTTTACATTTGGAAAATCAAATAAAAACGATTTCAAAAAACAAACCAGCGCTGATGCAGCTGCTTAGCAGAGGGAAAATGACCCGCAAGCAAAGCGGTACTCATAAATAACCTGCCATCTTTGAAAAATTAAACGGAAGCCTCCCAGTTCACCTTTGGCCTCTGGTCTTTCGTAAAGGTGGCTTGGCAGGATGGCCAATGGAGAAAAATCCACAAGCGCAAAAATCAATGCCGCTACTTTAAAATCCTTATGAAATACATCGGGACAGAGTTGCATTGTATAATTAATTGATTAGCCTCAAGAGATAGTTCAACGGAGCCCAGCACACATGAGCAACATCAAAATTAATTGATGAAAGATGTAGAATGGAAAGAGTGTGTGGGACTTTTTACTGGGTGGGTTGGACACCCAGTAACACTCTGCCTTCTTGTTGATAACCACCCTACAAGCCAACTGTTAGATTTTCAATTTTTTTAAAAAAAAAAACAACCTGAAATAAAAAAATGCTACTTATGTAGGCCTGCAATTTCCACTCTAGACCAGGCCAATGAGCAGCCAAAGAACAGAAATAAGAAGACTCCTATGGGATGCACTATTCCACAGCTGGAGCCAAGCGTGGAGAATGATTCATGGTTTTGAGCCTTGACTTCTCACTGGATCGGCTACAGAACAATTAACCATAAAACGAAATCGTGCTTTTTCTTCCAGAACACTCTGAGGCAAAAGAACATCTTCAACAGCTTGCCCTCAGAGCGTACCACACAACTTGTGCAATAAACAGCAACGTTGGTTTAAAAGGCCAAGTGCCGCACTGAGACAGGTTTATTTTTTATATACCGTATTTTTCGCCCTATAGGACGCACCGGCCCATAGGATGCACCTAGATTTGGGGGGGGGGATAAAGGGGGGGAAATTATTTTTTTCCCCAGGCGCGGGGCTGGGGCGGGGGAAGCCCGAGCTTCCCCCGACGCCAGCCCCCAGAATGGGACCCAGAGCCATGCTGAAGCTGCGTGCAGCTTTGGCATCGCTCTGGGAGCTTGCGGGGCTGGGGGCGGGGAAAGCGGAGCTTCCCCCTCCCCCAGCCCCCAAAACGGGACCCAGAGCCATGCCGAAGCTGCGTGTGGGTTTGGCATCGCTCTGGGAGCTTGTGGGGCTGGAGGAGAGGGAATCCCTCCGCCAGCCTTCTAACCAAGTCTGGGGACAGTGGGAAAGGCGCGCTGCACCTTTCCCGCTGTCCCCCGAGTTTGCGGGGCTGGCGACGGGGAGGAGCAGGCTTCTCCCCCTGCTGCGCCTCCCCGCTGTCCCCCGAGCTTGTGGGGCTGGTGGTGGGGCTCTCCTGAAGCCTGGAGAGCGAGAGGGGTTGGTGCGCACCGACCCCTCTCGCTCTCCAGGCTTCAGCGAAAGCCTGCATTCGCCCCATAGGACGCACACACATTTCCCCTTCATTTTTGGAGGGGAAAAGGTGCATCCTATAGGGCGAAAAATACGGTAAATTTATTTTTTTGGTTTTTCAAATGAAAGATTTACAATCACATATCCAATATACATCATAAAAACAAGAGTCCAAAGAATCTTCTGGACTTTTCTCCTCCCCTTTGTGGGTCCTATTGTTAGTCATTTCCTCCTACATCTTTCATAATAATCCAAATCTTTTACATCTCCATTATGTCCAAAATTCAACATTAAACTACAAGTGTTATTCCAATCCTACTAACGATTTTAGCTATTTGCAATGGTTTCTAAGATAGATTATAAATTTTCCCCATTCCTTATTAAAATTTTGGTCCTCCTGATTTCTGATTCCTCCAGTCATTTTTGCCATTGCAGCATAATCCATCAATTTAATCTGCCATTCTTCTCTGGAAGGGACTTTATCTTCTTTCCATCTCTGGGCCAATAATATCTGCACACCCATAAATACTATTTTTTGCTCCCTTGGGATTTTGGCACCTAGAATTCCTAAAAGAAAGGCCTTGGGTTTTTTAAAGAAAAAGTTATTTTAAACATTTTTTCCACTTCATTATATATCATTTCCCAAAATTCTTTTACAGTTGTACCTTGGAAGCCGAATGCCTTGGCTCCCGAAAAAATCGGCTCCCGAACCATCGAAACCCAGAAGTGAGTGTTCCAGTTTTTGAACGATTTTCGGAAGCCAGATGTCTAGCTCGGAAGCCTCGCTTTGGTTTTTGAACGGTTCCGGGAGTTGAACAGACTCCCAGAACGCATTCTGTTCAAAAACCAAGGTACCACTGTACTACCTTACATGTCCACCACATATGATAAAAGGTGCCTTCTTTTTCCTTACATTTCCAACATATATTTGCACCTGTTTTATACATTTTTGCTAATTTAAAGGTAAAGGTACCCCTGACAGTTAAATCCAGTCGCGGACGACTCTGGGGTTGCGGCATGCATCTCGCTTTACAGGCTGAGGGAGCCAGCATTTGTTCGCTTCCGCAGACAGTTTTTCCAGGTCATGTGACCAGCATGACTAACCCGCTTCTGGCGAAGCCAGAGAAACGCACGAAAACGCTGTTTACCTTCCCGCTGGAGCGGTACCTATTTATCTACTTGCACTCTGTGCTTTCGAACTGCTAGGTTGGCAGGAGCTGGGACCGAACAACAGGAGCTCACCCTGTCACGTGGCCTTGAACCACCAACCTTCCGATTGGCAAGTCCAAGTGGCGCAGTGGTTTAAACCACAGTGCCACTCGTGTCCCTTATATTTGCTAATTTACTGGGAGTTAAATATCAATGGTACACCATTTTCATATAGTTGCACTGAGACAGGTTTAGAACTGCAAGATGAAAGGGGTTTTTTGTTTTTTTGTTTTTTTGGTGGTGGTGGTGGGGAATATCAGCAGAAGAAATAGTTACAAGGTTTTATGCATGAAATTATGTTTGTGGAAATATGCTTCATTAAATGTTCCGAATGCGTAGCCTTTCAAAATGTCATAGTTGGGTAGCTGACGAAAGGAGGGCTTTGCTAGAGGCTTATCCTTAACTGGAAATGTGCTCTAGAACATACTTAGGAGCACTGTGGGGAATGCAGGGGCTAGAATCTTAAGCAGCAGCACTCCCACTGCAACATTTGGTTGCAGTTCCTGCTGAGCCCAGTTGCATGTCAAGGTCCCCCAAGCCAACCCCAAATAAATCGCAATTCACACAGAATTTCTGTTTAGGTTTTTGGCATAATTTTGGCCACAACTTTATTAAAATACGTAAATGTGAGTGGATGATAAGGAATTGGTTCCGACTATCTGTCCCTGCCCAGGGACAGAACTGACTTCCGGATTCCAGCAAAAGCCAGTAAGCAAAAACAATATTGGGGAGAGCATTGAGCCGGGCACCAGACCCTCACCTCTCCCTGCATGCTCCCAGGGTCTTGCACGGCCCAAGCCCCAGCCAGGGATTCGGACGAAAGAATGGCAAGCCCCTGGATTCCTTTAATGGAATTCCCTTTCCGCAGCAGCATTGGAGGGGCAGGCACCGCCAATTTTCACCCCTCCACCAACCAATTTTTTAACCAATGCCTAACCGCAACCTTACAAGCTGTGACGATTTGCTACGCAGTAGGCAAAAAACAAATGGCACCAGCCAATCACCCAAATGGACAAAATTCCTACCAGGCCCCTGCCCCAAAAGCAGGCGACCCCATGACAGGCATAGCAAGGTCAACGCAATAGCCCCAAATTAGGGAGGGTGGGTGGGTGATCCGATGTATGCAGCAAAAGAACAGAATCAGTGTTGCGTGGCCTGATTTTATAACCTTTGGTCCGTCCCAGTAATTGGCAACGTCAAGATTTTCCCAGTAACCCAACAGCCCAATCACTGCAGATGGTCATCCAAACTATCCTGCCCAGTAACAGAGGGGTGGCCTGTCAGACCCCACCGCAACACGTGCTCTCCATGAAGGAGAACACGCTTTGTAATATATAGAATAATAATGAACATCTCAGGACTCCGACCCCCTTCCCTTACTCTTGAAAGGCTTTCCAAGAATATCCATACGGTCAAGGTTTATGCTCTGTTTCCAAAATAAGGGATCATGTGCCTTTGTCTCAACATTCTAAAACAAATGTTTAAATCTAAATGGATTCTATTTGGGCACAGCTGGAGTTTATATGGATCAGCTTACGGAATCAGGTCCTACGTTTCTTGACACACTGCTACATTTCAGTCAATATTTAGTCAAACCTGATCCCAATTTACTACGAGAAAAAAATAAATCAGCCAGGAAGTTTTAAGGAGAACATACTTGTGTCTACCCATGCCTTCGCTCTCATAGGGTCAATGCAGGACTTTCCCATTATTATCATTATTAGCCTTTGAATGGTGAATTTGTAGTGCTTATGTGGCTTCCTTGATTTACTGGGCAGTTAAAGCTAGGGGTGAGTCATTTAAGGCACAGTTGATGCATTGCCAAAAGGACGTTAGAGGAGATTTGATGCTCTTAGGGCCAGCCCAAGACCTTTTTGGCACCTGAGGCTGCTGCCTGAGGCAGTTGCCTCACCTTGCCGTATGGGTGAACTGGCCTTGGATGCTATCCATTTTATTAGATATTGTTCTGACGTATGTTCATATAGCTGTGGCCTATCGAACCAAATAAGCTGGGGGGAAAGTTACACAAAGTCAATATGAGGCGTCAGATGGATTATTGCCATTCCTGTCCTACGATCCAGTATGACAGCAGCCATGCTCTGGACCGATTAAGATCAAGCAGGCACCTTCGCTGAACTGTTTTCGACGCCTGATGAAAACCTCTTTTGCTCCGGCAAGCCTACCCAGACATGTAATTTTATTATACTTGTTTTTAAGTTCTGTTGATTTTATCTACGGTCATGATCATTCTGTTATGTCTACTGGTTTTTTTTTAAGAGTTTGCTCACTTTGTTGGTATGTTTTCGATAAACATTTTACACCGTTAACCTCGTAGGGTTTTTTAATTTATTTATTTTACTAAGGAGTCTATACGTTTTGCTAAATAAATAAATCTTCATAATATGCATGATCCAGAGGCTTCCGTTCGCGTCGGTCCTACTCTGTCTCTCTCGCCACACAGTGAACAAGGGCACTGCTAGGACCAGCAACAAACAGGACACAGACTCCGCTAGAAATTGGTTCTAAACTGTGTTTTCTGTGTTTGGCATCCTGTTAAAGTGCTGAGCTGTGAGAGAAGTCATATACAGTGGTACCTCAGGTTAAGAACTTAATTCGTTCTGGAGGTCTGTTTTTAACCTGAAACTGTTCTTAACCTGAAGCACCACTTTAGCTAATAGGGCCTCCTGCTGCCACTGCGCCGCTGCTGCACGATTTCTGTTCTCATCCTGAAGCAAATTCTTAACCCAAGGTAATATTTCTGGGTTAGCGGAGCTTGTAACCTGAAGCGTATGTAACCCGAGGTACCACTGTACTCTTATGCTAGCTAATGATGGGTAAAGGTAAAGGACTTCTGGACAGCTAAGTCCAGTCAAAGGTGACTGTGGGGTTGCAGCGCTCATCTCGCTTTCATGCCAAGGGAGCCGGCATTTGTCCACAGACAGCTTTCCAGGTCATGGGGCCAGCATGACTAAACCGCTTCTGGTGAAGCCAGAGCGCACGGAAATGCCGTTTACCTTCCTGCCACAGTGGTACCTATTTATCTACTTGAACTGGTGTGCTTTCAAACTGCTAGGTTGGCAGGAGCTGGGACAGAGCAAAAGGAGCTCACCCTGTCACGGGGATTCCAACCGCCGACCTTCTGATCAGCAAGCCCAAGAGGCTCAGAGGTCTAGACCACAGTGCCACCCGCGTCCCTATTGGTGATGGGTAGGGATGCAAGAAGGCACCAATATCTTTCTTAGAATCATAGAATCAGTTGGAAGGAACCCCAATGATCATATAGTTTAAGCTCCCCACAATGCAGGAATCTCAACTCGAGCTTCCATGACAATTGCCATCCAACCTGTGCTATGTCATATGCAGTGCTGTTTCCCTTCCACTGCAGCTCACTTTCCAACAAAGACTACAATATTCGTCTTGCTGTCTGCAGAAGCAGAATTTTAACATAAGTTGATTACGTTATCATTATGTGATTCCATACCATTCATTTCAATGCAAAGGAAACAAGATGCAGATAAGGAGGGGAGCCATCATTGGTGGACTGGAAACAACACGGAATAACTACAGCAGGAATCTAGGCTCAGCTAATATTTATTTTATTTGATGCTTCACCTTTGTATCCCACCTTTCGTCCAAGGAGCTCAAGATGGTTTACATGGTTCTCCCCATTTTTACTTCTTCACAACTATACTGTGAGGTAGGTTAGCCTGAGAACAAGGGATTGGCCCAAGATCACCCAGTGAGCTTTACAGATGAGTGGGGATTGATCTCTAGCCTCCAACAACAGGACTGTACAAGGGTCCCCAATTATAAAATTATAGAAAACGGGAGATACGTAGCCGCTCCTGCAGCATATCTCTATTTCCTCACATCCAGAAATGCAAGAAGGGCTTTTTCTCTTGCTAGAAGCTCAGCCTTGCCCTCACCAGTTCTGGAAGGCTCCTATAGCAGGGTCCCATACACACAGAGACTTTGCGCCTGCCCATTAAGGGAAATAGGAAGCCTTGAACATATATTTTTTGGATGTCCTTATTATGCTGAGATTCATAGAGACACCATTGATTCTTTGCTGAAGAGGCTCAACAATCTTTCAGACAAGTCTAAATTTAGCAACGATCATAAGATGACCTGTACCCAGATTTGTAGGCACAGATCATCCTCTAGAATAAAATAGCTTACTAGGGAAATGCTGAAGTTGCCCTTTGGGGCACCTCAGGGTCAATTTTTTATGGTAGCCCAAATCTCAGTTGTACGGGTGTATGTATATATCTCAATTTTAACTCATAAGCTATTGCTGCAATCTGCTCCAATTGTATATTTTACCTTTATGAACGCTGTTTTTATTGTGTTACGTTATGTGAGCTGGTCTTTGACCATAATAAATTATCTGTCTATCTAAATTATCTATCTCTAGCCTCCAAGGTCCTAATCCAGCACTCAAGCCCCATTGGGCCTAATCCTGCACTCAAGCCCCATTGGGGTCAGCCCTTGATTTTGCTACCCAACCTCCTTCAATTTCTAGCCTTGCCACCATTCCTATCTTCGCCAAGAAATAGTATGATACAAGATGCACTTAAGGATAGGGGTGGATGGTGCTGTCTCAAAGTTCCTTGAAGCTTTGGTAATGTTTGTTTCATGCTATGCTCCTTCATTGCAGGACAAACGAAAATGGAAAGCCCCATTTTAGTTCTAGATAAATTATGTCAAATGTTTGCACTTTGGCAAGGAATGTGCAGGCACCTCTTCACATCATGCTTCGCTGTGTCAGGCTATCAGGAGCTGGCAAGCACAGCCTCTGCTCCTCAGCTATGTAGGAATGCAGGATTGTCAGATTTCAATCAGGAGCGAAAGCCAGCCAGGACCTTCAGCTAAAGTAAACCTTGAGCACTTAATATTTAATACAAAAACATCCTGTTCTCTTAGACTGATTCACCTTCAACAAAGTACAACTTTGTCTTCGGAACAAGGAGATTACAAGAAAGAGGGCTTAAACTTTAATGGACTATATAAAACAGTAAATGATTAAGTTCCAGGTGGTGAGCGCATTCTAACTGATACCATGTGAGAATCTCACCCTGGCCATTGGATTGACACTGATTGACGTCACGGGTCACGTTTGCATGCTTTCAAGCTGAAAGTGTTTCCCAGAACTGGAACAGAACCAAAGAAGATGCCATCCTATGTATGCAGGGACTGGAGGGGCCAAACCATGTAGAAGCCATTTTGTCAAGCGAGCCGTGTATTTATTGTTGTTGTGTTGTTTTGAAAAATCAGCAGGCTACTTATTGCTGCAGTCCCACCTAGGGGTAAGTCCCACTGAACGCAGAGGGGCTTTCTTCTAAGTACAGTGGTACCTCAGGTTAAGAACTTAATTTGTTCCAGAGGTCCGTTCTTAACTTGAAACTGTTCTTAACCTGAAGCACCACTTTAGCTAATGGGGCCTCCTGCTGCCACCACGCCACTGCTGCACAATTTATGTTCTCATCCTGAAGCAAAGTTCTTAACCTGAGGTACTATTTCTGGGTTAGCGGAGTCTGTAGCCTGAAGCATCTGTAACCTGAAGCGTCTGTAACCCAAGGTACCACTGTAGATGTTTATGGGACGTAGGGGAAAGCTTCGGAGAAAACTTGCAGTGAGTCTTGGCCCAATACATCTTGAAAATTACCGTAGAAGACCTTAGCTCTGAGCTATTTAGCAGTAAAATGTCCAGTGAGCCAGCTTCTGAGCAGATGTCTAGATTTGAATCACCAAACCTAAATCTACTTTTCAGCATTGAACATGGCAGTTAGGAAGCACCTTAAAATTTTGTTTGCTGCAGATATACGCTTAGAAATGTGATTTAAAGAAATATGCATTTTTGAGTGTAGCTACCTTTGGCAATTTGTTGGGTGGGTGGGTGGGGACAAAATGAAGCCCCACCCACCCTAAAGATCAGAGGGGTGGATGTTTGGAGGGATATTGTACCTTAGCTTTCCTAACTTTACAGGTGGCTGAAGGTTTTCGGGAGTTTCCTCTGGCTTTCAATAATCATTAAAATAATTCTTAAAAAAGCATCGCAACACTCACAGAGTCCCTCCATTCCCGGCTGGCCACATTTTGCGTCCCATCACATTGCTCTGAAAGCATTCCAGGAAATAGAGCTGTCAGAAAGTTGCAGAGGGAGCCTCACACTTCAGTGAGTGGTACAGAGCTTTCTTTTCAAGTTTTCTTTATTTTCTTTTTTTAAACGTAAGAAATAATGAGACAAACCATCAGCCATGTGTTAAGATTAAGGATGGTACGTAGAACTCACAAAGTGCTGCCTACACACACATACATGCATGAATATATTTTTTCTGGGGTACACATACCCCTAAACATTTTGTGAATCTTGGTACTTTTGTCCGTTTACTGCATTTATTTTTCCATTTGAACTATAAAATGGTGGTTTTCTTGAGTCAAAATGAGAGTACCCCTAAACATTTTTAAATAAAAAACAAAAAACACTGCATATATGTGAAATTCCTACCTCTGCCCCCAAGAAAACAGACAATCGGTGCCTGTTTTCACGGTGGGGGCAGTGGGTGTTTAGGAAACTGGGAGCAGTGGCGTCACAAGGGGGCAGGGGGTGGTGCACCCCAGGTGCCATGTCGGGGGGGTGAGAAGAAGGCACCCCGTGGGCTGCTCGCCTTGCCACCCCCGGGCCTGGCAGCACGAGCAGCCATCGCACCGCCGCAGCCGCATGTGGAGGATCCTCCGTTCACAGCTGCAGCCGCAAGCAGAGGATCCCGCCACCATCTGTATGGCGTTTGGGCGGCAGCGGCATCAAACCGCTATGTACAATGCATGCACAGTGTTGCATGCATGTGCTGTACATAGCAACGCCACACATGCATTGTACGTAGCGGTTTGCCGCCGGCACTGCCCGAGCGCTGTAAAGATGGCGGTGGGATCCCTCCATCGCTGCTACAGCCGCAAGCAGAGGATACCGCTACCGCGAGCAGAGGACCCCACCACCATCTCTACGGCGCTCAGGTGGTGCCACGCTAAACTGCTACATACAACGCATGTGCAGTGTCACACACATACGCAGATTTAAAAGGAATATGAAACATCACCTGGGCTCCACTTTCGAGTATGGAGGTTTGGCTGGAAGAAATGCAGATCCTATTGGGATAGAGATTCTCCGAGACATGAAGTTTAAGATAAAGGACTGTCAACAAACCCGGCTGAGAGGGACTGAGAGAGAGTTAAGGGCCTCGGATGTGAGGGATCCAGGCTGAGAACTGATAGGACAATGGACATTCTTTGGGGATCAAAACCGGGAACGGGGGGAGGAAAGCTGGGATTGTAAAGGGTGTATAACTAGAATTTAATGTCTTTGCTACTTGGTATTTCTATGAAAGTTGGGAAATCGTTGGAAGGGAACTTGGGTCGATCTTAGAAAAGGATGTACTGATGGGTGTTCAAATCAATTATATGGGTAAAATGTATAAAGTTAAAAACTAAGTATATATAATTTTGAAAGTTAAGCATATAAGCTAATTCAATAAGAACTTGCTGAACTAGATATTGGAATTGGGATACAAGAATGGGAGGGGAGGGGAAGTCTGCAAAAAGGGTTAAGAAGTTAAGGATCTGAAATTATACATGTTTGTGTTTGTGTATGTTTGTCTATGTTGTGTATTGTGTGTCTTTAAATTGTGTAAAACTTAATAAAAAATTTTTTAAAAAAAACGTAGCGACACCATGCATAGCGTCGCCACACATGTGTTGTACGAAGCGGCACAACGCGTGCGCAGCCGGCGGCTTCCCCTGCCCCGGGTGTCGGATAGCCTTCGTTTGCCCCTGACTAGGTGTGAGATTCCAGTCCGGTTTGGCCTAAAATCAAAGAATCTTAGAATTGTAGAGTTGGAATGAACCCCGATGGTCATTTAGTCTAACCCCCTGCAATGCGGGATTTTTTTGGGGGGGCAACATGGGGCTCTAACCCTGAGATTAAGAGTCTCATGCTCTGCCGACTAACCTGTCTACTGAGGACTTGCACCCCACACCATGAGTAAGGATATGGCTGCATAGCTGTAGATACTACCGGTACTTCTGAAAACACCTCAGTGCTAGGTTTACTTAAAGTTCGTTGCACAAATACATTCATGTAGGTAACACCTTGCAGGCATTTATGTTTTCAGAGAAACCTACACTGATCTTGGGGGTGGGGCAGCCATATCAAATTCTGGCATTGGTCTGTAATAACTTTGGTGAATATACCTGAGGCTGTTTGTCTCAGTCAAAAACAATACGACTTGGAAATTGCTGCTTCAACCCCTTTGATGCAAACATTCCTGTTCCTGTTGCAATTACTTAATTGTTTAAAGCCTCCGTAAAGATTACATGGGGGCGCGGTGTCTTTGCAGATAATGCCAGGGGCTTGTCTTTCAAGCTCTGCTAGGAGCACGGAGATTGTAAGCGAAAGGACTGGTTACTGTTTTGTATCATTTTTCTTCGTGGTGTTCCATTGCATGTGTCTGTCTCTTTGCAAGTGAAAGGTACTTTAAGGATATGCTCACGCTTCCCCCCTACAGCAAATACCCCCAACCCCAAAGAATCCTGGGAATGTGTGCAGAGGAGGGCAACCAAGATTATTATGCTGGGCCCGGGGGTAACCCGAGTAACGCGGTCCAGGTCCGGCCCCAAATTCAAGGGTTCCGCGAGGAGTCAGTCCGACAGGGCCAAGGCAGGACATGAGGCAGGAAACCAGGCAAGGTCAGGCACAGGATTGCAGGCAGGTTCTGGCAAACAGCAATGTTGCTCCCGCAACCTGAGGCGGGGTCCGACAGCCTTTTATCTCTGCCGGGGTAACGGCCGGTCCTGATCCCCCGGGGACCCACCTCCCTGTCTTGCCCGAAGGCGAGCACTCCTCCGGCGAGTACTCAGGTCTCTCCTTCTCTCAGACCTCAGTCTCTGCAGCTCAGGAGATGTCGGTGGGTTACTAGACCCAGAGGCCGCCTCAGCCTCTCCTAACCCAACTGGTAGTGGAGCAGCTGTAAGTGATTGCCCAGCTGAAGGCAACAAGGTAATCCCCACATCTGGAGTCAGGGCAGGCTCAGGCCCCTGACTCGGCCCAGCTGCTGCTTGTTGCAGGGGAACCTGTGCAGACTGGGGCTCTTCAGAATCAGGCCCCAGACTAGGTTCAGATGCCACCTGAGGCAAAGGATCCAGTGCGGACTGAGACTCCTCTGGCTCTGTGTCTGAGCCCATCCCAGGCCATCACAACTATCAAGGGTCTGGAAACCAAGCCTTATGAGGAATGGTTGAAGGAGCTGGGCATGTTTAGTCTCGAAAAGAGGAGACTGAGAGGAGATATGATAGCCGTCTTCAAATATCTCAAGGGCTATTTCATGGAAGATGGAGCAAGCTTGTTTCTCCTGCTCCAGAGGGTAGGACTTGTACCAATGGCTTCAAGCTACAAGAAAGGAGATTCCAACTAAACATTGGGAAGAACTTTCTGACAGTAAGAGCTGTTCAACAGTGGAACAGTCTCCCTCAGGAGGTGGTGGACTCTCCTTCCTTGGAGGTTTTCAAGCAGAGGTTGGATGGCCATCTGTCGTGGATGATCTAGTTGAGACTCCAATTATTGTTACGTACAATTAGACGGGGCTAAGTGTGAAGCTATGTATTGCCGCCAGTTACCTAGTAGGGGTGGGACAAGGCAGTGGGAAAACTCAGGAAGTTTTTAACATTTGGTGTTTTATTATGTTTTAATATACAGTGGTACCTCAGGTACCTTAATTCGTTCCGGAGGTCCATACTTAACCTGAAACTGTTCTTAACCTGAGGCACCACTTTAGTTAATGGGTCCTCCTGCTGCTGCCGCACCGCCGAAGCACGATTTCTGTTCTCATCCAGAAGCAAAGTTCTTAACCTGAAGCACTATTTAGTGGAGTTTGTAACCTGAAGCATATGTAACCTGAAGCGTATGTAACCCGAGGTACCACTGTATGCTGTTAGCTGCCCAGAGTGGCTGGGGAAAGCCTGTTGGATGGGCAGGGTATAAATCATAAAGTGATGATGATGATGATGATGATGATGATGATGATGATGATTTAGGTGCAGGAGCAGAGCCAATCCAATGCTCCCACCAGCCACTGCCACATGCAACATATATTGACCAGGACCATTGCTCCATATAGACCAGTGTTGTTTAAGCTTGAACAACAGATTTGCCTTCTCTCTGAGATGTTTCTCATCACCTTATATAGAAGGCTTTTTAAACTGAATATATCTTTTGACATGCTCAGCATGTGCCCAACTGCACGTGCCACAGCCTCTCCCATCATTGCATGCCTTCAGCACTGGACTCTCCCCTTTGTCCAGGCCAGCGTTCCTCAACCTTGGGCCTCCTGACTTTGTACTATAACTCCCATCATTCCTGACCATTATCTAAGTCAACCAGAGATTATGGAAATGCAAGCTGAGCCACATCTGGGCACTCAAGGTTGAGCAATATTGGCCTAGGGGCACCCCCATATAGTCTTATAAATTTTGCCTCAGCATATTCCAGTACTTAATATTTGTATAGGCTAAGTGAATAGGAGGAGGAGATCATCCCCCCCAACAAGGCCTTCTGCTGTGAATGTTTACAGCCTGTAATGAAAACCAAAAGTTTCTCTTTTTACCCAAATCAGCACACATTCCTGCGACCCATAGGCAAATACAGGAGACGAAACAGGGAGTATATGATTAATCATCGCATATTTCTGGAAGTTTAACAAGCTTCCAAAAGTACCATATTAGCCAGCCAAGTTTTCCTTCTCTTTTAAAAATCAACCTTCTTTTCTGCTTCTCCTTTTCTTTTTCACGATATCGGATGACAAGATTGCATTGGTTTTCCCTGCATCTCTGCCGGTTTTCAGGCTCGCTGCGAGTTCTGATCTTTTAAGGAAAGAGCCATACAGAAATATTGTCTCTGCATTAATAATCTGCCCATTATTTATGTTGCACACTTCAGGACAGGAGGAAGGCTTATTTTCTTTTAATGTTCAAATAATCCTCTCGGAGAACCCAGCGCAGAGGTGATGAGAAGGAGGAGGAATAAAGACTCAGCAGACTCCGGAGCCAAGAGTTTGCTTGCTTACAGACAGATGGCAAATATAGCCAACATTGTGAAACTGCAGCTGTGTGCCTCCAAACCCTCAGATCTATGTGTGTGATCATCGCAGATTTTCTAATCATCTAATGGAGCACAGTCTCCTGGAGATTTTGGGCAACTTCGCTTTGCCAAACTCTTTTTGTTTTCCTTTCGAGGAACCGCATTCGTCTTACCCAGAATACAGTTAAAGGAAAAGAGCTTTCTTTCGAAAGCTACATATGAAGCTTATACAAAAAGACCAAGGAGGCTTTACTCTTTTTATTATGATTATGAGATCCAATTAAAGAATGATCTCTTGATCGGAAATACTGAATGACAAACACACATGCAGCCAGTTCGCCAGCAGACCTGCAAACTGTAAGATCCTAGAATCGAAGGACTGGTTGGAGCCATTGTGTATATTCCTAATTCACCCATAGGCCGTGTTTTGAGTGATGCAGACACAGGAATAGCTCATGGAAGTTATCCTGTCTTTTCCAAGAAATAGAACAAAGTTCTGGTCTTACATCAGTGATAGAGAACCTGCTGTTTCAGAAGTTGCTGAGCTCCAGCCCAGTGTTCAAAACTCCCATTGTTCTAGGTGCATTTTGTGACAGCGGATTTCATTAGCGTAAGCAGTTTCTGAGCTCTGGGCGCAGTACTGCGCCTAAGATTTCAGATTAAAACTGCAGAGCGGAAGGATTTTCTTCCTCCCACTTCAGGTTACTCTCTGAAGATTGTAGAAGAGACCCTCTTAAGAATATTAGGGGGGCGGGCAGGGGAAGGACTTGACCACGTGAAACATGAACACAATATTTTAGCTGCAGTTCATTCATTTTCAGCTTTGTATTCTTGTTATGAAAAAAGCATGCCTAGACATTCCATTGTTGCACCCATAACCTAGGTTTAAGGTGACATTTAGCTTCTAGCTTTCACGTCTCAGATTCTAACACTGCCCCAGCCAGTAAACCAGTGATTGCCATAGAACATCTGGGGGGACGGGACAGGACCAGTTTACTAACCCCTGTCTTAACATGGTTCTCTTCTGCCTGCTTTTTAAAGACCTGATGAAAGAGATCGCCTTGTGTTCACATCCTCTTGGTCCAGCAGAGAAGCAACACATTGACAATCACCACATATACTGAACCTAGTGTGGAAGCCCTGTGGCAACATCCATCAGAATGGCATTGTGTGTCCGTCAGATACTGGTACAAGGGAACAAAATTAGCCATGTTCCTCTCTTTCTGCTGAAATAAATATTCATTAAATCTGCTTTCTTGAACTACGTGGTGGATGCCAATTAATGCTGCCCTCCTGAGCACAAAATCATCTGCAAGGAAACATGAGGACCAGAAACCTAATTCGCTTTGAAATAGAAGTTGAGGTTCTCAGGGTAGCAAATGCTGTGCAAAATACTTGTTTGGGAGCTTGCCCAGGGAGCCATGACCTCGCTGAATGGAAGTGATGGACATAACACAAAAATACAGTGGGATCCTGCAAAACAAATGCATGCAAACAAAGTATTTCTTGTGTCAAATGCACTTGCCTGCATGGAAAACTGGGCTTGGGGAAGAAATGTAATGCTTCTTTAACATGCCGTTTTGCTTCCCAAAGTCTCTTGGCATCGCGAATTGCAGGCAAATCCTTCCTTCTTGGATCTGATGTTTATGCAAATAAGAATACCAAAACAATCTGATTCTTTTTGCTTGTCCCCGTCCCCCCCCCAAGATTATGCTCATGTACAAACAAACACAGTATTGCTTACACCAAGGAAACACAGAGCAATTCTGGTCTCACAAAGGACTGACCAACTTCAGCAAATTAAATGCCCAGGGCCTCTGAAGGTTCATCTGGTCCTAATTTTCCATCGACTGTAAAATGACACGCCGATGTAGGGTTCCCCCCCCTCCCCCTTTCAATTTCATTGTAGCTTGTTTTCATCTAGTTTATATTTCAGGACGCCCTGCTTTTCCGGCCTGATTTGTCTTTAAAAATAAAAATAAATGACATGATTCTCCCTCCCGCCTTTTCCTCCACCCCTCACAGTAGCCGACTGAATGGCACCACCACAGCTCTGGCGCTCATGCGCTGCAGACTGGCAGGGACACCTCTGGTTTACAAGCCAGAAGGGCATCCACACACCTTTTAAAGGCAGCTTCGTATTCTTCCACGCAGCTTAAGAAGACGAGTTACGCTAAGAGACTGGGTGGCTTAAGCCTATTTGCTGTACCACGAGAAGGGATCGAGTTCTATCAAGTGAGGTGGGGAGTATTTTCTTCTGCTCCACAACTGAAATTACGGTGGTTAGCACTGCCTTTGTTTTGAAGAGGGGCAAATTGGCCTGTGTCAACTTGGCTGCATTCAGACAAGCACCTAGATGCAGCTTGGAGCTATGTGTATACATGCATGGTTTGTTCCTAGGCCAGCGTTCCTCAACCTTGGGCCTCCAGACTTTGCAGTATAATTCCCATCGTTCCTGACCATTATCTAAACCAACCAGAGGTTATGGAAATGCAAGTTGAGCCACATCTGGGCACTCAAGTTTGAGCAATATTGACTTAGGTCCTAGACAACCCCATATGGCTTGGTCTTATAAATTTAGCCTCAGCGTATTCCAGTACAGTGGTACCTCGGGTTACATACACTTCAGGTTACATACGCTTCAGGTTACAGACTCCGCTAACCCAGAAATAGTACCTCGGGTTAAGAACTTTGCTTCAGGATGAAAACAGAAATTGTGCTCTGGCAGCACAGCAGCAGCAGGAGGCCCCACTAGCTAAAGTGGTGCTTCAGGTTAAGAACAGTTTCAGGTTAAGTACAGACCTCCAGAACGAATTAAGTACTTAACCTGAGGTACCACTGTACTTAATATTTCTATAGGCTAAGTGACAATATTGACTTAGGCCCTAGGCACCCCCATATGGCTTGGTCTTATAAATTTAGCCTCACCATATTCCAGTACTTAATATTTCTATAGGCTAAGTGAATAGGAGGAGGAGATTGTCCTCCAAGGCCTTCTGCTGTGAATGTTTACAGCCTATAACGAAAACCACAAGTTTCTCTTTTTACCCAAATCAGCACACATGTATTCCTAGGCAGATGAGGAACAAATTAACAACCAGCCTGCCTCCTGGAAGTATTTCCACAGGGCATCGCCCCTGAGGCGAGGAGGACCTATGGCATCTTCTTCTTTGGTGATTACTTGTAGCCAAGTAAGATTGTCTTCCATAAACACAGTTTTAACAGTGAGTCCATAAGTGACTGCGGAAGCCAATTCTGGATCCACACATCCTTCCACAGTGGGGACATAGGTTTCCGGGCAGGAGTTGATCACGGTGAAGGTTTGCCAAGCGTGCCTTCCTCTTAAGACATTTCTCCCTTTCGTCCTGAGTTCGAGCATCTTCAAAGCCCAGGACACCTTTGGTAAAGGCTGTTCTCCAATTGGAGCGCTCGCAGGCCAATGTCATAGGTGTATGACACACCTATGACGTACCTCAAATAGGATCATCCCCACAGGAGTGCCACCTTGAGGAGTACTATGGCCCTAGGCAAAAAACCCAGACAGAGCCAATTGGTCCTCCCCAGCCCTGAATATGGGGACCAACATAGTGCATAGCAACATCACAAGCATAAGAGAAGCATGTTTTTAAGGCCCTCAGATTATTTTCTGGTTCTCCCTGAAGCAGCCTCATAAAGCCTCCTCAACAACCCCTCACATCCAAAAGCACAATTCTCCAGTGTCTCTGACTTTGCAGAAGAGCATCTGCTCTTTGAAGGACAGTCCAGTTCAAGTTCAGTTTGAAGATAAAAGAAGGGGGAGCAGGAGGAGCCTTGAAGTTGTTCATGAACAAGCATCTGGCTTGCAGACTTGGTAGTCTCAAGGACCACCTGGTCTTCCTTGCTACGGCGAGAAATATTGCATTGCTATTTAAATGAAAGCAATTGCATCTAACTTTGCATCAATACATACATATGTTGCTACTGGGGACCCCATGGTGAAGAGTGGACATAAAATCTAAGAAATCGTAATAAAAATGATAATATTAACAATGTTGTTTGTTAGCATCCATCTCGGGAGATGAGGGAGGACTGCATCTTTGGTGGTGAAGCCAAACCATTGGGGAGTTGAAAGGGCTGCTGTGTTGTAGAGGCCAATATGGGATAGACATGTTTTGTTGCAGATTGGGCAGATGAAGTTGTCCGGGTGTGTTGCTGCAGATCCACCACAGTTTTTCTTCTCTCTGCGCTCCTCCCAGCGGTCATTCCTCCTCTGGTCACTGCTGTGGATACATTACCTGACTGCATTTTTCAAAGCACTGTGGTCACAAGAGGCAGCCCCCTCCCATGTGCACCCAGCCTGCCCCACCAACTTCCTCAACCACTGGGGAAGCAACCAAAGAGGTGGAGACAGACCAGCATCAAAGCTCTGCAGAACACCTTCCTCTCACCAAGTTTGATGACAGGAAGGTGTTCTGGAAGCCCTGGCAGAGTTGCCCCACCCTCTGTCTCGGGTTGAGGCTTTGCAAGGGCTTTTCCCTGCCTGTCGTATTTGCCTGCTTGCCATCCACTTCCCTGCCGCTTCCAAGAACATCCTTCCAAAACATGCTCTGTATTCTGAGGGGTAAAGAACATCAGTCAGGGAAAATTAAGGGAATCGTGGAGAGCCCAGCAAAGCTTCCAAGTAATTGTCACTGTTTATTAGCAGTAACAGTTGTATTAATAGCAGTAGCAAAGTAGAAGTACTTCCAGCCTTTTCCTTCTTCATATATATATATATATATATATATATATAGTAATTTCTATATGTTAACAAAATAATAGGAAGCTATAATCTTTCTAGTAAGATTAATGTAATGAAATGGGAGGCACTCCAAGCTCATTCTGACGTCCCGCTGTATGGGACAGTAGTTCGTAGAGGATGGTTGTAATCCTGAAGCAGGGCATTTTTGGCAGGCACTTGAACAGTAAACCAGGGACACAGGTGGCGCTGTAGGTTAAACCACTGTGCCGCTTGGGCTTGCCGATTGAACGGTCGGTGGTTCGAATCCCCACGACAGGGTGAGCTCCTGTTGTTCGGTCCCTGCTCCTGCCAACCTAGCGGTTCGAAAGCACGTCAGAGTGCAAGTATATAAATAGGTACCACTCCGACGGGAAGGTAAACGGTGCTTCCGTATGCTGCTCTGGTTTCGCCAGAAACGGCTTAGTCATGCTGGCCACATGAACCGGAAAAACTGTCTGCAGAAGCGGACAAATGCTGGCTCCCTCAGCCTTTAAAGCAACCCCAGAGTCGTTTGCAACTGGACTTAATTGTCAGGGGTCCCTTTACCTTTACCTTGAACAGTAAACCAGAGGTTGAATGCTTCTATGGGTACCAACCAAAGAATTGCAGGCCATCGAAACAAGAGAACCATGTAAAAGTCATCATACAGCCAGCCCTGTTATTAGGCAGTATGAAGCCACCATCTTGTCCGGTAGATGCTGGGGTTTTGGGTGCTGTGGTGAGGAGTCGGGGGGACAGACTGTTGGTGCTAAGCAGCCTTTGCACAAGCCCAAGCTATCCTGCTCATCTTTGGTAAGATAAATGACACTGTCCCATTTCCAGTGTTGAAGCAAGACTCTACTGCAGGTAAAAAAAAAGGTAAAGGATCCATGGATGGTTAAGTCCAGTCAAAAGTGACTGTGGGGTTGCAGCACTCGTCGTGCTTTCAGGCCGAGGGAGCCGGCATTTGTCCACAGATGGCTTTCCAGGTCACGTGGCCAGCATGACTAAACCACTTCTGGTGCAACGGGACACTGTGACAGAAACTGGAGCGCATGGAAATTACCTTCCCGCCACAGCGGTACCTATTTATCTACTTGCACTGGTATGCTTTTGAACTGCTAGGTTGGCAGGAGCTGGGACAGAGCAACGGGAGCTCACCCTATTGAGGGGATTCGAACCACTGACCTTCTGATCAGCAAGCCCAAGGGGCTCAGTGGTTTAGATCACAGCACCACCCGCATCCCTACTGCAAGACCATTCAAGACCTACATATGTGGGATCTTGTCCTTTGCCTCAAGCCAGTAAATCTTTTGTTGTTCATGCAGCCAGAGGCCAATAATTAATATTCTTAACTCTGCTGTAGACTTGTCCATGGAGACTGATAGCACTTTTAGATTACTGTATCACAAATGGCCTTACAGCATCTTTGCCAAATCACCAGCTGCATGGCTATCTGAATGTCAGCTCATTCGCTTCGGCTGATGTCCTTGATGGATAAAAAGCTTTCTGGGTTGGGTTCAAGGGAATACAACCACCTCTCCTTACTGGGCTGGAAAAGGAGAGACACGTTGCAAAATGTCAGCAGTGCAAACGGAAAGATGCAAAGCGAGGAACCGAAATTCTTGAAGGAGAGAGAAAATTATAAATCGAAAGATAAAACATGTAATTGCTAAGAAAATATATTTGGGGTCTTTCCATACAATCTCAACCAGTCCCAGCCAGAACGGCCAACAGCCAAAGAGAATTTGAATCATAATCTAAAAACATTAGCAGGGCATTTTGTTGGAGAAGGCTGTGACACTCTTTGGGGGCAGTGAGAGGGATGAAAATGTAATAAAGTTTGCTCCACCCCGATGTTGTCCAGTTCCATTTCCCCCAGCCAAAATCAATGGAAGGAGTGGAAAGTGTTTGGCTCTGTGTTTTAAGTAACCACGCAGCAAGGATATAGCAAAACAGCGATTATGGGATTATACTTTGTGAGGTTTGCTGGAGATCGGTCCTGTCAGCAGCACTGACCACATGGCCACAAATCTTGCCTTCCTTTCTGTCGAAATCTATGGGGTGATATTCTATGTTAGTGTGCCCTAGATAGAGCTTGGTGGTACTGGGCCAAATTTTCTTTTTTTAAAAAAAAGTGCATTGACATTTTCATTGAGCAAACCCTGCCTTGGCTTCTGGCAAGTCACATCCACTTAATGTGTCCGCATTTGTCTGTGTACAGCAGAAAGAGGCATTTTGCTTTTGTTGTATTCTTCATCACTAACATGAATCCATCAAACTGGTAAAGATGGGGGGGGGGAGAGAAGCAGATTCCATAACATGCTTATTTGGCAGCCTGCGTTGTTTTCTTTCAAAAGGCATTAACAATACGCTTCTCTCACTCAGAGTACTTCAAGAGAAGATAATTATTCTTGTCTGCCTTGTAATATATATTAAAAAATGTTCAAATGTGGCTTTCCAGGGAATCCTGCCAAATACTTTTAAGGCACCAGCTCCAGCTTTAGTTAATTTTATATTGCCTTCTCTGTCTATTATAAAATATTCTTCCAACCCGTTTGAATTTGGTAAAAACGGGGAGGGGGGGGAGAGAGGCTGAAATGTACCACTTTATATAAGGAACATTTTAAAGGGGAGGGTGTTCTTTCCTTGAAATTAAGATCTTTAACTCCTAATGTGACAGCAGTTTAAATGCATAGCAATTAAAACGTCTCCAGTAAAGTAAAATGCTTATCACTGAAACTTTATTGCACCCATGGGACGGGGTGGGGGGCGGGGGGAGGAACGGCCATGTATTTGAAGATGTTTTCCAGAAAAGCCGACCAAAGATGAGTGGACAGTGAACCTAATGTAAAATAACGGCATATGTCTCATCTACAGAGGAAGCAGAATAGAGTGGCAGTCTGTGTAGCTTCAGGCTGCAGGGGAGGGTCATATTTTTAAATGTTCCCATGTGTGGTTTTTAAAAAATAAAATAAAATAATAAAATAAGCACGAAAGGGAATGGGATAGAACCTTTCTCCCCAATGTGCCGGGTTTTTTGTGGGGGCAGGGAGACTTTTTTATTTTTTTTAAAAAAGCACTGGGGAGTATTCCAAAGCCACCACCCCATGCACCTTGAATTAGCACACTCCATTCTTAAGAACTGAGGGCTCTAATACAGGAATAGGGAACCAGGTGCCCTCCAGATACTGTCACCAGCTCCAGACAGCACGGCTAATAATAATAATAATAATAATTTATTTGTACCCCGCCCATCTGGCTGGATTTCCCCAGCCACTCTGGGCGGCTTCCATAGAAACCAAAAAACACTAAAATATCATACATTAAAAACTTCCCTGAACAGTGCTGCCTTAAGATGTCTTCTGAATGTCAGGTAGTTGTTTATCGTTTTGACATCTGATGGGAGGGTGTTCCACAGGGCAGGCGCCACTACCGAAAAGGCCCTCTGCCTGGTTCCCTGTAGCTTTGCTTCTCGCAATGAGGGAACCGCCAGAAGGCCCTCGGCGCTGGACCTCAGCATCCGGGCAGAACGATGGGGGTGGAGATGCTCCTTCAGGTATACTGGGCCGAGGCCGTTTAGGGCTTTAAAGGTCAACACCAACACTTTGAATTGTGCTCGGAAACGTACTGGGAGCCAATGTAGGTCTTTCAAGACCAGTGCTATGTGGTCTCGGCGGCCGCCCCCAGTCACCAGTCTAGCTGCCACATTCTGGATTAGCTGTAGTTTCCGAGTCACCTTCAAAGGTAGCCCCACGTAGAGCGCATTGCAGTAGTCCAAGCGGGAGATAACTAGAGCATGCACCACTCTGCCGAGACAGTCCGCGGGCAGGTAGGGTCTCAGCCTGCGTACCAGGTGGAGTTGGTAGACAGCTGCCCTGGATACAGAATTGACAGCTGTGAGTCCAAAATGACTCCCAGGCTATGCACCTGGTCCTTCAGGGGCACAGTTACCCTATTCAGGACCAGGGAGTCCTCCACACCAGCCCGCCCCCTGTCCCCCCAAAAGAGTACTTCTGTCTTGTCAGGATTCAGCCTCAATCCGTTAGCCGCCATCCATCCTCCAACCGCCTCCAGGCACTCACACAGGACCTTCACCGCCTTCACTGGTTCTGATTTGAAAGAGAGGTAGAGCTGGGTATCATCTGCATATTGATGGACACCCAGTCCAAACCCCCTGATGATCTCTCCCAGCGGCTTCATATAGATGTTAAAAAGCATGGGGGAGAGGACGGAACCTTGAGGCACCCCACAAGTGAGGGCCCAGGGGTCTGAACACTCATCCCCCACCACCACTTTCTGAACACGGCCCAGGAGGAAGGAGCGGAACCACTGTATAACAGTGCCCCCAGCTAATGGTCAAGGATGATGGGAGCGATGAGCCAAGAGGTTCCTGCATCCCTTTTCTAATCCCTCATTCTGTATCGGACCAGCGGCAGTTATATTCAGGCTGGGAAGTAGCTTAAAAAGGCAACAAATCCTTTGTACAGCTAGGAATAAGAATAAGAATAAGAATTTGAAAGGTAGAGGATCCCTGGATGGTTAAGTCCAGTCAAAGGCGACTAGGGGGTTGTGGCGCTCATCTCGCTTTCAGGCCGAGGGAGCTGGCGTTTGTCCACAGACAGCTTACAGGGTCATGTGGCCAGCATGACTAAACCGCTTCTGGTGCAACGGAATACCGTGACAGAAACCAGAGCACACAGAAATGTCATTTACCTTCCCGCCGCAGTGGTACCTATTTCTCTACTTGCACTGGCATGCTTTCGAACTGCTAGGTTGGCAGAAGCTGAGACAGAGCAATGGGAGCTCAACCTGTTGTGGGGATTCGAACTGCCAACCTTCCAATCGGCAAGCCCAAGAGGTTCTGTGGTTTAGACCACAGTGACACCCAAATAATAATAATAATAATAATAATAATAATAGTAGTAGTAATAATAATAATAATAATAATAATAATAATAATAATAATAATAAAGCTAAGCAGAGTTTGGTATGGTTTCAAATTGGATTGGGGGACTGTCTGTTGCGATTCCTGCATTGCAGGGGTTTGGGCAAGATGATTCTCAGGGTCCCTTCCAATTCTATGATTCTACAATTTGTGTCTGGCCCCATTAGCTGAAGTGGTACCTCAGGTTAAGAACAGTTTCAGGTTAAGAATGGACCTCCAGAACGAATTAAGTTCTTAACCCGAGGTACCACTGTATTATTTTAATTTGAAATATTTTATTTTAAAAACAAAACAAAAGGGAAAATGATATATAATGAATGGAAAAGGTTGTTTAAAATAACATTTGTGGGGGAAACCCAGAAGCTTCTCTTTTGGGGATTATAGGGACAGAATTATAGGTTAATGAGTTGCCTTATGACTCCGGGTGCCTGTCACAGGGACAAGTACAGGTGAGCATTGCTACTCCTCTCCAAATTACCTTCTCTCTTCCTCTCCAAGTGCTGGGTGCTTCCTCCTATCCTTCCTCTCTTCTTCTGGGGTCTCCTCTCAGCTGTTCTACTGCTGCTTTGCCCATCAGTTGCTACCTAGTCCATCTCTTCTCTGTACTCTGCCCTCAGCCTGCAATGGTTACTGCACTTTGAAGTCTCACCATTGAATTTGGGGTGCCAGGCCACACTTGCACCTACCATCTGCACACACAGCTTGCTGTGATCTGGTTTTTCCCTATCCTCTCCTGGCCATTGTGACCTCATGAGGATGCTGCCTCCCTGAAGGAGAGAGAGAGACTGGCCATTGTGACCTCATGTTAATAGTGGCCAAAGAAGGAGAGAGACTGGTCATTGTGTCCTCATGGTGATGTTGTCCACCTGAAGGAGAGAGATTGGCCTTTATGATCTCATTCTGGTGCTGATAATAATGTGAATGATGAATAATAACACAGGGCATTATAGGGACATTATTTCGGAATTATAGGGACAGAACTACCCAAACTGTATAGAAATTTATTCATGTATGTGACTACAGCAGCAAGAATGTAACTTGCCCCAAATTGGAAGAAGCAGAAGTCCCAGCAAAGGAGGAATGGATACAAAAACTTATGGAATATGCAGAAATGGTGAAACTTACCGGGAGAATAAGAAACCAAGATCACAAACTTTTTATAAAAGAATAGAAATGGTTTATTGGATATTAACAGGTAAATTGTAAACAGATAAGAACAATGGCAGGATTATTGTAATAACCTGCAATTTTATAAGAGTATCTATTTAAAGTAGACAAATCAATGGGCAAATTAAGTTAATTTGGATATGCAGAAGATATTAAAAATAAATTTAAGGAACTGCAGAATGAGGGGGGGGGAGTCAAGTTTTGAAATGTTAAATTGATTGTGAAATTAGTGGAATGTATAAACCTGAAAATCCTAAATAAAATTTTAAAAAGGAAAGAAAAGAGGGGAAAACCAAAGGACCAGGGGATATATATGGACTGAGATCCTTGGTTTGATGAGCCAACCACAAGAGGCAGGAAGTAGGAGGAACCCACCCATTGCATTGTTTCCAGCAGAGACAGATTGGCCTCACTTCCTCTCGCTTGTACAAAAAAGCTAAGGAAAAAGGAAGGCAACGGTGCCTGCTGTGAAGCCGCGGTCCTGCTAAAAACAACCTACCCCAAAGATCGGCTGTGCTGATGTATTTGTTGACAGTAAGGCAGTAGCCCGAACACAGTTGCAGCATGTACCCTGGTTATATGTGGCTTTAAAAGTTTGTTCTGTGTAGCAGAACAAATTTAACCAAGGTGGGGCCTGAGCACCAGATTTGGACACCAGCCTGTTAGGGGAAGCCAAAACAAACACTTAAAACAAATGTAACACTTTGCATAGCCCTTTGTGCTAATTATCTGCAGGTTCCCACATTAACCCACAATAACCAAAATACACACATGGCAAAAGGACACTGTGGTATTTTATTCCGGGCTCACTTGTACAGGTGAAAGTCATTTATATCATTTAGGAGGGAGGGAAAGTGAAGGGGTCTACTGCTCCTAATGCTATGCTCTGAATCCTAAATGTTGCATTGTTTCCTTAGCTTCCCTGTGATTATTCTGTAGGGCTTTCGGCAGATCATCACAGATTCTCCCTCTGTTTCTCAGCACACGATGCCTGCAGATATAACCTAAGCGACAGGAAGACATCTGCATTCCATTGAGCTCTGAATCTTTAGCAGGTTCTAGTAATGTATGTACAGTAACTGGTGGCGTCATGTGAAAGTTCTTCTGCACGTGTACCTAGTTGAGCATCAGTATGCTGTCAGCTGGGGACACGGGTGGCACTGTGGGTTAAACCACAAGAGCCTAGGGCTTGCTGTTCAGAAGGTTGGCGGTTCAAATCCCCGCAACGGGGTGAGCTCCTGTTGCTCGGTCCCTGCTCCATTGAACCTAGCAGTTCGAAAGCATGTCAAAGTGCAAGTAGATAAATAGGTACCGCTCCAGCGGGAAAGTAAATGGCGTTTCCAAGCGCTGCTCTGGTTTCCCCAGAAGCAGCTTAATCATGCTGGCCACATGACCTGGAAGCTGTACGCCGGCTCCCTCGGCCAATAAAGCGAGATGAGCGCCGCAACCCCAGAGTCGTCCACGACTGGACCTAATGGTCAGGGGTCCCTTTACCCTTTACCTTTACTATGCTGTCAGCTGCTCCCAGCTGGTTGCCCAGGAAAGTATAGAGACATGGAAAAGTTTCTTACCGTCCTTTTTTATTTTAATCTTTACAGAGAGAGGCTATAGAACCCAACGCCATTTTTGGATAATGGCGTTGTCCCGAGTGAATCTCCACCCCTCATCTCTCCCACTTCCTCATTCATCACTTCTATGGGTGCTGCTAGGTGCCCTCTGTCTTTGAGCTCTTTGCTCTCCTACTTTTAAGGCTCGCCAGGCTCTAGGAGATGGAGAGTCTAGAATCCTTTCCAATGACAACGTGTCAGCCGGGTGTTGTCCCGGCTCGCCCATGATTTCCCAGCTTCCCCCCTCATCTGCCTCTGAGCTGCTACCTCCCTCAAACCCCTGTCTCCCTCCCTATACTGTCTCCCTCTTCCTCCTCCCTGCAAGGGTCAGGATGCTGTCCAGGTTTTGACTGCTGATGGACAACTTTAGGCCTTGCCCTGCTGTTCTCTTCCAACATCTGGTTATGTATCTTTCAACTGGACTTTGACTACTCAAATTGGACACTCCTTCTGTCTTCAGTTGTTGGCATCTGTCTGTCTCGGTAGACAATGGAGGAGTGCACCTCTTGGGGGTGAAATCAAAACTGTTGGAAGGTTGCCTGTCATGGCTGTAGAGACCGATACAGGAGAGACATGTTTTGCTGCAGCTAGGACAGATGAAGGCATGCGGTTTTGCTGCCACAAATGCCATTTCTTTTCAGTTGTAAAGTAGCTTATGAGGCCAGCCTATTCTCAATGGTACCTTGAGGTGTTTGAAATGGAACCTATGACCTTCTGAAAGCCACCGCTTTCTACGCCATAACTGCTAGGTTTTATATATGCTCCTCGTGATAAGATTTTCTTTCTGCGATTACGCCAAACTAGCATGTTCAGTGTGATTGAGAGGATCTTCATTATATTGTGAATAATCTGAGTTTTGCATTTGTTTTCAACATCAGTGCAATTTTTTTTGTTTTGTTTATCCTTTGTTGCATATTGCCCTGGGCTCTGTGGAAGGCTGTTTTATAAATACAGTGAAATAATAATAACAATGATAATAATAATGTTAATATTAAGTATAGAGTTCAGGAAATGAGGAGGAGGTTGTGGTTTCTCTCTGTGCCCACTCCAAAAGCTCTGCTTAAATTAAATGAATATTTCATTTGCATGGGGAACCTCTTTTCCTCATTTCAATAACAAATTGTGGGTGGAGCAGGGAGGGGAGAACAAAACAGGGAAAACAAAACTCACATTTTTTCGATGTTTGATTTGTGCACAGAGCAGAGATTCTGATTCTGCCAGAGAAAACTGGAAGATGTAAAATGCATTTCAGGGGTTTATTGGACTAACCAGCCAAGCACATGTGAGCAGAGACAAATAAAGAAAACCCTAGGTTGGATAACTCCAGGTTAGGGCCGAGCCAAATGTTCTCCATGTTCTATGTTTGACAAAAGTACCAATTTCTTTTAAATCTGTTTCCATGTCCCTTGGTCTTTTTACTCTTCCATCTTAACATTTTGGAAGTATAAGCTAACTGCATATGCAGCCACACTTTCACCAATTCCATCTACCCCCTACTAATACATTATAGCACCGTTTTTTCCTCTTTGTGTGATTGCAGCTAGCAGTTGAAAAGCACGTCAAGTGCAAGTAGATAAATAGGTACCACTCCGGCAGGGAGGTAAACGGCGTTTCCGTGCGCTGGTTTACCAGAAGCAGCTTAGTCATGCTGGCCACATGACCCGGAAGCTGTCTGTGGACAAACGCTGGCCCCCTCAGCCAATAAAGCAAGACGAGTGCCGCAACCCCAGAGTCGTCCGCGACTGGACCTAACGGTCAGGGGTACCTTTACCTTTTTAGGGGTCTATGTTATGTTTTATGCAGCAAAGATATATTTTTTAAAAAATTAAAGATTTTATTGGATTACAGGATTACAGGTCATAGAGTCTTTTCAAAAAACTATGGATCACTATGAAGACTCTCTTTTTACATACCTATGGAAAAGAGGACGAGTCCTGGAAAAAGAGGATATATGGCAACCTGGCGTTTTCTACGGATCACTTGCATTCAATGTGAGACATTAAGTTATTTTCCTAATTTTGAACCGGCAGATAAGACATGGATTCGCCTTAGGAGGACGGTGCCCTTTCAGGATTAAGAAATCCATTGTATGGAGGAGAAGGAGGAGAAGAAAATACATGGTCTGAAAGAAAGGCACATGTTCCTCAAGCCTCAAAATATGGTGCACCTGTGGGCATCTGTGGGCATGTGGGCACAGGTGAGAGAAAAGGGGGATATATTCCCACCATGCTGACAGATCCTGTTAGGAGAAAGCATTATCAGGAGAAGGAACGGAACAGCTGCAGAGCTTGTGAGGACTCTCATTCTGCTGGACCCTGAAGGGAAGGAGCCAGAAAGCACATGAGCCAAGGCAAAAAAAAAAGGGGGGGAGCACTGCCAGGCTATTCAGCCCTGGGGCAATGGAAGGAGCCAAGGGAGCGAAGGCGGGAAATTATATTCTGTTCCTTGTTTATACCACAAGATGCAAGCAAGATCTACTTAGCCTGGAAAACATATTCTTATTTAATCCTGGATATTTTTGTTCTAGAAATGAGGAAGGAACAGTGTGGGGGTGCTGGCGGCGGTTGTTTTACTTCAGTCAAAAATTCTCTCGTGTTTTCCTGCATTAACAACTAGATGCTTCTTCAGTCACCTTCATGGGAAACTTTCTTCACGGGGCTGTCAAGAAGGTATCCATTTATTCCTGTACCCTCCAACATTTCCCTGATGAAAATAGGGACGTCCTATTCCATTATTGGGACGCGGGTGGCGCTGTGGGTAAAACCTCAGCGCCTAGGACTTGCCGATCGCATGGTTGGCGGTTCGAATCCCCGCGACGGGGTGCGCTCCCGTCATTCGGTCCCAGCTCCTGCCCACCTAGCGGTTCAAAAGCACGTCAAAGTGCAAGTAGATAAATAGGGACCGTTTACCAGTGGGAAGGTAAACGGCGTTCCGTGTGCTGTGCTGGCTCGCCAGATGCAGCTTGTCACGCTGGCCACGTGACCCGGAAGTGTCTGCGGACAGCGCTGGCTCCCGGCCTATAGAGTGAGATGAGCGCACAACCCTAGAGTCTGGCAAGACTGGCCCGTACGGGCAGGGGTACCTTTACCTTTATTCCATTATTATTATTATTATTATTATTATTATTATTATTATTATTATTATTACTACTACTACTACTACTACTACTACACCCATCTGACTGGGCAGTTTCCAACACATATAAGAAAATAGTAAAACTATACAGGGCTGTATAGTCTTCTATAATTTAGAAGACTTCAGATGTCTTCTAATGTCTATATAGTTACTTATCTCCTTGGCTTGGGGGTTGCATAACTCCACTGCCTCCACCATTTCTCCAATGAAAATAGGGACATCCTAAGGAAAAACGGGGCATTCCGGAATCAGATCAGAAACTGGGATGGCTTCTGTAAATCTGGGACTTTCCCCAGAAAATAGAGGCACTTGGAGGGTCTGGTATGACAGACTTGATGAGACTTGTTCAATGGCTTTATGATGGAAAATCATTTCATTAGCCTCTAGGTTGAGTGGAAAAGAGGAGTGGAAAACCTCAGGAGTGAATTGTCTCCCCCCAGAACACTCTTTCTGGCCCTCTGGTCTCTCCTCAAGCCCACTTCCTTTTCAGCCACACCACATCTCCACAGATAACATTGGCAACACCTTTTCCGTGAGCATTTCGGCTGGCCTGAAATGCATCCTTGAACTCTGATCGTCCCTCTTGTTTCCCTGGATAGAAATGTGTGTTTGCGTGTGTTTGTAGAAACAACCTACTGTACAAAAGTAACATTTACATTAGTTTCTCTGCCCACTGTTGCCTCTGGTCTCTCTCAACACGCAGGCATGTCCATTTTGAAAAAGTTGAAAATAATTTTTAAAAAAACAATAACTTGCTTTACATGATTAAATATTTTCCCATACTGGGCTTTGTGAAGGAAAGTGGGTTATACTGGAAAAGTCCTTTTCAAGTAGTGCTTCCCTTTGCTACGCAAACAACTTGCCCACCCACATCCCAGTGGCTCTAATAAAGCCATCACTAAGAGGGCTTGCCGATCAGAAGGTCGGCGGTTCGAATCCCCGCGATGGGGTGATCTCCTGTTGCTCGGTCCCTGCTCCTGCCAACCTAGCAGTTCAAAAGCACATCAAAGTGCAAGTAGATAAATAGGTACCGCTCCGGCGGGAAGGTAAACAGCGTTTCCATGCGCTGCTCTGGTTCGCCAGAAGCAGCTTAGTCATGTTGGCCACATGACCCGGAAGCTGTATGCCAGCTCCCTCTGCCAGTAAAGTGAGATGAGCGCAACAACCCCAGAGTCGTCCGCGACTGGACCTAACGGTCAGGGTCCCTTTACCTTTACCTTTAGGAGGGGGCCACAAAACTCATCAAAACATTTAACATTTCAATGGAAGCATATGTAAGCATTGCACGCATAACTCAGATCCCCTGAGTGCAGAGCAGGAAATGGATGCCAAAGAACTGTGTGACAAGAGAGACATGGGAATGCACAGCTAAGGAAGAAGAAGTACAGTGGTACCTCAGGTTACAGATGTTTCAGATTACAGATGCTTCAGGTTACAGACTCTGCTAACCCAGAAATAGTACCTTGGGTTAAGAACTTTGCTTCAGGATGAGAACAGAAATCGTGTCACCGCAGCATGGTGGCAGCAGGAGGCCCCATTAGCTAAAGTGGTACCTCAGGTTAAGAACAGTTTCAGGTTAAGAACAGACCTCCGGAACGAATTAAGTTCTTAACCTGAGGTATCACTGTAGTGCTGTGTATGCACCATATGTTTAAAGGTAAAGGGACCCCTGACCATTAGGTCCAGTTGTGGCCGACTCTGGGGTTGCAGCGCTCATCTCACTTTATTGGCCAAGGGAGCCGGCGTACAGCTTCCGGATCATGTGGCCAGCATGACTAAGCCGCTTCTGGCGAACCAGAGCAGCGCACGGAAACGCCATTTACCTTCCCACCGGAGTGGTACCTATTTATCTACTTGCACTTTGATGTGCTTTCGAACTGCTAGGTTGGCAGGAGCAGGGACGGAGCAACGGGAGCTCACCCCGTCTCGGGGATTCGAACCTCCCACCTTCTAATCGGCAAGTCCTAGGCTCTGTGGTTTAACCCACAGCACCACCCGCGTCCCACACCATATGTTTAATGCACATTTAAAACACATAAAGCAGACCCCTCAGGTGTCCCAGTTTCATCGGGACATCACAAAGTGACAGAAGCCGCCCTGGCTTCTGTTCCCAATCCCAAAAGCCCCGATTTTGCTCACCTGCGCTGGTCACGCCAGAGTGAGGGACCAATAGATGGGCATCGGGAGATTTGGCACAGACTGAGGCAGCCTTCCACTAAGCTGCGCCAGGCCGTGCCTCTTCTCCCGGTGCTCACGGGAGGCTAAGCTGAAACCCATTCTCATTCCAGAAGCTTTTAACGTTTGAAGTTTTACTGTTTGCCCTTTTTTTTATCCTATAATTCCTCATCTTTTCGAGGGGAAGGTTTTCCGCTTCACATTTCTTACGTTGTGAAGTTGCTCGCAGAGCCCTGCGGACAGACCGTAAATGATTTGTCTCCCCCGACTGTGTAAAAACCCTGTCATGAAAAACAGGGAATAAGTAAATAAAGGCATGGTTTTGTTCTTCAAAGGGAAGCAACAAGCAAAAAACGTTCCTTTGGAGTTTCCTCTTTGCTGCGCAAGGAATTAAAAGAGCACAAAATAGCATCGAAGGAGAAGTGGAGGAACCGATCTGCCAGCTACACTTCCTGCCTCCTTCCCTTTATAAGGTGCCAGCTCCTTCTGTTGAGTTGCATAATTCTAGCCTGCAATTCTTGCAGACCAAGCCGTGTGTGTGTGTTTGAATAACAGTCTTAAGCATACAGACTTGGAAATAAGTCTCATAGAACTCAAGAGGGCTACCCTCCAGCAAGCGGGACTGGCAGGGAAAAAAGGATGTCTGCCTCTTTGATCTTTTCATTGAATTAAAGCAACCTAGTAATTTATTCATTTTATTTAAATGTTTATAAACCACACTTTCATTTTAAAAAGGTGGTGTGCAACATAAAAACAATATATATCTATGAAAATCAATAAAGACTGGTTGGTTTTGGGGGTGGAGGGTCGGGATCTGGTTACAGTACAGTTTTCAAATACGTCTAAAACAGTGGCCCTCCAGCTGTTTTGGGACTACAATTCCCATCATCCCTGGCCACTGGTCCTGTTAGCTAGGGATGATGGGAGTTGTAGTCCAAAAACAGCTGGAGGGCCAAGTTTGGCCAGCACTGGTCTAAAAGAAAGCAAGAATGATTCCTGCTGGACATCTATTGGCAAGGAGTTCCACAGGGCAGGACCTACCACACTAAAGGCTCAGACCCTGGTAAAGATTGACCAGCTCTCAGAGGTGTGGGGGACCACCAAAAAGTGCTCCATTCAAAGATCTCTGTGATCAAAGGTGAAGCATAAGGAAATATTTACGCAATGCGCAACGTAACTACTTATGAAAATGTTCCCTGCCTGGAAGTTTAGGCTGGTTAGTTCAAATGAGCCTGTGACTAGCAAGGTATCTTCCCAAAGACTTTCCAGGAACCGATTCTGAGGCCCCCCATCCCTCTTCCATCACACCTGAAAGTGAGGAGAATTTCATCCAGGTGTCATTTTCAAAGGAATCCACGGTGGCTCAAAGTTTGTGTCCCCATGTTGACAAGGGGGAGCTTGGATCTCCCATGCAGGGAGGCAGAGAGAGCATGGCTTCCTGAAGGCACATAGATACATGGACCTTGCAGAGGAGGAATGACTGCTGGGAGGAGCACACAGAGAAGAAATGTCATGGTACACCTGTAGCAGCACAGCCACTTTCATCTGCCTCGGCTGCAACAAAACTTGTGTAATGATCTCATGCAGGCAATCAAGCCCTGGTAAGAAGTAATGACTCTCCTGCAATTTTATGATGTTTATTTACAAGAGACACACCCAGAGCCCAGCTTCTTGCCTGCTTGCATTTATGTTTGTTGGTCAGTCTGAAGTTCTGCCCCTCCCGCAGCAGGAAGGACACCAGACTCCCGCCTTTCCCCTCTTGCCCTTCCGTCGCCTTCTGATTTTATCCGAACACCTAGAACGGGGAGAAAGAGGTTGACCTCCTTCCTCCTCCCCACTCTGACTCGACACAGATTCAGACCTCTGCTTATCTGCTGGTTGCCTAGCAGCGTTCTGGCTGCCTTCCAACTCTCCCTCTGCTTGAGAGCTAATAGAATCTTCTCCAGAAAGGTGTGTGTGTGTGTGTGTCTGGCTGCTCTCTCTCGATTCTGTCAGCCAGTTCTCATCTGCAGAGTCAGTCCCTCATTCACTTAGTTCAATCTCTGTCTAGCTCATCCCCTGCACTCTGGGTGGCCATGTTCCTGACAACATGTCTCTTCTGTATTAGCCTCTGTGGTCACAAACCGTCCAACAGTTTGACTTCACCCCCAAAGGCACATTCTTCCGTTGTCTCTCGAGACAGACGGATGCCAAACAACAGCACGTCCCTTTTCGCTGGGGTAGAGAATCCGTGGCCCTCCAGATGTTTCTGGACTACAATTCCCATCACCCCTGACCTCTGGAATCCAACAACATCTGGAGGCACTACATTTCCCATCGCTACCCTACGGAAAGCCTAGATTTCCTAATACTTTTTATAGTACATGAATATAGGTAAAAGGAAGAAGTGGGATTCATGTTCCAAAGCTTGCGCATAGCCAAGAAAACATCAATATATTTTATCTTTGCCGCCAAAAAACCAGCTATAATGTTTGTCCATGAAATTTCTTCAGAAGCCAGCTGAGTAATAAAGGAAGAATTTGATTGCAGTAGGATGAGGCCATATAGAATTGCTGCCAGGACTCTTGGCTCCTGCTTGACTTAATTGTCCTACACATCACAACATGCCTTGGCCATGGTGCAAATTATTTCCCCCATGCCATGAAAGTCTGCCTGTCATCACTGGATCCTGTGACTGACATCAGCGGGAGCTCTTCTGGAAGCGAGGATTATGCATGGAAATGAAATTGCCCGGATTAAGGCTTCGCCACAGAACCCCTCTGATAGATGCTTGATAGAGATGACAGTTCAAAAGACTCCCTGCTGGCATCCATGGGCAGCGGCAAGAGACTTGGCATCACAGCAGGGACCACCGCTGACGCTTGCTCTAAGCCTCCTCGGGAGTAAAGTCCAGGCCCCATACTTCTAACAGCACTGGGTAACTGGGTCTGCCTACTCTTTGAATTTCCCATAATGCCCCAAAACAACACGGCATTGGGGCATTGTGGGAAATTAAGTGGCACCTCTATCTTCTTTATACTTTTCAAGTTTATATATTTCACAAATTTTACAATCATTTTAAAATTTCAAAGCTTGACTTTCTCCCGCCCCCCCTTTCTGAGGTTCCTTAAATTTATTTGTAATATCTTCTGCATATCCAAATTAACTTAATTTGCTCATTTATTCATCTTCTTTAAATATATACTCTTATGAAACGGCAGGTTATTACAATAATCCTGCCAATGTTCTTATCTGTTTGCAATTTATCTGTAAATATTCCATAAACCGTTTCCATTCTTATATATAAATGCTATCTTGATTACTTATTCTTCTGGTAAGTTTTGCCATTTCTGCATATTCCATAAGTTTTTGTATCCATCTTGCTTTGCTGGGACTTCTGCTTCTTTCCATTTTGGGGCAAGTAGCATTTTTGCTGCTATAGTAGCATACATGAATAAATCTCTATACAATTTAGGTAGTTCTGTGAAAGAGAAGCTTCTGGGTTGTTGTTTTTTACAAATGTTATTTTATGCAACCTTTTCCATTCATTATATATCATTTCCCCTCTTGTTTTGTTTTTAAAATAAAATATTTCAAATAAAAAAAAAACAATACGGGATTACATTTTGCAATTTTACTCACAGCGAATTATAAGTGGCATCTCTATCAAGCCACTCAGCAGTGCTACTGTGTTTGCCCACCACCAAAAGATAGACCTAGTATGACTGCCAATGAAAGAGGGTCCATCAGAGGGCATTGTGCCAGCTCCCCCCCCCCCCCGAAAACCCTTAAAGGTGTTGTAAGATTGGCAGGTGAGGCCATGTTGCTGATCGCCAATGCAGGATGAAGTATGTTGGGTGGGGGCCTGGGGAAGGGTCTTTTCAATGGTGGCTCCTCATATGTGCAACTCTCTCCCCATCTCCTTATAGCATAAGTTGGGTGACTACAACACACCTTTTTCAACAGGTGTTTGGAGGAGGGTGGACCTGCTATGACAAATGGATGTTTCTACTGCTATTGGTTCCTGCCAACCTAGCAGTTCGAAAGCATGTCAAAGTGCAAGTAGATAAATAGGTACTGCTCCAGCGGAAAGGTAAACGGTGTTTCCGTGCGCTGCTCTGGTTCGCCAGAAGTGGCTTAGTCACGCTGGCCACATGACCTGGAAGCTGTACGCTGGCTCCCTCAGTCAATAAAGCGAGATGAGCGCCGCAACCCCAGAGTAGGCCATGACTGGACCTAATGATCAGGGGTCCCTTTACCTTTACTGCTATTGCTAATCACTGTCTAGTCATTTGCTATGAGTTGTTGTCTTGCTATTTTTAAGAGTTGTGTCTTTGTGGGCCTTATCGTATATTTTTATCGTATCTGCTTTTGTTGTAAACCGCTCTTATGCCCAAGGCTGTATATAAACCATCTAAATCAGGGATGTTGAACAGGTCGATCGGGATTGACTGGTCGTTTCCCTAGAGTTTTTGGTAGATTGCGGTAGATCGCTGGCTCCTCCCTCCAGCCCCTCCCCTTCCCCCCATCATTGTTATAACGTAAGACGCATTTTTCGCTGCGAGGCTGATTGTCTCCTTAGCGATGTATGGCTTAGTGGCTTTTTTCATTTTGTAGACCTGAACCCCCCCCCCCAAATGCGGGACATTAATTCTCCCCAAAAGCTCAAAAACTTTGACCTGAACCCCCTCCAAAATGGGACGTTCCTCCCTTAAAAAAACTCAACCATTTTGAAAGTCTATTGGAAGTAGTTGGACGTCCCTGATCCAAATAAACTAAACCAAGTAAGTAAATAATCCAGAGCTGGCCCTGTTCTTCAGGATTTATGCAAGGCTTTGCCTCTGCATACTATCCTGGCAATTTGCATACCCTCAACCAGTCAGAGCTGACCAAATGAAAAGAATTATCTTTTCCTTTCTGATTTGTTGCACAGCTTAAGAGAACAGCTCTACTTAGCTTGTTTTAATCTCTTTACAGAGACAGGGTGATAAAATGGAAGAAGACCAATGACGGTGAATCATAAGAGCATAAAATGAGCTGGCCGGATTATATTGCAAATTACAAATCAATTTGTATGTAACTTGCAAGGACTTAACAATTTGAGCATAGGGTTTACTCTGCCAGCATAAAAAGTGGCATGCCAACAGTTACATGAGAACATCATGTTACGCTGCTGCACATGTATGAATGACATTCTCCCAATAGACATGAAGTTGAACATGTTTGAAACTGGAGAGGATGACAATGATTTGCATTCCAATGAAATTGGATGACAATGATTTGCATTCCTATGGAGATCAGTCAGGATCAGGGACCAGGAAGGAATCAGACACACACACCTAATTTGGTAATTCATAAATCACATCATGTACATGACAGCTCTCCTACAGTTTTTACTTTTATATTATGCGGTAATCAGGAAATTAAATCCAGGGAGATTTCCAAAGTGGGGAAGGGAAAGGGAGAGAGACAAATCACAGCTTTTCCAAAGTGATTACTGTATTCAAATTTCAAGGACAGATATATTACCTAAAGAATATTTATGGCAATACCAGAACGGGCCTTTTCTGTGGTGGCTCCCCATTTGTGGAATGCTCTCCCCAGGGAGGCTCACCTGGTGTCTTCCTTACAGACCTTTAGGTGCCAAATGAAAACTTTTCTCCCAGGCCTTTGGCTATTTAAACAACCTACAACCCTTTAAACTGTGGAGGTGGTGGTATTGTTTGGTTTGTCATTATGTAACGTATTTTTTTATACTGTAAATCACTTGTGATCCTTGGCTGAACAGTGGTATATCAATTTAATAAATAATAATAAATACTAAAAAGAAATCACAGTAAATATTTATATGCTTGCAAGGTAACGGCTGCCCACTTCAGAGTAAAAGCACAATTCTTTTTCTTCTTTTTTTACCACTTACAAGGGAATGGTGTGTGTTTTTGCCAGAGCTATGTTGCCTTAGATTATGTCTGTATTAAGAACGCCAGGCATTTAGGAGCCATACACCACTGTAATATCAAGAGACTAGCTTTACAGCCACAATACATTTAATAATGCATGGTTTACAGCTGCGACATTTAAATTATATGTCGCAGTGAGGTCAGAAGAATATATATGGGTATGGCTCTTTGAACAATCACATAATTTCTTGTATTGGAGCTGAGCAGAAAATGATGTTAGCCCCAAAATGGAAAATGAGTGAGGTCCCAACTGAAGAAGAATGGCAACTTAAGCTGATGGAATATGCGCAACTTGCAGACCTAACATATAGAATAAGAGAAGAACATACGTTTAAAGATGATTGGAAAATGTTTATTGAATATATGGGGGGAATTGTGCACACTTGAAAACATGGGCAGCATTAAGATAAATTCAACAGTGTAAATAAGTTTTGAAGGATGTAATAATGGACTACTGAATGGCTTAGTTTATGTAAAATATGCAGGGATTTATGCTATGCAAAATGAACCATGGAAAGAGAAGAAGGGAAGTCATTGATATTTTAAGGATGTTTAAATAAGTATTCTAAATTCTAAAACAGAAAATTTAATTTAAAAATTATGTAAAAAAAAGAAAGGAAATGATGTTTCTATTGTCTCCCAAGGCAGGAGATTGGTGTGGAACTTTATGGCCTAGATTTTCAAAGACTGGAGGTTTCAAAGCCTGACATCCCCTTGGTGCCAATATAATCTCACTGTTTGTGACATCTCATTTGCAGACAGTGCACATTTTGAATCCACAAAGCCATCCTGCTTAGAAGGATGCCCCAACCATCATTCAGATTTAACGTCAAATGTTGTCAGTGAGGCTCAGTTTTCAAATCATAAATCTGTGTCCCATGGCACTGGTTTAAGGCCTGCGGATACACCTTCTAGATTGGAGCAGCTTTTACCAGCTAAGCTAATTTCCTAACCTCTTTCCTGACCCATACATGCATCATGCATGAGGTTCATGATTTATTAAGCTGCCCTGTCAGACCTGTTTCCTTGAATTAATAAAGTATCCTGGCCCAAAAGTGACTGACCTGACCCTTTAAGAAGACCTCAGAGAGGCTTTGATGTGTGCATGTGTGTATCTATGTCAACAATACACTTCCACAAAACCCACACATGTGTGTGCATGTGTACATATGGTTTGTAGCGGCAGCATGTGTCTCTCTGTGAGTTGTGGCGTGTCAAGGAACTACCCAACTAAACAGAATCAATAGAAAGTTAGGTATCCTTCAAATGACACATTTACCTGTTTATAGGCGGCTGGCTCAACATTTGCCTTAGGTAGCCAGGTAGCTAGGAGAGGAGACGTTCCCCCCTGAGGCAGAATATGACCCAGCCATCTCTTAAACAAGACATGCTACTCATTTCCTGTTCATAGGTAATACATAGGTAGCTATTATTTTAGTGGTGATTTACTGCTATGTGTCTTCCACACCATGCATGCCCTTAAGAAGATGGGATGTCTAAAGGAGGGTCTCTAAATTTCTTCAGTTTCCACAACCAACAAATACTCTGCATTCTTCAGCTAGCATAACATAGGCAGCTTGTGCCCAATGGAATAAATGAGCTGATACGTTGTGGGGGTGAAGAATGTGAGTGGCTAGCGGGAAAATCAGCCTGGATAGCTCAATTGGTTAGAGCATGGTGCTGATAAAGCCAAGGCTGTAGGTTCGATTCCCATATAGGACAGCTCCAGGGGGTTGAACTGGATGACATAATGAGCTGCTCTGGTCCTGTGCGGTTGTCCAGGGTGTGCAGAACATAGTGGGTGGGAATAGGAACATCGCACCGCCACCGGCACCAGTCCCGATGTGTAATCAGGATCCTGAGGAAAAAACCAATGTAGGATATGAATTGCAAGGCGTGAGGAACAGCTAAAGAACCCCATGTGTATAAGTGGTCTCAGCTGGTTGACCTTGGTCCAATTCTGCGAGTTGCTGAACAATCACGGCGGCATCTGATCTGAAACACCAAGGAGGACCTTGGTCTGAGAGAAATCACTAAGAATGCCAACATCATAGGAGCAGGACCCCAGGAATTTTCAGTCCCGTAGAGTGATTTCAGATACAGTGGATGCTCGGGTTGCGAACGTGATCCGTACGGGATGCACGTTCACAACCTGCAGCATTCACAACCCGCATCTGCGTATCTGCACACATGCACATTGCAATTTGGTGCTTATGCGCATGCACAAAGCACAATTTAGCACTTCTGCGCATGCGCGACCGCCAAAACCCGGAAGTAACCCGTTCCGGTACTTCCAGGTTTCGGCGGTCCGTAACCCGAAAAAATGCAACCTGAAGCAGCTGTAACCCGAGGCATGACTGTATTGTATTACAGGTGTGTGTGTGTATGCACACACACACACACGCAGAGAGAGAGAGAGAAAACATAAGCGGTTGATCCTTATGTCATAGCTTTCGCAGCCAAGCCTATAAACTCACAGACATCTGAGTCAGGTGTATGAAATGATGAGGATGTCTTTACCGGAAAGTGAGAGCTGATGTTCCTAGATAGTGATACAGACATATGACAGGGATGATGTATGGGAATCATGACAGGAGATGGTGAAAGATACGTTACTCATCACCGTGAGGGAGTTATGCAAGGCAGGCCAAATGAGCAGCAGCTGAAAGCATGTTCAGCGAGTGTAAAATGACGCTGCCACACACGGTTCTCCAAAACTATTAAGGAATTGCTTGGAGTTTTATTTTATTGATGTGCTTTTTCTGGTCACACAGAAAGCTGCCTTGTCCTGAGTCAGGCCATTGGTCCATCTACACCAGCATTGTCCACACGGACAGGCAGCATCTGTCCAGGGGTTCAGACAGAGGCCAATCCCAGCCGTTCCTGGCGATACCAGGGAATGAAATGGCCACCTTCTGCATGCAATACTGATGCTCTACCACTGAAATGCATCCCCTTTCCCCACACTAAGAAGGACACAATTTTAAGACAAATAAATAAATCTGAGATATGTTTTGGGGTAGTTGTACCAGTAGCCTGGTGCTTCGACAGTGTCAAAGCAATGATTCTTCAACATCAACTTCGTTGGACTGGTCATGTTGTGCGGATGCCTGATTATCGTCTTCCAAAGCAACCACTCTATTCCGAACTTAAAAATGGAAAGCGTGATGCTGGTGGTCAACAAAAGAGGTTTAAAGACGCTCTCCAGGCAAATCTTTAAAAATGTAGTACAGTGGTACCTAGGGTTACAGACTCTGCTAACCCAGAAATAGTACCTAGGGTTAAGAACTTTGCTTCAGGATGAGAACAGAAATTGCAGAGCGGCGGTGCGGCAGCAGCGGGAGGCCCCATTAGCTAAAGTGGTACCTCAGGTTAAGAACAGTTTCAGGTTTAGAACGGACCTCCAGAACGAATTATGTTCTTAACCCGAGGTACCACTGGCAACTGGGAAACATTGGCCTGCGAGCGCTCCAACTGGAGAACAGGCTTTACCAAAGGTGTCATGGGCTTTGAAAATCCTTGAACTCAGGACAAAAGGGAGAAACGTGCTAAGAGGAAAGCACACTTGGCAAACCCTTGTCATGATCAACTCCTGCCCAGAAACCTATGCCCCCACTGTGGAAGGACGTATGGATCCAGAATTGGCCTCCACAGTCACTTACGGACTCACTGTTAAGACTGTGTTTATTGAAGACAATCTTACTTGGCTACGAGTGATCGCCAAAGAAGAAGAAAACCAGTAGCCTCATCATGACCAGCTTGGGGGGGGGGGTCTGAGCCCCAGTCTTGTATGCCCCACCCCTGATCTCCTGTCCCTTTCGTTTCCACAGCTCTTTCCCCCATAAGCCTATGACCCCCACCCCAGGCAGCCCTCCGTCCACGAAGTTTATGAGGCCAGAACTGCTTCACTTCTGAGTCAAATATCGCATCAATACACAGGTATATTTTGCTTTGCATAAATGAAAATATGCAGCTGTTTAATGCCTCTAGTCTTTGGAGGGAGATAAACATTTGGCATGGTGCATTTTTAAAGCCCACAAAAAGACCCCCAACATCTTCAACAGTCATTCTTGCTGTTTTGTATTGTTTAGAGAGGCAGGAATGGTAAAAGATATATCCTCCTCCCTTGCTTGCTTTTTTTTAATTAAAAAGAAGAGAGAGACTATTGTATCGATCCCTCCAACACATAAACATTTTATTTAATTTAGATTATTTCCATTTCACCTTCCCGCTGTGCATTCTGCAAGGTGGTTAACATAAAAATATAGGGTTGTGTTCAACTGCGTCCCTCTGCTTGCGGAAGGCTACTTAATCCAGAGAAGGCTTCTGTTCACAAAAAAAGGAGAGGAGGTGATTTTTGCTGATTCTCCCTTCCTTCTAAACCCCCTGCACCCCTCTCAAAAGCTGCTAAAGAAGGTTGAGGATCCTTTGGGACAGTGTTATCGGTGTCACTGTGGGATATGATTTTGAAACCGTGTCAAAATCTTCTATCAGTGCCGGATTTATGTATAGGTTAAGTGGGCTGAAGCCTAGGGCCTCTGAGTCTAGGGGGCCTCACCAGCCTGCCCTCTCCTAAGTGCCACAGTCTCCCCTTTCCCAAAATTGCAAACCCAATACTTCATGTGAAGGCAGGGCAACTCAGGCCTCTAAATCTAGGGGGCCTCGCCAGCCTGCCCGCTCCCCAGTTCTGCAGTCTCCCTTCTCCCAAAACTGTAAACCCAATACTTCATGCAAGGGCAGGGCAACTCAGGCCCAGCAACTATGAGACTCAGGGCTAGCCAGTGGGGCCCCATTTGAAGCAGTGGGGTGCAACTTGGATTTTTTTTTTGGGGGGGAGGGCCCTAGGTCACAGCCAAAGTCTGCAAAATCTTATAGCTATAAATAAGATCCGTCTACATTGCCCTGGTGCAGGGCCCCCCTTAGGAGCAGCCCCCAGGGCCGAAGTTGACCCAATTTCTCCAAATGCCTTAAGGTCAACCCTGATGAGACTGTGCAGGGGTTGGACTGACAAATCCTGCACCTTCTAGGTCCCTGGTGTCACCATTCAGAGTACAGACTCAAGGACTTGTTATGGAAATAAAGGGGGAGGCACTTATTGAAAATCAGTTTTGTCACCTCTTCCCCCCCAAACCCTGAGACAATGAGTGCAGCCACCTTTTATTCACAGTCACATAAGCACTACACTACAGCATGGCCATAAACCTGTACGTTCAACTACTGAAATATACACCCAATATGTAGCAATGGAGATTTATGTTACTGCTTTATGAATGAACACTGCTTTTATGAATGGACTCTGTATTTTGTGAATTACCTAAGAGCCACCAATTCTAGAATCTGACAGCTAACCAACTGGGTACTACCAAACTACGCCCCCTATTGCTGAAAGCAGGTAATCAGCAGGGAATGCTTCATCTCAACCTTTGCGCTGTTGACTGAACAACCCCTGCTGTGCAGATGTTGGAGAAAGCTCATAAATTGTATCCCTTCTGGCATCCTGGCCAACTCTATTATGCTGGTGAAAACCCTGGTGCACCAGAAGCACAGAATAGCAGCAAATAAAATCCGCTCATATGTTAGCAACTGATAAGACTTATCAACCAGTACTTCCAAAGTCTTCCTAATTTATAAAGCTCCAAAAGAGAGCGGGTCTGGGAAGAGCGAGGCATACAATGGGCACCACCAGTGAAAAGGCCCTGCTCCTGCTAATTATTTCCCCCAAGAGTTAAATGATAACTATCAGAGGAGCTACAGGAGAGCTATGAGATTCAGGTGAGGGTCAGATGATTTGTCAATCCAAGCAGGTATGTAAGAGGACAACCCGGCCTGCCCAACATTCTCCTGAAGAGAAAAAGCCGAGCATGGAAGACTTGTGTATAGTATGCAGATCTGAAAGGACCACAAAGGGTAAACCACCCAAAAGGTGTGCTAAGAGTTTGCTAAGACAGTCATAGCAGTTACAGCTGTAACTCAGAGAAGGTTTGGGAACCTTCAAGCTTCCAAGAGGTCCAAAGTTTAACCTCAGAGGATGCTGAGCTATGGTGAAATGCCATGAACTAGTTCCAGGCCTGCCCAGGCTGCAAAAGGTTTACAAAATTCAGTTATTGCAAAACTTTTCCAGTGTTAATTTTATGCATTTTTTAAAATCACCATGGTATTTAACAATAATATCTTATGTCCTTTAGAGGAGAAATTGTGAATTGCAGAATTTTAAATACCCGTCATCATCCTTGGCTTCACTCACTTTTGTTTATAACACTCTTCCATTTTCTTCTAGTTGTGAGGATGGAGGATGGGGATGGGCCTCACAAGTAGAGTAGCCTAGGGCCTCTCTTCATCTAAATCCGGCCTTGTCTTCTATACATGAGGCCTAAGAGTTTCCTTGCTTTTATTGCAACTCTACTTCCATATAACACTGCATTTCCCCCCCTGGCTTACATATGCTACACCCTGATAGGTCTGGACAATTTCCCTTTCTTTCCATTACTGAATTTTCACTTATGCATTCGAAGCGTGTTCCCATTTGCCTGCGCTACACTAGAGGCGGGGAAGCATTTTTCAAAGATAAGTAATTTAATTTTAAAGCAAAATTATTACTCACATCTTTAGCAAGATCATGCAGCTGCAACCTGCATAATTAGTTTGGTAGCAGTGTCTCAGCGGGGTTAAGGGCGTTGGTTTGATTACACCTCACTTGAAACACTCACACACTTTTAAATAACGAGAAAGTTGAAACATTGGGTTATTTGAAGCTGACTTACGGCCAGAAACAAACAGCTAAATATAAAGAGGAAATCGTTCTTCATTCTGGAAAGTGATTGAACTGATGGGAAATAATCACTCTTTTTGCCTAGGGAAAAATGGATGCATTTTTGAAGAAAAATGATTGTCATGCTTGGATTCCTTCTGCGGAAGCAAAACAGTTGGGCATTCAATTCCATATGGTTTATTTAAAAAAAAAAAAGACCAGATATTTAAATTATATTGATCACTTGCTCTGTAGCAGCCTCAAGGCCTGTCAGGTAAACAAGATTTTACCTGACAGGCCTTGAGGCTGCTACAGAGCAAGCGATCAAAACTCATTGTTTGCCTTTTGAGCAACAAACTGAATCTTAACCACGTCAAGGCAGTGATTATTTAAATGGACACATTTCTGCTGCAAATTTTCAGGCTGTCCCCACCCTACCTAAGGATGGCAAAATGAAGAGGGGCATCTTGCCTATTATTCTCAGGGAGGGAGGGAGACCGAGTTTTCAAACTGTTCAAATGAGAAAACTTCTCAGAGAATTCCCTTTGGAGAAATTTTGGATCAGGTAATACATAATCAAACTATGTCGTTTGTTCATGGACTGGAATGACTCGGGGCCAAACCTATTGCTTTCTTCAGCAGTATTAGCATAATGTTAGACAGTATAAAAGCTGGATACACAACAGCACATGAAATTCTCCACTCTATTCCCAAGCAGAGAAGTCAGGGAGGGGGCATTTTGCTGACTGGTTTTGTCCAACAGCTTTTGGGGGGAGTAAATTTTCAGAGAATTTCTCAGAGAGAAAAATATCCTTGTTGAGGCATTTTGGCCCTGCTCTAGAATGTACTGAACATTTATCTTAACGTGTTCCCTAGGAAATACCAGGTGACATCAGAGCAGAGCTACATGTTGCAGGAAACACAAGTGTATTGCTGATAGTGGCAGCTTCGTGCCAATTCCCCCCGCCCCACCTCACCACCTCCATAGTAAGAAGGGCAACGTAATATTTTTAAAATAAAATAAAATAAAAGATATAGCTTGTCTTTAAGAGGCAAAAAGTCTCCCAAGTTGGCTGTTCAAAGCCTAGCCCATCAGCTACAATACAGTGTTTCCGGAGAAATGTTTGGGAGGTGTTCCTCCATGACACCTTCTTAGCATTGGCATCAAGCCAGACTTTGAGGTGGGGCAGCATAGCCCCAGAATGAACCGAGATAAACTTCATGCATGCAAATATTCATATCATGAAACAAATACAGGACTTAATATAGAGCCTGGCAAAGAGGTGAAGTTGGGAGTGGGTTCTTTTGCTTTTGCTTCAGGGAAAGGGATCAAAAGGGACATTCTCACCTCTCTCTCTAAGCCCTCGTACCCACCGGGTGCAAGGGGAAAAATTTGTACAATCTGCTCTTCGCAGTGGACCATCCTGATCCAATGCTCCCAAACTCGCTTGAGGACCAGAATGCATCTCCCAGCAGGATTACACATTTCCCTGGATTTTGTGGTGCACAAAAATGCATATTGTTTGGGTGTACAACATATGTATTTTACAGGGGACAAAAATGAATTTGAAGGCTTTGGAGATGTGTGTTTCTGATCAGTGCGTGTTGAACAAAACCCCTTGGTTTAGGGGGCAGAGGAGGTCTTGTCTTACCAAGTGCCCATTTCAGTTTGCCTACAGTGAAATATACTCGGAGTCCTGTAGTGATTTCATGCTCTTTATTGCAGCTTGTAAAACAGTTGAATTGCCCCCCAAACCTCAGGCTTTTATATACATTATTTACACAATGAGTCCCGTCTGATTGGCTGATTCTGCTTCCCTCCTGGAGCCTCATTGGTCTTTTCCTGCAAGCCAATCAGTTGTTGCATTCTAGGATCCTACTTGCCTATTGCTCTAGGATCCAAGCTTAGTACATAACACCTACCGGTGGTGACGCTTGCCCAGTCCAATAAAGTATGGCAAGCACAACAATGCTGCTTTGTCTCTTCTGCCCAGAGCACTGATAGGCAGCAGCTGAAGTTGACCCTTCCCTTGTAGCGGGCATGAGCATTACCACACCCTGTGTTGAGCTTCCTGTTGTAAACGGTGACTCTGCATGGGAAAGGAAGTGCAGTTGGGCGGGGAAGGGTATGGACCACAGCTCGGCAGAGTGACAGGGCATAAGCTTCAAATGCAGAAGTCTTTGAATTCAGTCTCCAGTTACAAAGGATTCTTGGGCTGGGAAAGATCTCTGCCCTGAGACTTGGGAGAACCAAGCTAAAGAAGAATGGCAACTTAAGCTGATGTGCAGCTTGCAGATCTAACATATAGAATAAGAGAACAAGAAGAAGATATGTTTAGAGAAGTTTGGAAAACGTTTATTGAATCTAAGGGGGGAAATTGTGCACACTTGAAAATGTGGGCAGCATTCAGATTAATTCCACAGTGTAAATAAGTTTTGATGGATAAAATAATGGAATACTGAATGGTTTAGTTTATTTAAAATATGCAGAGATTTATGCAATGCAAATTGAAACATGTAAAGAGAAGAAAAGAAGTCATTGATTTTTTAAGGATGTTTAAATGAGGATTCAAAATTGTAAAACAGAAAATTTAATTTAAAAATTATGAAAGAAAGAGAGAAAAAGAAAGAAAGAAAATGATTTTCTATTGTCTCCCAAGGCAGGAGATTGGTGTGGAACTTTATGGCCTAGATTTTCAAAGACTGGAGGTTTCAAAGTCTGACATCCCCTTGGTGCCAATATAAGGGCATCACAGAAATAATCTTCTCACTCCCCCCCCCCCTCTCTCTCCCGTTGTAGGCTGCATGGATCAATGGACTGGCACAGCATCAGTTCTCAGGCAACGTGGTAGGTTCAAGAAAAACTCATTTTAATTACAGCTGAGCAGATTGAGGATGCCAAGGAATGCGAATTGAGCATGGGGGCATTCCTGAGCCCTCCCGGGTTAAGTTCTCGATAGCTGTCTAAACCCAAAATGTCAAGACGCTGCTTCCCCTTTACCTCCCACAGAACTGCCTCCCACAGATACCCACAGATACCAGGGCCAACTCCAGAGGGTGGCAAGAATCAGCATTTGCTCCAAAACCAGGAGATGGCCCAACATGCAAATGGCGGCACCATTCTCTACCCGACTCACCACCTTCAGTTTCTATGGAGTATCCAAGAAGATCAAATGCAGCCTCAGATAATTTTTAGTTGGCATGTTCCACCTTTTCCAGGTTAGGGCAATGAGCACACTGGCAATGCCATGCTGCTTGATGAGTTACAGGTACAATGGTACCTTCGTTTAAGAGCAGCTTAGTTTATGAACAACTTGGATTAAGAACGCTGCAAACCCAGAAGTAGGTGTTTTGGTTTGTGAACATGTTTCGCTTCCTGTTGAGTATGTTACATTTGTAAATTGAGTCCCCCACTGCTATGGGAAAGCACGCCTTCGTTTAAGAATGCTTTGGTTTAAGAATGGACTTCTGGAACGGATTAAGTTCATAAACCAAGGTACCACTGTACAGTGGTACCTTGGGTTACAAACACCTCAGGTTACAAACACTTTGGGTTACAGACTCCGCTAACCTGGAAGTAGTACCTCGGGTTAAGAGCTTTGCCCCAGGATGAGAACAGAAATCGCGTGGTGGTGCTGGCAGCAGACCCCATTAGCTAAAGTGGAACCTCAGGTTAAGAATGGTTTCAGGTTAAGAACGGACCTCTGGAACGAATTAAGTTCGTAACCAGAGGTACCACTGTATTCTGTAATATGTGGTAAAATGCTGAGATTGCAGCATTGTAGGGGGTTGGACTCTCAGTGTACCTGCCAACTGTACAATTCTATGAGATAGCCAAGTTGACACACACACACACTTATTTCAAAGGAAACTGTTATGACCTTTATTTATCTATTTTAATAGATACAGGCCAATCAAACCTATCACATCTCCTTTTAATTTTTGAATTAATTTTATAATGAAAATGATTTTAGAATGTTGTATTTATTTTACTGTTGTTAGCCACTCTGAGCCCAGTTTTGGCTGGGGAGGGCGGGATATAAATAATATATTATTATTATTATTATTATTATTATTATTATTATTATTATTATTATTATCTCTCCTTCACTGGGATTACCACATTATTAATAACAGGACCTCTGGAAATACGCAGCTCCTTTTTGTAAAAAGAAACAGTACATTTCTCACATTATTGTTTAATCCTCCCTCATCACCTCCTTAATCCTAATCTGTGACATCACTACAGTGTCCACAGGTTTCTGATTTCATTGGGGGAAACGGCAAAGGAAATTCAAAAGCAGAAGTAGAAAGCTTTTATCCCATTGTTCATAAGACCTCAACATTTATCAGATTATAAATGCACACTTTTGGTTCACCAGCCAATATTGCACAATGAGCACTCACACTTTATATGTGGGTGCCCTTTGCGGGATCATGCGTGTGGCTACAGTTCCCAGGGAACTCTCTAGTAGATGGGGGCTTGCTTCTCAGTGTTGTTATTCGGAGGTTCACACCCAGCCTCAGTAATCAAGTTTCTTGCTGGGAGGCGTGACCAGCCCCATTTATAAATAGGGGGTGGCGCTGACAATAGCCAGGCAGTCGGCTCTGGAGATTCACCCTCCCTACCATCCCTTTGTTTAATATTTTCTTGTTTGCAGGTTAACTTTTTCTTCCTGTTTCGCAGGCGCTGCTACAGTCTTTGGCTGGTTGCTGCTGAAGGACCGGGAAGAAATTTTCCTGCATTGGCAGGTTTTGTCTTCCCCGTAGCAATTCGTCACAACTTTGACGGTTATGGCCTTGGGTGGAATCCTTTAGTCTTTTCTTCCCTATAATGGCAGGGGAGGGTGAAGTGGTGACTCACCCCCCTGCGGGGGCAATTCCAGGGTCCCCTCTTAAAGAGGTTATATAAATGGGTGTCACTGCCCATACATACACTGAAAGGTCATCAGTGAACTACCCTGCTTGCAGGGATATGGGCTGGGCTGCCTGCTAGACTTACATCTCGCAGAGCACCCCCATATCCCATTTACCCTGAAGTGCCCCCGTTCCCCCGGCTGGGGGCCTGAGAGGGATACACTCCCAAGGCCAAAGCCAAGGTCTTCCTACATTCGGAAGTTTAATAAAGCTGTGGCCTAATTTTAATTCCATACCACATAGTCAGAGTCTTTATTCCTTCCTTATGATCCCTGGGGGCTGGGGCTGTCGCGCCTGGTCACGCCATGGCTTTCTGCCCCAGCTAGCTGAGGGCCTGCCATCATAGATTTCCATGGATGCTGAGGCTCCTTTGAAGCTCTTTCACTTCCAGCTTCCTGGTCGGTCTGTTTGGTCTTGTCTATCTTCAACAGATCTCATAACTGTGGAAACCCACAGAACTGAGGCAAAGGAACAATAGCTTGTAAAATGACTGCAACTGATTGGTTACTCACTTTCCCACAGTGATCTTTATTTCTGCCAAGCGGTTCCTCATACTACCATGCCTCTTCTGCAGTATTTTTTTTAGGTTTGGGTGTAACGGTCCACAAACGGCACCTCCTTTCTCCTGATGCCCTTAACTTTGCCAAGTACTTCCCACAACCAATAACATTGAATCAGCATAGCTGTCAAGCGTCCCTTATTTGGCGGGAAACTCCCTTATCCCAGCGCCGTTTCCTGCTGCTGTCCCGGATTGATGATGTCCCTTAAATTTCCCAGGTTTCAAAGGAAGCAGCTCCTCTCCCTCCCTCCCTGCTGGCCAGGGAGGAGGGAGGCTCCAACTGTGTTGCTTGGCTGCGTTGCTCACCCAATAAGGAGTCTAAGAATGACTGGGGGGTGGAGCTTGCATGCCTTGTGCCGATCAAATCGGCCGCGTTGCCTGGGGACTCGCCTTTGCTCAGCGCTTCCCAGGGGAGAGGTGGCGGTGGTTTTCCTTGCTGCATCCCCTTTGCTGGGTTGCTGCACTGTGGGAACCACCGCATGAGGCTTCGTTTGGCTGCTGGATGGGCTTTCTGCCTTTGGCTCAGAGGGGCTCAGAAGTTGAACATTCCCGTGCCCAGAAAATCACTTATTTTGGCTGCTGATCCCTTATTTTCGAGGCTGCTGGTCCCTTATTTTCAAATCTGTAAGTTGACAGCTATGTGAATCAGCTCCCCCCCCCACACACACACACCCTCTGATATCACAGCAGATCTTTGTTAGTGAATCTAATAGGGAGTCAGTTGCCCAGCAGCACGCCCTTTGTCTGCCATTGGTTCTGTTACTCTGATGTCACAGCGTATGATGTCATAAAGAACCATGTGCTACCTTGCTGGCTGTTAATGAGCAACAGGGGAACTTACTTTCCTAATGTTGAGGTCCACCAGCAACCTTTGCTAAACTAAACAACAAAGCTTTGTGTTGATTCCAAGCACTTTCAAACGATGCCTCGCTGTTGAGATGAACTAAACCACATTGGAGCCTTTCTCTCGAGTGCGCCAAGACTAGCACCAGCCAATACTGGTCTCTCTCACAATGGGATGACTTTTGCAAAACTGCAAGATCGTAGGCTTTCTTTTCTCTCCAAAATAAATAAATGAATGTAGTGCCACTGGTTAATTACTTGATGAAAACATTCCTCTCTCTCTCTCTCTCTCTCTCTCTCTCTCTCTCTGTTTCTCAATTAGATTTAATTAAACTGATGTAACTTTTGGACCAGAGCAGACGAATAGGATGGCTACTATATATACTACTATACACTTGAAAGAGAAGTTGCTGAATTACAACTCCTTACCAAACTAAAAACCATGGAGACACCTGGTCTGAATAGAGATATTGATGTCCCATTATATATACTAAAGCTAATTTTGGTCATCTATCCCTTTAAAAATCCCTTGCCCTTCCCTGTGGAACCAACTGACATAACAGTCATCAACAGTTATAAGGTTGAAGCGACCTTCTTCAGAGTATCTGACGATGTGTGTACTACACACGAAAGCTCATACCTTGAAAGCTTATATTTAGTTGGTCTTAAAGGTGCCACTGGAATTATTTTAAAAGATTTTTTTTTTCATCTTCCATCTTGATATTTATATATATATATATATTTATTATTTATTATGAGGGTGGCTACTAGTTCAGACCAAACGGGAGAGCTAAGAAGCTGTGGATTTCCACATTCACCATGAAAGCATCTCAGAGGAAAGAAGCCCACATCAGTCCACTTTTAGGTCCCAGAGAGATGTAAAGAAGAACACTTAGACCGAAAAGGCTGTTCTGAACTTGATATCTGTATTTCTTCAGCTAAATGTACAGCACTGGAATCACTTTGTTCTGCTCTTTGCAGCATGTGCTGCAATCAACGGCAACATTTTGGAGAAAGGAACAGAACAGGTTTTTTCAGCTGACTCACCTGAACTGCCTGCCTGAAGCCTTTCAAGACTCAGCTTTTTGCTATGCCTTGAATGACTCCCAACTAGGGCAGCAATCCTATACACATTTACCTGGAAGCAAGTCCCACTGAATTCAGCATTGATTATTGGTTCGGAATAGCTTTGTATTGCAGGACAGATTCTGCTGTCTTCCCACAAATACCGGGCAATTCTTCTCCTGATCGTAAAGACTGCTTCTTGGTGTTCAGCACATCGGTAGCAAGCAGTAAACAAATCCAAAATAAACCATTTATTTCCCTTGCATATGTGGGTCAACGAATGACTTTCCATTCGGGTGAGTCACTGAGTTCCTCCAAACCCTTAAGGTGTACTGCAAATGAAAAATGTGGTTTGCATTGGAATGCAGTAATGCATAAGGCTTGCTGGAAGACTCAACTTTCGCTCCTAAGTCCAAAAATCAAGGCTTTTTGACTGTCAGATATATATATATATCCCTTTACAATGAAAGCATAAAACACCCCGTCCTCAAACAAGCATTTAAGACCAGGAACACGAGTTTGCACTTCGTCTAAGGCCTACCCACCTAGTGAGCCAAACTCTGTTCTTTCTGGGTGGCTCAGAGAATAGCACATTGCAGTGGAAACACCCATTTATTTCATTTACTGCCATTTATAATATTTTCCACTAGTTGGAGATAATGAATTCATCCATATTTGCCAAGATTATGCAGCTTATTTATTGCCAAAATTATCCAGAATCTTTTTTCCCTTTTTTCTTTTAAAGGAAAGAAGCCATTGCCCATGATTTTCCATGAGTGCCTGGTGGTTCTTTTGGAACGAAAGTTACATCCTTGCTATTAACAATGCATTACAATAGCTTTGAACTGTCCTGCTTGTAGCTGGGACAGATCCCTCAAGGACACTTGCTTCAAGACTTTTAATTGTTTGGGATAATTAAAGGCAGGCCAGAAATCTGGAACTGCCATTACTTCTCCTCCATGTGTGAAGGCACTCTTTAATAGTCTTCTCACAAAAGCAGAGGGGTTTCGGCTCATCTATAGATGATTTCCCAAATTTGAGTTACTCCTCGTTCCTTTTAGCTATTCCGTGTGACTCACAACAGCCATTCTGCCTGACAAAATCAAGCAGAATGTGGGACTGATCCTCAAGTTTACTGCACCAGTAAATGCTCAGAAGAAAACCCATGACTTCAATGCATCATTTAATACCTCCAGGCTCACCAATCTGTGCTAAGTTCCCTCTGTGTGTGTTCTTTGCATATGTGGAAACAACTGAGAGTGGAAATCAAGTCCAAACAACTTCTGTAAGACACTGTGATCCTAGATTTCTTGTTCCTCTCGAGGGCACTGCTCCCAGCACCCCATGTGCTGTGTTGTTAGTCAGCCAGGATGTCTGGGCTGTTATGGGGTCCAAGGATTACACCCATGGTGGTGGGTGGAAGGACCCTGAGTGAGAGGCAGGGCATGGAAGACCTCCCAGGGTGAGAGACTGGGAGAGGAAAGGAAAACCCCCAGGTGAGAGCTGGGAGGGTCCAGCACTTTCAGTAGGAGACAAGGATTAAGAATTACAGTGGTACCTCTGGTTACGAACTTAATTCATTCTGGAGGTCCGTTCTTAACCTAAAACTGTTCTTAACCTGAGGTACCACTTTAGCTAATGGGGCCTCCCGCTGCCGCCACACAGCCACCACACGATTTCTGTTCTCATCCTGAAGTAAAGTTCTTAACCCGAGGTACTATTTCTGGGTTAGCGGAGTTTGTAACCTGAAGCGTCTGTAACCTGAGATACCACTGTACCTTTTCCAGGTCCACCACATCTTTCATATGTGGTGGACCTGTAAAAGGGTAAAAGAGTATTGGGAAATAATCCATAATGAACTGGAAAAAAATGTTTAGAAGTACTTTTCAAAAAAAAAAAACAGAGTCCTTTTTGTTGGGGGTAATTCAGACTGAAATTCTCAGGCGTAAAAAAAAAAGGTTATTTTTGTATGCCACTACTGCAGCCAGTGTTTCATTAGCCCAACAATGGAAAACGAGCGAAGTCCCAACTAAAGAAGAATGGCAACTTAAGCTGAGGGAATATGCGCAGCTTGCGGACCTAACATATAGAATAAGAGAACAAGAAGAGCATATGTTTAAAGAAGATTGAACATTGTTTATTGAATATATGGGGGAAATTGTGCACACTAGAAATCGTGGGCAGCATTAAGATAAATTCAACATGGTAAATACCCTAAGTTTTGATGGATGTAATAATGGAATACTGAATGGTTTCGTTTTTGTAAAATATGCAGGGATTTATGCAAGTATTCTAAATTAGAGAGAGAGAGAGAGAGTTACCTTTTGAGAGAGCACTTTGTTTTCTTTTTTCTTTCTCTGTTTTTGTTTTTATTTAGATAAGTTTCTTTTATCTCACTATCATGAAAAAGCTTCAATAAAATCTTACAGGAGAAAAGACGAAGCCAATAGCACACCTTAGTTCAGCTGGCATTATAATCCAGTTGTAGAATCTTGTCAATTTCTCCCAGTTTACTACACTAGATCCAAACATGGTAGTCAAAGGATGCTTTCCAGAGATGCCAGCATAGGCAGTGGTGAGGGATGTTGGGGGCTGCTGTCAAAGAACAGACGGAGGGCACCATTTTGGCCTACCCTAATTGTCAGGGAGGCAGCCAATGGAAGTCTAGCATCTTGTTTCCTTCTGGGAAATTGTAACAAGGACAGTCCCAAGCCGTATTCTGCTATCAGGGTTGCTCTGTTAGCGTGTGAGCGCAATAGATCTTGCCTCACTGCAGGTGGCTGAAGCAAATGGCCTTTGAGGTTGCTTCCAATTCCATAATCCTATAAGTCTTTCCCTGAAAAAGAAATGTGAGCTGGAAAGATGGTAATAAAAAGTAGAGCAATAATTCTAAACGAAGACAAATAGAGAAGGCTGGCTTTGTGTTTTTTTTTCACAGCTCGGCATTAAAGCAAAGTTAGAGCAGTAAATTTGCACACAGCAAATTCTTTCTTTCATTCTATTATCATTATTTGCTTTGGCACTGCTCGGGGCTGTGGAGGCAGGAGAAGGAATGGGGCATTCATACCCCAATGGGAATAACTCAGCAGCCAAACCAATACTCGACATTAAATTTTCTGATTCACAGGGCTGGTGTGGATACTGAATTAATTTGCTACTAACGGGACATTGAGTGGAGATGGAACCAAGCCACAATGAGAATGGAGACATTGCTTTGGAAGTAAATGGCTATGATTTGCAGGGGTGGGAACAGAGTCTTGGCTATTTATAGATTCACAAAGCAGATATCACTCTGCAACTCTCCTCTGTGCTTCATACAAATTATCTCCTCCGTACGGAAGCCACTTTAATAGATGGGTAACCCTATAGTACAATTCTCTGTTTTGCATTCGACTCCTTCTCCCTCCTGCTATCTAATTTTATCCATTATTTATTGATTTAAATTATTTATATCCCATGTTCAAAATCAATCCTCAAAGCCACTTACAAATATATACACACACGCACGAACAACAAAACCATACGCACACACGAAATGCAGCAGATCTTTAAACAAGGTAAAGTGACCAGTACAATGAACAAAACAACAGATTCAAGGATAAAATGCCATTTGAAGGGGGGGGGAATATTCCCAGCACCCATCTCAAAATGGGGAGGGAGGGAGCCTTGCTGATCGCATGCTGCATTTCCATGTGAACATCCTTGTGAAACTTGCAGCAGAGTTGTTATTCCTGATTTAACACAATAGAGATCTGAATCTGCAAAATAACGGCCTCCCTTTTCTTTTCTTTTTATATATAATTTTTATTAAATTTTCTGTTTTACAATTTAAAGTACTCATTTTTACATCCTTAAGATATCAGTGACTTCCCTTCTTCTCTTTCCATGGCTTATTTTATATATCATAAATCCCTGCATATTTTACAGAAACTAAAGTATTCCATTATTGCATCCATCATAACTTATATACACTGCTGAATTTATCTTAATGCTGCCTACGTTTTCAAATATACACCATTTCCCCCCATATATTTAATATACAATGTCCAAACTTCTTTAAACGTATGTTCTTCTTGTTCTCATATTCTATATATTAAGTCCGCAAGCTGCACATATTCCATCAGCTTAAGTTGCTTGGGACCTGGCTCGTTTTCCGATTTTGGGCTAACAAAACATGAGCTGCAGTAGTGGCATACATAAATAAGTTTTTTTGACACCTGGGAATTTCAGTCTAAATTATCCCCAACAGAAAGGACTCTGGTTTTGGGTGGAAAGTACTTTTAAACGTTTTTTTCAACTCATTCTGGATCATTTCCCAAGGCAGTGGTACGTCAGAAGTTGAACGGAATCTGTTCCGGAAGTCTTTTCGACTTCCTAAACATTTGGAAACCAAGGTGTGGCTTCTGATTGACTACAGGACACTCCTGAAGCCAATCGGAAGCCGCAGAAACCGCGTCAAAAAATGTTCGCAAACCAGAACACTCACTTCCGGGTTTGCGGCATTCAGGAGCCAAAACGTTCGACTTGCAAGGCATTCACAAACCAAGGTACGACCGTACACTTTTAGAAGTCCACTACAAATGAAAGAACGTTCTCTCAACCTCTTTCCATCTCCAGCACTTATCTGATTCAACCTTGCACATCTTGGCAAGCCTACTCCCTTTTCTGAAATAACAGCAACAGTAATGGTACCGGTAAGAAAAGGAATCAAAATGGCTGCATATGTTAACACTGAACATGTCTCTCCCACCGAGGCTTTTCTGACATCCTCTCACAATCTCTTGAAGGTCAAGCCGTGCTCCAGAGCAAGTGCTGCAGCATGGACTCTTATGGGGTGGCTTCTGTCTGTGCACACAGAAGTGCCTTCAGGTCCTAAAAGGGACTATTTGAACTCTGGTCACTATTGGACTCTGGTCACAGCTAAAGGTGCATAGGGAGCCCTTTCGCACATTCTGCTGAGCCTGTGTAGGGTGAGGGAAGGGCAGTGCGCAGCGGGTGGGACTTGACCCCTTCATCCCCTTTGTACATTCAGCAAACACTCATGTGTGTACAGAGCTGCTTGGGAAGATCTCAATTTTAAAGCTTTCCCCTTGCATACTTGAGAGGTAAAGGTAAAGGTATGTAAAGGACCCCTGGAGGGTTAAGTCCAGTCAAAGGCGACTATGGGATTGCAGAGCTCATCTCACTTCCAGGCAGAGGGAGCCAGCCTTTGTCCACAGACAGCTTTCCGGGTCATGTGGCCAGCATGACTAAACTGCTTCTGGCACATCGGAACACCGTGACGGAAACCAGAGCACATGGAAACACCATTTACCTTCCCGCCACAGCGGTACCTATTTATCTACTTGTACTGGCGTGCTTTCGAACTGCTAGGTTGGCAGGAGCTGGGACAGAGCAACAGGAGCTCACTCCATCGTGGGGATTCGAACCGCTGACCTTCCGATCGGCAAGCCCAAGAGGCTCAGTGGTTTAGACCACAGTGCCACCCGCATCCTTGAGAGAATTGTACCCAAAGCCTCCTTAGGCATTGTTCAAGTAGTTGCCCATTTTAGCTATGAAAAAATATGTGAATAATATTCATATACTCCTTATGGGTAGTATAAAAGATAAAAAAAAAATATTTTCACCATTGAAATAAATTGAAAGGAGGGATCAAAGATGAAGCACTTCGGAAAACATTTCCCTATTTGTCACGAAGAGCTTTGCAGGATAGAAAAAAAACAAACACGTGCGCATTCATACAATGTATTTTTGTTCAGAATTTGTCCCGAGACACAAGCCAAGCCTCAGAGGTCCCATACCTACTCAACATAAACCACTGTAGCTTCGCAATGAAATCTGAAAATGCAATTTTCATCCAAGAGCAATAGGCCTAAAGAGAATACAAACAAATGAGAGTGAAAATACACAAAGACAATTGCATGCTCAAATATAATCTTTCAAAACAAAAGATTTTGTTTGCGACGTATTCATGGAACATTTGTTCTAAATTGGCTGAGTGACGGTGATTTTTTCTAGTACAGCATTCGTGTTCAGCATCATACACAATCTTTCCTATGCTGGTTTTTACAAGGAAAGGGGCCCAGCATATTGTCGCCACTCCTCTGTCTTGCTGCAGCTCTTCTCGTAGGTGGGAGTTGGATTTTACATTTTCCCCTCCTGTTGTTCTTCAAATCAAAATTGCCCTCCCAAAGCTACCTTTTCACCTGTGGAGTAGAAAGATGCAGGAAGCACAGAGGTCTTTTCCTCCTTCAAATGAAAAAGGAGTTTGGTGAGGAGTAATGTGGAGCTGAAAAGGTACCAGAAAGGAAAGGGTTAATTAACCACAAGCTACTCCCCCCCCCCTCCATCCACCCTTTTTTCACTCAGATGGAATTTGCCCAATGTCCCTTTTGGGTTGTTGTTTTTTTTATTAAAAAAAAAAACCATACAGAGGAAGAACTCTAACATCTGCTGAAAAAAATGCAAAATGAACATTAATGGTGTTTTTTAAAAGGTAGTTTATCCTCTTTTTCATTTTCAAATAACAGCCTAACTGCTACACATTGCAAAGAGGAATTCTGTACCAAAGAAACTCGGAATTTTATTCTTGGACTGTTAGATAACCACAAGACATCTCTCCCAATTTTCCAACCCCAGATACATTTTTCTTCATTTTCAAACTTAAAAGGAGGAATGCTACATTGGCATAATAATCTCACCCGACTCACCAGACCCAAGAAGTGCCTCTCTAAGGAGCCACATCAAATAGATGTATGCAAACAGAACTTGGGGCTTGTTCTTCTGGACTGGCTGAGATGGACCTGGTTGGGGCCAGCGGATGTAGGGATGAAGAAATGGGCTTGCTGCCCATTTCTTGGCAGATTCCTAGATTTTGGGAGCTACAGGGAGCTGCTTTTTACCTCTTCCCCATCTTCCAACAGAGAGCTCCCTCAGGGCTTCATAACTTTGAACAGCACAAAACTTCTCCTCCCAGATCTACAGTGGTACCTCGGGTTAAGAACTTAATTCGTTCTGGAGGTCCATTCTTAACCTGAAACTGTTCTTAACCTGAGGTACCACTTTAGCTAATGGGGCCTCCTGCTGCCGCCCCATGATTTCTGTTCTCATCCTGAAGCAAAGTTCTTAATCCAATATACTATTTCTGGGTTAGCAGAGTCTGTAACCTGAAGCTTCTGTAACCTGAAGCATCTGTAACCCAAGGTACCACTGTATTTCCCCAGGGGGGGGGGGGACACAGAATCAAGGTGCCAAAAAGTTAGGACCATTGCCATCTCTGTCTGGAAGAATTTCTGTGCTATAACAACTAGCTAACGTACAAAGCTTTAGCAAGTAAATTTAGGATAGTATTCAACTAAGTGTTACTCACTGAAATTAATGGCCATGCTTAAGTCAGGTCCAGTAATTTCAATAGATCTATTCTTCTATCGCAGCAGTATGACTTGACCCCTGTAGGCGCACCCCATTGTCTCTTAAGACAGATGGGTGCCAACAACCATTTTGAGAAAAACTTAGTTAAATACCAGCCCTTAGCAAGTATATTCTGGCACTGAGATTTTGCTGCTCATTGCTTACTAGGGGCTGCCACCTCTGCTCATTCCACTTGCCAATCCGGCCTACCAACTAACCTCCCGCTCCTCCACAGCTGGCCATCCCCTCTTCCCTTTTCACCCCATGAATCCTTGCATATCCCCTCACAGATTGCTCAAAACTCTCCTCAAAGTTTGCTCCACCCAACTTCATGTTGTTGTTCAGTTGTTTATTCATGTCCAACTCTTCGTGACCCCATGGACCAGAGCACGCCAGGCACTCCTGTCTTCCACTGCCTCCCGCAGCTTGGTCAAACTCATGCTGGTAGCTTCGAGAACACTGTCCAACCATCTCATCCTCTGTTGTCCCCTTCTCCTTGTGCCCTCCATCCTTCCCAACATCAGGGTCTTTTCCAGGGAGTCTTCTCTTCTCATGAGGTGGCCAAAGTATTGGAGCCTCAGCTTCAGGATCTGTCATTCCAGTGAGCACTCAGGGCTGATTTCCTTAAGAATGGATAGGTTTGATCTTCTTGCAGTCCATGGGACTCTCAAGAGTCTCCTCCAGCACCATAATTCAAAAGCATCAATTCTTTGGTGATCAGCCTTCTTTATGGTCCAGCTCTCACTTCCATACATCATTACTTGCTCCAAACCACCCAACTTCCCTCACAGCTCACCTCAACCCCTTTGAAAGGAGGATGGGAAGTGTTTCAGGGATCAGTTTGCCTATCTAATGGTGAGGGGACATGCTATGCAAAAAACCCAACAACTTTGCTCCAAGGCAGGATGCCCTGTATCTTAAAAGAAAAAGGTAAGTCCCCAAAGTTGCCTGCGGAAAAAGATTCCACAAACTGTTTAGGCAGTTTGGTCCTTGGCTGATCAATTTTTATATTTAGGAATTTATTCCTGATGCACAGCCTAAAACTGTCTCCCCTGTTGTTTAAACCCAATGATCTTTCGCCTCTGTTTGGCGGATAAAATGAACATTTCTTTTAAATCCAGGGCATTGCATTTAAAGGAGGAGGAGGAGGAGGAGGAGAAGGAAGAAGAAGAAGAAGAAGAAGAAGAAGAAGAAGAAGAAGAAGAAGAAGAAGAAGAAGAAGAAGAAGAAGAAGAAGAACTCCTCTAACATTTAGAATTACTTTTTGCAAACTTGGATGACCTGAACTGAAATAAACTTAAAACTAACAGTTTCGCAAACACCTTCTTTTCATTCGACTCCTTACCTGCGCTGTCAGGGCATTAATTTAATGCCTGTCATAATTCCATGGAAGAGCATAAGCTCACTAAAGCCCACCATATCAGCCTGATCAGCATAATAAGAAAGATCCGATGAGAATATGATTGCGACTGGCGAGCACAAGGATTTTGCAAGCACAGAAAAGCATGTTCGGTATTAATTGCTAATCTCATTCAGCCAATTTGGCACTGGGACAAAGCAACTGGCCGTAGCTAACTAGTGAAGGGACTCAGGAATTATTCCAGCTCAGAGCTGCGTTTTCAAGGGAGAAACATTGGGCTTAATCCCAGGTGCCTACTTTCTTTATAAATATATTAGCACGATAATGGGAGGCTTTTAAATGGGATTATAACTACACGGGCAGCTGCTCTGCTAGTCAAGGGTGAAGCACGGTTGACAATACAGTTTAAGGAAATGAATGGGAGGCTAAGTGGCCAACCTGTGGCTCTGCACACGTGAAGAACCTCATTGCTTAGCCATAATTGGATCATGTTGCATATTTCAATAGAAAACCAAATATGCTTAAAGAAATCTCTTTGCCTATGCTTATCACTCACCGTGGCTGCTGTTTCTGGGGCTCATAAGAGCCTTGCAATAGACAAATCGAGAAGCACAGATCTTTTCACACACCGCAAGCATGTCTGAAAGAGGGGTGAGAGGGGGGGGGCATTTGCTTTCAAATGGCAGAACTAAGAGAATGTAGTCCTAGCTGAGCAGGCCTTGGGCTTTGATGCCCTCTTTTTCTTTTGCAAACTCCGCAAAGGTGCTAGGATCCTTGAGCTGCAAGCATTTCAAAACTAACAGATGATCTATAAGTATAGATGAAATTCTAATAAATGGCACAATATTGTCCATGTGAATAGACATACAATATCACAGATGCATTCTGTGTCCAGGGCAGCTGTCTACCAGCTCCATCTGGTATGCAGGCTGAGACCCTACCTGCTCGCAGACTGTCTCGCCAGATTGGTGCATGCTCTAGTTATCTCCCGCTTGGACTACTGAAATGCATAGTGAAGGTGAACCAGGAACTACAACTAATCCAGAATGCGGCAGCTAGACTGGTGACTGGGAGCGGCTGCCAAGACCATATAACACCGGTCCTGAAAGACCTACATTGGCTCCCAGTACATTTCCGAGCACAATTCAAAGTGTTGATGTTGACCTTTAAAGCCCTAAACGGCCTCGGCCCAGTATACCTGAAGGAGCGTCTCCACCCCCATCGTTCTGCCCGGACGCTGAGGTCCAGCGCCGAGGACCTTCTGGCGGTTCCCTCATTGCGAGAAGCAAAGCTACAGGGAACCAGGCAGAGGGCTTCTCGGTAGTGGTGCCCGCCCTGTGGAATGCCCTCCCATCAGATGTCAAAGCGATAAACAACTACCTGACATTCAGAAGACATCTTAAGGCAGCCCTGTTCAGGGAAGTTTTTAATGTGTGACATTTTAGTGTATTTTTGGTCTCTGTGGAAGCCGCCCAGAGTGGCTGGGGAAACCCAGCCAGATGGGCGGGGTACAAATAATAAATTATTATTATAATTATAAAGTCTACTTACATCTCCATCCACTTTCTCTCTCACTCCCTGAATGATCAAACCAAAGGAGATGGCTATGGACCAAGGAGCCAGCAGAGGGAGGTGTCACAATGAAGGGCGTGTCACAAGAACCTCCACAACCTAGCAACCACCAGCACTGAACTGCTCTCAACTGACACTACTAAGTTTCCTTATATGGCTTTTAATCCATGTTCAGCTTTTTACAAGTATGTAAAATGAAATCTATCCCTTTATATTCAAGCTTCCATTCATCCTGCACCTACCGAGGTCCACCTCCGAGGGCCTTCTGGTCGTTCCCTCACTGCAAGAAATGAAGCTACAGGAAACCAGGCAGAGGGCCTTCTCAGTAGTGGCGCCCGCCCTGTGGAATGCCCTCCCATCAAATGTCAAAGAGAACAACAACTACCAGACTTTTTCTAAAGTTGTTGTTCTCTTTGACATTTGAGACATCATGAGGCAGTCCTGTTTAGAGACGTTTTTAATGTTTGATGTTTTATTGTGTTTTTAATATTCTATTGGGAGCTGCCCAGAGTGGCTAGGGAAACCCAGCCAGATGGGTGGGGTATAAATAATAAATTATTATTTTTATCATCATCACCATCCATCATCATCATCATCTATGGGCAATAGAACAGCTGAAAGTCAGTGAGAATGCACATGGTGTATATAATTTACCATAGATTCATGCCAGTGCAGATGCTGGTGGACTACAACTCCCATCATCCTCGTTAATTGGCTGGGGCTGATGGGAGTTGGAGTTCACTGACAACTGGAGGGACATAGGTGCCCATGCTCTCTAATATTTATGCAACCCATAGATTCCAAAGGGAGAATACTAGCACTTTCAAATGAGGAATTCCTTCAGACTTCCTGTTCACTCATTCAGTGTATTTGACCCCCACACCAGGGGCAATATATTATGATTTATCACCAGAGTGCACAGCTAATATGTAGAATCTCATCCATCTACCTATCACATTCATTTGTGCCCTGTCTCCTTCTAAGGAACAGTGGGGCTCACCTGCACTCCAGGTGTTTGCTGGCTGTGTGATAATGTGAAGTTACCTGTGTTGTTTGGCCCAGCTGGTGTTTACCGTCACCTGCGGATTCACTTCAGTCTGGCAAGGGAAAGGTTATGAGGCTGTGGAATGAATTGCTGACATCCTATTAAGGCATATGAGACAGGCATCAGCCAACCAAGACTGTAAGAGGATGCCCTGTTGATTTATATATCTAATTCACCCTGCAAGAAAGAGGAGGGTTTTGAATGGTGCAATATTTCATATTTATTGAAAACTTGAAAATATTGCTAGTTTTTAGTTTGAAAACCGTGGGGTGTTTTTAGTTGTTTTTTTAAAAAAATCAAAACTTTTTAAGGTTGTGGTGAAAGCATAAATTTAAACTAGAAAAGATACAGAAGGAGGAGAGACCACCAGGGTAGACCATAATTGCAAAGCTACCCATTAAACTTCATTTGAGCTCTGATCTGATACCCGGGAACTCGTTTCAATGATCCAGCAAAATTCTTAACTCACTGGCTCACAAAGAAAGTGTTACCAATTAAGCGAAAGAAACTGTAACAGTCAGTTTTAATTACGCAAGAGATTCGCCAATCCATCCTCGGCTCTAGCTGACGATTTGACTGGAGATGTCTGGAACCAATTTACGGGCTTTTAATGTTGCGTCTAGACTTTAATAAGTGGTTAAGGACTACGCAGTTCTGTGTAAGGATCAAAGTAGCTCCAGTGCATAGGTAGAAATGGACCAGCCACCAGCTCCTATACAAGTGGTTCACATCTATGCTACAAAGTCTCCTCTCCTCCACAATGCCTTTCGAAAAGTTCTGGCTATATGTTTTTCAATGTTCAGGGTCTGTACCCATGCATATCTTCCAGAATCTGCTGTAAGGGCCGGCACATTCACATGGATAGATATTCCTTTTTGCTCTGAGATGAACAGAAATGGGTCACAACCGCGTACTAGTAATGGGATCTTCTTTTGACTGTTTTTATAATTTATTATTTTGACTGCTGCACTTTTGTACATGCTGCAAACACTCACTGGGCTTTGGAAAGAAGTTAGGGGGTTCTAGGACCCTGCCAAAGACTAGGGAGCAGAAAAGACTATTCATGTATGCGACCACGGTTGCACGGATGTTATTGGCCCAGAGATGGAAAGAAGATAAAGTCCCGGCCAGAGAAGAATGGCAGATTAAGTTGATGGATTATGCCGAAATGGCAAAAATGACCGGAAGAATCAGAAATCAGCAAGACTAAAATTTGAATAAGGAATGGGGGAAATTTATAATTTATCTTAAAAACTATTGCAAACAGCTAAAATTGTTAGTTGGATTGAATAACACTTGTCGTTTGATGGTGAATTTTGGACATAATGGAGATGTAAAAGATTTGGATTGTTATGAAAGATGCAGGAAGAAATGATTAACTATAGGATGCACAAAGGGGAGGAGGGAAGTCCAGGAGATTCCTTGGAATCTTGCTTTTATGTTGTATGTTCGATACGTGATTGTAAAATTTTAATCTGAAAGACCACACACACACACACACAGAGAGAGAGAGAGAGAGTAAACAGTGGTACCTCGGGTTAAGAACTTAATTCGTTCTGGAGGTCTGTTCTTAACCTGAAACTGTTCTTAACCTGAAGCACCACTTTAGCTAATGGGACTGCCGCACTGCCGGAGCACAATTTCTGTTCTTATCCTGAAGCAAAGTTCTTAACCCGAGGTATTATTTCTGGGTTAGTGGAATCTGTAACCTGAAGCGTATGTAACCCGAGGTACCACTGTATATTAAAAGGACCCTGCCAGAGACTCGCACCTTCTTCCCAAAGCCTGGCTTAAGCCAGCACCACAAAGGCTCAGAGATGGGCGTCAAATGTCCTCACACAGTGCAGTATATTACCAAAACTCCAAAAAGAGAATATTGGCACTTAAAAATGAGGAATTCTTTCAGACTTCCAGTTCACTCATCCAGTTCAATCACCGAGCCCTTGCAGTGCCGGCTTAAGCCAGGCTTTGGGAAGTAGGCATGGCAGAGTCTTATTAACCCTCTTACTTTTGGGTAGCTGGAATATATCCTACTGAACGAAGATACGAGTCAAACCTGTTGCTCCATCCACTTTTGTCTCTGGCCCCACCAGCCACTGACATGCGGCCCCTGGAAGGAGGAAATGTGTCCCCTGGCCTGTAAAAGCTGCCCCACCTCACTTTGTTGGAAATGAAATCCACTCATATATTAAAAAAAGAGAAATCTAGAATTTTAGCATAGCCATGACCATGCAGAATCACGTGCCACCACCCCATGGTAGCAATAATGACATTTTCACAGTGAGTGGAAACCCAGAAGTCACATCCGCAGACAACAAGGTGAGCTGATCAGATATATCTTCCTCTTCTTCTTCTTTTTCCCTACTCCAGTCTTCCTTTTCCAGCTGACTCTCAACATTCTGTGGTGACAGAGCATGCTGAGTAATCAATGGGCTTATTTTGCGGGAAAGAGGGAGCCTTCCTACCTTTGATTTCTAAAACATTTTCTTTTTGTGCTTCTGTTTCTGCAAACCTCCGAGTTCCCCCGAGCACAATGATACCACTGTCTCATTGCTCATTGGTCTCGCTTTGGCTACAAAGCCATTGGCACTTTGGGAATGAGTTCAGCATTTGAGTGATGATGATGATCTATCTGCTCAAAGGTAGTTAGCCGTCTTATCTGAACAGACTTGCAAATGGGCCTCCAATCTTCCATAGATCATTACATAGAAAACGGGCTGCTTTTCATTGACCGAGATCAAGCAAGTCCTCGGTCAGTTGACCTTGAACATAATGACTTTGCTTGGAATATTGCAGGTGAAACTGATCTGAACAAATACAGAGTGACAAGTCAGAAAGGAGATCAGCCTTAAAAATTAGATGTCTCTTGTCCACATCAGCAAAACTGGAAGCCATTCCAGACCCACCAAGTGTCCCTATTTTCCAGGGACAGTCCCGGATTTACAGACACCATCCCAGTTTCTGATTTGATCCCAGAATGTCCCGCTTATGCTTAGGACGTCCCTATTTTCATCTGAGAAATGTTGGAGGGTATGGAGTTATGCAACTCTCAAGCCAAGGCGATAAGTAACTGTACAAAACATCTGAAGGCAGCCCTGTATAGGAAAGTTTTTAATGTTTAATGTTTTACTATGCTTTTATGTGGGTTAAACCACAGAGCCTAGGACTTGCCGATCAGAAGGTCAGTGGTTCGAATCCCCACGACGGGGTGAGCTCCCGTAGCTCGGTCCCTGCTCCTGCCAACCTAGCAGTTCGAAAGCACGTCAAACTGCAAGTAGATAATTAGGTACTGCTCCGGCGGGAAGGTAAACAGCGTTTCCGTGCGCTGCTCTGGTTTGCCAGAAGCGGCTTAGTCATGCTGGCCACATGACCCGGAAGCTGTAAGCCAGCTCTCTTGGCCAATAAAGTGACATGAGCGCCGCAACCCCAGAGTCGGTCACGACTGGACCTAATGGTCAGGGGTCCCTTTACGTTTATGCTTTTATATATGTTGGAAGCCACTCAGAGTGGCTGGGGCAACCCAGTCAGATGGATGGGGTATAAATGTTGTTGTTGTTAAGAGCCAGCGTGGTGTAGTGGTTAAGAGCGGTGGACTTGTAATCTGGTGAACCGGGTTCGCTTCCCTGCTCCTCCACATGCAGCTGCTGGGTGACCTTGGGCCAGTCACACTTCTCTGAAGTCTCTCAGCCTCACTCACCTCACAGAGTGTTTGTTGTGGGGGAGGAAGGGAAAGGAGATTGTTAGGGGGAGAAATGTTGTTGTTGTTGCTGTGATTAAATAGGATGTCCCTATTTTCATCCAAGAAATGTTGGAGGGTATGCAATTCTGAGCAATAAAAGTGTTTTTCATAAGCATTTTTATAGGGTTGTATTCAGCTTTCTGCTTTCCCAATGGGACAATCTCCCCAGTCCTCTCCCTGTGTACACTTTTGGGGTTTCTCCCTACCCGCCAAAGCAGATTTGAAGACATGCCTTTTGATGTGGACTCTAAACACTGGCCTAGAATCCATTTTCAGCTACATCGCTGAAGTTTCCACACATTCCACTCCTATCTTGCCTCATTTGCCTTTGTGTGCCTGGAAGAAATGGAAAGATGGGTTCTGAAGTGGGATGTGAATGGAAATTACCCGGTTACTAAGAATAAACTGGTCTTATTTAGGCACAGAGGAGACGGGGGAAGGCTTTAAAAAGCCGCTGGATGACAATGGTTTTCTGTTCCCAAAGACCTCCTTTGACTCCTGTGCTAGGAAGTGTCCCCGGCAGGTCTCCAAATGTTCGGTTAGTTCAGCAGAGCACTTTGGACGAGCCTGTTTATTTTTATGCTTCACCTTTTGTCCCATTGCTCCATATTATATATTTATACCCTAGCGCGTCTTTTTCTAGCGCTTCCACTTTGCTCTTTCTTCGTGACTCCTGTTTGCTTTTCCTCGGCATCTTTTGTCGAGCTGCAATTAGCCGCAGCCTCATAAATCACCGCACAATCCTCTTTGCTGGCCTGGACCTGCTGCGTCAGCCGTCAGTGATCTTACCTTATGATTAAGCTGAATTGGGCATTAATCTTTGTTTGAAATAAGCTTATTGATGACTACTCTCTCCAGTAGCCGTTAAGCTGTTTGCAAACAAAAAGTTGAAGGCTCTCAGTGACCCAGGAGGAGATAGTGTGGCAGGTGGATTTAATCTCACGTTTGCTCAACTTTGAAGAGTAAACACGAAACTCTACCTGATCCTCTTTCGGCTTTCTAAGTGAGCTTTCAGCTGAATTTTGTGTGTGCACAATTGCTTGTTTCATTTCAGCATTGTAAACTAGCAATTATGAAGAGCTAACTGCTCGGCTTCGCCATACTTCAAGTACCAAGTTGGTGCATTAATTCTATTTCATTAAAATATTTACAGACTACCATTTTGGCCATAATTCCCTCTGGGCAGTGGGCAAAACAGTTGCCATAACAAATGAAATACTGGGTTGAATGAGGCCCATTCGGTTCAATTTCCATTCATTATGAAACAAATGCCAAGAGTAATGAATGGGTATGAAAGGGGTTTGTTTTCGCTACCCCATTCATACTCGTTCAATGTTCTTTCAGTGATGAGGGGCTTCACCTTCTCTGGCAGCTGCAGAGCTCCTCTTGGCTGTCACATCCTGGCAACTACCATTTTATTTTCCCAGAAGACCCTAGGTGTTGTGTCATTCTGGGGAAATTTGGCAGGTAGGGAATGGCAGCTACCTCTCCTCCCCAAAGGAGACTATTCTTAACTTTTTTCTTAAGATAAAAAGAGGATGCACCCATGCTTGGCACCATAAGATGACTTTTGATGTTGCCAGAAGCAGCAGCAAATCCCCCACCCCAAAAAGCAAAGCGAGGAGGGGGCAGACAACATAAATGTAAGTATTAAAACAAATATGGTTCGTATGAAGGAATGGAGAAGCAAACGGGACTAACAAATGGACAATGAAATTGTTTCTCATCTTAATAATGAAAATGAATGAAATGCAACAAAACAAAACAAAACAAAACCACACTCCTTTTAGGTGTGTCAAATTGGCTGTACCCCATACATCTTTTCCTTCAAGGAACCCCTGTTACCATTAAAAGGGTGTTGCAGTGTAACTAGCCTACATATTCCGGCTTCGTGACTTTCCAACAGAAGGAGGCTGTCCACAGTTAGCAGGCCTTAACGCAGATCCAGCACAAATGGGAAGCTATCTCCATCGTGCTGTGCAAACACGGATGCTTCTGTGAATGTGCCCCATCTGAAACTGGGGAGAGCCTTTATTGCTCTGGTTGCATAGCAACAGATGCTGATAAAGAGCACCAACATCATAAATCTGGCATCAACTTGCCCCTGCTTCCCAGTGTGGAAAAGAAATAATTTTGCCAACTAAATGAGACTACTAGAATGGATGGTTTTTGACTCTGTTATCAGTCTTCAGTGGAGCCCTGGGGTTCATGCGCCTACATTATTTACTTGGGTATTATCGATAGACCAGCCAAGTCAGCAATGGATTGGGTCCTTTTGAAAATCAAGATGCAACTGGAACAGAGAGAGTTGCTTTTCACTGCTTACTGCACTGCCTTTCTCATCCCTATCAGGAGATGTCAAAGGTGGAACCTGGAACCTTCTGTATGCAAAGTAGCTGTTCCACCACTGAACCACAGCCTTTCACCACAAACCCACATGAGGTAGACAAGCCATCATGGTAGCTTTGTCCTTGCCACACTTTTTGGTCTTGCAAAATGTGAAACTATGGTGCAAGAACCCATAGAAACCGAAAGCATGGTGCCTAGAACCATTTTCTGTTGTCCACATTTAACGTGAGTGTGTGAACTCTTCAGTCATCCTGTCGAATTGTATTCTGTGCTGCAACCATTCTAGGTGGCAAGTGCATTGTTAGGTAGATGCTAGACCATGTCTTGAATCCTTTAGTAGTTTTCACAAATAAAAGCAAAGGACCAATGGATGGTTAAGTCCAGTCAAAGGCGACTATGGGGTATGGTGCTCATCTTGCTTTCAGCCTAATAGAGCCGGCGTTTGTCCACAGACAGCTTTCCGAGTCCTGTGGCCAGCATGACTAAACTACCTCTGGTGCAACGGAACACTGTGTCGGAAACCAGAGCGCACAGAAACGCTGTTTACTTTCCTGCCGCAGCGGTACCTATTGATCTACTTGCACTGGTGTGCTTTCAAACTGTAAGGTTGGCAGGAGCTGGGACAGAGCAACGGGAGCTGACTTTCCTACAGAAATCAAAAACAGGGGCAGTACTATCTTTACAGTGATGTTTGCTCTTAAAGGGATAAGAGCAGCACTTATATATTGCAGGATGTCTGCTAGACATCAGAATCTGTTTACTTTTGGATTTCAGATTATTGGAGTTGTTCTACTAGTGAACTGATACTCCTCATTCCTAACATCAGATTCCCTCCAGTGTTAAACATGAGTATATGGAGCGCGGCATTGTGTTTTGACGCTGGAAAAAAGGCCCTCTGCGCTCGAGTCCATTGATAAACTAATCTCCCTTTTATTTCCTCCTCTTTTTCTTTTTCTCCTCTTTTTCTTTTTCTCCAAAAGAAGAAAGCAAGCAGCTGGTGCTGGAAGTGAGCGAGAGACCCCCCCCCCCCCCGCTCCACCCGCCGGGGCCACTTTCCCCTCCCTCCAACTTCCCCCCTCTCCTTTTTAATAAATCATTGTAGCAACATTGTGACAGGTCCCTGTTATCCGAGGGGCTCTAGCAAACATCTTTTCTTCCAGCCTCTATTCACGCGGCTGCCAGGGCCGCAGGAGCGCAGGCAGGAAACGGCCTGTAATTCAATTAGAAAAGCAAGCATGAAGTCAATATTCATTGCGGCAAGCCAGGAATCATGTGGCACAATGAAATGATAATGAGGATGTTCACAAAGGAGATAAGCCCGGCGATAAGTTTTTAAAAGAGTTGCTGCGGCATGTGACCAGTGTATAAAACTGGCAATCGCACGGAGACATATGGGTATTGGGCCTCTGGGGAGTCAGTGCCATCTTCTGCCATATGCATCTTAGGCAGACGGTGGGCTTTGGAATCCAAGGGAATCCCACCATTCAGCTATCCACCTCGTGAAATGTCCTTGGTCCTTGAAACACACAGTACACCAGGGGATACATATGCTCTTCTGGATCAATGGCCGCAAGATGTTCCGTGAACCATAAATTCACCGTGGGTAGGAGAAATTGGGAAAGCCTGAAGTTAGCACAGGGCAACAGATGTTGCATGTGGGAGCGAGTGCTTTGGAGTATGTTCACATGCCACCAAACTGGCCCCAGACGGGAGATTCCAGCAGCTCAGACTGATTGCACCATCTGTGTAGCCCACAACCCTAGACCAAGATGGTAGGGAAGACTACTGAAGCCATGTGCCCTAATAACAGGCTTGCAGGGACATGAAGGTTGCATGGGCGATCCATCATCAATTGCATCCCATAGCTCCATGGCAAACAAGTGAGGTCCAAGTTTGATCCCCAGCACCCCAAGTTAAAAGGATATTGGTGGGATAGGCCTCTGTCTGCTTGAAGGGGAGCGGGTGGCACTGTGGTCTAAACCATCAAGCCTCTTGGGCTTGCTGACCAGTAGGTCGGTGGTTCGAATCCCCACAACAGGTTGAGCTCCCATTGCTCTGTCCCAGCTTCTGCCAACCTAGCAGTTTGAAAGCACACCAGTGCAAGTAGATAAATAGGTACCGCTGTGGCGGGAAGGTAAACAGTGTTTCCATGCGCTCTGGTTCCCATCACGGTGTTCTCTTGCACCAGAAGCAGTGCTCAATTGGAGCAAACAGCAATCGGCAGAAAACCCAAATTGACGTTTTCTCCAGTGAAGTGCTAAATAACAGGTTGAGCACAGAGCTTTTAAGTGAGGACCTGTGCCTGGAAAAAGCAGAGCAATGTTTCTGGTGTGCTTGGAAAAAGCATTTATTTTTGCAGGTAACATTAGGTAGGTATATGTTCTGTTTAATTTGTGTGTGTGTTTGTGTCACCAAATACAGTGGTGCCTCGCAAGACGAAATTAATTTGTTCCGCGAGTTTTGTCGTCTTGAGATTTTTTCGTCTTGCGAAGCACGGTGTCGGGAAAGTTTTGGAAAAGCTTCAAAAATCACCAAAGTCTTTAAAAACCTCAAAAAAGGCTACCACACCGCGTTCTATGAGTTGCTCCTCGAAGTCAAGTCGCAACTGTATTAACGGTGTTAAGAAAAAGGAAACAAACTTGCAAGACGTTTCCGTCTTGCGAAGCAAGCCCATAGGGAAAATCGTCTTGCGAAGCAGCTCAAAAAACAAAAAACCCTTTCGTCTAGCGAGTTTTTTGTCTTGCGAGGCATTCGTCTTGCGAGGTACCACTGTAGATATTGTTGGTTCTTTTGACCAAACTTTTAGAGAAGCAAGATGTTTTAAAAGGGCATTCAATGCAATTGTATGTTCGGGGACTTTAAAAAATACACTCCGAGCCTAAGATTCTGATTCCTCAGCTGAGTCATGTGTTGATCAGAAAAAAGGTCAAATGTCCCTATGTAACTCCTGCCAGTAGCAGCTGGAAATTATGACATTACTTCCCTTTCTTGTCACTTATTTTAGAGGCAGCGCTGTTATGTATCAAAGCTGAAGCCTCTAGCAGTCAGAATGCCCAAAAGATTTTCTCAGCTCCATCTAGTCTCTCAAAAGGATTTTTGAAAAATGGCATGAATCTTCCTATTCATAGTTTCACAGAGACATTATCTCAAACAGATAATTGGGGAGCCATTCGAGCGTCGATTTAAACAATAATCTGTCAGGAATTATGTTTACCCCTCGGTGACACAATCGGACATTCTCTAGTTATTATGGAGTGAATGGTTTGGGAAGATTAGTCCAAATCTACTTAATGTTTGTTAACCCTAACTTCATGTTTGATTTCCATGTTAGGACAGGGAATGGGGAACTGGTGGCCCCCCACATGCTATTGTTCCCTGTTCCACATTCCCTGTTCAGGGAAGTTTTTAATGTATGACATATTAGTGTATTTTTGGTCTTTGTGGAAGCCGCCCAGAGTGGCTGGGGAAACCCAGCCAGATGGGCGGGGTACAAATAATAAATTATTATAATATTATTATTATTGGACTCCAGCTCACATCTGTCCCAGCCGGCATGGCCAATAATCAAGGATGATGGGATTTGTAGTCAGACCACATCTGGAATGCCACAAGCACAGCCAGTGGGAAGAATATTAAATATCATGGAACCTTCCTGCTGTTTAATACCAACCCATCCTGCTATGGGTGGTTTGAAAGAATTCTTGCAGGGACATGTGGAGGCTATGTTCTGTTATCATGGTGACAATGAAGCACCTCCTCTATTCACTCATATTTCATTTTCAGCCTGCCTCAAAGTGGCCCACGCACTCTGCACCTTTTGGACTCAGGTTTTTTTAAAAAAATAATAATAATTTTTATTAGTTTTCAATTACAATAATCCAATAATAGCCTCATGATAACAATTCCTAATTACAATACAATTGCTAATACCAATCTTTCAGATGCCAAATTATATAATTTAGGTTCCCCCCCCCCCCGCGTGCTAGAATTGATGTTTTGATGATTTACTTTATTTCTGCATTCCAAAATATTATTAATTTCAATTACACTCCAGTCAAAATAACAATCCCTCATACAACAACTACAATTTTACCGACTTCCATTCGTATTGACACACATTAAATGATTTGTAATCTACAGGTGAAGCATCCAAACTATATCCTTGTTCTTCCTGTGTGTGGAGTCAGTATTTCTTACGCAGTCCTTTTAATGATATAACTAATAGCAAGGAAAGACTACCTCCTATCTACTAGTAATAGGCTTTCATTTTCACTTTTGATTCGGACTAGTCTAACGGTTTGCTACTTTTGAGTTAACGTATCAGAATTTGGTGAGATTTCCCCAGAATTCAAGCCCTGTTTCTGTAGTTAAAAACATAAATTAATAAATCTCCTGTCGTTTGTGTGTGTGTGTGTGTGTGTGTGTGTGTGTGTGTGAGAGAGAGAGAGAGAGAGAGAGAGAGAGAGAGAGAGAGATCAAATGGCAAAATGATAGGTGCAAAACCTTTTTTAAATAAAAAAACACAAACCAGATATTTCTGGCTTTGAGACTTTAAAGCTTTTTGCATATAGGAGAACTATATCCAAAGAAACACAAAGAGGTGGACATCGGTAATTCCATGAAAATGTCAATCTGCAGATTCATTTTCCATTTTCATATATAGTTAGCATATTCAACATTATTCTAAGGATAATTTCCCAAAGGTTCCTTATCTGACAAGTTTTTTTTAAAAAATGATGTTTTTCACATGAGCAAAACAACCAGAGGAGTGACACGAAGATGATTCAGAATTTCTTGATTCCCATCCCCCTAAAAGTTCAGAAAATAGACAATGGATTGATGACCCTTTATAGTGATGATAGTTTTTTGCTTTTTCATTTGGTGAACTGACAAGAAATGTCATAGTAGGAACAAAATCAGATGATCTTAGGACAATAAATAAATCATGGGCTCAATTAAAAGAAAATCATATCAGTTTCCAATCTGTTAGCTGTTGAAAAGCCCAAAATGAAACTGTCTCTTACAGCACTGGTTGCTGTTTGGCTGGTACCAAGTTGCACATTCTTACTTTTAACCTCATTCTGGTTTGATAAATGTGACTAACTTCAGAACAGAGGCAAGTGACAGGAGCATCTGTAATTGTGATTGTGTAAACAAGTCTCCTGGAAAAAGAACAATTTTCTCTATCTAAGAACTGTCAGCGCCAAGGATGGTCATGAAATACACTGTGTCATCTTGTTCTTGGCAGTTATCTTTTCTTGAGATGTACACTATCCAGTATCTCTTCTTCTTGTGCCTAGGAATATTTTTTAAGTTCTAAGATGGATAATTCTGGAGTTAGTTTTCCTCCTCAGTTTACCTACCTGCAGTTCCTTTTTTGCTGTTTGAAAACACCGAGACCATTTGTTTGGGATTCTTTGTTAAGTTTTCCCGTTTTCCTTTATGATACTACAAACTAATTTCCTCAAACCCTTATACAGCAATACCTTGAAAGTCAAATTAAATCTGTTTTGGAAATCTGTTTGACTTCCAAAACATTTGGAAACCAAAGCGCGGCTTCCAGTTGGCTGCAGGAAGCTCCTGCAGCCAATCGGAAGCTACAGAAGCCCCGTCGGATACTCAGCTTCCCAAAATAGTTCACAAACCGGATTAGGTTTGCGGTGTTCAGGAGCCAAAATGTTCAAGAACTAAGCTGTTCGAAAACCAAGGTACGACTGTATTTGGTATTTGATAGCCGTAAATCACCCACCCTCACTTCAACTGACTTAATTAAACTTGGAAGCATTATTTATTTTTATTTTTTTAATAAATTTTTATTGGTTTTCCAAACACAAAATAAAAACAAACAATACACAATACACAAACATACAAACATATAAACATGTATAATTTCATAATCTTATTTTCATACACCTTACTTCCCGGACTTCCCCATACCTCCCCTTTTCTGCATCCTTGTTTTACATTTCTTCAGCAACTCCTCCAATTAACTGATTATTCAATTCAATTTCTTTTGAGTTCTTCTTTAACTTATTGATTACAGCTGCAATTCTCTATTTCCCAATTCCTTGACATCTTAACACTCCTCAATTTTACAACAATTTTTTAGATATATTTTAAATTTCTTCCAGTCTTCTTCCACTGTCTCTTTCCCCTGGTCACGGATTCTGCCAGTCATCTCCGCCAATCCCATATAGTCAATCACCTTCGTCTGCCATTCTTCCAGCGTGGGTAGTTCTTGTGTCTTCCAATACTTTGCTAGAAGAATCCTTGCTGCTGTAGTAGCATACATGAAAAACGTCCTATCCTTCCTTAACACCAATTGGCCTACCATGCCCAAGAGAAAAGCCTCAGGTTTCTTAGGAAAGGTCCTTTTAAGGACTTTCTTGATTTCATTATAGATCATTTCCCAAAAGGCTTTAATCTTCGGGCAGGTCCACCAAAGGTGGTAAAAGGTACCTTCAGTCTCATTACATTTCCAGCATTTATTATTGGGCAAATCGTAGATTTTTGCAAGCTTGACTGGGGTCATGTACCACCTATAGATCATTTTCATAATGTTTTCTCTTAAGGCATTACATGCCGTAAACTTAACACCGGTGGTCCATAACTGTTCCCAGTCAGCAAACATAATGTCATGACCAATGTCTTGTGCCCATTTAATCATAGCTGATTTTACCGTTTCATCCTGTGTATTCCATTTCAACAGCAGATTATACATTCTTGACAAATTCTTAGTATTGGGTTCTAACAGTTCTGTTTCTAGTTTTGACTTCTCCATCTGGAAGCCAATTTTCCTGTCCTGTTTAAATACCTCATTTATCTGAAGATAATGAAGCCAATCTCGTACTTTAGACTATTCTCATAGCTCTGTAGTTTAACTTTTTCACCATCTTGCTCTAAAATTTCCCAATATTTTGGCCATTTAGACCCCATATTGAGTTTTTTCACTTCCTTGGCTTCCATTGGTGACAACCACCTGGGGGTTTTACTTTCCAATAAATCTTTGTACCGCGTCCAAACGTTATATAGTGCTTTCCTAACAATATGGTTTTTAAAGCCTTTATGCATTTTTACCTTGTCATACCATATATATGCATGCCAACCAAATCTATTATCAAAGCCTTCCAAATCTAAAATGTCCGTGTTCTCAAGAAGTAGCCAGTCTTTCAACCAGCAGAAAGCTGCCGATTCATAGTAGAGTCTTAAGTCCGGCAGGGCAAACCCCCCTCTATCTTTTGCGTCAGTTAGTATCTTAAATTTTATTCTGGGCTTTTTGCCCTGCCAGACAAATTTAGATATGTCTTTCTGCCACTTCTTGAAACAGTCCATCTTGTCCACAATCTGCAGTGTCTGGAATAAAAACAGCATTCTAGGCAATACATTCATCTTGATGACAGCAATTCAGCCTAACAAGGAAAGTCCCAACCTTGACCATATTTCTAAATCTTTCTTTACTTCTGTCCAGCATTTATCATAATTATCTTTAAATAAGTTCACGTTCTTAGATGTTAAATTTACCCCCAGGTACTTCACTTTCTTTGCTATCACTAAACCTGTTTCACTCTGAAACCAATCTTTTTCAGCATTTGTTAGATTTTTCTCCAAAACTTTAGTTTTCTGCTTATTCAGTTTAAATCCTGCTACCTGACCAAATATTTCGATTAATTCTAAAACTCTTTTAGTACTAGTGTCTGGCTGTTGCAAAGTCAATACTAAATCATCTGCGAATGCCCTCAATTTGTTTGGAAGCATTATTTAAACTATTTTGGCGTTAAGTGGTATGTATATAACTTAATCGATTAATCAATTAATAATAAACCAGAGTTCAGGTTCTCAGCTGGCAAAAGCAGCATAAAAATGTGGCTGAATTGACCAGCAATGCATTTGGTTACTGGTGTGTAGCAAATTCTGTTTCAGATATGTACCAGGAAAATTCCTGGCAATCCCTTTGCTGAAATGGTGGCCTTTTTTTATTTACTTTTGTCATGCAAAGTATACTGGTGAGACATTCCTATCCTTCCATATACCCTGAAAATATCAGGAGTCCCTGAAAGACCCATGACTCAGCTGGCAGCCCGTGTGTTTGCTGGGCAGGAAGCCAGCCCTGACTTTCACACTACAGGTGAGCTCCTGAGGATCAAATTGCAGGTACCAAATAGGCCTAAGGCATTTCCCTTTTGGAGATAGTGGAAATGCTAAGGCTGAAGTCCTTTGCATGCTGTGGTGGGAGCAAGTTCCACCGAGCAGACTTGGATGGCTGCAAAGAGTGGCATGCACTTCATTGCAAATTCAACCTGGAAGAGAACAGGCCCCATTCCATTCCATTTGTATTTGTGACAAAATGAACATTATGGACATCACATGAATAAATGGATGCTGCAGTGGGAGCAAGTGCCAATCATTTGGGGAGGTGAGAGGTTATCTAGCATTAGAAGCATGGGTGGCGGGGATAGCAGTCACCAGTGGAGGTCACAATTTTCCCCTCAGGTGGTCACCCTCAGTGGTGTATCATGGGTTGCTGGTGCCCGGGGCTGTGTGGAGGTGTAGATGGGAGGGAGGGAAATGGACAGAGTACACATGTGCATTCAACTGCCTAACAGTGTCCACATCACCCAGGAGATCATAGCTGCAGAGATAAGAAGAGTTGTCTGGAGAGGTCATTTTCTTTCTTTTTAATATGATTTTTATTAAATTTTCTGTTTTACAATTTCAGAGAGACATTTTACATCCTTAGGATATCAACGACTTCCCTTCTTCTCTCTCCATGGTTCATTTTACATCTCATAAATCCCTGCATATTTTACAAAAACTATAACAATCGGTTTTCCATTATTACAACCATCAAAACTTATTTACACTGTTGAACTTATCTTAATGCTGCCAGCGTTTTCACCTGTACACTCTTCTTTTCCAGATATTCAATAAACATTTTCCAATCTTCTTTATGTTCTTCTTGTTCCCTTATTCTATATGTTAAGTCTGCAAGTTGTGCATATTCTGTCACCTTAAGTTGCCAATCTTCCTTGGTTGGGACCTCGCTCATTTTCCATTTTGGGGCTAACAAAACATGTGCTGCAGTTGTTGCATACATAAATAAACTTTCTGACATCTGGGAATTTCAGTCTGAGTTATCCCCAAAAGAAAGGACTCTGGTTTTGGTGGGAAAAGTAATTTGAAACATTTTTTTAATTCATTATAAATCATTTCCCAGTACTCTTTTACCCTTTTTACAAGTCCACCACATATGAAAGAATGTTCCCTCTACCTCTTTACACTTCCAGCATGGGGAGAAGCCATTTTCAACTGAGTCCAGTGACAAAAGTGTGTAGTTGTATTGAGGCAGCACTGGGAATTGAATGTTGTGCCGCTAACAATTTTGTGCCTGGGGCAACCATTCCTATGACCCCCCCCCCTCATGCTACGCCACTGGTCACCCCTCCCCCCGCAGAATACTTTTGAACAAAAAAGAAAATAAAACAGTGGTCATGAGGATGTAGCCACTGAAAAAAGCTTTGTTGCTGGACAAGCAGCAGCAAAAATAGAACGAGCCAAGAAATCATCATCTACATACACTAAACTTGTTGCAGGCATTCAAAAGTGTCAAGCGTTTATTATAATCTATTGCTAGGACAGAACCCAAGACCCTTGTGTTTGTGGCAGATGAATTGATCCAGAATAAATCCAATATTTTGAGAAAAAAATCATTTCAAATGCTGAGAGACTGGGCAGGGTTGTAAGGGAAAGCAATTCCAGAAGACAAAACAACTCCAAAACATAAAAATAATTTGGTCTCTTTCTCACAACACATGACATTTGAGATGTGTGGGTTCTTGGTTTTCTTGTTTGGAATAAGCAGTAACTATGACATAGCCGCAAAGATTATTTCATGAAATTGAAGGCAAAACCTGTGAGTTTTATTAAATACTTGCAGATGTCAGAATAGCAGTTTGCAGCGAAGAAAAGGTTTCAAGTGATATTGCTGGGAAAGTGGCAAATGGGTTTTTGATTTGCATCATTTCAGCAATATATCAAAAATCTGGAGCACAGGACTGATGGCATGGCATTGACTAAGCTTCTTCTTAAATTGTGTGTGTGTGGTGTGACACACAGAGAGAGGGGGGGAGAGAGAGGGGGGGGAGAGAAATGTTTTCACAAACTGGCAAAATGGAGAGGTGAGAGGAAAAAAGAGCTCATCCCTCTTCATCCCTCTGTTGCAGTCCCTATGAAAATTGATCCCTCGACAATGAAGCTTCATACCATATTTTAGATAAAAGGTAAACGTAAGGGACCCCTCGACAGAACTCCAGTCATAGGCGAATATGGAGTGTGGAGCTCGTCTTGCTCTAGGCCAAGGGAGCCGGCGTTTGTCCGCAGACAGCTTTCTGGGACATGTGGCAACTTACAGCATGTGCATTTAACGTGTGTGAAGCTTTGCATGCTTGGCCAAGAACATTTTAAAAACTTTAAAGTGAGTGGGCATCTGGGAAGGGGGGCGTTGATCATGTCACCCACCATTGCAATCACCTTGGGAGACCATTTGGAGACTGTACAGTGGCCCTGGGAGAGCATTCGGAGGTGTGGGACACGTGTGCTTTGATTATTCGCAAAGCCACTTCCGCCTGCAAAAGGAGGTGGTATTGTGGGCTTCACACCCCCACCAGGTGCGCAGCAGCTGGCTCTCAGGCTCCACGCGATTGAGGGAATCCCTGGCCACGTCATCCCCTGGACAACCAATCGGCTGGCTCAGGGGGCGTGGCTGCCTGCCCTATTTAACGCAGGCACGGCCAGGGATCTCCCTCTTTTGCCGCCTCCAGCTGCTCCATTTTCCCCACCCTCCCGCCCTTTAAGGTTTTCGTCTTTGACCTTGCTATGGACCTCGGTTGGTTGCCGTTAAGGGGCCTGGTAGGAATGTTTTCTGTTATGTACTGAAGTTCTCACCCTGGGCCAGCAGGGGGATACTGTAGATAGTTTTCACTCAGGTCCACGTCAGTTATTTTAGGCGGGAAACCCTGGGTTGTTGTTGCTACAATGTTGACAGCCGGCTGCCTATAAAAGCAGGCCGGCTGAACTGTTTGCTGTTCAGTTCTGTTCCAGCTTACAAAATAAAGAGCTGCTTTGGAGAAATCGCTGTGTCGTCTGCCATGTCTACCCACTATTCAACACTTTCCACTTGGCAAATTGGCACCAGCCACTTGGTTTTTCGCCAACCTCGTAGCAAATCATCACAACTTCCTTGGTATTGGCGGTTAGGCATTGGTATTGGTAGTGTTATATAGATGGAAGAGGGGAGGAAGCACCATCACCTGCCCCACATATTGAAGGGTAGTCCAATAAAGGATTCCGGGGGGCGTGGCCCTGTCCAAAGCCTATGGAGGTGAGGGCCTAAGGCACGCCCCCAAGTGGTGACCCCAGAGGAGTCCCTAGTTGATGTGCATCAGCAGGACTCCCCCTACTGGTGGTTAACCCTTCCCGGACTTCAAGCAGACGGGCTGAAGCCGGATAGTCTGTTAGGACCAATGCCTAAGCCAATACCGCTCATCACCTGTAACCAATAAAGTTGTGGCCTTATTTTGCCCATTAACCTTAAATAATTGTGTTATGAATCTTTATTTCCAATGGAGAGGGGCAGGAACTCGCCACACAATTTTGGCTTTCTGTGCTGTCCCCGGAACACAACCGCGGTGTAAGTTGGAAATCAACTGTACTTGAAATCATGCAGCGTGTGCTGTGCCAGATTTACGTATAAGCTAAACAAGCTATAGTTTAGGGCCCCACTCTCTTGGGAGCCCCCCAAAATTTCACTATTAATATACTTCTTCTTAATTGTATTTCAGTGCAACAATTACTTTGATAAAATACATATTTTGTTATGTGCAAATGACTTTAGATACCTATTAGTTCCATCAATTACCATATAGGATATATTCAACACAAAAAAAAACAGTGACAATTTGTTGTTGGCAAAGGACAGCTGGACATATAAAGGGTCCCATTACCTTCAGTAGCTTAGGACCTCATCAAACCTGAATCCAGCCCTAAGCGTGTGTCAGCTTTTCAGTTTAGGGTTTGAATTTTGAAACATGAATTGGTGAGGAAACAGAGTGGGTGGCATTGATTCTGTGGCTGCTGATGTCCCAACAGCCTTTAACCATCACAGGTCCCATGGGCTTCCCAAACACGGCCTATTTATTCCCTTTCCATTCCTCTCAGCTTTCTTTCCTCACCTCTTTTACTTGCACGGGTAAAGCAGTTCAGCAGGAGGAGACCGGCCGATGAACGCACTCGCTTGCAGGCAACTGGAATGTGATTACAGCCACTGTTTGGGACCCACTGTTTTGTTTGATCCTCTGCGTATTTGTCAAAAGAGGCAGGTCAATTTCTGATACCGCTTCAGGTCTACACAATATTAGATTAAGAGGGGGGGAGTGAGATAAGGTTTCTCCGGAATGCTTTTACAGCGACAGGTGCAGGCTGGCCATGGAAAACAGTCCTCCTACTTTATGGAAGACAGTCCTCCTTTTTGAAAGAGTCCTCTATTTGAAGGGCAGTCTGGTCTAAGTCCGGTTTAACAATTAAGAAGTGAAAGCTGGGGCAGAGGGACTTTGAAGGTGCCCAACCAGCAGTTAGTACAGTGGTACCTCGGGTTAAGTACTTAATTCATTCCAGAGGTCCGTACTTAACCTGAAACTGTTCTTAACCTGAAGCACCACTTTAGCTAATGGGGCCTCCTGCTGCTGCCACGCCGTTAGAGCATGATTTCTGTTCTCATCCAGAAGCAAAGTTCTTAACCTGAGGTACTATTTCTGGGTTAGCGGAGTCTGTAACCTGAAGCGTATGTAACCTGAAGCGTATGTAACCCGAGGTACCACTGTACCTGGAAATCAAACTGAGCAGGCACACAGGCCAGCTAGTCTCAGTGTGGTCCACTGTGGTGAATTTAAATTACAGTAACTGTTTCTAAATGTGCATCTATACGTATTAAATAATTTTGAATTCTGGTGCTGGAGGAGACTCTTGAGAGTCTCATGGATTGCAAGATCAAACCTATCCATTCTTAAGGAAATCAGCCCTGAGTGCTCACTGGAAGGACAGATCCTGAAGCTGAGGCTCCAATACTTTGGCCACCTCATGAGAAGAGAAGACTCCCTGGAAAGACCCTGATGTTGGGAAAGATGGATGGTACAAGGAGAAGGGGACAACAGAGGACGGGATGGTTGGACAGTGTTCTCGAAGCTACCAGCATGAGTTTGACCACACTGCGGGAGGCAGTGGAAGACAGGAGTGCCTGGTCTGCTCTGGTCCATGAGGTCACGAAGAGTCGGACACGAGTAAACAACAACAATATATTAAATAAGCAAAGCCACATTTATTCAAATCTCTGCCCTCTTTTGTTGCCTTTCATTTTGGAGTAGGAGTGATACATTTTCTCTCTCTCTCTTTTTGTAAAATGTAACTGGCCCACTTTCTGGAGTGGGTCTCGGGAAACAAACAAACACTTCTCACTGGCCCTCAAAGGATGCAGAATTGCAACCCGGGGTACCATTTATTTCATAAATTGCTTTACAACACCTAGGCTGCAATCCAGCACACATGTTCCTGGGATTAAGAGCCACCAAACACAGTGAGAATTACTTATGTATCTATGTATGATTGTGCTATTTTTTTTTAAAAAAAATCTCTCTTCTCCCCTTAGCCATTTTCACTACCAATAGTTTCAGCTCCAAGTTTATCCACATGTAATAACAAGAGCATATATTTATATTATGAATCTCATGAAGGCATTATAGCGGGTGATTTCTGAACTATGCACTTGTAAGGAGACATGGGAGTATACACAACCGGGAATCTGTATCGGATTGTTTGGTCTATATTTCCCATTTAAAAGCAAAGGAATAAACACTGCCTACAGGAAAGCGAATCTTTCAACAAAACTGTCACTCATTGTTAAATAACATGGAGGAGATATTGAGCTAGTTAAGCTACAGTGCGTGGGGGTGGGGAGGGGGCCACAAATATCTTAAATTCTCCCCAAATATTTCTTTAAGACTTTGTAGTGAGCATCAACACACCACTGAGTTGTCCCACCACAATATCTTTCAGAAATGCTCAGCAAAACATTATAGAACGTCTGTGCAGCAAAACACGTATTTCCTTTATACTTAACAAATGTTTTAACTAGACCTCTGAAAAAATAAACCCAGTGCTAACCAAATCCACTGGTGTTAGTCTACAAAAGAGATAAAAGTAATACCATAAGCACCAAACAGGAATCAGCTGGATAAATAGTTTACCTGCCTGAGATAGCAATAGCTAATGAAATAATCTCCCAGATGATTGCAATTAAAGCAGAACCACAGAGGGGGGAAGTTGATGGGGATTCAGGTTCCAAAAATGGTTAAAAGGCAGAATTCTACCATTAAGAAACAAACACCACAAACTTCTTTACCAATAAAGAGGATTTTTTTAAAAAATCCATCAGAACCATATATGTAACCATATGCATCAAACTAGTTTGATCAAGGGCAGAATCATATACAGGTCAAACAAACCCATTAGTCACTTCGGCATAAATCCATGCATTCATTGGAATATATATGATGAAATGCTTCTATGTTGGAGGGACTATTGATTTTGATGTTGCAAATACAGGAGCAGGAGAGAGAGAGATAATCTGTGGGTGATCGTTCTTGGGCTACTGTCAGAGTTATGCAGGATGGTAGGCCTTGAACTGGAGCGTGATACGCACATGAATTTAGCAGGTGATGCTCCCCCCCATCAATCCATGCCTCTGAATTACTTATCACCCCTGCCATTAAAAGAAGCAATGACTTGTCAGGCTGCTGCTAAAAGCCTGATGAAGGGCAGTATCAATGAATGCTGCATTTTTGTTTGGGGGTTATATAGTGTTCTTCCACACGGAGAAATGCTTTTTCCTGTCTCAACACAAGGTCTGTCTTTATATGCGAAAAGAGAACGGAAATCCAAAGGTGTGTTTCTGTTTGCACACAAGGCGTTGCACAGTGTCTCAAGAACGCCCAAGGTCTCTCTAGATACGTGCTAGCCCAAGGCCAGGGAAGTTTTTAACGTTTGACGTTTTATTACGTTTTTATGTGTGTGGGAAGCCGCCCAGAGTGGCTGGGGCAAATTTTACTATTTACTGTACGTCACACCCATCCGACTGGGTTGCCCCAGCCACTCTGGGTGTCTTCCAACATATATAAAAACATAATAAAACATTAGACTTTTTTTAAAAAACAACAACAACACTTCACTATACATGGCTGCCTTCAGATGGCTTGGGAGGTCAGATAATTCCATACCTTCCAACATTTCTCTGATGAAAATAGGGATGTTCTAAGGAAAAGCAGGTCCATTCTGGGAACAAGTCAGAAACTGGGACAGCTTCTGTAAATCTGGGACTGTCCCTAGAAAACAGGAACACTGCATGCTATGAGTCAGTCTGGTCAACATTTGAGGAAGACATATAACTGAACTTTGCTGCCCCATGGCCAACTTTTCTTTCAAATTAGGGTCAGCCACTCGGTAGTTGAATGGCTGGGATACTTTGCGAAATATCTGAGGTGTGGAGAAGCATCCCACAAAGCAATATTGTGCTGTTATAAACAGCGAAAGCAAAGAAAGGGTGGTGTCAACTACATTTTATGCATAGTAGGCCCATTTAAATGTATGAACGTGACTAAGCTGGGCCCATTCATTTCAATGGGTCTGCTCCGGGTACCATTCAGTTGAATACCACCCAAGCAAAATGGGAAGCATCGATGTGCTCTTTTCGAAATTAGAGCTGAAGTGATTGAATCACAAGCAGCTTAAACAAACTGAACAAACCCTGAACAAGGGTCCATATGTCAGGTGGAAATTCATCAATCGGGGACTTGCCACCGAGCATGTAAACCTCCCTTGTTGACAAGAATGGAGTCTGAGGTGATTTCAGGTGTCATGAAAGGTCTCTCTGTGGTGTTTGATGATCTGTGAGCTCTGTTATACCTGCGTGGTTCATTACTTGATGTTTCTCTCTTTTTGCCAATTATTTTTATTGATATTCCTTAATTTTTAACAAATTGTCACCAAATTAATACAAATTCAATACAAAGTTAAAAGTTGACTTCCCACCCACTCCCTCCCTTGCTGCTCCCAATAAAATAACTTTTCCAACTATCATCTCAAAATACATGCATCCCTTCTCCCTACACATCATTGAGTGATGTTTCAACGTGCTTTGGGGGGTGTGCATTAATACAGCGTGCAAGGGGTTTGTCGCCTGAAGAATAAACATGTAGAATAAATAGGAGCTTGAGGGATCTGGGGGACACAGTGCTCAATCCCGCTTCCTGAAGATAGGTTCTTCCCCAAAGCTAGCACTTCCCCTTCTGTCAGATTAATCCTAATAAATGGGAACAAAGAAGAGTGAGCAATGCACGCAGTACGTAGGAAACTTCAGAGCAGATAGTTCCAGGCTCCTGAGATATGTAATGGTTAGAGTGTTGGGCTAGGACCCGGGAGAGCAGCGTTCAAATCCCCACTCAGTCACGAAGTTCACTGGGTGACTTTGGGCCAGTCACCATCACTTAGTCTAACCTGCCTCACAGGGCTGTCGTGAGGATGAAATGGGGATGAGAACTTGAGATCCGTGAAAGATAAAGGTGGTATATTTAAGGCAAACTACCTGAAGGCCAAGGGACGCGGGTGGCACTGTGGGCTAAACCACAGAGCCTAGGACTTGCTTATCAGAAGGTCGGCGGTTCGAATCCCCGCGACGGGGTAAGCTCCCGTTGCTCGGTCCCTGCTCCTGCCAACCTAGCAGTTCGAAAGCACATCAAAGTGCAAGAAGATAAATAGGTACCACTCCGGCGGGAAGGTAAACAGTGTTTCCGTGCACTGCTCTGGTTCGCCAGAAGCGGCTTAGTCATGCTGGCCACATGACCCAGAAGCTGTACGCCAGCTCCCTCGGCCAATAAAGCGAGATGAGCACCGCAACCCCAGAGTCAGTCACAACTGGACCTAATGGTCAGGGGTCCCTTTACCTTTACCTGAAGGCCATATCCACCACTGGGTTTTGTATCAGGACCTGATTCACCAGCCTTGGATCTCACTCTGTGTATCTACATCCATTCCCTTTCGCTGCCTCTGCCCTTGCTCCTCAGATCTCAGCCTTACAGAACTGAACACTTCATTCCTTCGCAGGGACCCTGTTCTGTGTCACTTAAGCTGCCCCAATCTAGAAGGCCACTGAGGTCAAGGAAGTACTGCGAGTTAAGTTTCTTAAGTGCAATGTGTGAGACACTATCTGACACTGTTTATAGAAAGAGGTTTGCCTCTGATTGACCACAGGATAGAAGTTAAAAGCATCGGTCCGGGAGTTCAAACACGTTAACCTCTGAAGTGATGTTTGAATTAGTGCAATAAAAGGCTGAGCCGGCGACGGGAGGGGGTGTTGATATGATACCCAAAAAAGGAAGGCTAAACGAAAAAGGTTGGAAAATATTTTCGGAGGTGATGAGAGTGTCTAAAGGTGATGGTGCCAAATGCTACATTATCATGGACTCCGGGGTGGAATTTATTTATCAGTTTTGTGAATTATGAGACAAGGCTCCGGCAGTGACGGAATAACACAGCTGACAAAATACAGAGGGCACATTTTCGCAGGCTGTTGTAGGCCTCTAAAGGAGTCAGTAGCAAACATGTTTGGCAATTCCAGAGATCAGTCAGCCCTAAGAAGGGCAGTGTACATTGGATAATCTCCCAAATAATTCACTATTAGTTGCCAACACAAAGCAGAGAGGAAGACAGAGAGGTCTGATTCCAAAGGTTTGTTCACTCCTTGGCAGCCTGCTGCATCCCATAGATTAATGGATTAGCAAGGCAGGCCAATTTAAGAGTGCTGGATCTGGTCGGCAACATACTTTGAAATGTTTTCAGATGACAGCACCCAAGATGTAACACACAGGCCAGCCAAAGGTGCTAGCATGGAACTTGGAGCTCACAAGTTAACACAGTGAGACTCTGCTAGAAACCAGGAATCTCCTACCATTGAAAATTCACACTGATTTTCCGTTGGGGCTGAAGTCATTTGCAGACCGATCCCTTGCATGCTGGGGGGCGGGGGGGCGGGGAGTCATTTACATATTGCCAGTCATGCATCACAAAAAAGAGAGCACAGATTTGCATAAATATATATATATATATAAATATATATATATATATATATATATATATGTGAAATATGTGAAATTTGAGCAGTGGTGCAAATTTAGAAATAATCGCAATAGTTTAAATGGAAATGCAATACAGTGGTACCTCGGGTTAAGTACTTAATTCGTTCCAGAGGTCTGTTCTTAACCTGAAACTGTTCTTAACCTGAAGCACCACTTTAGCTAATGGGGCCTCCTGCTGCTGCCGCACCGCCGGAGCACAATTTCTGTTCTCATCCTGAAGCAAAGTTCTTAACCCGAGGTACTATTTCTGGGTTAGCTGAGTCTGTAACCTGAAGCGTATGTAACCCGAGGTACCACTGTATAACCCACTTTAATGAGGACTGTGTCCTTGTTCACTTAGCTATCCAGCTGCTAACTGTTGATGGGCAGGTTCAAGACCCCTGCTTTCCATTCTTGTTTTATCGTTAAAACCAGACAGCCCTTCATATACAGGATGCCTTCAAACAGAGGACTGTCCTATGTAAAATTAGGGCACATGGTCACCCTGCTATGGATGCAAAGGCAAAAGTCATTTGCAGTCTGATCCCGTGCATGTTTACTCAGAAATAATGACATCGACTCCAATGCCACTTGCACCCTGATCTGTGTGCTACGGCTTAGCAAAGCAAGCAGAATCCTATGAACATTCCCTCCACATCTTTGGCCTGCTTCGCAAGATCTTGGACTAATCCCCATCGAAAATGCTAACAACACCAGCATCCGTTAATGTAAAAGGGAAAAACATTACCTCTCATGTTTCTGATGCCACTATCAGCATAGCTGTCAACTTTTCCCTTTTCTTGCAAGGAATCCTATTCAGAATAAGGGTATTTCCCTTTTAAAAAGGGGAAAGTTGACAGCTATGCACTATCAGCCTAATGTTGAAGTCTCAAGGTGCAGCTCCACTTGGGCTATAGGCTGGAGAAAGGTGAGATAGAGAGGAAACTCCATGCTTCCTAGTGTGTGTTTCTTGTGCTGATCTATTGATTTTCCCCCTGGTACTCTTAAGGTTCCTGACATAACCGCACTTCCTTCTCCTCCTTCTCCATGCCTCCCTCACGAGAGGAAACGTTTTGACATGCACGGCTTGTTCATCTTTACTTTAGCTAAGATAGAACTAGGATCTTTCCTACCAAGCATGCATTTCTTTTAATAAAGATAGTGTTCTTGTTTTGCTAACCCCAGTGTGATTATATTAGTGGCAGGCCTTGGGAGCTCAAATTTCAGCCTTGTAAGATGCCAAAAATTGGCGTGCACAAACACACTTTGCTTTCCATTCTACTTCATAGTTGTGACGTCCTCCGAAGTGCCCCCGAGGCTCTGCGCCCAGTGAGACCAAACAGGTTGCTCTTCCCTAAATCTGACTCTGATGCTCCAGGAGGGGTTCAGTTCATATTCTGCTACGCATTTAACTCCAAATGCCATCACTTAATTCTGCGGCATTAGAATAAACAGGCAGAGATTGGTGGTGCCATTATCACCAATCAGAATAATCTAGTACGCAAAGTCTCAAAGATCTTTCTACCTGGGCCATTTTATACTGAAGGGTGGCCTGGAAATTATATTTTAAATATGATCTAATTATATTTTAAATAGGTTTGATGCCCTTTCCATGCATCTAGAGTGCTTCTCTGTAAAATGGCATCCAATTTACTCCCTCCCTTCAGTTATTTTATTGGCCTTCTCATTGTACCTTTCCATCTCGTAACCACTGGATATAGGCGAACCGCACCCTTCATCACAACCAAGGTGGTTCTCCGTGACCCCCAAGCAACTGTTACTTGCCAGTCCATTTTCTTCCAAAATAGTTTGGTGCTGCAAGTAGCAGCCCTGCACATTCCTGAAAGTGTTCCAAAGGAGGATCCCTCATAATCTTGTCATGATTCCAGTCAAGCCGGTTCTTTCTTTCCCACCTAGCTTACCCAAAGAGCCATGAAGGAAGATCTCGCTCTCTGTTTTATGAAATCATGGGAATTCCTGAGAACATGGATGAGCAAGGAGGTACAGAGGAATCCACTGGTGGACCTCTGGGTGATTTCCAGCACTTCAAGCAGAGATTTCTGACTCACGGTTCTTTGGCAATAGCAGCAACAACATGACTCTCCCTGCCTACAGACACACACACACGCTTGACAGCTGAAAGAAGAACCAAGACTTCAGTTTTTCAGTGGAAGGACTCTGAGCTCTATTTAATTTCTGATATGCAAAACTATTCTTTAGGTTCTTCATTCTTTGTCTTGCACCAGGCTCCGTTGGGCGGATCCTGGAGTCTTATCAATGAAACGAAAGTTCATGCCACAAGCCTGAATTGTGCCTACCTCCGCCTTAGGAAGCAGGATATGGGGACTTTGCATAATGGAACAGCATCTGAAGGGTCTAGTGTAGGCACATCTGAATTTGGAAGGGCCAAAGGGCAGCGGTAGAGCATCTGCTCTCAGGTTCATACCCCAGCACCTCCAGGTACGGCAGAGAATTACCTCTGTCTGAAATCCTGGAGAGCATCTGAGTTAGGTGGACCAATGTTCTGATTTGGTTTAGGGCAGCTTCCCATTTTCCTTTGTGTGTCTTGGGGACCAACATCAATGTGGCAAGGAGCAACATTTGAAAGAGAAAAACTGAAACTGGTCGATCTGACTGAGTTTTTCAGCAATGTTTTACCTTCCAAGGAAAAATGGCTGACCGGAGCCAGTAGTTTTATCTCTGCACTCCAGACAATTTATTCCTTACTTGTACTAATACCCTTTTATGGTGATTTTGCTGTTGGACTCTGAGCTCAGTTTTGTTTTGTTTTGGCAGTATATTTGCTTATCTCTCGAAGAAGAAACAAACCATTACTCTGTTTTGGATACCAGCAGGATAAGTTCACCGGAGAATCTTTATATCAATTTATATTATAAAAGGGGTACACGAATGGGAGATTTGAATGGGAGCTGGGGGCCTAGTTCCCACTGAGCCGATAGTGTAGCACCAGGGTTTGACCACGTCAGCCTGCAAGAAGGGGCAGGCATGACTGAATGCTCCTCCATAAGAAAAAATATATAGAAGTGATGGCCTGGGAATCTGATTCAGAGGCTGAACCGGAGGAATCCCAGCCTGCACAGGAGTCCCCGCCTCCAGGGCCGGCTGAGCCGGGGCTGGGGCTTGAACCTGATGGGCCCTCACCAGTGCCAGATCCTCAGGAGCAGACACCAGCTGAATCTGCTCTGGCTCCGGAGGTGATCGAGGACCCATTGCCTGCAGGTGCACCTCTCTCAGCCCTGTCAGGGGAAGGTGAGGTTGCCTCTGGGTCCAGTAACCCTCCAGCCTCTCCGGAGCTGCAGAGGCTCAGGGCAGAGAGGCGGAGGGAACTAAGTTCTCACAGGAGGAGTGCTCGCCTTAAGGCCAGGAGAGGCGGGTCACCTGTGGGCCGGGACCGCCCTAGGCCTCAGAGGAGATAAAGGCCAGTCAGCCCAGTCCCAGGTTGCGGGAGCAACATCGTTGGAAACCTGTTCCTGCCGGCACTCTGACCTGCTCTCCTGAGTTCCTGACCACGCCTGACTCCTTGCTTTGGACCTCGCTTCGCCCCTGATGGACAGCCTCCTTACTCACGACCTAGGACCGGACTTAGACCACGCTGCACGGTAAATCCCCCCCCCCCCCCGGGACCAGCACAATAGACAAACAAAAAATCATTCCTGTGCAAGCATGTCAGGAAGAAAGCTAGCCTAGGGCCTTTTCCTCTGAATTACTTGCTTTCAATGTCGAGGGATGAGGATGAGGATGATTTTGAAGAGGGGAGCAGTACATCAACTGAGCCTCTTGCCACTACCAAGAAGGCCCTCTGCCTGGTTCCCTGTAACCTCACTTCTCGCAGTTCCCCTTCAACATTTCTCTGATGGTAACAGGGGTGGGAGCATCTTGGAACTGTTTAAAAACAGCAATAGTAAATACCTCAGAGGGTATGCGAGGCACAGCATTCTTCCAGACATTGGTGAAATACTTGTTTGTAATAGTAGTAGTTCCCAGAGCTCAAGGATCTCTAACCATCTTGGCTCAAGGTGCGAGAACTGCAGAAAATTCACAGTGTATTGCTTATCCAGGGGCCAGCAAACTTTTTCAGTCCACTGTCCCTCAGACCTTGTGGGAGGGCCGGACTATATTTTGGAAAAAAATAATAATGAACGAATTCCTATGCCCCACAAATAACCCAGAGATGCATTTTAAATAAAAGGACACATTCTACTCATGTAAAAACACACTGATTCCTGGACCGTCCACGGGCTGGATTTAGAAGGCGATTGGGCCGGATCTGGCCCCCAGGCCTTAGTTTGCCTACCCATGGCTTATACAATGCAGGATCCTTTGGGTTTAAAACGTCGTTGTTCTCTGTCTCTCTCTCTCTCATATGAGGAAGGGTGGGGGAATTAAACATGTGTTTAATTCTAAATGTGTTTCTCCAAGGCAGAGGCTGGTACCGCCCGTCAAGACCTCAGACAGAGCTTGGCTGCTGGTTCTCATGCAAGCCACATTAATTCTTCTCCTAACTGCCCATCTCGGCCTGCGTAATAAAAATATCGAGGCCAGGAAAGGCAAAGGGTAAACTGAGGGGAATGTTGTATGTCAAACGGCATAAAAAAAACCTATGTATGAGTATGATAATAGGTTTATAAGTTATTTTATCAGACGACTTGCATCAAATTCAATGAATATCCCTTGGCCCCAAGTGTCAGATGCCTGTCAGTCATCCTAGTTCTTGCGCTCTTGTTGGCTAGAATCAAGCAGGAGTGTGTTTTATGCTGACTAAGCAATGGGGCAGAATGCTGCCTGCACACTGTTCCTTATCAGAGTACAGACTTAGAGGAAGTCCAGTCCTTCACCACATCCCTTCTCCTCCTGCAAAACAAAATCTTCTACATGTGACTTGTCTATTCCCCCCCCCATTCCTTCCCCTCACAAAGCAACACAGCCCATCACCAGAACATTGCTGTGCATGAATGTTGCCATGCACATAGAAAGGCACTGCTTCTCCTGATACCCAATTGCTTGTTTTTGCAAATAAAAAAACCTGGAAATTCAGGGAAGCAGCCTGTAATGCGAGCCTGTGTGCATCAGGTTATTCTCCGACTGGACAGTTTGACAAGAAATATACAAGGGAAAGGAAAGCGGTCCATAGGTTTCAGTCCCGTAAAATGGTTGCTCACCTTAAGACTGGGGTCCAAGGTGCTGCAACAAAGAGTTTGGCACATCTACCCACAGAGATTTGGGGATGATGCTTCTTGAACAGCAGCACACCTTGCCTTGTGGCAAACCTCTTTTGGAACTGGAGGAGAGATTCCCAAGCAAACATGACTGCGGCGATCACACAGGATCCTGGACGTTTCACTGTCTATTGATTCCTGTGGCACCACTTTATTTCTCGCTGCCACTACCCAGGCCCTACCTGGGACAATACTGAGTCCAGTCAGGGTTAAATTGGAACATAAACTTCTGTTTATTTATTGCAGTTTAACAAGCGTGTGGTTTCATAAACAGTATTGGTCAATTATAATCATGGGGTGCCTATCCAAACCTATAACTTCTGCTACCTGCTCTCACTCACTAAACCACCTCTCAGATACAGTGGTACCTCAGGTTAAGTACTTAATTCGTTCCAGAGGACTGTACTTAACCTGAAACTGTTCTTAACCTGAAGCACCACTTTAGCTAATGGGGCCTCCTGCTGCTGCACCGCCGGAGCATGATTTCTGTTCTCATCCTGAAGCAAAGTTCTTAACCTGAAGCACTATTTCTGGGTTAGCGGAGTCTGTAACCTGAAGCGTATGTAACCTGAAGCATATGTAACCTGAGGTACCACTGTATTTACTTGTCTTCCTAGCTCCTAACTGTTCCTGACTCAGCTTATTTCTATACACTAACTCAACCTACCCACCGCCTCTATCCCAATTCACTCCCACTCCAACCAACCACCCAACTCCCAACAAACTCCCCCCTTTGTCCCTCCCAGAGCTGGTTTTATAGTCCCTCTGACTCCACCCCCCTGGGTTCTGATTGGGTAACCTGTTTAACTATTTCACCTCCAGCACTCTCATATGTTAACGTCACATAGACCAGGAGTGGTGGTGGAAGCAGTGGCAACAGTGAAGTGACCTCTCTGCCTGGGCAGTGCATATGGAGGTCTTGGGCCACCCAGATGACAAAACACCCCCCTCAGCCTCACTGATGTGGTCCAAAGGAAGGCAGAGCAATATGCTTGGCACCACCTTGGCTGCAGGAGTTGCTGGAAGGAGGTTTCAAGGCACCATTCAGCCACCTTAGGGACCCTTCTCCTGATTTGTGTAGGGTTTACTCCTTAGCCTTTTCTTCTTCTTCTTCTTTCAATTTTTTTTAACATAAAAACAAAGTATAACAATATAAAAAAGACAAACATATATCCTAACTGTCAAAATCCCAATTTTGTTATCATTTTTGGATGACTTCCTCGAGTCCCCCTGGCTGAGTTTCCATGTAGCTCATTGTAGCAGTTTTCCAATACTACTTTTGAATAGATTAACTTAGTCAGTTAACATCTTTCATTCTTTTCATATTATCTTCTATCCATAAGGTAAAGGTAAAGGTACCCCTGCCCGTACGGGCCAGTCTTGCCAGACTCTAGGGTTGTGCGCTCATCTCACTCTATAGGCCGGGAGCCAGCGCTGTCCGCAGACACTTCCGGGTCACGTGGCCAGCGTGACAAGCTGCATCTGGCGAGCCAGCGCAGCACACGGAACGCCGTTTACCTTCCCGCTAGTAAGCGGTCCCTATTTATCTACTTGCACCCGAAGGTGCTTTCGAACTGCTAGGTTGGCAGGCGCTGGGACCGAACGACGGGAGCGCACCCCGCCGCGGGGATTCGAACCGCCGACCTTTCGATCGGCAAGTCCTAGGTGCTGAGGCTTTAACCCACAGCGCCACCCGTGTCCCTCTTCTATCCATAATGTTATGCAATTTAACATATTTAACTCCTAGGCCAATTTGGTACTTATAAGTAGTTCTTCTTATGTTATCTTAGAATACTTAATTAATAGTCTTTGAATTTCTTCCATTCTTCTTGATACTCCTCCTCTTTCTGTTCACGGATTCTTCCAGTCAGGTCGGCCAGCTCCAAAAAGTCCATCATCTCCTTAGCCTTTTCTTCAGCAGCAAGGCAGTGGGTAGGGATTCTTCCTCAGGGTTTACTTCTGAAGACTTTCTCACAAATGAGCACAGCTGCAAGGCAGCAGCAGCAGAGGTTTAGGATCAGAGTTTTCCTTCTAGCGTACAATAGTGAATCACTATACCTTAAGGAACGCCATATCTTGTAGAAGCCAATTCATTCACCGAGATCATCAGAGGAAGCACTGTTAGTGGTTTGCTATGGTCCAGAAGCAGGACTCGTGTCAACAAGAGAACCAAGAAGCTTTTCTTTTAGGCATTATAGGACCAGAGATCCTGAAGGACCTGATGAAACTATTTATGTACGCGACCAAGGCTGTGCGGACTCTCTAAGCCCAGAAATGGGAAACGATACAATTCCAACCAAAGAAGAGCAGCAGACAAAATTGCCGAACTATGCTGAGATGGCAAAACATATAGGAAGAATTAGAAACCAGGAAGAGTAGGTCTTTAATAAATAATGGGGGAAGTTTGCCGAGGGGCAAATAATTTCATTAAGATCCATAATGGGGGGAGGGAAGTCAGAAGGGATTATATATTTATGTATTTAATTAATTTGTTTATAGAAAATGCAAAAAAATAATTTTTTTAACATTTTTTTTAAAAAGGACTCATGTCAACAAGAAGTCATGCTTTCGATGTGGGCCCAGCTCTGTGGAATTTTCTCCTGCAAGAATTAGGTGGACACCATCCCTACTGAGTTTTGGAGACATGATCCAAACTGCTTTATTTAAGTAGGGCTTTGCACACCTTAATGCGTCTCAGTTGATTCACTTCAAAAAAAAAATATTGAAGGTTTTGAATTTTGTATACCATTTGTTTTACTCTTGTCAGCTACTTTTAGATCTACAGGGTGAATAGTGGGATCTAAATTTTTCAACAAGTAAATAAAAACATTGCTGCTAGCAGTTATTTTTCAGCTGCCTGTCTCTGCAACTCCCCTGTGCGGCATATAACTATTAACCTCATATTAACAGCTGTTGGAAACCATTATCCCTTTCTTTGCAGATCTTAGCAGAAAGATAATGACTTGCTCAAAAGCAAATCCAGCCAAGCACAGAATTAAACCCAGGTGTAATGTTGCTGCTGCTGCTTCTGCTTCTACTGTGGCCATTGCTTGCATCAACGTGATCACCTCTGTTTGGGATCACCCAACACTAAGATTGCTTCAACAACAACAGCAATGATTTATTTATACCCCACCCATCTGGCTGGGTTTCCCCACCACTCTGGACAGCTTCCAACAAAATATTAAAAATACAATAAAACAGCAAACATTAAAAACTTCCCTAAACAGGGCTGCCTTCAGATGTCTTCTAGAAGTCATATCATTGTTTATTTCCTTGATATCTGGTGGGAAGGCGTTCCACAGGGCGGGCACCACTGCCGAGAAGGCCTTCTGCCTCGTTCCCTGTAACTTCGCTTCTCGCAGTGAAGGAGGCGCCAGAAGGCCCTCAGAGCTGGACCCTCAGGCTGAACGATGGGGGTGGAGACGCTCCTTCAGGTATACAGGACCGAGGCCGTTTAGGGCTTTAAAGGTCAGCACCAACACTTTGAATTGTGCTTGGAAACATACCGGGAGCCAATGTAGGTCTTTCACGACCAGTGTTATGTGGTCTCGGCAGTCTTCCTAGCATTCCTCCTGGTTCGTTTGCACAATGTTTGTGGGGAGGTTAGACAATGCCGGCCACTTATTGGGTATTCATTCTGATTTCTTTGCGGGGAGGTGAGATGACGTTGCATCAGTGGCTTTTCCCACCCATTTACTTATCATGTAAAAGTTGGGGGCTTGTGGGCGGGGGCTTGTTTCTCGCACAAGAGCTCAAAACCAACTTTAATTGCACAATCTGAATTTGCCCGTGCTGTATGTGATTAAATGCCACCCGAAAACAGACAGTCTGGAAGTGCCCTAATATGCAGTGAGAAGGTTGGTCCTGTTCTAAGGCATTTCCTGAGCTTGTGTTTTCATAATCCTTCTCTTAAGGAACTGGGAATTGGATGGCTGTGCCGGGTTCCCGTGTGAATGCCTCTCTCTCCCACTAGCTTTGTGAAGCCAAAGGAATTCTTCAAAGGCTGGAAATATTCTCAATATAATAAGATAAAAATACAGCTTATTTTTGTTGTTCTATTTTAACTCTGCAGCTGGCTTTTAAATCAAGTGGAATGTTTCTTTACTTGAGCATACTGGCCAAAATACTACCTTAACATTGAACGAGAATGACCAAAGCACTCTCAAGTCCCAAAATTGGGACTGAAGAGGGTTTGGAATGAGTCTAGTTCATCTGTTTTGCCCAGGACTCTTGAAGCTGAGTGGCCACTACATGCTCAAGCAACTTGTTCCCAAATGGAAGATTTTAGACAGGTTGGAAATCATCCAGCACAGTGGGGATAGAGAAAGAGGTTTCTATTGCCCTGCCCTGCAACAAAGGTCTCACCATAAGCCATCTTCAGGATTCATAGAAGGAACTATAAGGTAAAGGTAAAGGGACCCCAACCATTAGGTCCAGTCATGGCCGACTCTGGGGTTGCGGCGCTCATCTTGCTTTATTGGCCGAGGGAGCTGGAGTACAGCTTCCGGGTCATGTGGCCAGCATGACTAAGCTGCTTCTGGTGAACCAGAGCAGCACACGGAAACACCGTTTACCTTCCCGCCGGAGTGGTACCTATTTATCTACTTGCACTTCGACGTGCTTTCGAACTGCTAGGTTGGCAGGAGCTGGGACCAAGCAACGGGAGCTCACCCCGTTGCAGGGATTCGAACCGCTGACCTTCCGATCGGCAAGCCCTAGGCTCTGTGGTTTAACCCACAGCGCCACCCACGTCCCTTGAAGCAACTATGCCTTCCTTTAAAGAGCATATACTTTGCCCACTGGACCAAACCTTCTGTGACCGCTTTAATGAGCCAGAAAGGACAAGAGGAAGTGTGGCTGACCTCCCACTTCCAAGAAACCAATCTACCACTTCAGGCCACAGAAAAGGAAAATAACAATTTCAAAAAGGATCAACAGCTGTCAAAGGTTGCTCCCTAGGACCTGCTATAATCATGGTATCCAAGTCAGATCAGTTGTAGGCGACTTTATCCACAAGTGTTTAGCAAAGCTGTCACAGCAGGTCATGGACTCCTTTTCCAGCAATTTTTCCAGGCTCCTGGTGGTGATAGGCCTTTAACTTCTCAGAACAGCTCCACTGAATGACTCTGTGTGGATGTAATGATGGTGCAAAAGTAAGATTTCTTGGCCACTATCATTGTCACAGATTGGACTCGCACACCAGAGCTTTCCACCATGGTTGCTCTTGTTTTCAGCTTTGACACTAGCATCACCCCATGTTATATAGTGAACCTGGGGCCTTGGGAGCAAATGTGATTACATATAATAAAATGTAAGTGCATTAGGAGGGGGAACAATAACAGCTTTTGGCTGGCATGTGAAATCAAAATAGATTTTGCTGGGGGTGGGCTTACCTTAAAAGACAAAGATGCAGTGGTACCTTGGGTTACAGACGCTTCAGGTTACAGACTCCGCTAACCCAGAAATAATACCTTGGGTTAAGAACTTTACTTCAGGATGAGAACAGAAATTGTGCGGCGGCGGCATGGCAGCAGTGGGAGGCCCCATTAGCTAAAGTGGTACCTCAGGTTAAGAACAGTTTCAGGTTAAGAATGGACCTCCAGAACGAATTAAGCTCTTAACCTGAGGTACCACTGTACTGAAGGTTTTCTTTTCAAGCATGAAAAAAAAAGCCTTGTCATGGATTCAAGTAGCAACTTGGCAGCCCAGTGGTGCTGCCTTTGAAATTTGAGATGGAATGCCACAGGGGAATGAAGCTACATCATGCTGTGCCCAGGAATATTTGGGGGTTGGCAGATGGCTGCTCGCATTGGCCTTCTTTGTCTAGCGGTAGCTAGACTAGTGACTGGGAATGGCCGCCAAGACCATATAACACTGGTCCTGAAAAGCCTACATTGGCTCCCAGTGCATTTCCGAGCACAATTCAAAGTGTTGGTGCTGATCTTTAAAGCCCTAAACGGCCTCGGCCCAGTATACCTGAAGGAAGGTCGCTACCCCCATCGTTCTACCCAGACATTGAGGTCCAGCACCGAGGGCCTTCTGGTGGTTCCCTCACTGCGAGAAGCCAAGCTACAGGGAACCAGGCAGAGGGCCTTCTCAGTAGTGGCGCCCACCCTGTGCAATGCCCTCCCATTAGATGTCAAGGAAATAAACAACTACCTGACTTTTAGAAGACATCTAAAAGAAGGCAGCCTTGTTTAGGGAAGTTTTTAATGTTTGATGCTTGATCACTTTAGTAGTAGTAATATTCTGCTGGGAGCCGCCCAGAGTGGCTGGGGAAACCCAGCCAGATGGGTGGGGTATAAATAAATGACGATGATGATGATGGAGGGCAGAGAAGAGTAGCAGGGAGAGTTTCATTGCCAGGATCCCATTGACACAAGAATCCCAAGGAAGAAAATAATTCAGGAAATAATTTCACTCTTTCATCTGGAATGGAGGAATTTTGCCAGCTATGACAGCTAAGCTACCGACTCCAAAGACTGTCCAAAGGCGTCATGATTGGAGGAGCAACCGGCGATGCCTGAGGCGTTGACACGGCCCTGAAACAAGTGAACATTACTGAAGACGTTTGGATGAATATTCATGGCGCACCCTTTGCAGCAACCTACCCTTGCCGAAATATCACGCGCGCCTCGCTTGAACTTTTGCTCGCAGAGAAAGATCTCCAGTTTTGAATGGTTCCTTTGCAGCTCAATCTGTTTGTTTTAGTATTGCGGACACAAACTTCTAAGCGAGCCGTGAAGAGTGGAAGGCCTCTCATGTCAATGTATTCGACTTCAGGGCTTACGTCGCTACAGGACAAGAGGCAATTAAAAGACCCGGTGGAAAAGGGAAAGGGAACTTAATGGCCAGCTGTCCTTGTGTTTTGGAGTGTGGGCCTGTAGCAACTAATAATAGATGAAGTTTGACATGTTTTTCTTGTGTTTCGACTGGACCTGCTGTGCCATTTAATTCAGCTTGTGTCGGGATACTTGCAGCAAGTGATCCCTTTGTGGCCAATTCTACATGTGACCACATGTAAATGTGTCTCTCTTTTTTAATGGCCCTGTAATCTAGGGCTTTTAAAATTCTCCATCGCTTGAAGGCATACAGTGAGCTGGAGCCACACAAGCTAGTTAGCTCAGTGTGGAGTGCTTGAATTTTCGAGCCTTGTTCAAATTCTTGCCCAGGTTTTCGCCTTCTTTTTCAGCGAATGTAATACAGCGAAGATAAGATCTTTGCACTCAATTAACCCTGCAGGGCCTGCGAGCAAGCCTCATTAAGAAAACAGTCAAACACATTTATATTTAAGTGCCTTATTTATTTGGAATTTAGATCATATTTCTGAAGAAGAGATTTGTGTTCTTCCCATTCATTCTTTTACCAATGCAAAACATGGCTATAAATATAAATGTATGGGGTTCTTCCATATTTCAATCTACTGAATTATTTGGGGTCAACATTCCCTATAGTCCTTCTTTTGCTTAAGAACAGGACACTCTGTAGTTAAATGTAAATATTGTTCTTTCAATTCAAATCAGCCCTAATAAAATCCATAAACTCCACCTCTTTGCTCTCCTCAGGCAGGTTCTCTCCTTTCTGATTTATTTTTTCAAGTGCCTTGAGAATTTTCTGTCAAATATTTGTGACACCTTTAAACATTTATGATGGTAACTAGCAGAGCTGTTTCTCCTGAGATCAATCCTGCTAGAAGATTCTACCTCCCCAGTCAATAAAGCCAGCCTGATACATTCTCACTCTTTTATACAGCTTGCCTTCTTTAGAAATAAGAAGTAAACTAAACTAAAATAAAATGGGCTAACAAATAACTAAGTGGGAAGATTCTATATCTGACTAAAACAGGGTGAGTTGAGTTTCTCAGTGGCTTGGCCACCCTCTCATTGTATGCATGTGTACACAAACTCCTAATGCCTCTGAACCTGCTAAATCAGAGATAAGTCTGAAAACAATCTGCCTGCAGCTGATATATTTTTTGAGGACTCTGCAGAGTAAATGCATTTTAATTTTCAGCCTCAAAATGTGTTTACCTTCCTTTTAAAATAAGCTTGTTTCTGCATGCAATAAGCCATCAGCAGATACTGCATGTAAGAAGTGCAATTTTCTTTGGATATCTTTAATTACCTGTTCTGTTACCTCTTAAATCCAGATATTTGCCTTGAATGTCAGGCTGGATCCAACGCCTTTTACCTGATGTACTTTAGGATTGGCTAAAGGGACAGTTTTCCCCAACCATAGCTGGTGCCAACCCACCCATTTAAACATGTCTGCAGCAGGGTTATTTGTCTATTCATTTTTGCTCACCGACATGAATTGTTTCACGTTTTCCTTCTTCCTACCCTTCCCTCCCTCCCTGCATTTGCACCCTCCATTTTTATTTTATTTTATTTTGCATCCAAAGCCATCGCAAGGAGGAAATCCGCACAGGACAGAAGCCTCTCTGTGAGATCAAGTCTCAACGTGATACCCAAATATTTCACTTGCAAGTCTTGGCGGCCGGACAGTATGTAGCAAAGCAGGGCCAATTTCCCTAGCCCAGGATTAGTCAACAGCATGTCTAGCATTTCAGAAAATATTTTCCCACATTTGTCCGCCTGCAGTTTGAAAGGTGGAGCTGACAACATAAATGTGCCCTAAGGTGCAAATCCCGATCCATTTCTCTCGGGGATTTTTCAGCCCGTCCATTACATATGCAGATGCTTGCAATCAAGAGATCTCTGTGGGCCCTGGTAATTATTCCCTATACTTTGCCACTAGCAATAAAAATCCCACTTGCCACAGCTTGTTTGCAGCCCAGCTCTCATTTCCACTGCGGTGGCATTAATTAGCAAAAACTTGTGAAAATGCTCGCAATTTATGAGCTTGGAACAACAACAACACTCCACAGCATAGGAAGGGACTCCCTTATACACAGTCCCCCGACAACCGAAGCCCCCCACAAACAAAACTCTCCAGGCTCCCAGCAATAAGCAGGAAATAATTGGAGCTGGGTGGGGGGCTATCTCAGTTTCCCATTAGGGGAGCTGCTTCAATGAAGTTCCTATGCAGATGGATGGGAAGCTTCTCAGATAATAAATCAAATTCTCCTGACGGCCAAGTGGCATCACTGATTGGGGCCTGGAGAGGTACTGCCTGCCCCCTATTTGAAGGCAGCAAGCCTCAGCCCCCACGGATGCTGACCGAACTAGTCTTCCGTGAAAGACCGGGAGCTATTAGAGCAGCTATAAACTTTCCAGGCACTTTGGATTGCTGTCCTGCTGTGGAGAGTGCACTTTTCATCATCAATGACATCTGCCACCCACATAAAGAATAGAGACAGAGCAGGGTGGGGCGGGGTCGGGCGGGGGATGAGAGAAGCAACTCCTGTGAATTTTCTTACATCAGACGCTAGCTTCGGACTTTGTTTCTAACAGAGCTTTGGGGGGTTCCGTGCCGCAGGCTTCAAAAAAACTCAACACATTTCCATCCTCCTGTTCCTTTGCTGGGGTTGGGTGTCTGCTACAGATTTGTTTTTTGGCATCTAAAGCAAAACAAAACACATGTCAGCTTCCCGCTTTGCAACTTTTAGCCGATCTCTTCAGCAACGTTTCCAGCAAGCAGGAACAGCACTTATTTTATTCCAGCAAATATTTATTTTAAGCAAACAGCCCTGCCTTTGTGTACCAGTGTGTGCGTGTGTTTGGATTTTTCTCGCCGTGCCCCTGAGAAAGATTGTATTATGACTGCGGTGTACAGTTTAAAGCTTGCACATTCTGGTGTGTTTTACATCAGTGTGAGCTTGCTTATTGAACCATTTGTTACTGACCCATGCTTCGTCTTAGCATGGGAAAGGGTGTGTGAATATTGCCTCAATCTGAATACAGTGGTGCCTCAGGCTACATACGCTTCAGGTTACAGACTCCGCTAACCCAGAAATAGTACCTCAGGTTAAGAACTTTGCTTCAGAATGAGAACCGAAATTGTGCTCTGGTGGCGCGGCAGCAGCGGGAGGCCCCATTAGCTAAAGTGGTGCTTCAGGTTAAAAACAGTTTCAGGTTAAGAACGGACCTCTGGAATGAATTAAGTTCTTAACCTGAGGTACCACTGTAGTTTACATAGTACCGTATTGGCCTGACTATAAGCCACACCTTTAAAATTCAAGGCTTATTTGCAGGTGCGGCCCACCTCTCAGTACTACCACCCTGAACAGTGGACAGGGGCGGCTGGCGCTCAGTGACCCATCTCCCAAAACCGGTGCCAGTGCTCAGCTCCAAATATAAGCCACACTTTAACTTTTCACAGTCGGAATTTGGAAAAAAAAGAGTGTAGCTTATATTCGGGCCAATGTTGTAAAACCAGTAATGTTCACTGTCATTCTTGCTGAATGTCTATGGCCAACTCAGCCTCTTAGGCTGCAATCCTGTAACCATTTACCTGGAAGGAATCCCCAGCGGGGGCATCGTGGGAGTGGCACGGGGGCCCATAGCCCTGGGTACACAATTTGAAGGGGGCATGAACCAGGCACTCCTACGCAGGGATCCCCGCCCCACTCTGCCTACCATCAGGGGTCTCTGCACCCCAGAGCCTGGCCTGGCCTTGCTGCCACATCTCCGGCCCCCTCACTGAATGGCTGCTTGGCCAGCGTCAGGCGGATTTGCCCACCAAGGGCCAGGTCAGCCAGCTGGGAGCAGCTGGCTCCTCCTGCATGGGTGGGCAGGTGGCACAGCACAGCCCTGCTTGGCTCCAGCGGTGATGGCTAAGCTGGTGCAACTAGGTCTGTGAACCCACTGTGCCCCGCTCCCACCTAGTGAGCAGGTGTGCCCCAGGTGCCGACAAATGCCGCAACGCAGGTGATCCCCAGTGCAACACTGGATCCCGAGTAGGTTGACCCTTGGCATAGTGCCCTCAATGGCAGACCTTGGGCTTTCAAATTTCAGCAGCCCCATGCCTCTTACCTTCGGTCTAAATCATTGTCGATGTGCCCTCTCAGCTTAGTGGCCAGTGTGGGTGAACCAGTTGTACTCCCCTAAATCCACCTCTTCACACACAGACACACAATGTGGCCACACACACATATATATTCTGCCACAATCTATGTTGTTGTTGTTGTTTAGTCGTTTAGTCGTGTCCGACTCTTCGTGACCCCATGGACCAGAGCACGCCAGGCACTCCTGTCTTCCACTGCCTCCTGCAGTTTGGTCAAACTCATGTTAGTAGCTTCGGGAACACTGTCCAACCATCTCGTCCTCTGTCGTCCCCTTCTCCCTGTGCCCTCAATCTTTCCCAACATCAGGGTCTTTTCAAGGGAGTCTTCTCTTCTCATGAGGTGGCCAAAGTCTTGGAGCCTCAACTTCAGGATCTGTCCTTCCAGTGAGCACTCAGGGCTGATTTCCTTCAGAATGGAGAGGTTTGATCTTCTTGCAGTCCATGGGACTCTCAAGAGTCTCCTCCAGCACATTTTGGGTAAATTGAAATGGGCGGCCACCATGGCTCCTGCTCAAAAACAGTACCACCAGCCTTCCACAGTAAAAGTGGCCGGGAGGATGATAATAAGCTTTTTTCAACACTGGTGATAAGATGGCATCTTCCACCACACCTGAGGGCAGCAGCCTTGCTAAGAGGGCTTAGACCACAGCACCACCCTCTTGGGCTTGCCGATCGGAAGTTCAACGGTTCAAATCCACGTGACGGGGTGACCTCTCATTGCTCTGTCCCAGCTTCTGCCAACCTAGCAGTTCAAGAGCATGCCAGTACAAGTAAATAAATAGGTACTGCTGTGGCAGGAAGGTAAACAGTGTTTCCGTGCACTCTGGCTTCCGTCATGGTGTCCTGTTGCACCAGAAGCAGTTTAGTCATGCTGGCCGCATGACCCAGAAAGATGTCTGTGGACAATCGCCAACTCCCTCAGCCTGAAACCGAGATGAGCGCTGCACCCTATAGTTGCCTTTGACTGGACCATCCAGGGGTCCTTTACCTTTAAGAGGGCACACACAACTCTGTCCTCCAACAACTTTCCACTCCTCCCTGCCCCCTCTATATTTTCTGCCTGAGGCATCTGCCTGAGGATTCGTAATGGTAGGGCTGGCCCTGTCCCAGTTAGGATTGCTCTCTGAGACGATGCTAGCACCAAAAGGTTCAGTGGGCTGGGGTCAATACGGCTTGAAGTGAAGTTGGGAAGAATCAGGCCATGTTCACATGTTTCTGCCAATTAAAATTAATGAGAACCACCTTGGAGTTACAGGACAAGGTCTGTGGCTGAAACCTTTGTACACTAATAACCTTGTCAACAGTTCAGGGTGAAATGCAGCTGAACTCAGTTATGCAGAGGCCCTTATTAGCTGGCTTTTCTATTTTCCTCTAAGCAAATTCTCCTTGGGTGCATTTTAACCTTCTATTATTGGTAGCGTCAAAGCCAGAGTAACCTTTTTAGAAAGAGGGGGCAGGCGGTGTAGATGATCGCAAACATATTGAGGATTCCTTCATATGGAGCCAACATTGTTTCCCTGGAGCTAAGTGACTACAGTCATACTTCCTCAACGCCTTGTAGTAGTAGCTTCATATATATATATATATATATATATATGCTTTCGTAGATTTTCACGGGTACAGGAATGCAGGTTTTGGTGTCCTCGGGTATCTTCCCGTGTAAAAGTTATATATATATATATATATATATATATATATATATATATATATATAATTTTCTGTTTTACAATTTAAATTACTCATTTTTACATCCTTAAAATATCAGTGACTTCCCTTCTTCTCTTTCCATGGTTCATTTTACATATAATAAATCCCTGCATATTTTACAGAAATAATACCATTCAGTATTCCATTATCACATCCATGAAAACTTATTTACACTGTTGAATTTATCTTAATGCTGCCAGCGTTTTCAGCTGTACACAATTATTTCCCATATACAGTGGTGCCCCGCAAGACGAATGCCTCGCAAGACAAAAAACTCGCTAGACGAAAGGGTTTTCCGTTTTTTGAGTCGTTCCGCAAGACGAATTTCCCTATGGGCTTGCTTTGCAAGACGAAAGGTCTTGCGAGTTCTTGCGAGTTTGTTTCCTTTTTCTTAAAGCCGCTAAGCCATTAATAGCCGCTAAGCCGCTAAGCCGTTAATAGCCGCTAAGCCACTAAGCCGTTAATAGCCGCTAAGCCGCTAAGCCGTTAATAGCCGCTAAGCCGCTAATAGCCATGCTTCGCAAGACGAAAAAACCGCAAGACGAAGAGACTCGCGGAACGGATTAATTTCGTCTTGCGAGGCACCACTGTATTCAATAAACGTTTTCCAATCTTCTCCAAACTTATGTTCTCCTTATTCTATATGTTAAGTCTGCAAGCTGTGCATATTCTGTCAACTTTGAGTTGCCATTATTCTTTGGTTGGGACCTCACTAGTTTTCCATTTTGGGGCCATAGTCGTAGCTTCAAGAGCCTCCATAGACAAGCATTAGAATGATAGGGCTCTTTTCTAGGCCCAGTTCCTCCCAATCCGTATTTTCCCCTCAGTTTCACTTCCTATGCTACTTCCAGTAATTTCAGTATCCATCCATCAATGCCATTTTATTCTTCTGAAACACATTAATCTGTGCTCCTGTAGGAGTTCTAGTTTCTTCACAGGTGAGATGTAGTCTAATTTTCTCCATTTTATATCTTTGCAATGTGTCAGTAACTGTTGTGGTCTTGTGGGAATCCCTTGCAGGCAACCATGGAGCCTGGAGAAAAAACAGTCCAGTTGTGTATCCACAGCAGTGACCAGAGGAGGAATGACCTCCGGGGGAAGTGCAGAGAGAGAAAACACCATGGTACATCTGCAGCAACACAACCGGACACCTTCATCTGCCACTGCTGCAACAAAACATGTCTTTCCCATGTTGTTCTGTACAGCCACAGGTGCTGAAACCTTCCAACAGTTTGATGTCACCCCTTATCATATGTGGTGGTTTTGTATTAAGGTTAAAGCTTATTGTGAAATGATATACAGTGGTACCTCTGGTTACGTACTTAATTCGTTCCGGAGGTCCGTTCTTAACCTGAAGCACCACTTTAGCTAATGGGGCCTCCTGCTGCTGCTGTGCCGCCGCCGCGCAATTTCTGTTCTCGTCCTGAAGTAAAGTTCTTAACCCGAGGTACTATTTCTGGATTAGTGGAGTCTGTAACCTGAAGCGTATGTAACCTGAAACGTATGTAACCCGAGGTACCACTGTATAATGAATTGAAAAAGATGTTTAAAACAACCAGTGCTTTTTTTCTGGGGGTACACAGAAATTTATACTTTTGTCCATTTACTGTATTTATTTTCCCTGATTTGAACTATAAAATGGCGATTTTCTTGAGTCAAAATGAGAGTACCCCAAAACATTTGTTTAGGAAAAAAGCACTGGAAATAATGTTTGTTTTAAAAAAAAAACACCCAGAAGCTTTCCTTTTGTGAATTATAGAGACAGAACTACCCAAACTGTATAGAAATTTATTCATGTATGCGACTACAGTAGCAAGAATGTTCCTTGCCCAAAAATGGAAAGAAGAAGAAGGTCCAGCAAAAGAAGAATGGATACAAAAACTTACGGAATATGCAGACTCGTGAGTCTCTGATTTGACTTGATACATCTTGTTAATAGTGCTGTCTGACCCCTTCCCCTTCCATTGCTACAGGTGTCCCAGAAAGTTAATTTTCATTGTTTGGGGTTGAGGTTCATGAGTTGCCTTATGACTCCGGATGACTGTCACAGGGACAAGTACAGGTGAGCATTGCTACTCCTCTCCAAATTACCTTCTCTCTTCCTCTCCAAGTGCTGGGTGCTTCCTCCTATCCTTCCTCTCTTCTTCTGTAGTCTCCTCTTGGCTGTTCTACTGCTGCTTTGCTCATCAGTTGCTGCCTAGTCCATCTCTTCTCTCTACTCTGCCCTCAACCTGCGATGGCTACTGGACTTTGAAGGCTCACCATTGAATCCGGGGCAGCAGGCTATACTTGCATCTACCATCTGCACACAGCCTGCTGTGATCTGGTTTTTCCCTATCCTCTCCTGGCCATTGTGACCTCATGAGGATGCTGCATCCCTGAAGGAGAGACAGAGAGACTGGCCATTGTGACCTCATGTTGATAGTGGCCAATGAAGGAGAGAGACTGGTCATTGTGTCCTCGTGCTGATGTTGTCTACCTGAAGGAGAGAGATTGGCCGTTATTATCTCATTCTGGTGCTGATAATAATATGAATGATGAATAATAACACAGGGCATTATACGGACATTATTTGGGAATTATGGGGACAGAACTACCCGAAATGTATAGAAGTTTATTCGTGGCAAGAATGTTACTTACCCAAAAATGGAAAGAAGCAGAAGTCCCAGCAAAGGAAGAATGGATACAAAAACGTATGGAATATGCAGAAATGGCAAAATTTACCAGGAGAGTAAGAAATCAAGAGGAGAAACTTTTTTTTATAAAAGAATAGAAATGGTTTGTTGAATATTTACAAACAAACTGTAAACAGATAAGAACATTGGTAGGATTATTGTAATAACCTGCAGTTTCATAAGAGTATATATTTAAAGTAGATGAATAAATGAGCAAATTAAGTTAATGTGGATATGCAGAAAATATTAAAAATAAATTTAAGGAACTGCAGAAAGAGGGGGGAGGAAGTCAAGTTTTGAAACCTTAACATGATTTTAAAATTATTGAAATATATAAAATTGGAAATCATAAATTAAATAAAAAATTAAAAACAACACAGTTTGACGTCACCCCAAAAGTGCACTCCCCCATTGTCTCCCAAGACAGAGGGATGCCAATCAGTAGTAGTAATTGTGTAAGTGACCATTGTAAGTATTACTATTTCAGTATTTTATTAATTTTATTTTATTAATTTTAATTAATTTTATTAAATTTAAATTTTATTATTTTATTTTATTAATTATTATCTAGTGCTGCAAGTTGTCTTTGTCCATGGAGTTTTCTTGGCAGGGATACTGGAGTGGCTTGCTGGTTCCTGCTCCAGGTGGATCACGTTTGGTCAAAACTCTCCACTATGACCTGTCCATCTTGGGTGGCCCTGCATGGCATAGCTCATAGCTTCTCTGAGTTATTCAAGCCCCTTCGCCATGGCAAGGCAGTGATCCATGAACCTAGACAGCATCTTAAAAAGCAGCGACATCACCTTGCCAACAAAGGTCCGTATAGTTAAAGCTATGGTTTTCCCAGTAGTGATATATGGAAGTGAGAGCTGAACCATAAAGAAGGCTGATCGCCGAAGAATTGATGCTTTTGAATTATGGTGCTGGAGGAGACTCTTGAGAGTCCCATGGACTGCAAGAAGATCAAACCTCTCCGTTCTTAAGGAAATCAGCCCTGAGTGCTCACTGGAAGGACAGATCCTGAAGCTGAGGCTCCAATACTTTGGCCACCTCATGAGAAGAGAAGACTCCCTGGAAAAGACCCTGATGTTGGGAAAGATGGAGGGCACAAGGAGAAGGGGAGGACAGAGGACGAGATGGTTGGACAGTGTTCTCAAAGCTACCAGCATGAGTTTGACCAAACTGCAGGAGGCAGTGGAAGACAGGAGCGCCTGGCGTGCTCTGGTCCATGGGGTCACGAAGAGTCGGACACGACTAAATGACTAAACAACAAAAGTGCTGCAAGTTAACAGGGCCATTTTGTATTTTAATCGTGTCCTCTAGAGTAGTGATAGCAAATCTGCAACCCTCCCAAATGCTTGCTAGACTGCAACCCCTATCAGCCCTGATTATTTTCTATACTGGCTGGAGGATCATAGATCCTTCATTGCTGCTTTATAACCTTCCCAGTTCTTTTTGGCTTTATATCATTTCCAAAGTCAGCAAGCATACTTCCTGTATCTTCACCACATCATCAGGTAGATTATTGGACAGTACTTGAACAAGATTATAATAGAACATTATTTCACAACGTTATTCCAGCTTGATCCATTACTACTGTCTGGATTTGAGGTTCAGCTCACAGTGCATTGCAATGCATGTTTCTCAACTTACTAATGGAAATGTCTTGTGGAACTCATTGAAATCAAAATATATTGCAGCTGCTCAATCTTCTTATTTACTAAGACAATCCCATTGTCCAAAAAAAACTGTAATCTCTCATAATTACTTGGGAGGTAAAGTAAACATGTTTTAGTCTGATTCTCTCTCAACATCCTTAGGGATATAAAAATTCCACTACATCCTTGAGAATGCTTGAACAAGCCCTGAGTTTTGTATTTAAACCTACTGGAAGTTCATGCTTAGTTCAGGTTCAGCTGTGTGAGAGAAGAGTCTGCTCACTGGCCGTTCTAAGTGATGATTAACTAAAACATATTTCTGGGTTAAACATTGATTTTTATTCATGTCTCAAATTGCCTTTTAAGTGGCATTGTTGCAACAGGAAAAGAGCACCTATCGCTAGCTTTAGCATTCCCAGAAAAGAATAGCAAGCATGCCAAACAAATTGGCCCTTATGGTTATTAGAAGCTTTTTAAATAAATTGACAGTATAAATAAATTCATTCTATGGTAGGTCTTTGGCTACAAATTTGTGCAACAACAAACAACAGAGCTATTTAAAATGAAAGGAATTATACAAAGGCCTTGACAAAATTCTATTTCTTCTTTACATATTAGAGGTGCTATCTTCCATATATTCTGCCTCCCCTGTCTATAATTATGTTTTGACTATAAAATCATGAATCATGACTGCCACTCACATATTTTCCTCTCTGCTCCATTCTGTTTTAAAATACGGTAATAATTTACCAAATACTTGGGATTCCTCACCTCAGGCATGCATGAAGGGATACAGTGCGAGAGAAAGCCTAGGGCCTTCAGCTACTTCACCAAACCATGGTTCATGCCAAACCTACTCTAGAACCCAAACTATGGCTTCAGTTCCCAAACTATTTATTTATTTATTTATTTGGTTCTGCAGATTAAAGTTTTACAATCACATATCCAACATACAACATAAAAACAAGATTCCAAAGAATCTCCTGGACTTCTCTCCTCCCTTTTGTGGGTCCTATTGTTAATCATTTTCCCCTGCATCTTTTATGATAATCCAAATCTATTACATCCCCATTATATCCAAAATTCACCACTGAACTACTAGTGCTATTCCAATCCTACTAACAATTTTAGCTGTTTGCAATGGTTTTTAAGATAGATTATAAATTTCCCCCATTCCTTATTAAAATTTTGGTCTTGCTGATTTCTGATTCTTCCGGTCATTTTAGCTATTTCAGCATAATCCATCAACTTAATCTGCCATTCTTCTCTGTTAGGGACTTTATCTTCTTTCCATCTCTGGGCCAATAACATCCGTGCAGCCGTGATTGCATATATAAATAGTCTTTTTTGCTCCCTTGGGATTTCGGCACCTAGAAATCCAAAAACAAAGGCTTTGGGTTTTTTAGAAAAAGTTATTTTAAACATTTTTTCAAACTCATTATATATCATTTCCCAAAGCTCTTTTACTAGCTTGCATTTCCACCACATATGATGGAAGGTGCCGTTCGTTTTACTTTCTCACATTCCATGACTTCTGGCACTTTCACTGCTGTATTCTTACTGCCAGAATTGAAGCCAGAATGGGAAAATGCCACATGAGAATGTGATGAGTTGTCAGGTGGAGTCCAGTTTTCCTCACCCACACACACCCTTTCCTGTTAGACACCCCATCCCTTTATACGTAAAGAGAGAATACACATATTTTTCCCCCTGCAGTTCGGAGCACGTACTCAACCTATCCATTCTGAAGGAAATCAGCCCTGAGTGCTCACTGGAAGGGCAGATCATGAAGCTGAGGCTCCAATACTTGGCCACCTCATGAGAAGAGAAGACTCCCTGGAAAAGACCCTGATGTTGGGAAAGATGGAGGGCACAAGGAGAAGGGGACGACAGAGGATGAGATGGTTGGACAGTGTTCTCAAAGCTACTAACATGAGTTTGACCAAACTGTGGGAGGCAGTGGAAGACAGGAGTGCCTGGCGTGCTCTGGTCCATGGGGTCCCAAAGAGTCAAATATGACTAAACAACAACAACAAATAGCAATAGCACAATAGGAATTGCCTTTCCAATGCTGTTAGACCCCAGCTCCTATGAGCCCTAGACATCCTGGCCAGTGATCAGGGATTACAGGATTTGGAATCTTGCAATATTCAGTTGCATGAATAGTTGCATTTTCATTTACAGCATTCTCATCAACCATAGGGGTTTTTTTTAAAAAAAAAAAATAATGTTATAAGCCTTTTCTTCCCCAAATTCATTCTGTGTACTAGTATGCTGAAATTGTCTTGCAGGCAATTTATGGCAACTGGTGTTCTGTAACTGCTATTGCAGTCAAGCGCAACTTTTGACCTGTAATACAGCGAGCCGAACGTTTTAAATACAAATTGAGATAGCCAACTTACAGCAATCTCCATTTCTCATTCAAGTCGAGGTTCTCAACAGGCCGCAAATGGACGGCAGATTTGCCAGTATTTCGTTTCTCTCCCTCCCTCTAGAAAACCTATAAAGCAACCGTGCAGATTTCGAGGTTGATTGGGCTTTGCAACGACAGCCCTTGTTTTCCCCCGCTGCGGGTTTGGTTCCTGGATCCCAATGCTTATGCAATAGAAAAGTCCTTGCCTACAGAATACCTTCTCATTAGAGCCCTAATCTGCTCCTCTGCGTTCTTGTGAGATGGAATTATCCCACTTTAAGAGCATACCTCGGCCGTGAGCAGCAATAAGACCGATAAAAACAGCTTAAGTAATTGGATTGCTATATGGTATTGAGTTTCTGACAACAAACGATATCAATCTCTATTCCGCCGCCGCATCTTTGTTCCTGCAATGAATTCGTTTAGCAATGCACTTGCAGGGAGACAGTCTCTGTAGGGGGAGAGAGAGAGAGGGAGAGGTTGGGGGACACAAAGACAGAGCCATCTGATGAGTACAGAGAAAGCCACTGTGCCCTTCCAAGAAGTTAATTACAGGGAACAAAAGCAGCAGACTATGACTTGTTGATCATTACCATAATCACATTACTACACTCATTGCTCGTTCCCAGCAGCAGTGCGCCTTTTCTTCCTTTTGTTTGACACTTCTGCATGTCATTAATTGCATCGGAGAAGCATGGGGAGTGGGCGAGATTCCTGGTGGGAGAAACCATTGCAAAATATATGTGGGAATCCACTGGGCATTTTAACTAAATCAGTCTCTCTCCCTCCTCCCCCCACCTGCCTCTGCCCACCACACACCTCCCTCTGAAAAATCGAGAAGAAAATACAGAGGAGCCCTTCGCTTTTACAGCTGGCCGTCATCGTTTTCACTCTTTCTGCCAAGAAAAGGGAGAGATTTATATGGAGAAAGGGAAACACCCATAAAATTGTCAGATCCTTTTATGGCGCAGACTTTCTAGGTTACAATAATAATATATGTAACCTTTGCTTTCATGAGAGCAATGTTCTTCTGAGGCAAGTTCTACCTTCAGCGATGGCAATCTCATGCCAGTAGATCTTTGAGAGCTGAGGTGATCTCACGTCAAGAATCCGGTGCTGTCTTCTTTTATTGTTTTCACACTGCGGTACTTCAAAGAAAGGAGCTATATGCATGATTCCTGCACCTTTTCAGCTATGTTGACGTGGAGATGGTTGGTGCCTTCTTAGTCATATACTTTCTACTTTCTTGGAGTGCCTGTGTTTCCTTATTCATACATTTGCCCCACTTGCGGATTAAGCAGGAAGTGGGATGTGACTTTTATAAGAAAGGGGGAGTTGAACCTCTTTGCTCATTTTTATTTATTAAAGAAATTTCTCACCCGCCCTTCCCCACGAGGTCCCAAGGCAAGTTACAACCATATAATCATATGAGATTAAAATCCAATGAAACAATTTAAAACAAGCCAAATAATGTACATCACACAACAGTGGGGGTCCCACAAAAAATGGGAAACATCATAAATGTCAACAGCCAGGGTAAAGAAGTGTGTTTTCAGGAGGAGGCGGGGAGGAAGCCATGTAATGAGGATCCTTGGTGCAACTTCATGGGAAAGGAGTTCCACATTTTGGGAGCTGCCTTCTCTATACCACAACATCTGAGACACCTTTTTCTCCATATATGGGCTACTTATAGCATTTGAACCAAGCTTGGGGGGTGGAGTGTCTTAAAATCCAAGCATGAATGAAGTAGACGTGCAAACGCTATATGTGATTCATCCTTGGAAGGCTCGTATTCATGCCATAAACAGGCAGAGGGACGAATATTTGTATAAGCTTCACTTATAAAATTCGCAAGCAAAACTTGAGATGTTCCCCCATATTTTCCTCCCACCCCGACAAAATAATGGAAAGAGGTTGACCAACAGGTTGATCATTTTCTGATCTGAATGATGATTAAAATGCCCAACATATATAGGAATCAAGAGGAAGCCCAACATATATAGGAATCAAGAGGAAGCCTTTGTCTAACTACTCTGTAAGTGGCAATAAAAATGAAGTTGTTAAATGAACTAGGATAAAACAGTTGGATAAAAAATAGAAGAAACACATGTACATAAAGAGGCGGTTAGAATGGAGGAGAAAGTTGATTCAGTTTCCATTTAAAAGCAAACTCACTTTAGACTTAAAGAAATCAAAGGCGAACTGAAACCCAACCATCCTTGGAAATTTCCACTTCTCTGAATATTGCAGCGCAGTTCTCCAGCTAAACAACATGTAGAAAATTGCATATAGTAGGGTAAGGTGTGTATAAAAATGCATAGACTGGTGGAAACAAGACGCCAAAAATATATTCTATTAGGGGAAATTGCTTTGCAAAAAAAATGCGTACATTTTGCAAAATTGCAACTGCATATAAGCATATTATGTTAACAGAATTTTTGTACTAAAATGCTGAGAACATTTTTTAAGATTGCGAATTCGTGAGGAAACATGATGAACTGAATTTAAGGTTGGGGGGGAATAAGAGAAGTTGACAGATCTGCCCTTCCCTAGGAGGTGCACAGTCTCTTGTACCCTCTGGGTCCCATGGAAAGGTTACACCAGCTGCGGCCAGAAATGTGTGGCACTGTCCTGGAGAATGCCCCTGATTCAGAAGATCGATGTGGCATAGACTCTCTGTGTTACTGCCCCACTTCCCATCCCACCACTTAAAGCTACAGCCCCAGAATTGCTTCCTGGCAGTGTCCATGTGGCTTCTGCAATGTGTAAGCCCATCCACGGTCTCAGAAGGTTTTAATCACTTGAGCAAGCTTTTGGGTTTGGGCAAGCCATGCTTAACATCCAGTGTTAGCCTGGGTGTCGACAAATCATTCCAAATGAATTGACACCACATGGGAAACCAACACAGAACAATTTATACAGCTCGCTTGGAGAGGAGATGCTGTTCTTGTGTACAGAGCCATTATTCAGTATTTCTGTCCCTTGTCTTTCCCCCACTCCACTTATTTCTATTCTTCTCATTTTCAACTTTTGCTCTCACGTCCCGTTCAATTTTACAGCTCGGAGTCCACAAACAAAAAGATGGTTGTTCTGGACATACTGGAGACATTCCTGTTCTCTTCAGTATATAAAAAAAGGACTCCCTTGAAGCGATTCATTCACTATCCCTGTCAGAGGATGTCTGGCTGCTGGCACAGATTAATAAGGGCACAGCAAAATATATGAAGGGCAGAAAAATGGGTTGCAGGATTTAAAAGACCAAAAATCACACGCCCTTTCCTTAATGAGACACATTAGAGCTGTTGTCATGACTTTTTCTACAGATGGGGCTGCCTGTGAGAGACCCACAAAATGCCTATGCCATTTGTACAAAGTATTGATATTAATTTTATTGTTGTCAGAATCCAGCCAAAGTCAAATTCATTTAAGTTCCTTTGATCTCAGCTGGGGGATGTTAAAATCCCATCTTAACTCTAGTTTCCTAGAGGTGAGTTCTAGGCCTCAAATAATTTACTAGCTCCTATGAGGACACTATGGGACATGGGTGGCACTGTGGGTTAAAGCACAGAGCCTAGGGCTTGCCGATCAGAAGGTCAGCGGTTCAAATCCCCACGACGGGGTGAGCTCCCATTGCTCGGTCCCTGCTCCTGCCAACCTAGCAGTTCAAAAGCACGTCAAAGTGCAAGTAGATAAATAGGTACTGCTCCGACGGGAAGGTAAATGGCATTTCCGTGTGCTGCTCTGGTTCGCCAGAAGCGGCTTAGTCATGCTGGCCACATAACCTGGAAGCTGTATGCTGGCTCTCTCGGCCAATAAAGCGAGATGAGCGCCACAACCCCAGAGTCGGCCACGACTGGACCTAATGGTCAGGGGTCCCTTTACCTTTATGAGGTCACTGGTCACATAATCAAGATTTTGAGAATGACTAAGTATTTGTCTACATATTACTATTTCTGTAGATCAATGGAGACAATTTCCTTCATTCAATGACTGCAGCACTATAAACTTGCAATGGAGAAACAACTTAAAATGGCGGAGTGGGCATTTCCGGTTGGAAATCAGTGATCAGGAGAAGGGTTGTGTAGAACCTCTTCCTGCTCATCAGTTGGTTAGCCCCTACTCATGTGTAGTCCCACCCGAAGCCTACTATTTGACTTTTAGAAGACATCTGAAGGCAGCCCTGTTTAGGGAAGCTTTTAATGTCCGATGTTTTATCGTGTTTTTAATATTCTGTTGGGAGCTGCCAAGAGTGGCTGGGAAGGCCTTACCAGATGGGCAAGTATAAGTAATAAATTGTTGCTGCTGCTGCTGCTGTTGTTGTTGTTGCACCAAAGCCCACAAGCTACCTAAGCATGTAAGCCTGCATGACACCCAGCCAAGACACATCAGGTTTTGTTTATTATTATGGTATGTATTTTTGTGTTTTTATGTTGTAAACCACCCTGTGTTCTTCAAATGAAGGGCAGTATAGAAATGTTAATCATCATCATCATCATCCCCAAGAAGAAAATAGGTGCAGAGCCATTAGTTCAAAGGAATGTAATGCACATCTACCTACCTACCTCTCCAAATTCCAGCAAAAGCATTAAACTCTGCTACGGCTTTGCAGAGATCACCTCCTGAATCTTCGGCGAGCTGACCTTCAGTGTAATATGAAGACATGCCCACTTATAGCATCTCTCCCTTTCCCGCTGGCCTTGTTTGTTGTTTTATGCATTTCTGCTTCATTTAGAGTGTCCCCTTTGATGTACATTCCTCCTGGATATTCTGTTTCCTCTTCGACTAATCAAAAGAGAAACCGGTGGGGTTTGGGGGGGGGGGGAGGAGGCTTCAAAGGTTCATAGGGCAGGAGCATCTATTTTTAACCAGCGTAAGAATGGCTTATGACAAGCAACGCTGCCCTTCGTAGAAAAGAGGAAATCGGAGGGGCCTTTTAACATTCTGATGCATTGCCTGGTGGATTCAGTCAATTTTTCAGCTGTCGTAAATTGTGCATGAACCTTGGGTTTAAAGCGACTATTGTGTTTTCGTTGAAAAGAAAATAGTTGCTTTTAAGGCAACGTTGTTCATACCTTCGGAGCAGGCGTCCCTGACCTGGGGCGCTCCAGATATTTTGAATCACACAGCCTGTCCATTGCCCATGCTGCCTGGAGATGATGGCAGTTGTAGTTTTGGGGGCACCAGTTTGGGGAAGGAAATTAGCTCTAGGGTTACTTGGGGTGGAAATTGCAGTACATTCCGAGACAGCATTTAAATTTCATAAGGGACAATTTGCATGTGATTCCAGTGGCAAATTGACCATTAGAGTGTTCATCCAGAATCCCATACATGGGGGAGGGGAGGAGACATCAAGCAAAACAATTAAAATGCTTAACTAACTGACCAATTGTGTCGCAGATACTCGGTTCTGCCACCCCGAACAAAAGTCCAACATAAATTCTGGCTACGCCCATGTGACTGCACATAGCCTTCAGTTCTATATACAGTGGTACCTCTGGTTACGTATTTAATTTGTTCCGGAGGTCCATTCTTAACCTGAAACTGTTCTTAACCTGAAGCACCACTTTAGCTAATGGGGCCTCCTGCTGCCGCTGTGTCGCCGGAGCACGATTTCTGTTCTCATCCTGAAGCAAAGTTCTTAACCCGAGGTACTATTTCTGGGTTAGCGGAGTCTGTAACCTGTATGTAACCGAAGCATATGTAACCCGAGGTACCACTGTATACTATAGTTTTATATTATGTCTAGTTTGTGGTGCCATCCTCTGTGGCGAAAAACGCCCCCCTATCCTAACAAAAAATAACCACAATATTGTGACGGTGTGTGCAAGCTGTACATTTCAAGCACATCTTCCCCACCACCAAGAATCCTGTGAACTGTAGTTCACCCCATACAGAGCTGCAGTTCCCAGTGCCCTTAACAAACTTCAGTTCCCAGGATTCTGTGGCAGAAGCCATGTCCTTCAAATGTATGGTGTGTCTCTTTTTTCTCTAATATAGCACGGAAATGGAAAGACCCTAATCTATGCTAAGAAGACAGTCATCGTTTAATCAGGGCCACAGCGCAGACACAGACATGTTTTGGAAAAGGGTTTGGTTCGCAAATGGCATCCTCTTGGCTGTAGTTTAAGCACTCTAGTGCAAAGCTAAAACACTACAATGGTTGTCCGGACAATGACTTCAGAACTTTTTCTAGTATTTAATGCCGTTAAGTCCCACGGAACCTAGGACTAGCCCCTGGCTGACTTAGAGAGGGTTTTCTAGAACCAATATGGTCACCTTTCACAGCATGCGATGATGAATACAATGCCATACATTCTTGCCCTATGATGCGTTGTGCGTGAGCGCCAGACTCAAAATAGCCTATAGACACAACTTCACATATTGATAACAAACAATCTTCAAATGGGAAAGGAAGACAGGCTTTATTTTGCCACATCCTTGGGATGACTCCCTGACTGAGAAACAGGATGCTCTGCATGCGATTCTGGCAGGGAGGGCTATGACTCAGTGATGGCCAAACCTGGCCCTCCAGCTGTTTTGGGACTACAACTCCCATCATCCCTAGCTAACAGGACCAGTGGTCAGGGATTGATGGGAACTGTAGTCCCAAAACAGCTGGAGGGCCAAGTATGGCCATCACTGGGCTATGTTCTCCACTCCCTGCATCTGCCTCCTTCCCAAGTGTCGCTAGGTGAAAAAAGGAAGAAGTAGTGACATCATCATCATCATCATCATCATCATCATCATCATTAATCTGTGGAATTTCCATGCCTTGAAATAGGCATAGCATGATTCAATTACTTTCAGGAGGTTTACACGAACACTGAAAAAAATGTCCTGCTCCTCATATAAATATTTCTATCATGGTAAGACACATTCGCATTCAACAGTCCCATCTGCTCTCCAAGTGTCGAGAAGCATGAGCAGACAGAGACCATTGTTATGTCAATGAAGGAAGATGGCAGCAGGGTTGTGTGTGTTTTTTTTAAAAAAATAATTAAACGCAGAATGCCTTTGAATGAATGGTACAGCACTAATTCTAAGAGAGAGCTATTCATCTTGAAACTGTTCATTGCTATGGGGGGGGGCACCTGAAACTCATGCATAGGCATAATGAAAGCTTAGCCAACTCTTCCTCATTTCCTCTGTTGAAGAGGATAAAAAAAATGATAATTTAAAACCCAATATTTCAATTTAAGATTTTCATTCAGATTTTAAGAAATGAGACGCAAAGGTTTGTTGCTCCATTCATCCGAGCATCCTCATTCTCTTTTATCAATCTCTCTCACTCTTGCGATTCTGCTCAGTGTGTTTTTCCTTCATTTCCTCTAATCATCTTTGATTCCTCATGCTTTTTCTGCATCAGTCGCCATCTATTCCACGGCGCTAAGTTCGATCTCCCCCTTATATGCACTGCCTAAGATTTTGTTCTGCTTTCAGAATGCCTCATTAGATTATGCCAGTGTGTTCCTGAATACCCATTCCTTCGCTGTATGAAACTCTTCGCTGAGAAGGTACAGGTGGGGTTTTTAACATCCTTATAATTAAAAATAGCAGGGGGCATAAATAGCTTGAAAGACAATGAGAACTCATAGGCAGGGCCACCCAAATACATTTTGGGAACGTTTGAGGGAACGTTCTTTCATATGTGGTGGACTTGTAAAAGGGTAAAAAAGTATTGGGAAATGATCTATAACAAAGTGAAAAAAAAATGTTTAAAAGTACTTTCCCCAAAAAACCCAGAGTCCTTTCTGTTGGGGATAATTCAGACTGAAATTCCCAGGTGTCAAAAAAGGTTATTTATGTATGCCACTACTGCGGCCTGTGTTTTGTTAGCCCAAAATTGGAAAATGAGTGATGTCCCAAGTAAAGAAGAATGGCAACTTAAGTTGACAGAATATGCGATGCTTGCAAACTTAGCATATAGAATAAGAGAACAAGAAAAACATATGTTTAGAGAAGATTAGAAAATGTTTATTGAATGTATGAGAAATAACTGTGTTTATTAAAATACGGGTTAAAATACAATTTAAAATGCAGCCTCATTTTAATAGTAGTCCATAAATCAAAACCATAAGGGGAGGGAAACATAAGGGTCAGACTGAGTCCAAACCAAAGGCCAGGCGGAACAGCTCTGTCTTGCAGGCTCTGCAGAAAGATGCCAAGTCCCGCAGGACCCTAGTCTCTTGTGACAGAGCGTTCCACCAAGTCGGGGCCAGTACTGAAAAGGCTCTGGCCCTAGTTGAGATCAATCTAACCACCTTGCTGCTTGGGACCTCCAAAGTGGGGGTTTTTTTGTGGACCTTAAGGTCCTCCGCGGGGCATACCAGGAGAGGCAGTCCCATAGGTATGAGGGTCCTAGGCCGCATAGGGCTTTAAAGGTCAAAACCAGCATCTTAAACCTGAACCAGTGCAGCTGGTAAAGCACTGGATGAATGTTGATCCCATGGCAAGGACCCTCGCCGTGGCATTCTGCACCCGCTGGAGTTTCTGGGTCAGCTTCAAGGGCAGCGCCGCGTAGAGCAAGTTACAATAATCAAGCCTGGAGGTGACCGTCACATTGATCACTGTGTACCACCCAGAACCGAGTTATCATCACCTCGTCCGGTGTCAACGATGCAGGTTACCTTATTGAAAAGCCCGGCAAGCGCTCAGTGTCTTGCCTCTTAATCTGTGAGAGAGAGAGATTCAGAAGCGCTGGTGTTTTCAAAGTGGATTAAGCCCTTCCAAATCTAATAGGTTTCCAATGAGCTGAGCTGGTGCTGCAACAGCTGCTCTAATTTGAGAATAAAAGAATGCAGGCTTTTGTGGCGAGGGATCCGCTATTGATCAGCCACAAGGTTAGGAGACCAGGAGGGGAGGGCAGTTCTCCCTCTTTTGAAGTGGGGTGTGTGTGTGTGTATGTGTGTGTATGTGTTCAGGCTCATTATCTAGCAACAACAACAAAGGCCATTCCCATCGTACAAGCTGCTCTCTGCAGGATTGCACTTGTTGAAGGTTAATAGCATGCATGCAGTCATCCAAATTCAGAGCCCTCCGCCATTTCTTGCAACGGGCTTCATTGTGGGCTCACAAAACAGAACAGATGGGTCTCCAGGACTTCTGCTGAAGGGATGGACCCCTTGGCCCACCATCTGAGTCCTACCTCGTCCGAAGCTTTGTGCCCATTAGCATATCAAATGCACAGATTCTTCAGCACGTGCTTCCAATAAATATCCTGGAAGGAGGTGGGAAGGAAGCGACAGATTTGAATTGCAAACAGAAGGGTCTAAACAAGGTTGATGAACTCTTGCAACCCACCCCCAACTACAATGTAGGCTTAGGCACAATCAAAGAGAGCCAGCTGATCTAGCTATTTACTCCTTCCACCTACCACAGGCCAACTAAATCCTGCAATTCCAAAATATGAAATAAAAACATTGGTCATAAGAGTTGCTAAGCTGGCTAGCAATGGGACAGGGTCGCGGGAGAAGTACCGTATTTTTTGCTCTATAAGACTCACTTTTTCCCTCCTTAAAAGTAAGGGGAAATGTGTGTGCGTCTTATGGAGCGAATGTAGGCTGCGCAGCTATCCCAGAAGCCACAACAGCAACAGGGACCGCTGCTTTCGCTGCGCAGCGATCCCTCTTGTTCTGGCTTCTGAGATTCAGAATATTTTCTTTCTTGTTTTCCTCCTCCAAAAACTAGGTGCGTCTTATGGTCTGGTGCGTCTTATAGAGCTAAAAATACGGTAATTGGATTAGTTTGTGTGCCCTTATCAGCAATTTGATTTGCAGAAATTAAGCAAGCGTAGCTTTTCCTTCTCACTGATCTTCGTGGCAGGAGCAGCTTCAGATTCGGAATGGATGTGAGGTTGCTGGGGGAAGACAGAGGAATAAGTCTATATAAGATAGATGGAACGCAAGGAAGGAAGGAAGGGCAGCGATGAAATTAGCTGCCATTCTAGGATATATGAGGGGGATTCTCCTAACGAACTCTGTCAGCAGAAGGCCTGTGCAAGGAGGGATTGTTCTGTCTGGCAAGTTGATACGCTAGCACAGAACATTTGTAATGGTGCAACACTGAATTGCAGCCTAAATTTCACACCCAAACTGGTGAAAGAAGATATAAGCTTGGTGTAGCTGCATGTACCACCCCCACAATAAGCTACAAATTTTTGCTTGACAACATCCTGCAAGCTGAACAAACGTGTAATATTCAGTGTTTTCCTTCTAGAAAAAAAGGTTCCGGTACTCACCATGAAGTTGTTAAAGTAAGTGTCAGACTTTTAACCAGTGCTTTTCTTCTAGAAAAATTAAAAAATGGCCGGTTGCTGAGTACCCCCAAGAAAAAAGCACTGGTAAAATTAGAGTTTAGCATCTTATTTGGGGCAGTGAATAAGAAATTGTATGTTTATTTGGTGAAACTTAATACAATGGTACCTCAGGTTACATACGCTTCAGGTTACAGACTCTGCTAACCCAGAAATAGTGCTTTAGGTTAAGAACTTTGCTTCAGGATGAGAACAGAAATCTTGCTCTGGCGGGCGGCGGCAGCAGGAGGCCCCATTACCTAAAGTAGTGCTTCAGGTTAAGAACAGTTTCAGGTTAAGAACAGACCTCCAGAACGAATTAAGTACTTAACCCGAGGTACCACTGTATTTTCTAATTTCATGGTGTTACGGTGCTGCTGTGTCTGTTGCAACAACTTCCAGATTTCTTTTCCAGCATTTTATTAAATTTACAGTTTCGTGTATTTTAAATTTGGACGAAAACAAGAGAGGAGAATAAACAATATGGATCACACAATAGGGATAACAAAATTTAAGCAACTTTCTTCATCCCACTTCCATCTGAAGCACGTTCCCTTTTTCACTGAAGCAACTGTGACATTCCTCACAGGCACTGCCGGATATTTCATCAATTTCGTAGTATTTCAAGTCAAAGATTTCACTTTCAAGTATTACAACTCAAAGATGCTCTGGATTGGGTCAGAAGCATCACTCAGAGGATCAAGTCCAAGAAATGTCAGCTCAGTACAGTGCAGTCATGTGCATGTTTAGTCACAAGTAATAATTTATTATTATTATTATTTATACCCTGCCCATCCTGCTGGGTTTCCCCAGCCACTCTGGGCAGCTTATAAGCAAATCCCATTGTTTTCAGTGGAATTATCTTAAATGCAAGTCTGGTTGGAGTTGCATACATTGAATGCTTTGTTCAAATGTAAATATAGCATATAGCATAATGACAGCAGCTTAAAATGTGAAAATGCATAAAGTATCTAGCTTTTAATGATACATTATCCTGCTTGCAATCTGCCACCTATGTCACAAAATAATTTTATTGCTGTCTTGCAGCAGCCAAGACAAGAGTGACCACACTCTGAGTAATTTCCATATTAGTCCTAGCAAGCAAATATTCCATTTTTAGTTAACTAGACCCCCTGTTTCTTATCCTCTAATAAGCAGAGGGGGGAAACTATTCCACACATTTTCCAGAAATGAACTAGCAGGACATATAGTGCAGAATATTTTTGGTCACCTCCTCACCACAAATGCAATGGCTTGTGTTGCAAATCATGTTACCATATCAAATACAGCAGAAGCCATTTGTCAAAATCTTAACCAAGTTCAAAAATCTCTCCAAGCAGACCCTGGCTGGGGCCAGTGAATTGACTACCACATCCCACCCACCAAGAAGGCTGTCAGAAATAGCTTCTTCACCATCCAGGTTTTCATCAGCAGAATCAGGATTCCGTATGACCTTAACAGATTGGAGAACTGGGCCCAAACTAACAAAATGAGGGACAGATGTAAGCTTCTGCACTTTGACAAGAAGAACCAACTGCAGAAATATAAGATGGGGGATACCTGGTTTGCTAATAGTACCTGTGAAAAGGATCATGGGATCACAGTAGACCATGAGCTTAACGTGAATCCACAGTGTGATGTAGCAGCAAAAAAAGGCTAATGCTGTTCTAGGCTGCATCAACAGAAGTATAATGTCCAGTTCAAGGGAAGTAATAGTCCTACTCTATCTATTCTGTCTTGGTCAGACCATACCTGGTGACCTTGGGCCAGTCACACTTCTGTGAAGTCTCTCAGCCCCACTCACCTCACAGAGTGTTTGTTGTGGGGGAGGAAGGGAAAGGAGAATGTTAGCCGTTTTGAGACTCCTGAAGGGGAGTGAAAGGCGGGATATCAAATCCAGTTCTGGACATCACAATCTAAGAAGAATGTTGACAAGCTGGAATGTGTGCAGAAGAGGGCAACCTAGATGTTCCAGGGTCTTGAAACCAAGCTTTATGAGGGAGTTCATTTTGTTTAGCCTGGAGAAGAGGAGAATGAGAGGAAATGTGATAGCCACCTTCAATATCTAAAGGACCGTCACATGGAAGATGGCACAAGCTTGTTTTCTCCTGCTCTAGAGGGTAGGACCTGAAACAATGGATTCAAATTACAGTGGTACCTCAGGTTAAGTGCTTAATTTGTTCCGGAGGTCCATTCTTAACCTGAAACTGTTCTTAACCTGAAGCACCACTTCAGCTAATGGGGCCTCCCGCTGCCGCCGTGCCGCCAAAGCACAATTTCTGTTCTCATCCTGAAGCAAAGTTCTTAACCCGTGGTACTATTTCTGGGTTAGCGGAGTCTGTAACCTGAAGCATCTGTAACCTGAAGCGTATGTAACCCGAGGTACCACTGTACAAGAAAGGAGATCCTGACTGAACATCAGGAAGAACTTTCTGATGGTAAGAACTGTTCAACTGTGGAATCAACTCCCTCAGAAGGTGGTGGACTCTTCTTCCTTGGAGGCTTTTAAGCAGAAGCTGGCCGGCCATCTGTCATAGATGCTTTTGTTGAGATTCCTGCATTCCAGGGTTTGGACTAGATAACTCTTGAGGTCCCTTCCAACTCTACAATTCTATGATAGTATGTTTGTGTGGCTAATTCTTCAATCCGAGTTCAGGGGTTTGGGATTATTCTGTTATGCAGATCAAGAGTACAATACTTTTTTTAGAAAAAAATATTCTATTTGCTGTGTACAGGTACATCACTGATATCCATTGTAGGTAATATAATAATAATAATAATAATAATAATAATAATAATTATTATTATTATTATTATTATTATTATTATTATTATTATTTATACCCCGCCCATCTGGCTGGGTTTCCCCAGCCACTCTGGGTGGCTTCCAAAAGAATATTAAAATACTATAATACATCAAACATTAAAAGCTTCCTGAAACAGGGCTGCCTTCAGATGTCTTCTAAAAGCCTGGTAGTTGTTGTTCTCTTTGACATCTGGTGGGAGGGTGTTCCACAGGGAAGGCGCCACTACCGAGAAGGCCCTCTGCCTGGTTCCCTGTAACTTGGCTTCTCGCAGTGAGGGAACCGCCAGAAGGCCCTTGGTGCTGGACCTCAGTGTCCAGGTAGAACGATGGGGATGGAGACTCCTTCAGGTATACTGGACCGAGGCCGTTTAGGGCTTTAAAGATCAGCACCAACACTTTGAATTGTGCTCGGAAACGTAAGTAATGCAAAGGACCATACAGAGGTAAACAATGCAAAAAATGGTAATCCAACACCTATAAGCAGAAAATAACTAGTAACAAATATGAAAAAAAGCCAGATTTGAGAATTACAGAAACACTGTATTTGTTGTCATCCTTTTCTGTTAGTCACAGTCCCAAAGAAAAGTCTTGCAGCCCAAGTAATTCTTCAGCTAAGAGTAAATTTTATCATTGAGAACCAGGCTGCTGTTTTAGTATTTGCCGATAAAGATAAATCCCTCTCTTCAACTATATCTCACGGACAATTTTCGTTTCAATTTGGCAGCTGTCAGCTTAGTACCAATAAAATAACTTCTGGAGAAACCATGTAATTGGTTCAAATGAAGCCAATTTCTGAGATCCGGCAATCAGTTTGGAGGAGTGTGACTGAAATCGCTCATATAAGCATATCCTTGGGAGCCTAACCTCTGGCGTATGCATTGATTTAAGCCAGTAGCCAGCACAAATAGGCTCCCTTTTCTGCTGGAGGCATTTCAGTCCAAGTTCTTAATACAACTGAAGGTGTGATCCCCACGAGTCTCCAAAATAGCATTTAGCATTTTTGTTCCCAAAGCACTTCCTGATCGGTTTCTCCCTGGAACCCCAAAACTCAAGGATATAGCTTTTTTCCTACAGCAGCTTTCCCCAACCTTGGAACCCCCAACATTTTGGACCACAAGTCCCATCCAACCAGTGGCTATGCTAGCTATGTTTTTGGCCTCAGCACCGAGCAATTGCAAATGCTGTTTTTCTAATTGTGGTTCAGGATGTAAAGGCACAGCCATGTTAAAGGGTTCGTCTATGTCAGATTTTATGCGGTGATTTCCTTTGAGGAGTCAGATTCCTCACCCCACTCCATGCCCATTATTATGCTCATGGTTTGCAATGCCTCTCTTCTCATTGGTGACAAGTGTTTCAGCTGTTTGATTCAGCACGAAAACATAGTGATCTCTACTACCTCTCTGCTGGGCACATAAAAGAATATTGTTACTACCTTGCCCACTGCTGAAAAAGACACGTTTTGTGCAATCAATAATCTTGGGAAACAGAGCTGGATTTTATTCACAACGTGTTAAAGAAATTCAGTTACGAGCTCTGTGATGCTCATAGCAAGTACCATTCAGCACGTCCTTCGGAGCTTCAGTTTTTGAATATACCGAACTGTAGACAACATTTTTGACATCTTGTGCTATTTGAAAAAAGAAGACGTCTCTTAAACTCTACTCCCTTGTGAGAGTTTTGCCACAGCAATAAGAAAAGGACCTGCCATCCTCATATGAGGCAGGGGGTGCATGTGTCATATTTTAGGCCCTACAGTTTAGAGTGAACTGTTAAAACAAACAAACAAATTGTACCCTGCCCATCTGGCTGGCCCACTATGGGCAGGTCACAGTAGAATATTAAAAGCATGATAAAACATCAAACATTAAAAACTTCCCTAAACATGGCTGCCTTCAGATGTTTTCTAAAAGTCAGGTAGTTGTTTATTTCCTTGACATCTGATGGTAGGGTGGGCGCCACTACCGAGAAGGTGCCCTCTGCCTGGTTCCCTGTAACCTCACTTCTTGCAGGGAGGGAACAGCCAGAAGGCCCTTGGAGCTGGACCTCAGTGTCCAGGCTGAGCGACGGGGGTGGAGACGCTCCTTCAGGTATACTGGGCCAAGGCCATTGAGGGCTTTAATGCACCAACACTTTGAATTGTGCTTGAAAATGTACTGAGAGCCATTGTAGGTCTTTCAGGACTGGTGTTATATGGTTTCGGCGGCCACTCCTAGTCTAGCTGCCGCATTCTGGATTAGTTGAAGTTTCCGGGTCACCTTCAAAGGTAGTCCCACGTAGAGCCCATTGCAGTAGTCCAAGCAGGAGATAACCAGAGCCTGCACCACTCTGGCGAGACAGTCCACGGACAGGTAGGGTCTCAGTCTGCTTATCAGATGGAGCTGGTAGACAGCTGCCCTGGACACAGAATTGACCTGCACCTCCATGGACAGCAGTGAGTCCAAAATGACTCCCAGGCTGTGCACCTTGTCCTTCAGTGGCACAGCTACTCCATTCAGGACCAGAGAGTCCCCCACACCTGCCTGACCCCTGTCCCCCAAAGCAGTACTTCTGTCTTGTTAGGATTCAACCTCAATCGGTTAGCCGCCATCCATCCTCCAACCGCCTCCAGGCACTCACACAGGACCTTCACCACCTTCACTGGTTCTGATTTAAAAGAGAAGTAGAGCTGGGTATCAACCGCATACTGATGAACACCCAGCCCAAACCCCCTGATGATCTCTTCCATTTGGCACATCCCTTTCCTTCCTGCGAAAGCTTCCACAATTCATTTGGCTTTCTAATTAAGAATCCTGATTTCCCCATTTGTTCAATATGCAGTTAAGGGGAGTGGGGACCACCAGCTAAATCCCTTCCAATTAGTTCCTCCCCACAAGTGCAAGGTGGCGGCAGCGGCGATGGAGGCAAAATTCCCATCCCGCGCAGGCGATGAAAACTTTTGCCGGAGTTCAATCACACTTGGTAATTACAGAAATTAGCTTTCAAGTTTAGATCACTCGGCTGTGCAAATGGGCTCCTCGGGTGGAATGTGCTGCTCTGAAATGCACGTCAGTCAACCATGAAGCTGGATAAGGCACTATCATTATATTTGACACCGTCACATTCATTCGAGTGAAGGGGATCGGTTTCAGCAGAAGAGCAAGATAAAAGTGGCCCCAGGGCACTTAGGGGAGGCCTCTTGAACTAAAAAGGAAGCCTTGCTCATCATGTTCCTCATGAAAGCACACCTTGACATACAGTAGCTTTAATTCCTTGTAAAGGGATTAGATGCATGGCTGACATTTACTTCTCCGCTAGGATCTGCACCACAGGCAGAAAATCCTAACTGTGCCTGTTGGATGTTTGCCTCTCATAATAAAGGCCCACTGGGCCCTGCCAGGGGCAAAAAACAACATGGCGGCTTCATCCAATTCAGAACTTAAGAGTCTTTATCCAACATCCACTTCTCTCAAAAGCCAACCAAATGCCCGTGTGGACCACACCCGCCAAGTGCCCCTATTTTCCAGGACAGTCCCAGATTGGGATGACTTTTGCCTTTTTCATCTTTAGCTTTTAGGATAAGCCAGCGCTCTCTCACAAGTCAGGCAAAAGAAAAACCCTCCGTTGGACTTGCAGTTCCTAATTAAGATTCCATTTTCCCACTCCTAGGTCATAGGAAAATTTAGCATCTTCAGACAATGAAGAGTTGACAGAGGGAAAACCCGTACCATCCTATATTGTCAGTGTCACTTTTATGTATAAGCTAAACAAGCTATAGCTTAGGGCCCCACTCTCTTGGGGGCCCCCCAAAAAATGTAAAGGGAAAAAATCGATGTACATTACCAAAATATAAGATAAAAAACAAATGAAATAAAACCTACATACAGCAACAGTGTTTTGTGTTGTGTAGGCTCCTATGATGTAAGTAATGGGTCCCGCCTGCTAGCCTGCTCCCTAAAATACCACTGGTTTGCTCATTTCTATATACAGTGGTACCTCGGGTTACATACGCTTCAGGTTACAGACTCCGCTAACCCAGAAATAGTACTTTGGGTTAAGAACTTTGCTTCAGGATGAGAACACAAATCGTGCTTCGGTGGTGCGGCGGCAGCAGGCGGCCCCATTAGCTAAAGTGGTGCTTCAGGTTAAGAACAGTTTCAGGTTAAGAACGGACCTCCGGAACGAATTAAGTACTTAACCCGAGGTACCACTGTATAGGGTGCCTACATTCTGCATGGACTGGTTGCATAGCAACATGTGCAAATGGCTTTAGATACCTACAGTTATAAGGTCCATAAATTACCATATAGCATATATTCAACACATAAAACAGCAACAATTTGTTGTTGACAAAGGACAGCTGGACATATAAAGGGCCCCATTACCTTCAATAGCTCATCAAACCTAAATCTCATCAAACCTAAATCTGGCCCTATATATTGTTAGCAATCACATACAGGGCTCGAACTATTGAGCCAAGGTAGGGGAAGGATTTAATGAAATCTACAAGCCCCACTTCCTGATTTTCGCCTACCCCATTTTCGCCAAAGCGTGTCTCCTCTGCCCCACAGGGCTAGTCCAAGATACTTTGCTTCCAGAAAAAGTGTCCCTTCACTGCTAAGCAAAGAGTATGGTATCCCAGGCCCTCCAACTGCCCCAATTTTCCAGGGGCAGTCCTGAATTTACAAAAGCCACCCCACTTTCTGATTTGATCCCGGAATGTCCTGCTATTCCATGGGATGTCCCTATTTTCATTGGAGAAATGTTGGAAGGTGTGGAGATATGCAACCCCCCGAGCCAAGGAGATAAAATACAATCTTTAGAAGACATCTGAAGGCAGATCTGTATAGAGAAGCTTTTTAATGTTTAACGTTTTACAGTATTATGCTTTTATATATGCTGGAAGCCGCCCAGAATGGCTGGGGCAACCCAGTCAGTTGGGTGGAGGATTATTATTATCATTATTACTGTTATTGAATAGAACATCCCTATTTTCATTGGAGAAATGTTGGAGAAATGAAGCACAAAAGCGCTTTCCCTCCTGAAACCAAAAACTGGTATTCAGATTCATTACTGCCTCTGACCGTGGAGACAGAGCATTGATAGCCTTGTTCCCCATAAAGTGTGTTCTCCTTCATGGAGAGCACGTGTTGCGGTGGGGTCTTGCAAGACATCCCACTGTTGCTGGGCAGGTAAAGGTAGTTGGCCACTATCGCGATTGGGCTCCTCTTTGTCGTTGGGGAGAATTTGATGTTGCCATTTTATGATTGACAGCCAAGAAGTTTTATATTCCCTGCGTGCAGCGTTGAGCTTCCTCTTTTCTCTGCGCGCATCGGATCACCCGTCCTCCCTCCCTATATTTAGGGTTGTTCTCATTGACCTTGCTATCCCTGTCATGGGGTCGTCTGCTTTTGGGGCAGGGGCCCGGTAGGAATTTTGTCCATTTGGCTGATTGGCTGGTGCCATTTGGTTTTTGCCTACTGCGTAGCAAATCGTCACAACTTGTAAGGTTGCGGTTAGGCATTGGTTTTATGTATTGGTTGGTGGAGGGGCATGGATTGGCTGTGCCTGCCCCTCCAATGCTGCTGCTGCAAGGGTATTCCATTAAAGGAATCCAGGGGCTCACCATGCTTTTGCCCAAACCCCTGTCAAGGGGCTAGGGCCACACAAGAGCCCCTGGGAGCATTTGGGGAGAGGTGAGGGCATGGTTCCCAGCTCCATCTTTCTCCCCAAAATGTTTTCCCTTTCTGACTTTCGCGGGCATGCGAATGTCAGTCTGTCCCCGGGCGGAGACAGATAGTCGCAACCAATGCCTAAGCAACCACTCACATTTTTTGTATTTTAATAAAGTTGTGGCCAAAATTATGCCAAAAACCTTAAACAAAAATTCTGTGTGAATTGTATTTTAGTGGGGTGGCTTGGGGACCTCGACATGCAAATTTGTCTATTGCTGCTTACCTCCATTCTCTGGCACAACCCCAGGAACCTGAGTCAACTTGATACTAGATGAAGAAAAAGAAGAAAAACAGCCTAATGTGTATATGTGTCTGAAGTTATCATGATATTCACAGAGCCAGGTTACAGCTATAACCCAAATGACTCACAGAACCTGCAAAGGAAATTACACATTTCCCTAGCGCACAGAAGAATGCCCTGGCTTTTTTATGGCACCTGATCTTCAGAGTGCAGACTTTCTGTCTCTCTCTCATAAGTCTGAGCTTGATTCCTTTCACGTCCTGAACCTATACAATAGCTCTGATTTGGGAACAAGAAAACCTTGGGTGAACCTTTTGCATTCAAAATACTGCATGATGCCATATTGGCCGATGACCCATGCAACCTGTTCTAAAATCTAAATCCTCTTAATATGAGCATTATCTACCCAAAGAAGATGAAGACATGCAAGACCTGAAGGGGAGAGAGACTGGAAGTTGACACATATTTTGAACATTTAAATTGGATGAACATCATAGCCTGGAATACTGGTTTTGAGGGGTTCAGGCCAATTTCCTGATTGCAAAAGCTCATATTGACCTGGTTTGTAACATTAATTTACAGCTGTGTCATAGGAATCGAGCATCATTTCCATGAGTATGCGACTGCAGCAGCAAGAATGTTACCTCCCCAAAAATAGAAAGAAGAAGAAATTCCAGCAAAAGAAGAATGGGTACAAAAACTTACGTAATATGCAGAAATGGCGAAACTTACTGGGAAAATGTGAAATCAAGACAAACTTTTTATAAAAGAATAGAAATGGTTTATTGAATATTTACAAATAAACTGTAAACAGATCAGAACATTGGCAGGATTATTGTAAGAAGCTGCAGTTTTAAATATTTAAAGTAGATGAATAAATGAGTAAATTAAGTTAATTAGGATATGCAGAAAATATTAAAAATTAATTTAAGGAACCACAGAAAGAGGGGGAAGGAGGTCGAGTTCTAAAATGTTAAAATGATTGTAAAATTATTGAAATGTATAAAACGGAAAATAATAATAATAATAATAATAATAATAATAATAATAATAATAATAGGATCTCATTAGCTAATGTTATGAAATATGATTCACCGAGGCTCTCAAGTTCACATAAGGATAAATGAAATGTGAGGCACTTCAAATATGGGAAAGGGCTTACAGGCATGATGAGTGTAAGGGCCTTCTGAAATTAAAATGCCCATTACCTACCTGGTCTAGGGTACAATTAAAATCTATGCATTAGCCACCTGCCCTCCAGGTGAAACTGGATGGCAACTCCCATTCTACCAGCCATTCTGTGGCTGATGAGAGCTAAGTCCAGCAATATCTCCAGGGCACCTTGCTGGCTATCCCATCCTAAACTGGTTTCAGACTGCAGCCCCAAATTCACTTTCATAACCACACCCGATTTCACTTCTGGACTTGTCTTAGGAATGTGGCCTCAGATCTGTGCCCAAATGGCAACCTATTGTTATCGTTTGCTAGTCGAAAACCAGTCAAGTTTGGTGGCAGAGGAGCCAACTCCCAGGGGCTGAGGTCTCTTTGGACCCCCAATGAAGTATTTGAGGGGGCTGCCCCATCCCCAATTTGATAGGCATTGCCATTCAAATAGTGTGTTTGTGCCATGTCTTGTGACCGATTATATGGGGTAGGGCTTACCTAGAATCCCCCAATATTTTATTCAAGTTGGTACCCCTGTTTGGCAAGCAGAGGAGAGAGAAAACTCCCAGTTTTTCCTATATTCACCCCATTGTCTTCCTTTGCCACCCCCAATATCGCCATCTGCCATTGCCTCAAGAGGAGCAAGGAACTACTGCTTTGACCTATATCTCCTTCCTCCCAACCAAGACAGCATCCCCATCCCTCCCGGTCCAAAAGCTGAGCTGAGGAGGCAGGGAATTGAAGCTCACCCATTGGCTATTCCTGTTACTAATGAAAGAAGCAGGTTTTTGCCCTTGACTGTACCCTACGTGCAACCTTAGCCTTATAAAGCGCGGTGGGCACCAGGCAACTCCGTGTTGAGTTTGATTTCTTGGTCACGCCAGAGTGTGACAAGACGTTGGCAAAATGGGGCCAAATGAATCCATTACCAAGATTAACACTAATGGCAATTAGAAGCAACACAAGTGATATCAGAGCTAGTGTCAAGTTAGTGTGTTTGATTAGGGACCCATTGCCATTATCTCTCACTCACACCCCAGATGAGTCAGAAAGTAGAATTCCTGCACTCCCAGCAAGGTTTACTCAGAGGTTTTACTGCAGGTAAGTGTGCTTAGAAGAGCTAGTTGCACATTGACAAACACTGTTTGCTTATTTATTCACATTCATGCTAAACTCTAAGTCCCCATTTCAATTTTCAGTTGGCAGTTTAAATGACGCCTGAGGCAGTCATAATTTAACAACCCTGCACTCAATTTTTAACGTCCCTGGAAATGTCAGATATATGGCAGTATCTCACTTGGCATCTATTCTGTACGGCTTCACTGATTTCACATTAAACCCAGGTTTTAGTGGTTGCAGGGAGAATTGTACCTCTTTTGCTTTTACATAGAACCATAGAATTGTGGAGTTGGAAGGGACCCTGAGGATCATGCAGCTGTCCCATATAGGGATCGAACCTGCATTATCAGCACCACACTGTAACCAACCAAGCCTTCAGTGGCTCTCTGCATTTTTGGGGGGAAGAACACCAAGCTGTCTGTGACAGGCTTGGCTTGCTATGTGCAGCATCTTCAGGCTGCATCGGAAGTTATAATTACAATGTTGAGGGAATGTTCTTTCATATGTGGTGGACCTGTAAAAGGGTAAAAGAGTATTGGGAAATAATCCATAATAAATTGAAAAATAATGTTTAAAAGCACTTTTCAGGGGGGAAACCCAGACTCCTTTCTGTTGGGGATAATTCAGATGGAAATTCCCAAGTGTCAAAAAAGGTTATTTATGTAAGCCACTACTGCGGCCCGTGTTTTGTTAGCCCAAAAATGGAAAATGAGTGAGGTCCCAACTAAAGAAGAATGACAACTTAAACCAGGCTTCCTCAAACTCAGCCCTCCAGATGTTTTGAAACTACAATTCCCATCATCCCTGACCAGTGGTCCTGCTAGCTAGGGATCATGGGGGTTGTAGGCCAAAAACATCTAGAGGGCCGAATTTGAGGAAGCCTGACTCAAACTGATAAAATATGCACAACTTGCGGACCTAACATATAAAATAAGAGAACAAGAAGAACATACGTTTAGAGAAGACTGGAAAATGTTTGTTGAATATATGGGGGAAATTGCGTACACTTGAAAATGTTGGCAGCATTAAGATAAATTCAACAGTGTAAATAAGTTTTGATGGATGTAATAATGGAATACTGAATGGTTTAGTTTTTGTAAAATATGCGGAGATTTATGATATGCAAAATAAACCACGGAAAGAGAAGAAAGGAAGTCCTTGATATTTCAAGGATGTTTAAATGAGTATTCGAAATTGTAAAACAGAAACAATTTCATAGAAGGCAGAATTTCAAAAGCTGCCACTTCTCTTGGTTGCAGTACAATCATGGGATGTTAATCCGATGTAGGGCTGGAGAAGACCTTTAAAAGCCATCTCTTGCGGGCCCTTTTATAGAGACAATCTGGAATTTGAAGCTTCTCCATTCGGCAGGATGATGAACGAGCCTTTCCTGGACCTTCTTGCCATCAAGCAATTTAAGGTGCAAGAACTGGCAACCACAACAGAATCCACTCGTTTAAAAGGTAATAAGAACAGGAAAGAATTCATAGAAAGTCTAGCAGGCCAGATACCCTTTTACCGGGAAGTTCAACCCACTTAACCCTGCATAGTATAAACCTGCATGAAATCCAAAGCTGCCAGCCAAATGAGTGATGTTTGCAATCTACCAGGCTCATGCTGCCGTCAATTCCTACAGTGCTGAAATGAACCTACTGTATTTTTCACTCTATAAGACGCCCCAGACCACAAGACGCACCTAGTTTTTGGAGGAGGAAAAGAAGAAAAAAAATATTCTGAATCTCAGAAGCCAGAACAGCAAGAGGGATCGCTGCGCAGTGAAAGCAGCAATCCCTCTTGCTGTTCTGGCTTCTGGGATAGCTGCGCAGCCTGCATTTGCTCCATAAGATGCACACACATTTCCCCTTACGTTTTAGGAGGGAAAAAGTGAGTCTTATAGAGCAAAAAATACGGTATTTCCTGGGCGAACTATGAAGGATGCTTACTAATGCCAGCAATGTCCCAGCAGTGCTTAGAACCAGAACAAGAAAGAGGAGCAGATAAGTAGAACATTAGCAGTGATCCGAAAGCTGCCGGTTGTAATAAACCTTGGCCCATGATGGGTTACCTCTGCCCTTTGGCACACAGGCATAATCTCTGACTGATCTTTATAGAATGGGATCTGATGGGCCAGAGGTCTTATAGACCACGAAAACCTTGCTGAGCAGCAATGAGATCCTCATTTAGTTCATCCAAGCTAAAACCAACTGAGGTCAGGAGGAACATGGTAGAAGTTCACCTGCGACAAAATGTGTGTGGACACAGAGGGTTACTTTTTTGGCCAGGTTATGCCATCCTGTTTCTACTCTTCGCTGGTTTCCCAGCGCCACTGCCTCCTGGCTCCCAGTGGTCAGTCAGCATTCTGTGCTTACACAGGGACTGTCACCTGGTGACTGACTTTGCTATGGTTTATACGCCTGGTTTAGGAAACGTGTGTAGCCGTCTCCATGTCTCAGACTACAACTCCCATTAGCCCCATTAGCCCCATTAGTCCCATTAACCACGTTCCTGTAGTAATCTAACACAGAGGTTACCAGAGCATAGACAACCAAAGTTAGGCTATCCCTGTCCAGATAAGAGTTCAGCTGGGCCATAAGTCATAGCGGATGGAAGGCAATCTGCACCACTGAGGCCACCTGAACCTTCAAGAGACAGCAATTGATCTAGAAGGACCCTCAGGCTAAGTACCCACTCTTTAGATGAAGCATAACCCCATCAAGAGCAGGCAACTTCCCATCCACCTGATCTAGGGAACCACTCACTAACTGTGCATCCAAGATGTCTTAAGGACTACCTGATCCCTTATATCTCAGCCAATCACTGAGATTTTTGAGGGAATCTCTGTTGTTCAGAGGCACAGCTTTCAGAAGCCACGCATTCATTGTAGTGGACCAAAAGCCTGTAGAACTGTCTCCCAGTGGAGATTAGATAAGCACTCTCCTTGTGCTGAACACCAGGGCTATGACTTTCTTCTTCCGGTAGGCATGTGAAGGTGGTGTTTGGTTTTTTGATGAATTTGTACTGTTTCATTGTTCCGTTTTCTGTGAATTGCTTTTGCATGCACTGCTTAGAAATGTGAACGATTAACTGGCATATAAAGGTCTTAAATGAATACATGGTTATCATTATTATAAAACAAGGAGCATATTACTTTATAATGTCACACGTTACAAGAACGTCACACTTTACAAGTTACTGCCACACATTAGCAGAGATCACAGGGCATTCATTTTTCTGTAAAATTTCCCCTTTTCATCGTCATCACAAACTTGTGGGAGATGGTGACTGGGGCTACATCAGCACCATAGATTTAAAGAACTCTTAAACCACGTTTAAATACCATGGCTTCCTCCTCCTCTGAGAATCCTGGGAAATGTAGTTTGTTAAAGGTGCTGAGGGCTGTTAGGAGACCCCTATCCCACCCCACCCCTGCAGAGCTACAATTCTCAGAATGGTTTCACAATCAATCCCTCTTTGAATGGAATTAAGCTACACTTCCCATGATTCTTTTGGAGCATGCCATGACTTGTTAGAGTGGTATAATAGAGGTTTAAAGGTATGGTATGGATGTGGCCTGGAGGGGACACGGGTGGCGCTGTGGTCTAAACCACAGAGTCTAGGGCTTGCCGATCAGAAGGTCGGCGTTTGAATCCCTGTGACAGGGTGAGCTCCCGTTGTTCGGTCCCAGCTCCTGCCCACCTAGCAGTTCGAAAGCACATCAAAGTGCAAGTAGATAAATAGGTACCACTCTGACGGCAAGGTAAGAAGCGGCTTAGTCATGCTGGCCACATGACCCGGAAGCTGTACGCCGGCTCCCTCGGCCAGTAAAACGAGATGAGCGCCACAACCCCAGAGTCGGTCACGACTGGACCTAACGGTCAGGGGTACCTTTACCTTTACATATGGATGTGGTCTGGGTCTCAGGTTACGTAGCAGATAGCAAGCCTCACGGGGAATTTGAACCCATGCCTCTCTGGTCTAGTTCTCATAGAACCATAGAATTGCAGAGTTGGAAGGGTCCAAGAGCTTCATCTAGTCCAACCCCCTCCAATGCAGGAATCTTTGGATTCAAACCCACAGCCCTGGAATTAAGAGTCTCATGTCCTACTGACCAGGCTACCCCAGCTGTGTATTCAAGCTGTGTCATTTCAGATTGACCAACCTTCTGATCGGCAAGTCCTAGGCTCTGTGGTTTAACCCACAGCGCCACATCAGCACTAACCAGGTCTGCCTTTCCACCACAGCTCCATCTGGAGAATGGGGATGATTCTATTAGCCTGCTTTACAGGGTCATAGTAAGGATTAACTGAGACATGACACAGTTTGAGCACTTAAAATGAAGCTTAACTGCTCTTACTAATTAATGCAACTCATACGCCAAAAAAATAAAGCACGGCTGACAGGTGCGAACAGGCTTGGATTTGTTCCGATTTAAAGTGTTCTCCTTGCCCGGAATCCTTGTTCTTAAATCATCGTTTGGACGCAGCAGATGTTCTCTCGGAAGTCCCACGGAAGCCCATCCGACTCACTTCCTAATAAGTGTTATTTAGGGCTACAGATCGAAAGCTGATTGTCACCTACTTAAGCAGCCACCACGCTTGGAGCCGCCGCAGAGCAGCGCCCCCTTAGAGGTCCAGTTGCGCAGCAGCTGAACTTTGGGAAACGGGAAAACCAGGCTGCGGAGCAAGCGCAGGGAATACTGCTACTCAGAAGTAAGCCTGCCTCCAGGCGCTTGATTGTTTGCTTCGGGGCTTTTTTTTTTAATGGGTGTGTGCGTGTGTGTGTGTCAGCGCACCACGTTGATTCAGGTGATCAGTTTCCTGGAGAAGTCTCTCCCGTTGCCAAAAAGGATTTCCTCTCCTGGTGCCTAACCCATCAAATCTTGCCAGATTTCAGGCAGCGAAGCTCTCTGCTGCTGCGCGATCGGCTTGACGGCAGATGTAACCCTTAACGCGCACGCCCTTTTCCCCCCAGGGTGACGATTTGTCTCGAGACACTGACTTCCAGCACACGCCTCCTTTTCCCAGTGTGATCATCTTCCTCTCTCGCATTCACACACACACACACACACACACACACACACACACACACACACACACAAACACACGCACAACCTGTCCCAAAGCAATTGCCATCCACTGCGGGTCTTACGCACCCAACCCCCACCAAGTAAAAAAAAAGGCGCGCAGGAGGGCAACCTTCGAATCATGGCTTTTCAGGTGTGGCTCCCCCCCCCCCCCCGTGTTACTATAGAATCATAGAATCTTAGAGTTAGAAGGGACCCAGGGGTCATCTAGTCTAACCCCATGCAATGCAGGAATCTTTCCAAACATAGGCTGCATACACGCCCCCAAGCACATTCGAAGCGCTCCCCGCTCCAAAAAATTTAAAAATTAAAAATAAATTATGGGCACTGCCATTTGGTAAAGGGAATTCTCACTCTGAGGCTGTCGAACTACAGTTCCCAGAACTCCTATAAAGAGGAAAAGATGCTTTAAAGTGTACAGGATCAGGCCCAAGGGCGTTACAGCTGGGACTCTAAAAGCCACCCTCTCCTCGGCTCTTGGGGCGGCTGATGCATGTGGGAAAACCACTCCAGATGTGCTCAGAGGCTGTTCTTTCAGTAAGGGGTTCGGGAGCAGAGCTTCATGACTTCGGTGTTTTGCGCGTGCGTGTTTTTACTTCATACCGTCCCGCGTATCCTTACAAATACACTCAAGACGAACCTCTTTCCCCTTCCCAAACCCATACAGCTGCCCGCAATGCAGAAAATGGTGTTTGCGCGCATTATTCACTCCGGCAGGCTTTTATCTATAATGCTGCGCTCACCGATCAGAAGCGCAGGGAGCAAACAAGCCTCAAGCCACGTCGCTCCCGCACCATTTTTAAAGTAGTGCCATCCCTTGTAGAACCCACATAGGTATGTGCGATAACTATTTAGTGGCAAAAGCATAGGAAGGAAGACCTGTGCCTGGTCTGGTCTGCCTCCCCAAAGAGTTGGGGTGGGGGCGGGGTAGAGCTATTCCACGTGATTTCATAGCTTTCCATATAAAATCCTCCACACTAAAAAAACTAGCACGTCAGGGAAAAGGACTGCAGGCTAGCCGTTTCCCTGACATACTAGCTTTCTGCGTGCAGGGACTCTTACTTTAGTTCGTTGCTCAATCAGGCGAGTCCTCACCTGGACCGCCCAAAGGCAGGCAGGTTGATCGAGAACTATGGAGTAAGTAGCTCCATTGATCGCCCTGAGACTTAACAGTGCGAGTCTGCCCGTTTGCTCTGAAGTCAAAGAGTCTCCCGTCGAATTCCACAGCCTGAGCTCAGCGCCGAGGCATTCAGGCTGCGTTTGCCCCAGTGGTTTGGGACGGAAGCTCCCGAGACGGCTCGATCATGCGACGTTCACGCGTCGTCCAGGTTTTCTCGATACTAAAAGCTGCTGAACTTTGCAATCCTGCGCCAAAGAGCTGTTCCTCCTTGCGAGCGCGTAAAGTTTCTCTTTGCAGCTCTCCCACGTGTGATCGGGGAGCGTGGGACATTTCTGAAGCCTCCTCCCCCCCCCCCCGCTCTCCAAAGTAATCCATTTTCCCTTCCCATGCCCTGAGAAAGGGGCTCAGCTTGTGTGGCCCCCCGAGGGGGAGGCAGAGAATGAGAAGAGAGCGCGCCCGCTTCCTTACGAAGGAAGAACAACAAAGCGCCTTAAAGACTAGCAGATTTATTGCAACACGAGCGATCGTGCACTAGATCCCACGTTTGGCACAGGCATATGGAATGCTATCCGGGGCTGGCGGATCACCCAGGCACACGATTATAGCGGCGGGTGGCCCCGGACGGGTGAGGGAAGAGAAGGAACGGATGGGCAACTGAGACCCTCCAAAGTCCGGGGCGTTTCTGCGCAAAGCCAACCCCCCCTCCTGAAACCTCCGTGCACGCGCGTTTGGGTGGCAGCCAGCTTCTTCCGCGAAGGCTTTCCAAAACACGCCCATCTTAGGAGGGCTGCACACCTGACGCCCTCCCCTCCCGTTTTAATTTTATTATTTTTTAAAAAACCTAATTCTTGTCTTCAGCTCCGCAAACACGATCAGCAATACCAAACGCGCTCTCCCAAATTTGCAACAGCAATGATCGAAGGCTTGCTATTAGCCGTCATGGAACCAGAGCGCAAAGGGACCCTCGAGGGTCATCTAGCGCAACCCCCTGCCACGCAAACCCTCCTATTGGCATCACCATCGCGGAACCTAGAGTGGGGGGAAGGGACCCCCCCCCCAATGCCGTGCAGTTCAACCTCCTCCACCCAAGCGGTTCCCCCATCCCGTCTGAAACCACCCCGGACCCTGCTTAGCTTTGCAAACAGACGCGCGGTTTTCTTGCCGCGCGTCAAGCGTTATTAATTCTCCCGCCTCTCTCAAGGCTCCTTGCCCACCTGCTGCGCTTTGCTCCTCACCTCCTGCAACCCTCGCCGCCCCCGTCCCTCCCTCCCCCCCCCCCCCCCAGCCCAGCCCTGCCTTCCCAGGGTTGCTCCACCTCTTGTCACCCTTCCAAGGAAAAAAGGCAAGCCTCTCCAGGGACCCGAGGCGGGGCTGCGGCTTGCCCTTCCACCCTCCCCCTTAATGCATATTAATAGCAACGCATGCGCTGCCTGACGTTTGCGCCCCCCCTTCTCCTCCTCCTCCTGCTGTAGCCATGGGCTAGCAAGCAGCAGCAGCAGCAGCAAGCAGTCAGTTCAGTGGGGCTTGCAGCACGGGCGATCGGATCCCTCCTCCTCTGGCTTCCTTTTTTTTCCCTTTTGGAGGGGGCTGGTTGCGCGCGTGCAAATAGCCGTGGGCCCCCTCCTTTCTCTCCGGAGGGGTGTCGTCTATGTGCGTGTGGCGGGGGGTGGGGAGGGGGGCTCAGCCCGGGTTATTGTGCTGGCCGGGCTGGAGAGAGAGAGAGGGGTTGGCCGGCCAGCTCTGCAAAAGAGAGAAAAGCGAGCGGGCGAGGGGGGTGGGTGGGGGCGCGCGGAATAACCATCGCTAATAAGAAAGGAAGAAAGGAAGGGTGGGGGTTTTTTAAGAGACAGAGGCCAAGGAGAATAAAAGGAGGCTGGGCTGCTTTGCATTGAAGATCGGGGCGCTATTGAAAACCTTTTGAGAAGTGGCGTCTTCCACCCGCGCGCGCTTCCACCGGGAGAGCATATATATATATCTGGGAGCCGGGCAGCGGCTGCAAAGAGCGGCAGCGAGCCGGGGAGCGTCTCTGCGCGAAGGGCACTCTGCAAGCAAGAGGCATGCTTGGCTCAAAGGGACCGCAGCTCACGGACTTCTCCTTACGGCTTCTCCTTGCCCTGTTATGCTTGCGAGTCAAGGTACGTTTTTTGGGCAAGGCTCGGGAGTTGAAGCTCGCTTTTCGCAGGTTTCGGTTTTTTTGGGGTTTTTGGTCTTCCCAAGGAAAGCTTTCGATTGCAGAGCTCCTGCCCGCCTACCCAACCCCCCGCCCCAAGACATTCGCTTTCACCGATTTCCCCACCGCCCCCCTCCAGCTGCATTTTAAAAAAAAATGCTTCTACTATATGTATTTGAATTCGGGGTGATGATTTTTAGGGGGAAGCCAGATTTCCCCGAGGACTTTCCCTTTTTCTCTCCCCCCTATACCGTCAGCGTTCCATTTCTTTTTTCCAGAGGGTTTTGCTTTCTGAAAGCCTCGCAGCAAGCGGACTTTTCCGTGATTGTTTTCAGGAGTGCGTCTGACTTGATTAGAGTTATTCGCTTGAGCTGTGCAAGGCTTTTTCTGCGTGGTGTTCCCTTGCTTCAAGCTAACGACCCTTTAACTCTTTTTGAGCGCTGGGAGGCAAATAGCGACACGATTTCCCTCTGGGAGTAGTCCCTAACATCAGAATTTGGGGGTGGGTAGCAGATAAGGGTTCCTGTTCGCTTTTTAACCTGTTGAATCAAGGAGCAATAGAAGCCTCCCCTTTCATTTTTGCTACACTTGTTAGTGATTTATTTATTTTCTTTAAAATTATATTTATTTACAAGCAACGTGCTAACGCTTCCTTCTCCTCTCTGCTTTCTTTGGGGGAACTTTTTTTTTTTAAATGCAAAAACAAAACAGGTGACCCTAACATCAGGCCAGTTCGAGTTTGAGATCATATCCATGCAAAATGTCAATGGCGAATTGCAGAATGGGAATTGCTGTGACGGGACCCGAAACCCAGCCGATAAGAAATGCACCAGAGATGAATGCGATACTTATTTCAAAGTTTGCCTGAAGGAGTATCAGTCGAGGGTTTCCGCTGGGGGCCCTTGCAGCTTTGGGTCCGGATCTACCCCAGTCGTCGGTGGGAATACCTTCAGTTTGAAATACAATCGGAATAACGAAAGGAACCGGATTGTCCTCCCTTTCAGCTTCGCCTGGCCGGTGAGTGACTTGACTTTTCTGAGAGCATCTTCCTTCTTCCTCGCCTTGCTGTGCATGGGTGCTGGCTGCCTTGCGGTCGCAGGCTTAGAGCCGTCCGGCTAAGCTGCAACACAGCTAGATGGAAAAACCTAAGTGGATTGGGGGGTGGGGGAAAAACCTGTGTGTTACGTGTATATGCAAGTCATCCCCTGTCCCCAGTGTCCCCCCCCCCCGAGAATTTAAAAGGTCAGAAGTTCATGCAATTTATTTATTTTATTGCTCCCCCGCCTATTAGTTCTCATGCCTAGGTGGAGGCAGGAGGGTTGGGCGGGGGGCGGCAGGCCGTGCGTTGGAGACCCCCTTGGTGGAATGCTATGGGGACCCCTCTCGCCCTACCCAATGGCATCTCTGGTGCCTGTGGGAGCTGCTAGCTCTTCCCGGTTGCCAGCTTCCCCGAGAATCCTGTTAGCGTGCTTCCTTCCCCAGCCCAGACCCTGGAGAATCCCTCTGCCTTATGCCTATGCTGCTGCCACCACCATCCTTTCCTTGTTTCCCCTTCTCCTATGAGAGCTTTACGGTTTTGCCTGGCGAGGCAAGAGAGCTGGAACCATCTACCCTTGGCTTGGGTAGCAGTTCCGGACCCTCCACCTGGAAACAAGGGCGTGCACTTGGGAAAGGCGTTGGTCCTTAATCCAGTTGGCTGCAAGTGACCCAGTCTTCAAATGGGTCGCACTTTCACCAAATGCATGTTTGCTTAAGTCACTATTGAGCTCTTGATAATGCTGAAGGAGCCGTGCTGTTTGTCTATGTCTGCCTGCCTGCCTGCCAGCACTGTAAAGCAGGAATCTCTCTTCAGGGGCGTAGCTGGACAGCATCCTTTTAAACTCCGGGCCAGACATGTGGAATCCATCTAAGATCCCTCTTTATGGGTGCTGAGCAGGTCCTAGTTGTGTGAATGGGCAGGGAGAGCTTTTGAAAGAACAGCTTTGGGAGCCCTGCCTCCCTCCCTCTTCTTGAAATAGAGGTCTCCTTCTTTATTGGTCTTCTGGAAGAGGTGCAACTGTTGTCTCCCAAATGAATATTCACGCACTAGATTGCATTTTTCTGATTGGCTCGCAAAGGGAGATCTCAGGAGGATTCAGTGGGAGGGACAGCCAAGTCCCTCCTCCCGTTTCTCTCTTGTGATCCCAGCAACTCGGAGCACAACACAAAATGCTAACCATGTGCTCTTGTGCTGCCTCCTATCTGTCTCTGCTGCAATTATCGGCGCGCACACACATCCTTCTGAGTCTTTCTTTCTTTCTCTTTCTTTTTTTTTTTTTAAAAGATCATTATGATTTAGGGTGAAACTAAGTGCACATATTTAAGAAGATTGCATTACAAAGTACAATAGCGGAGCTCACAAAAGTATTCTCTGTTCGATACTCTGAGCCTTGCTAGTTCGGTTTTGCTTGCAGGGAGATAAAACTGTTATCAAATCTGCCATCAAAGGGATAAAAAAAGCTTAGTGGAAATGTGTGGTATCTGAAGTGCTGCCAATGGCTGTCAACCTTCTCTTAAGAATTCGGCCTCCTTTCTTTCTCTTTTCTCTCTGTGTCTTTGTTGAGGAGCGGGTTCATCCAGGACCCTTTTGGATAGACAAATCTTTTCTTGTGTGTGTGTCATGAAACTGATCTCTTCCCCTCCACCACCAGCCCATAATCCTAAAAGTGACCGGTGCTTCTGTGAAAGCAAACAGCAGATCTGATCCACAAACCCTGAGGCTGCCTTGAGTAAAGATGCAGTCCCTGTGCACAGAGCCATCCTAGGTGTGTTTACTTGGGAGTAAGCCACGCTGAGCAATGGCACTCATGTCCCAGTTTAAGTTGCAGCCCTACACCTGGAAGAAACCTCCATGGAGCCCTGTAGGGTTTGCTTCATAAACCATGCATGCGATTAGGCAGCTGACGTCTCCTCCCTGCACAGCATCCCATCTCTCTCCTTCCCAAAACATTCCACACACCCCCTCAACACCCGTCTGCTTTTTTTATGGCATGTCTGCATATCCGGTGAGTCAGGCATGAGTAAATCCTATGGTGATCTTGTCCTGCCAGGTAATTCCACCAGGTGTGCTTCTCAGGCTGCTACCTATTGATTCTCACATAATCTCCTGCCATCTACAGCACTGGGATCCTAACTCTTGTGTGTGTGAATGGAATAATGCTATAAGCAGCTGTAGGTTAGCAGAAGACTCCTTCAAGGAATCCGATTCCAATAAAAAGCTGTGTTTTGAGTGTGGACAAGCCCTGCACTTTCCGTAGGAATATATCGTATGGGTTTCCTTCTCACCTTTGTGCACAAAAAAATCCACCTGGCTGGACCCAAGGTGCTTTTATGACGAAATTCCTAGTTTCCATTAGCTCAGTTGGTTTGGAGTGACCTGCCTTCTTCCTCAAGGTTCTCATGGCATCTTTTGTTCGTTGTTTTGTGGTAGGAATGACACACCCCAGATCCGATGCAAGCATATGTTCCAGGCTGTGTTATCTCCAAAGGCAACCCTGAGCTCCCTAGCTAAGCAGTCACTGCTGAGACTTGGGTTAATTCTCTATTCTGGTCTCCTTTCAACTGAGGATGAGCCAGTTGGTCCTCAGCTTTTCCTTGCTTGGTGCAAACTGAGCAGTCCTGTTGGAAGCTGTTAATTTCAGATTTGCCTCCTAACTTAGTTGGCAATTGGCAAATTAAATAAATAAATAAAAAATCTGGCTAGCTGTTAACTTTTCAAGGCTCTCCTTTTAAAATAAAATAAATACAGGCCCACATTTAAAAAGGTCCCCACATCTTCTCTTTGCCAGGAAGTGTTATCCACATGCTTTCTGTCAAGAAATAGTTCTAAAACATTGCTTTGTGAGTGAAAAGCCCTTTAGGTCTCTTCCTTCTACAGACCCTGTAATCCATGCTGGATAGAATCTATACTTCCTCAAGTAAATCAAAACGTGTGTGTGTGTGTGTGTGTGTGTGTGTGTGTGTGTGTATATATATATATTATATATATATATATATATATATATAGTGTAGATTCTAACCTGCATGGTTTCTGCTCCATTTAACATACACACAGTTAACTACGTACATGTGTAATTAAATGAAGTAGAGAGTAGGATTTAGAGTTTTGTTATTAAAACTTTCCCCCTGCCCAGCCTAGGTTTTTATGTAACCCTCATGAGTAATGGCTGTGGCGATGGAGGGCTGTAAATTTCCTTTTTTTTTTTTTAAGAAAGAGGTTGGAGGTTTGAATAGGTTGCTAGGAAACGGGGCAGCGAACCAGCATGAAGGAAAGAAAGGAGCCATCATCCACAAGGCTGCACCTGCACCAACTGCTGAAATGATACAGAAAAATGCGATCGCATATTTTTGAAAGAAGCGTGACCTGCACTTTAGCCAATGGATATTTGCGGAGTAAGCCTTTGTGTGTGTGTTTCCCATAAGGAGGCCTGCTCCACACACCTCAGGAAACCCCTTGTTTTATTGCAGTGGCATGCCTTTGTTTAAAGCCCTCTCCCACACAATGCCAATGGCTTAATCTATGATCTGTTTTGATACCCTGAAATGCTTTCCAGTGCGTGACTTTTCTTTGTTTCACTTAAGTCAGCCTCCATTATTCATTAAATAGGACGGTGAGAATTTCGTGTTTTCTCTCTTCGTAAGACACCCCCCCACCCCCCCACCCCGGTGTTCAGGCAAGCCAGGAACATTGTATAGGTCAGAGCTGGCATTTTTTCCAATGCATATTCAAAATTCGACCCCCCCCCTCCAAAAACCCCCACGTTTACATGGTGACCTTGCAGTTTACAAATATAAGGCACCTTAATTGCTTATTTATGAGTCACGTTTGTTGGCTGCCTGCTGAGGTGCTAAAATATCTTAAGTGCTTTGTTGCAAATGGTTGTTGTTGTTTTTTTAATACAAGTTTTGAATCTCCTGGTTGTGTGCCTTACACCCTTGGGCTGGAAAAGCGCTAGCAGCAGCAGCAGCCAGCTCTTCAACTAAACCATAATCCCGTTCCAAAGATGTTTGCTGGCTTGCTGCTAAGGCTGACTTCTGTTTTAGGATCTGCTGTTGAGGAAAAGCAAAAAAAATCTTGCTGAGTTATGCCAGGCTTTTTCTTTGTAGACAGCCCTTCCCCAAAGGCCTTTTGTCTGGATCTATCAAAGGGTCTCTGACCTGGGGAGGCGAAAAACTGCTATCAGATTATCGTTGAGCCTGTGAGAGGACTTCAACTTTCCGAAAGTGAAATGTGTGACAACAAACAAAGAATTAGAGGAAACTTGCATTTGGTAGAAGGACTGAGTGCATCATGGGAACAGAACGTGAAATGTGTGGTATTTTTAATGGGGGGGGGGGGCGGACTACAGCGGAGCAGATAATTGTTTGCATTAAGTGTTTGAAAAGTAACCAATTCTCCCAGCCTTGGGTTGCAACCCATTGGGTGAGGCTGGTATTCTGAAGTGGAGTGCATATACTTCAAGCGGTCGGACTGTGACAATATTTTTACATCCATTGCCATGAGCTTGCATTGGAATATATGAGTCTTGTAAGTTGGCTCCTTTCTCAGATCCTTCCGCAGCAAAAGCAGAGGGCCGAATTGTGCCAATCCTAAACGTGCTTATTGGGAGCAAAGTTCCACTTTGTTCAGTAGGGCTTGCTCCCTTGCAAGTGTGTGTTTAGGATTGCGGCCTAAGTGTACCTAACTCTGCGTAGGATCCGCCTCTTAGCTTGGGAGCAGCTTCCAAGTAACTTTCTTGAATTACTGTGTTTTATTCTTGGAGAAACGAGGCCAGGCTGTGATTCTGTTAACTTTAAAAAGAGTCAATTCCAGGGGACGTTTCTGTTTGATCAGGCAGAAGTCCCATAAATCTTCTCGTTCCTGATTGCTCCAGTGGTGACTCACCGTCTTAGCAAAATAAAGCCATGCATTTTTAGACTTGCTGCTTTGTTCCATGACCAAGAGGTTTTTATTTCCCCAAAGAAGGTGCTTATCTGCGCTCTTGCGAGTGAATGGATCGAGGAGCCGGGACATGTATTTGGGGATAGATCTAGGCCAAGCTGCAGTGCAGGGATCTTAATAGTGTGTCCCAGAAGGCATTCCCTGAAATGGTTAAAGGGGCTCAAGTGAATTGGGACATTGTCCCTTCCAACTCAGCTCTTCTCCAGGTAAATGAGTCTGGAGAAGGGGGGAAAACATCTTGTTCAGGCTTGCTGGATGCAAACCTGACTCTCTGCTTGACTGACTGCTAGGTATTCTGTCTATTAACCTTGTCACCTTGTTGTAACTGGTGCGTTTAATTATCAAAAGCGATGCTTTAAACAGGTAGAGAGGCTAAATGCTGAGAATAGCGGGTAATCTCCTTGCTGCTGAGGGGTTTAAACTGCCCACTGACATCCTGGCCTTGCAACGTTTTCTCTGGGTGGCGAGGGGGATGGGAGCGAAGCTTCTGGAGGAGAAGGCCGTCTGGCAATGGGATAAGGGGAGATGGTTTTTCAGGGTTTTTTTTTAATAGTGATCGGCTATTGAGCCCCTTTGCAGCTGGGGGCTTCTTTGCAAGAGCTGATGAAAAACGAGGCACCCCAATTCCTTCTTAAAATTAAAGCCTTTCCCCCCGGGGAAAAAGACCCCACCCTCTTCCTTTTTGTTCGAAACATACCAGTTTGGTCATTGGAGTAATTGTAGTCCGACCACCCAGACGGAGGCAGTGGTGGCTAATATTAACCAATGACAATAATGTGGCCATCCTGACTGCAGGCAGGATTACAGAGCATAATGGGGCCTGTCCAAAAATAATGCTGGGACAGGGCAAGCAACAGGAAGCAGCAGTAGACTCGGTGTAGCTTGGCTCCCGGACAAACCATGGACTTGCTTTGCACAATGGCTGCTTCAGCACATCAGGCGTTTGCAGGATAGTCATTATTCCAGCAGGCTTGCCAGGACACTCATCGGCTCGCGTTATGAGAGGCAGCGAGCATGCGCACTCAAAAATAATGCTTAGGAAAAGTGGTGTCCTCTTTCTCCGGTTTCAGTGAGTGCTTGGTCCTAAGGGCAAGGTGAAGGGAAAGACTCTCTTCTGAAGTGGGGAAGGGAAAGGCACACTTAAGTTGCTCTCTTTCTTGGACGACATGAAGCACCATAAGGATCCATTCTTTAAATACAGTGGTACCTTGGTTCTTAATCGTAATCTGTTCCAAAACCAAAGCGTTCCAAAACCAAGGTGCGCTTTCCCATAGACAGTAATGCAAAACAGATTAATCTGTTCCAGACTTTTAAAAACAACCCCTAAAACAGCAATTTAACATGAAATTTACTATCTAAGAAGACCATTGATCCATAAAATGAAAGCAATAATCAATGTAAAAAGGTAAAGGGACCCCTAACCATTAGGTCCAGTCGCCGACGACTCTGGGGTTGTGGTGCTCATCTCGCTTTATTGGCCGAGGGAGCCGGCGTACAGCTTCCGGGTCATGTGGCCAGCATGACTAAGCTGCTTCTGGCGAACCAGAGCAGCGCACAGAAACACCGTTTACCCTCCCACCGGAGTGGTACCTATTTATCTACTTGCACTTTGATGTGCTTTCGAACTGCTAGGTTGGCAGGAGCAGGGACCGAGCAACGGGAACTCACCCCGTCACGGGGATTCGAACTGCCGACCTTCTGATCGGCAAGTCCTAGGCTCTGTAGTTTAACCCACAGCGCCACCCGCTTCCCTAATAATCAATGTACTGTACTATTAAATGAATAAGATAGTATTGTAGATGATAAAAATTAATTTTTTTCTTACCTGCATTGATGAGAGTCATTGTTTGGATGGGGGGCTTTTATCCATTTCCGCAGTCACACAATCAATCAATTAGTAGCTGAACTGGGTTCCACTCAGTCACAAAAACAAATGAACCAAAAAGAGCCTCTAAAACAAAAACCGTAAAATAAATAGCAAAAACAAAAGCGCAAAACTTAATCCCTTCCCGAAGTCCATTTGGCTTCCGAAATGCTCGATAACCAAGGCTCAGCTTCTGATTGGTGCAAGCGACCCAGAAACAATAGTCAACAGCCGCATCAGACGTTCGGCTTCTGAGAATCGTTCAAAAACCGGAACACTTCCGGGTTTTCAGCATTTGAGAACCAAGGTACTACTGTATTGCTTCCCCCCCTCCAAAGGCCTTTGTAGGTCTGTGTCTGTGTTCCTTCCTTATCCCCAATTGCTGCCTTGGCGGTGCAATTCCTCAAGTTCTGTGTACTTGCCCCTCTTGGTGGGTGTCATGTGATCTGGGAACAAACACGCATTGCTGGGGGTTGGGCTCGATGACCTTCAGGGCCCCTCCTGACTCGGCAGTTCTGTAATGCCATGGGGCAAAGTGTTCAGCTGTTTGTGTGCTTTCTCTCCTTGTTCTCCAGGCCCGAGGGACCTAGAGGATTGCCATCCGCACTGTGTTTTAACCAAATGTCTTCACCTTGGCACTATGGGAAGTTGAGTGAGAACCGGTCCGAACACAGGCTGCTCTGGGTTGAGGGCAATGGGTTGAGAATCTGAAGCTGCCCTGCAGCCAGATTTCCATTGGGATCTTCTGATCCTTGTAGGTGCTGAAACAGGGGGTTGTGGATGCAGGAAAGAAAGCCTTCAGAGCTTCTTTTCCCTCTGTCTTTTCCAGGTTATTATGTTCAAGTAGTCCTCCACGTGGGGCAGTAGCACAACAGGTTTCAACTCACTGGTTCGCTTTTCTGTCCCCGAACGAGGAAACGAATACTCTTGTGATTTGGCACACGACCCTAACTATAGGCATGAAGCAGAAGGATTGGCCAGGACCGCAGTTAACCCTTTCGGCTTGTCCTTTGCTGGAGATGCGTTCAAGGTCAAAAGAGGCGCTCTGCTCTGTATTGTCCTTGTCAGGGAATGGGCTTCTGCACATGACTCTCCTACTTCCTTCCGCCTTGTGAGAGCAGGTGTGCAAGATGCACTCGAACAAAAACCTTGTAACGGTAGCCAACCTATGGGTAGCTTGTTTCCACCCAAGGAGTTTGGGCACATCCATTTTTGTCCCTTTAAGATTCCATCTGGGCTTTGGGTCTCCTTCAATGTTCTATCTCAGAATAGAGGCCCAAACTGGATATCAATAGCATGGTTTCTAACCGCATAGGGTTGGTTTGTTTTAATTAAATATGGGGCACAGCGCCCCCACCACCCCATTTTAATTGGGGCTACACTGAATCGGAGGTCTTCAGCCCTGATCCCAACATACACAGAGAGAGCACTTCTATGAAGCTTGGGATGAGGTTGAAGTTCTCATTGGCCCAGTGGGAGACTTTTTCCTTAGGGGTCAGGAATCTGTGCCCCCCACCACTCTGTCCAGGTTGTTGGACTCCATCTTCCATCGGCACAAGCCAGCATGGCCAGGGGTCTGTTGTGATGGGAGTTCTTGTACTCCACAACGCCCAGAAGATTCCCCATCCGTGATCTCAGCCTTATAGGGAAGGATCCTCATTGAGGTTGTGGCAGGGGAAGGAAGGGTTAAAACTCCCCATGTGGTGTGGCCCTGCGGAAATGCCCCCTCCCCACAAATAATGGACATGTTGAGCTGTTAAAGTGATACCTGGCTTGGTCCAGAGGTGGGACCAGGAGGGGAAGAATTAGTCAGCATGCCTGACCTTGCTCCTTCTCCCAAGTTTGGGGGAGAGGGCGCCTGGTGCACAGAGCGGACGTGTGTTTGCATGTAACACACTTATGCTCTAAAACAACAACAACAAAGCCCTCCTGTACTCTTTTTCGGTCAAGAAGCCCAATTCAAAGAGTGCAAAATGTTGTCTCTGCTGGAAAGCAGTTTTGGGGAGTGCGCTCCTGATTGCGGATTGCTTTAGCTGGTTATTCGGGTTCCCATCTGCACGATACCTGCAAAACAGGACCGCGCCGTAAACAGTCACGACTTGCCCCAAAGCATCCTGGGAACTGTTGCTTCCTGAGGGGGCGGAGGTCTGTCGGGAGACCCCTATTCCCCTTGCAGAGCTGTGGTTCCCAGCACTCCCTGCAGAAGAGAGATCGATCCTTAAATCCTGATAGGAATTCTCGATCTGTGAAGGGAATGGGGGTCTCCTTACAACTCTCGGCATCTGTAGCAAAACCATAGCGAACCACTTTTAGGATTCTTTGACGGTAGTCATGCTGGTTAGTGTCTGATGGGAGCTGGAGGAGGAGGTTGAAGAGAACTAGGAGAACTAGTAAGGCTGCAAGGTGGGATAGGTAAAGGTAAAGGGACCCCTGACCATTAGGTCCAGTCGTGACCGACTCTGGGGTTGCGGCGCTCATCTCACTTTATTGGCCGAGGGAGCCGGCGTACAGCTTCCGGGTCATGTGGCCAGCATGACTAAGCCGCTTCTGGCGAACCAGAGCAGAGCACGGAAACGCCATTTACCTTCCCGCCAGAGTGGTACCTATTTATCTACTTGCACTTTTGGGGGGGTGCTTTCGAACTGCTAGGTTGCCAGGAGCAGGGACCGAGCAATGGGAGCTCACCCCATCGCAGGGATTCGAACCGCTGACCTTCTGATCGGCAAGTCCTAGGCTCTGTGGTTTAACCCACAGCGCCACCCAGGATACGAAACCCCTTAAATACAGGGGAACCTCAGAAGCTGAATGCCTTTGAACTCGAATGTTTCAGCTCCGAACGATAGAAACCCGGAAGTGATTGTTCCAGTTTTAGAAGGATTTTTGGAAGCTGAACTTCCTTTGTGGCTTCCGCGGCTCCTGATTGGCTGCAGGATGCTTCTGCAGCCAATCAGAAGCCCTGCCTTGGTTTTCGAACTGTTCCGAAAACCAAGGTACGGCTGTATAGGGATTTCTTGCTGCATTGAGTGTTGCAGCAGAATGCATTGTTCTGAGGCACTTTTAAACGCTTGGTCCCAAGTCGTGGGAGAGCCGATCTGGCTGAGAGCTAGTCAATCCAGACTTGCCGCATGTTGATGCTGCGTCACCCAGCGTGAGCCAGACTTGAACTCGGGACCTTCAGATAAAATCTGAGTCACAAAGTACAGTAAGGCATTCTGGCTCTTTGCTGAGGGGAAACAAAACAAGGGTGAGGTGCGTGGGAATGCGAACCACAGTCAGCGAGAGTTGGAGTCGAATCCTTTCTTTTCCCAGGCTTGTGGAATGCAGTTTGGGCCACAGAGATCTCTTTACCAGTTGCGGAAAGGGGGAACGCTGCAAAATGACTTGAGAAGGGAGGTTTTGGATTTGAGCAGGTGCATTGAGCTTGTTTCCTATGGGGAGTCCTAAAACCTTTCAATTGGATGTGAAATCTCGTGCAACTGATTGTGGATCAATATAGTCTTTTGTTTTCAAATGGTACCCAACCCAAATGTTTCTAACATTTTGGGCAGGAACCAGGGGCACTCTTTTCTGAAAGGCCTCCACAATCACTTGGCCAGAATTTGCAAGTCCTCTTAAATTGCTGCCTCTTTAGGTTTGCCTAGGTTTGGCATGGCCAGTGATCAGGAATTATGGGAGTTGTAGTCCAAGCACATCTGTAGATTCACAGATTTTCCCCACTCCTGGTCTGGGGCCTGAAAGTTCTCACCTGTAATCTGATCACATGCTTAGCATAATCCTTTCCTTTTCCCCACACCTGGGAGTGTGTGGTTAGCTACCAACAATGCCCGTGAAAACCCAATGAGGATATCAGTGTGTGGGAGAGGCTAGGATTGTGTAGTTAAAAAAACCCCAACCTGTTACCACTTTAACAGCCATACTTTGCTCTTTTAAAGGAGATCTTATTAGTAGTTTTTTGTTTCAATTTTGTGGTGGACTCCATTAGTTCTGCTCTGCTGTGGCCAGCTTTTACATCTGAGATGGGGAACCTGTGTTCCTCCAGATTCTTCTAAACTACAAGTTCCATCATGTCAACTCATTTGCCATGCTAGCTGGGGCTGCTGGGCATTGGAGTCCAATGACAAATGGAGGGCCACAGACTAGCTGTCTCATTCCTATGCTGCCCCTGTATTGCTGTGTCCAGCATGAATTACTATAATTAATATTAATAATAATAATATTTCTACCCCGCCCATCTGGCTGTGTTGCCACTCTGCGTAGCTTCCAACACAACAACAACAACAACAACAACTAAATAAATAATTGTAACAATCAGATCCTATATAAAAAGTCACAATAACTTTAAAATAAACAACTTAAATCAAATAAAGCAATATTCAACAATCCATTGGAATCCATTAGCAAACAGCAACAGAAGTGCAGCTTCTTCTGTGATTTTCCCCAATGCCTTTTTCTGCACATCTTGTCCTGGCAAACACATTTTGCATCACATTATGAATTAGCGACACAGGGCGAGGTCTGCTGGTGATATGGGGCTGCGGTGATGTGGTCTGGTGCTGCTGGTGGTTTGGCAGGGTTGTGGCAGAAGCAGGCAGTGTTGCAAGGGGAGCGCGGTGCTCCCTGCATCATGATCCGTTATCATAGCAAAGAAAGGCGGCTTTGCATCTTGATCCAGGTAAACCTGCCCTGCCATGAAAGGGATGCAGAGAGGATTGGAGAAACAGGTCCCTGGGGGCCCTCAACAGATTTTGTCACCCGTTCCTTAACCAGTATGTGTGCGGAGGCAGCAGTTCTTAGGTCTGATTAGGTTGCTCCGTCTCTGCTACTGGTGTGAGCTCATATGCAACACACACACACCCTCCCAGTGTTGGAAATTCGCCAGGTGCATTTTGCACCTGGCTCTTGCGACCAAGTGAAGATGCTCAGCTGTCAGGATGGTACCTGATGTCTCCACCATCTCAAGGTCTTTGCCTGAGGATCCTAGGATCTGGCCTGTTTTCACGCACAAGCTACGCTTCCTGTAAAATTCTGTCCGTTGTATGTTATCTGCGCGGTCGGAATGAATTTCGGGAAGCAGAAGGTCGTGTTCGAAAAATGTGACTTTTGAGCCGTCTGGCCCCAAATGGCAACTAGGCTTTCTGTTTTGGCGACTGTAACTCTGGTTTAAGGAGCTATTTGGCACCCAGATTGCATATCTGGGATCTGCTGCCCCGTGGATCCTGCAGCCTGAGGCGGTCACCTCACCTTGCCACTGGGTTGCTCCATCCATGCTCATGTGTGTGAGCTCATATGTCATGCAGAGATCCTCCACATGGAAAGCAACGAGTTGGAGAGAAGGATTCTCCGAGATCTAGTCTGCTATGTGGAAGTTATTTTTGTTGGTGGTTCTTTCGACCATTCGCAGCCTAAAGTGGTGCAGCTTAGACAGAGGTTGGCATATCTTTTGGGATTGTCATATCAAGATATACATGGGCAGCCTGTGCACACACAGACAGTGAAAGGATAGGGGCACTTGTGGCCCTCTGGGGGCTGTTGGACTTCAGTCAGCCCCAGCCAGCAAGACCAATGGTCAGGGATGATGGGAGATGTTGCCCAGTAACACCAGGAGGGCCACACGATGGTGAGCTGCTTTGAACTCGAAGGACGTTGTCGGAAAGACGGGGTACATAATTAAATTTAATCAGATAGAAAAGCAAGTTCCCCGCCCACGGTTTTGCAGCATGCAAAAACAAACCGGTGCAGGTGTAACCATCCATTGCATGAACTCCCTGATGCCACGTGGGTTGTTGCTAGTGTTAGAAACTTGGGTATAAAAGCTAGGGGCCAAATGGCTTCTTAGCCCAAGGGTACAGTCCCCAAAATGGAATACAGTGGTACCTCGGGTTACATACGCTTCAGGTTACATACGCTTGCGGTGACAGACTCCGCTAACCCAGAAATAGTGCTTCAGGTTAAGAACTTTGCTTCAGGATAAGAACAGAAATCGTGCTCTGGTGGTGCAGCGGCAGCAGGAGGCCCCATTAGCTAAAGTGGTGCTTCAGGTTAAGAACAGTTTCAGGTTAAGAACAGACCTCCAGAACGAATTAATCACTTAACCCAAGGTACCACTGTATATGTGTGTGTGTGGACTGTTCCAGGATCAAGTGGTGCTATCTCTCTCTCTGTCTCTCTGTCTCTCTGTCTCTCTGTCTCTCTCTCTCTCTCTCTCTCTCTCTCTGTGTGTGTGTGTGTGTGTGTGTGTGTGTGTATTCCTATTCTGACCTCTTTTTCTGAATGGGTGACTGCTACTCAGGTTGCACAGAAAAAGCAATTTGGTTCCGGAAATTCATTCTGATTGTGCAGATAAAATATAACTGGTAGAATTCTACAGGATGGGATATTAGTGTGTGAAAACAGTCCAGATCCAGCGATCCCCAGGTGTGCACCTCCAGGTGGTGGAGATGTTAGGTGGCACCCAGGCACCTTCACTTAGTCACAAGTGGCTGATAGCTGGATGCCAAATGCGCCTGGCACCTGGCTAATTTCGAACACCGATGGTTGCTCCATGGCCAGTGGTCAGGGGTAATGAGGGTTGTGGTCCATCAGATTCTGGAGGGTCACCCGCTCCCCATCCCTGGTCTTCATTGTGCATCAAGTTCGATGACACATGTCCATTTTTGGTGCCGGGCAAAGCACAGAGGTCTGTTCTCCTGCACTAAAATGTTCCCATAACCTAAACTTCAAGGTAGGCTGTTTTCTTTTGTTGAGCCCTCTTAGATTCTTTCATTAGCCTCCTGCCTTCTGGTCCTCCGTTTTACTAGCTAATTGGGTGTCCCTCTGTCTCCTAGCTCAGTGTCGACTCGTTGCCTAGTAGCTTGGTTTGATGGGATAAGATTCAGGATGTGGAATTCTTGTGCCTGACTGGTGTATTTATTCAAAGATGTGCAAGGGTCAGACATGGCATGGGAAAAATTAAGCCTCTGTGCCGTATGCATGCATTCCTCGGCTATCTTAATTGCTGATCTCTAGAGTGGGGATTGATGTACACCTCTTAACCCTCCATCATCTCTGAGGTGCATGGCTTTGAAAGCAAGGAGGTTGTATTTGGGTGCTAGCAGAATTCCCCCCCACCCCAGTTCCTAACAGGAACAGAACCCAAAACTCAAATTGGGTATCTGTTTGAATTGTGGAAGGGACTGGTCTACAAGAACAGGAGAACTTGCTGTGCGAAAAAATATTTTTTTTCACTCTTTTGCTTACTGCTACAAGTTTCTGAGTTGACACAGAGCTCTTAATTTGAGCTGAAATTAATGACTATCGAACCTTTCCTGATATCGACGAGGGTGGACACTCACTGCTGGAGAAGAAGTGATTAGTGGTGTTGTCTGGTGAAGTAGATCATGATTCACAAATGCCACAAATTTGGCAGACCTTTGAGGTGTCTTGAGACTCTGTTTCAGTGCAGAAAGTGACTTTCTTGAGTGTGTGTTTGTCAGGTGGTTGTTTTATATCAAAACTAAAAAACAACAACACCCCAAAACAAATTTGCAAAGGGCCGTATTGGAATGTGGCAACGCCAGGTATGAAGTAACAGTAGCACTTTTAGCAAAAATATATTCTGCTTTTCCTCCCTCCCCATCTGCCCGGGGTGGGGCAGGCCAGTAAACAATACAAAGAATGAGCAGGAACTGTTGCTATGCCTTAAAACAGAACATCTTCCCAAACGATTATGCAAGGCTGCAGTGAAAACATCCTCTTAACTGAAGGTAGCAGGAGTGACCATAATTGGCTCTTTGTTTTTTGGTGTGGTATGCTTCCAACTTGCTCTAACATGTTTTGGCTCTGTGCATTGACTCAGGAGGAGTGTTGCTGCAATTAATCCAAGGCGGAAGGCTGCCTTGACAGATAGAACTGCCTCCAAGTTGAGCTGAATGTATATTTATGTTCTGGCTCTGGCATCTTGTGCGCTCTCTCTCTCTCTCTCTCTCTCTCTCTCTCTCTGTGTGTGTACACTTGATGGAAGGAGGGTCCGAGTGTGTGCTTTAAAAAACGTCTGTATGTTGCGCGGGGAGAAAGGCCTGTACAGTACGCAGCGCTAATGAAATATGAATGCAATAATAAATAACGATAATAAAAAAAGTTTGGCCACTCATTGCAAGATGGGGCACATGTCTCTACTTGCCCAACTTTTGCTTACTTTTCCGAGCATTTTCCCACAGTTATCAGTGAACGAAATGGAATCCTCGTCTGCTTTCAATATGAAACATATTTAGGCTGCAATCCAACACTGTCTATTTAAAAAGCAAGCTAGACTCCCCCCTCCCCCCAATTCAGAGGCTGCATGCTGAGCTAAGTCGTGAGAAATGAATTTGCTTTTGAATTCTTCTCTCTCTCTCTCTCTCTCTCTCTCTCTCTCTTTTTCTCTCTTTTTAAAGTCAGCGTTATGCCTTACACCTTGCAGTTGTTTACTTTTCATTCAGGGAAGCTGTTTGTCTCTGCAAAAAACCTAATTCCCTTCTCGCCACCCTTGCAAATGGATTGATAGCCAGTGCTAACAATGTCATTAGTCAGAAGGCAAACTTTAAGCTTATGAGTCACAACTTTCTTTTCTGCTGCCTGAGTTAGAGTCTTAAGAGTAATTTCCCTTTCGCCCACGTCCCACGAAGCTAAGGTGACTGAACACTGACACCTGGTCACCGGAATATTTTGGCACGCTCTCAATGTGTAGGCTTGTGGAATTGTCCGGCTGAGAAACCAAGCTCGTTCAGTTTGTGTGTGTGTGTGAGTGTGTGTAAATTTCTATCCCTCGTGGTCATTGTAAAAACTTCAGATTTTCCAACCACAACAACTTCAATCTTTGCATGACCACAGGACTCTTGGTCTCTCTCTCTCTCTCTCTCTCTCTCTCTCTCTCTCTCTCTCTCTCTCTCTCCTTTTCTTTCTTTTTTCTTTTTAAAAAGACCATTTAAAACACAGACGACCACTCCAGATGTGTCATTTTAATGTGCAGAAAGATGAACCAGGGGCTGCCTGCTGCCTTGGCATCGTACACCTGCGGGTCCCACAATTCTCACCAACATTTTACAGCATGTTGTAGCTTGCCGTCTCGTAAAATTCACCACTTAAGACTTGTAGCATTTGATGGTAGGCTTCATAGAAAACATCCCTGTCCCTGAATTATCGTGGGTTGGTGTCTGTGTGTCCTTCCTCCTTGCCTGCCCCTCCCCATGCCACACGTTTAAATGAAGTTTTCTGAACTTGTGGGATGGAAGGAGGAGGGACACATGAAGAAAGTGTGATTAACTCTTGAAGATTTCTTTCTCTTTCTCTGCTCAAGGCTAGGGATAAAAGGTGCTTTGGTTTCGTTCGCATCCTTCTTGCCTGAATATGTTTGGCTTGTGTACATCCCAAGTGTGCAGGTGGCAGTTAGCCTTTTTATTTCTTCCCTCTTTCTCCAAATAGGTTTAGGGTTGGGTTGTGAAGCCCCCCACCCCTTTCCTTTTTCTTTTTAAGACTGCTTTATGCAGTCCTCTCCCTCCTCCTCCCCTCCCCTTCCTAGATTCACCCGTCCTTTCCTTTAGTTACCTGATACTTGTGGGAGCAGCGATGGCTTTGCCACAGACAAAGCGTTCAAAGAGGTGCTGAAAAGCAGAGTCTCTGGAGATTATGGTTCTGAACCTTGACAGTTACAATCCTTAGCAACCTGGCTTTGGGCATGCAGAATGGGGAAATGTTAGGATCTTGCAAAAAAAAAAAAAAAAAAGGTTTTAAACCCCCCCCCCCATTTTTTTTTAAAAATAAATCCTCCTCCTCCTTTGGGGGCCACTTTCCTTCCTTTACAGCGTGCCTAAGAAACCACAGCGACATCTCAGCTGTGCAAGGCCTCAAACGGTGGATGCAGAACTTCCTGGTTAAGAATGTGAGTTGCATTAGCGATGACAAAGATAAAGAGACCTTTCACCTTAAATTGCTCCAGTCAGTCTGGATAAGGTAGCTTAGTCAGACTGGATAAGGTAGTTTAAGCAGCTGCAAGAGGATCACATTTGTCTCGGCTGTAATCTATTGCCTATTTATGTTTAGAGGAGCACATGATTGTCAGGAAAATGCGTGCAGAGTCGTTTCTCCAAAGCACACTCTAATAAAAAGATGGCAGCGGCTCCAGTGAGCCTCATTACCACGATTTCTATTTCTATTTCTATTTTTAAATACTAACATGGTGTCTCTTGTTCTCTTTACAGAGATCCTACACGTTGCTCGTTGAAGCCTGGGATTACAGTAACGACAGTGTTAGTAAGTATGCACATGGCCTTTTTTGTGTGTGTCTCCTCCCTTCGCCACGGAGCTGTCTAAAAGCAAGCAGCAAGGACAGCTTAAATAGAGGAAGGGGCTGGATCTTTGCAGAGATTCTGGGTCGGAAGAAGTATGCACTGATCCTTTATGGGAAGGGGCAAATGGAAGGGTATGAACCAGCCCCCTCGGACGTGGGACCCTCCTGGTGTTTTGTAGTTTAAAACATCTAGACAGTTCCAGGTTGGAGGCTGGTGTGGAGCTTGTCTATTTTGGCCTGAATTCCGTGCAGAAGACAAGCTTAAAAAGGTAAAGGGAACCTTGACCATTAGGTCCAGTAGCAGACGACTCTGGGGTTGCGGTGCTCATCTCGCTTTACTGGCCGAGGGAGCCGGCGTACAGCTTCCGGGTCATGTGGCCAGCATGACTAATCCGCTTCTGGCGAAATCAGAGCAGCACACAGAAACGGCGTTTACCTTCCCGCTGGAGTGGTACCTATTTATTTACTTGCACTTTGATGTGCTTTTGAACTGCTAGGTTGGCAGGAGCAGGGACCGAGCAATGGGAGCTCACCCCGTCGCGGGGATTCAAACCGCCGACCTTCTGATCAGCAAGCCCTAGGCCCTGTGGTTTAGACCACAGCGCCACCCGCGTCCCTAGAAGACAAGCTTAAATTCCCCTAATTCCAGGGTGAGCTTCACTTGAGATGATCTGCACACAGCGTGGGTTGCCCAGTAAAATGGCAGCTGCCTGAGTCTCTGAGCTGGAAAGACCCATCTGTTTGGAGAAGCAATCTCCATGCTGTGTTAGAATCTACCAATAGACCATGGGTCGGTTGGTGCATATCCAGTATTAGGATGATGGCGGGGAATGCCCTCCAGAAAATCACAAGTGTGCTGTGCTTCCGAGTCACGCTGAAATCCACAGATCTCCATGCAAGTGGAAGTTCTTTGGTGTGTTGTGGCAAAGGTGACTGAAAACAATGCTATTCAGCCTCTGGAGAGGCCAGGGTAGTCTTCCAACAGCATCTCGGTTTGACATCGGCAACAATGGCGCTACTTCAGTCATTTCTGTGCATGAGATTACAAGCAGTCTGCCCTGCCATTTCTCGGAAGGCTGCAAAATTGTGTGGAAATAAACAGGTTTTGCAGTGGACTTGTAGGTGCAGTCGATTCAGAATTTCTCACAAAGTGTGCTTTATAAAAATGCCGATTCAAAGAAATCATTCTGCAGAATCTTTTTCATCTTTAAGTAAAGCTTTAAAATTTGGTTCATGCGGTTGCCTCTGCTGTCCCCTTTCCACAACTCAAGGGGCATCCAAACTAGTGCCCCCCAGATGTGGTTTCACACTCATTCACCCCATCTGAACACCCTTTGTTTGTGACCCATGTGCTCCACAAACATCCTACAGCCCCTTCATGCAGTTTTGTTGTGCGAGCTCCAATTTACAGATGACCTTTTGGCGGCTCCCAAAGCAATCACGAATGTTGCGTGATTCCCACATAGCAGAAAAAAAATGGACCGTGGGAATGGCACTGTGTTGAGATGAGTTTGGCTAAACTGCCATTGAAATTTGCTGCTTAATGGGCGTTTGATTAGATCCCTTTTCCCACAGAGATACTTTGGATCCTGAACACCTTGTGAGTTGAATGTTTTGGCTCCCGAACGCCACAAACCCAGAAGTGAGTGTTCTGGTTTGCGAACATTCTTTGGAAACTGAACTTCCGATTGGCTGCAGGAGCTTCCTGCAGCCAATAGGAAGCTGCTCCTTGGTTTCTGAACATTTTGGAAGTCGGATGGACTTCTGGAACGCATTCTGTTCAACTTCCAAGGTACCACTGTATTGGTTGCACCTGTAGCTGCCCTTGCTTTTCAGAGGTAAATGAGAGCTTGCGGTACCTTCTCCAGATATGCCCCAGCCTTATCTCTTGCTGCTGACACTGCAACTGCCTGGTGTCTTAAAAGGCTTCTTGCTATTGGCACCCTGGCTTATGCTCAGAAGTTGACGGTTTTCTCAGTCTTGCTGCAGCCCTTCTTAAACCATGAACATTCGACGGTATTGTCTGTCGTGACTGTTTGCACCAAGTTGGGCCAAAGGTTCTACTTGGGTTTCCCCTGTCGAGCCTTAAAAGTATTCCAACTTTTTCAGGCTTTGCATACAAAAATGGCTCCACGGCTAGGATACAGGCAGGCCAAGTGACATGGCCAAAATACATACTTCCATTGCACAGAATAGTTTTCCTAACATATATGAAGTGCTTAGAGTAATTGTGCTTGACTTTAAGAGAGTCCTGTAAATCTGGTGTTGCTACTATTTACATATCATAGATGTGGATCATTTTATAGGGGGGGAAACTCAGGCGATGTGCTCATTGTAAAACTCTTCTCTCTTATCCGTGCAATCTTGGTCATTCTCTCCCCCAAATCATTGTGCAAAATTATCTTCCAGGGAAAGCTGTCTTAGCAGCACCTGTCCAAATGGGTCTTGTTAGAGGCAGCTTATTAAGGTATCACCATAAAGATAAAAACAAAACAAAAGACGTTGTTACGGTACTGCAAAAAGAGTCACCCAAACACTTTGGTTCCAGAATGAAGTGCATCTTACAATGGACACTGGTGACATTAGATGATTGATGGCACACAGATATACATGCTTATGTTAACCTCAAATGGAAAACAGGAGAAATCTTTTACAGGTGTTTCTGCATTGACCCCTGTGAGGAAATGCCTGTGTTTGAAAGACACTGTTGTTTGCCGGAGGATCCCAGTTCTTTTCATTCAGAGCCTTTACTATCTCTCCTTTGAATAGATCTCATCTTTATTTCATGAAACCGAAATTTCCAAAGCTTCACAATGAGCCCTTTCTTTCGCCTTAACATTCTGGAGGCAAAAGATGTCCTCCAACCAAAATGTCAAAATGCATTTTCTGAACCAGAAATGTTTGTCCCAGTTCAGATGTGGCCCTGCATATGTTTGCAATTTAAACTTGCAATAGATTGAGCATTGTATATTTTAACGGGATCACACTAGAGATCCCTTACAATGAAGAACGCCTCCTCTCTCATTTTGTTTTGTCTCTTATTTACTACTGGCAAACATTTACCAGAATTTGCTGGTGAATAGAGTACAATTTTCCTGCTTTTTGCTCTCTCTTTCTCTCTCTCTCTCTCTCTCTCTATATATATATATATATATAGTTCAATTTCTAGAGCATTTTACAGATGCCTGGTGTGCTCTGATTTGCACTGCGTGCTTTGCCCCATCCTGAAAGTGATTAACTTGGATAACCTTTTTTTGAATCGCAAACTTCAAACTTTGCTAGTTAAAGAATCGCAGAACTGTAGGGTTGTAGGAAGGGACCGGAAGAGTCATTTAGTTCAACCCTCTGCAATGCAGGAATCTTTTCCCCAACTTGAGGCTTGAACCCATGGCCCTGCGATTAAGAGCCTCATGCTCTACTGACTGAGCTATTCCAGGTGAGATGGTGAACACCAGTCTTCTAAACCAAATCCATAGGAACAGCTGGAAAAAGTTAAGGGTGTGTCTTGAGGATGGGGGTCCTGTGGCCCTCCCAGATGTTTTGGGACAATAGTGCCCTGACCAGTGGCCATGTTGCCTGGTGCTGTTCAGAACTGGAGTCCAGTAATGTCCGAAGATCTGCAGACTCTCCATCTAGTCTGTCTAGTCTGGCATCCTGTTTACAGCAGCATCCGGCCAGTTACTTCCAGGAAGCCCTCACGCAGGCATGGAGTCAACAGCCGTCCCCAAACAAAGATGCCCTCTTATTCAATGCCTGGCGAATCTCAAAAAGGCCAGAAAGATCTGTTATTGCCGGGTTAGCCAACGAGAATGCATCTCTGTGTGCCATTGCTGTGGTTTTCAACTGTGCCATCCTTGTCCTCTGAGAATGTAACTGGACCACCGCTGCTCAGTGGCTCAGAGATGGTCAGTGGCTCAGAGATGGAAAGAAGACAAGAGTCCCTATCAGAGAAGAATGGCAGATTAAGTTGATGGACTATGCCGCATTGGCAAAAATGACCAGAAGAATCAGAAACCGGGATGACCCAAATTTTAATAAGGAATGGGGGAAATGCATAATTTCCCTTAAAAAGCATTGTAAACAATTAAAATCGTTAGTAGGCTTGGAATAACACTTGTAGTTCAATGTTGAGTTTTGGGTATAATGGAGATTTAAAAGATTTGGATTAATAGAAGAGATACAGGAGGAAAAGGTCAATATAAGGACCCACAAAAGAGAGGAGGGAAGTTCAGGAGATTCCTTGGAATTCTCTTTTTATGTTGGTGGTTGGATAATGGATTGTAAATTTCTACAATCTGAAAAGCTAAATTATAAAGAAAAAAGAGAACGTAACCAGACGTAGGGTGGACCACCCTAAGAACGGTACACAAATATGTATGTATTATCAGTTTGGGGGCTGAAGTGAGGCAATAATAAATAGCCATTAATGGATGAGAGCTTGGGAGGGCTTTCTTCAGATGCTTTCTGGCCTTCGTCTTCAAGCAGAAACTGCTGGATGTGCTCGCAAAGTTTGGTTGAAGTCTTGCCTTTCCTGATGCTATCTTTTGGCATCATCATCACCACCACCTCCTCTGGCCCTTGGCAGCTGTTCTTAGCTGACCAGGGTCATGGTCATTGATGGAAGAGCTTCCCTCAGTGTTTTACTTGTTGCTGCTATGTCTGAGAAGCCATTCTGAAGATGGGACTCGTCTGAAGAACTAACTCCAAGCTCTCCTGTTCTGCCTTCTGATTCTGTAGCATAGGAACAAATGTGTTGTCAGGATTTCTCTATAAATTGAAGTCAAGGCACTATATCCTAGGCACTATATCCTGAAGATTCGTAGGTTTTTAGTGCAATGCATTGGTTTGTCCTCTGTAAGAGCAGAACTTTCAGGAGTCGGTACGTTTGTTCTCCATCTTGAGGTGTGTGCTTGGAAGAACAGGAATGTTGTGACGCAGTCGAGTGCCGTGTTGAACTTCGGCAGCATGTTAGACGCAGGTGTGTGCAGACCCGCATATCTGAAACCTGTTGTGAGGGTCATAAAGGGGAAATGGCAGACAGATTTCTGAAAGCCAGTTCCTGATGAGAGCCAACTAAAGTGCCCATTCTGCTCAGGGCTAGGTTTCAGCATTGAAGATGTGAAGTTGCAGCGCTGCTGTAGGAATGATGATTTGCACGGGTCTTTAGAGCAGGTTAAAAAGTACCGTATTTTTCACTCTACAAGACGCACTTTTTCCCTCCTAAAAAGTAAGGAGAAATGTGTGTGCGTCTTATGGAGCGAATGCAGGCTGCGCAGCTATCCTGGAAGCCAGAAGAGCAAGAGGGTTCGGTGCGCACCCATCCCTCTTGCTCTTCTGGCTTCCGGGATAGCCATGCAAAGCCTCTTGAGTGCAGCGGGAGCGCTTCTCCCTCTTCACTCAAGGCTTTGCATTGCTTTCTTGTATCTTGTTTTCCTCCTCTAAAAACTAGGTGCGTCTTATGGTCGGGTGCGTCTTATAGAGCAAAAATACGGTACCCATTTCACAACTGAGAGACTACAGTGGTGCCTCGGGTTACAGACGCTTCAGGTTACAGATGCTTCAGGTTACAGACTCCGCTAACCCAGAAATAGTACCTCAGGTTAAGAACTTTGCTTCAGGATGAGAACAGAAATTGTGCGGCGGCGGTGCAGCAGCAGCGGGAGGCCCTATTAGCTAAAGTGGTACCTCAAGTTAAGAACAGTTTTAGGTTAAGAACGGACCTCCAGAGCGAATTAAGTTATTAACCCGAGGTACCACTGTATTCTTAAAACTTACATATGCATGCTACGAGGGGTAGGAGCTTTCAAGCTACCAGAGTCTCAGGATAGCTTTTTTAAAAAAACAAAATAAATTGACTACCCAAGAATTTTTCGAGTGCTGGAAGGGGGCTGTGGTGGAGCATTTGCTTAGCTTGCTGAATGATCCAGGTTCAATCTGTAGCATCCACAGGGATATTTTGAAGGACCTTGAATAGTCAGCCTGGAGAAGGCTGCTCTCTGAGGCCTGAAAGAGCTGCTACCTGCTAGGGGAGACAATATCAGGCTACGTTTGCACCAACGATTGTGACTCTGTGTATTATCTAAATTGGCTTCCTGTGTTTCACCTCCTCCGCAGTTGCAGCCGGTCACATTAACTGCATTATCTTATTCAGGCTCCCTCCCCCCACCCTGGTCAGTTCTCCAGTAGCTCCTCCGAAAAGCCTGACTCACCTAGTTTGTTCATTCATATGTTGGATTTATTTATATCCACCTTCCCTCCAAGGAGATCAAAGTGGCGCACATCGTTTTTCTCCCCATTTACCTTCCCTGCAACCCTGTGAAGTAGGTTTTAGGCTGATGGACTATGCCTGGTCCAAAGCCACTTAGTGAGTTTCCTGGCTGAATAGGGATTTTGAACCCTGGTCTCTCAGCTCTAACCAGTGTACCACACTGCACTGAGTTGCATGAGCTTGCTCCAGTCTTCCAGTGCAGTGGAGCTGAAACTGCATCACATGGACAAAAGCCTTACTGTGGTTTCTGTGATTCTTGCACAGGCTATGCAGGGCTTGCAAAGTGAAGCCAAAAGCGTATTCCTGGGAATGTGAATCCTTCCCCCGCCCCCTTCATTCAGTTCCTAATTGCTTCAGTTCCTCCTTTTTCACCCCTTTGATTCAAATCATATGATTCCTGTGTGCGGAACAATGAGAACTGTAAGGATCGCTTTCTCTCCAGGCTGGCTGGCTGACTTGACTCTTTGCACTGTCTGCCGCCATGGGATTGCCAGTCCTTAACCTTCCATCCTTGCGGCCCGGTAATGGCAGGTTTGTACAACTCTGAACTAATTTCCTTTTGGTTTTGTGCACGCTGCCAAGCGGGGAGAGGGAGCGAGGAATATGTGGAAAATCCTACCAAAGCTGCTTACGAGAGTGTCCTTGGTGGTGGTGGTTGTTGCTGCTTCCCCCTGTGTGGTTGCTAATAACTGGCCAGTAATGCCACATCTCAGGAGTCACTTTTCTTTGTGACGCCGCATGATCCCACTTAGCTTTCCCTGGGCAGAGAATTGTGCGAAGAAGCATCGGTGTGAACTGGTCCGTATGAGTGTGGACATGGGTGGCGCTGTGGTCTGAACCACTGAGCCTCTTGGGCTTGCCAATCAGAAGGTCGGCAGTTCGAATCCCCATGACGGAGTGAGCTCCCGTTGCTCTATCCCAGCTCCTGCCATCCTAGCAATTCGAAAGCACGCCAGTGTGAGTAGATAAATAGGTACCACTCCGGCAGGAAGGTAAACGGCATTGCAGTGCGCTCTGGTTTCCTTCACAGTGTCCCGTTGTGCCAGAAGCAGTTTAATCATGCTGGCCACATGACCCGGAAAGCTGTCTGTGGACAAACGCCGGCTCCCTTAGCCTGAAAGCGAGATGAGCGCCGCAACCCCATAGTCGCCTTTGACTGGGCTTAACCGTCCAGGGGTCCTTTACCTTTTTACCTTTGCTAATGAGTATGCTGAGTCAGGCCATTGGTTCTGCCTAGCTCAGTATTGTCAGCACTGGCTGGAAGCAGCTCTCTGGTTCAGGCACGGGATTCTCCCAGTTCTACCGGGAGATGGCAGGGATTGAATGCAGGAACACAGGGGCTCTCTGGACCGACCCCAAAAGATTCAGCAGTGGCCTTTGGTTGACAGCAGGAGCTGGAACACAAGGCCTGATGCTGGCTGCAAATGCATAGTACTTATTTCATGCTGGGTTTGCAAATAGCCTGTGACTGGCGCTAATTTGAGAGTCGGGGGGGGGGGGGGACCATTTATGTCTTGCATGGTGGTTTGCACCAGCATACAGATCCTTTCCCTGGAAGGTGGAGGGCAAGCAAGACAAACGATTTCATATATTGTTGTTGTTGTTGTAAATGGATGAAATTTATTTTGAAGGCTGGCATAGAAGTACCTTAAGTAAAAGAGTGTCCTATCCCAAACGATCCTTTTTTGAAAAGTGGATGTATAGTATCTATTCCCCTTTTTCTTTCCCATACCTTTCAACATTTCTCCGATGAAAATAGGGACGTCCTAAGGAAAAGCGGGAGGGACGCGGGTGGCACTGTGGGTTAAACCACAGAGCCTAAGACTTGCAGATCAGAAGCTCGGCGGTTCGAATCCCCGCGACGGGGTGAGCTCCTGTGGCTCAGTCCCTGCTCCTGCCAACCTAGCAGTTTGAAAGCAAGTCAAAGCGCAAGTAGATAAATAGGTACCGCTCCGGCGGGAAGGTAAACGGCGTTTCCGTGCGCTGCTCTGGTTCGCCAGAAGCGGCTTAGTCATGCTGGCCATATGACCCGGAAGCTGTACACCGGCTCCGTCGGCCAATAAAGTGAGATGAGCACCGCAACCCCAGAGTCGGCCACGACTGGACCTAATGGTCAGGGGTCCCTTTACCTTTACCTTTAAGGAAAAGCGGGAGATATTGGAAACTGGGATGGCTTCTGTAAATCTGGGGCTGCCCCTGGAAAATAGAGACACTTCGAGGCTCTGCTTTCCCCCACTGCCCTGCTTCTCGAAGCAGAGGTTGTCTCTGTGGTGGTTTATGTTTAAAAGGCCCTGGGTTCAGATCTTGCTGCTGACACCTTGTCCTATTGAAAGGTTCTCAGCTAGCCAAGCTGGCCATAGCTGTCAACTTTCCCTTTTTAAAAAAAGGAAATTCCCTTATTCCGAATAGGATTCCTCACAAGAAAAGGGAAAAGTTGACAGCTATGAAGCTGGGAACGATCCTGGCTTTGGGATGCTGGAAAGCCACCACAGACTTATGGAGTAGTAAACAAGAACAACAGCCCTAGTCCTTCTGAGTCATGGGGGAAACTTGACTTCATGGGCATTCCTCATTTTGTTTAATATTTTGGATACTGCCCTGCTGCCACCTTACTAATACCTAAGCAAAGTTGCCAGCTAGCATGGATGCTTTCCCCCTCTTATCTTTCCCTTCTCCCTCCTCCCTTAGTCTACAGAGGCAGCTCTTGGCTGTTTTATGATAGATTTTCGGTCTACAGTCCAGCAGGTTGTAAGGTGCTGTCAGATCATTGAAGTCTCAAGGCTGGGCTAGCAAGCGAAATACCACAGATACGTACCAGGTCCCAGGCACATGTGAAATATTAGGGTTTTTGCTGATCTGTTGTGTAGCTGTTTTGGGTTTTCTTGAAAAGTCTGGGAGGCCGTCCTAGAACCAGAGAGTCTTTGAAGGGAGATTCCAGGGGAATCTTTGCTTCCTTGTCCAGAGTGATAAAAAGAATTTTGAGCCCTGGCTACTAGGACTAAAGAGGAGGGGGTAATTTAACACGACGGCTTGCTTTCGCAGAGGGTGGGGGCAGAGAAAACCTGAAAACCAGGTGAACTTCTGAAAGTGGAGTGCCAATGTCACCGCTTGGCTCAGAAGGGAAAGTGTTTCCAGCTTATACCTGCCTGGCAGGAAATCTCTAGCATGAATCTTGCCCAGAGCAAATAGGGTTTTGCAACACTTCTACTGTAGTTGGCCTGAGGGCGTTTATAAGTCAGATGTGAAACGATATCTTGCAGATGGGTGAATAATCAGAACAAAGTTCAGGGCATTAGCAAGCAGAGAGTTTTGCATTCTTGTTGGTGCAGAGTACAGCCTCTCCTGCCTTTAGCCTTCCTCTGGTTGTGAAGAAGCCATTTTTCTCTTGGGCTTTGCATCGGTGCTCTGGCTTAGAGATTTTTAAGCGAGCATTTCTTGGCATCTTAGTGTAGGACTGGGCAATATCTGGTTTTTGACATCGCGATAAATCACCAGCCGAACACCGCGATACAACAATATATCGTGATGTCTGAAGTAAGGATGGAGTTATGTAGAGGCATTGAGTGGCTGACTTCACATTTTTACCCACGTTGAGATTTTTGTATGGCGCACGCAATATATTGCCAGGTCAAAAAGTATGAAACCGATATCACAATATGGACTTCAAACTGGTTTTGGACAATATATTGCCCACCCCATATGAGAGAGCCACAACCAGCCTCTGTGGATACAGTTCAGGGCTAAATAGACTTGTGAAATGTGGACCACTCATAAATGCCATCTCCAGCTCCTCGAAAGATACCATCAATGGTGTCTCCAAAAATTTTTGCACATCAGTTGGGAAGACAGGTGAACTAATGCCAGTGTACTGGAAGAAGCAAAGATCACCAGTGTCAAAGCAATGATTCTTCAACATCAACTTTGTTGGACTGGTCATGTTCGGATGCCTGATTATCGTCTTCCAAAGCATTACTTTATTCCGAACTCAAGAATGGAAAGAGTAATGCTGGTGGTCAACAAAAGAGGTTTAAACACTCTCAGGGCAAATCTAAAAAAATGTAGCATGAACACTGACAACTGGGAAACACTGGCCTGCAAGTGCTCCAATTGGAGAACAGCCTTTACCAAAGGTGTCATGGGCTTTGAAGACTCTCGAACTCAGGACGAAATGTCCTAAGAGGAAGGCACGCTTGGCAAATCCACACTGTGATCAACTCCTGCCCCGAAACCTATGTTCCCACTGTGGAAGAACATGTGGATCCAGAATTGGCTTCCGCAGTCACTTAAGAACTCACTGTTAAAACTGTGTTCATGGAAGACAATCTTACTCGGCTACAAGCGATCGCCAAAGAAGAAGAAGATAAGGGCAGCTTCCTATGTGCTTACGGCTTCAGTCTGCGTGTGCATAATGGGAATTGGCATAGCTAGTAAAAGGGGGGGGGGAAGGAAGTATGTTTAAAAAGATGAAACGTTTAATATCCTCCACTCATTAGATTGTTATGCCTTCAGGCAAGGCCTGCATCTTACTTTGATAGCGGTGCCTAAATCTTCAAGACAGATGATAATGTGGAGTTTAAATATTAATAAGTGCTATCCCACAGTCAGATTAATCTTGTGTAAATAGTCCTCGTAGTGGTTTTGGCGATGTTGGGTAAATGAGGCAACACTTAGTGCTTGCCCATCTGCATAAACACTCACCAGCCGGCAAGAGTTTCAGTTGCTGCCGTGTGCAGAAACCATGCAAGGTGTGTGCATGTGTGTGCTTGTTGCACAGGGTTGTGGATCCCTATTTTGTGTAGAAGAAAATGTATGTACAGTTGTACCTTGGAGGTCGAATGGAATCTGTTCCGGAAGTCCGTTCGACTTCCAAAACGTTTTGAAACCAAAGTGCGGCTTCTGATTGGCTGCAGGAAGCTCCTGCAGCCAATCGGAAGCTGTGGAAGCCCCATCGGACGTTCGGGTTCCAAAGAACATTCGCAGACCAGGGCACTCGCTTCCAGGTTTGCAGCGTTCAGGAGCCAAACGTCTGAGTACCAAGGGGTTTGGGATTCAAGGTACAACTGTACTGGCATCCATGGGGGGGACATGTGGGTGAATCAGCCCTGAGCTTTGAAGGAAAATCATTTCTCCAGGCTTCTCAGCTGTGCTTCACTTTGGTGGGGATATTTCTGTGTCTCCTGGCTTAACCTCGCTGATTCTTCTTCCTTTGGGGGGTGGGTCCATTTATATGAAAAGGAGCGCCGCAACAGAGACCCGCAGGCTGCTCTTTCTCTTCTGATTTCTATTTTCTTCCTCCCTTAAGACGCCGACAGCATCATCGAAAAGGCATCTCACTCTGGGATGATCAACCCGAGCCGCCAGTGGCAGATATTGAAGCAGAACGCAGGTGTGGCTCACTTCGAATACCAGATCCGGGTCACTTGCGACGAGCACTACTATGGCTTTGGCTGCAACAAGTTTTGCCGGCCGAGAGATGACTTTTTTGGGCACTATACCTGCGATCAGAACGGCAACAAAACGTGCTTGGAAGGCTGGATGGGTCTGGACTGTGACAAAGGTTTGTGATGCCCGTGTTACGTTCCCTGGGTATTGTGTGGCTTTAGAAGTCAGGGAGCACCAAAGATAATTTCCGTTCCCTTTAATTTCAGGCAAGCTTAGAGCAAACAGGTCAGCTATTTAACCGAGAGTCTCGCACCATCCCAAGCAAAGTTGGGGGGTTCTTAGGCCTCGTTTAACGATTCATGATAATGGGTCCTGCAACCTCAATTTAGTGCAGTGTTTCTCAAACTTGGGTCTCTGGCTTTTGCTGGACTACAGCTCCCATCATTCCTAGCTAGTAGAAAACCAGCGGTCAGGGATTATGGGAGTTGTAGTTCAAAAACAGCTGGAGACCCCCAGGTTCAAGAAAAACTGATTTCGTGGTTCAATATAAGGTTTTTGAATGGCGGAGGCTGAGATGGAAGTATTTGATGTTGTATTTGGTGTTGTGCTTGAACAGAGGAATCCATCTTCTACTGAGTCAGGCAATTGGTCCATGTAGCTTAGTAGTCATCTACCTTCTGCCAGTCAAAATTGGAAACAAGATGCAGGTAAGAATGGAGGCCCAGCAGAAGAACTCCCATCATCCCTGGCCCATGCAGCAGGGGCTGATGGGATCTGTAGTCCCAACAGTATCCCTAGGGCCACAAATTTCCCACCCCTGGTATAAGGCAGCTACATGACAGTAAATCAGATACGTTTCATAGTATGAAGAAGCAAGGTTTCTTTTCTGATAGTGAAGCTTCAAGAGAAAGGTTCTTTTTCGGTTATGAGCCTGCATTCTAAATAATACTCAGCTGTGGGGCTGTGCCTTTTCACTTTCAAACGCAAATCGGTTTGCAATGATGAGAAGTAGGGGTGGAGATCTGTGTAGAACATTTTGGCTCTTTTGAAAGGGAATGGACTCTCTTCCTGAGGAAACGTGGAGACTTATAATGTATATGTTGGAAAGAGTGTTTCGCACATCAGGGGAGGCTTTTGAAAACGGGACTTAAATTTCTGCTCCAGGGATGATGGAGTTGCTGTCATGAGACATTACCTACCCTAGTTTCTCTTCCAGTAGACTTGATCCAAGGGACCTGTTTAAACCTTGGATTTGGTAGGATTACAGTAGTAGCGGGAGATTAAAACGTTCCCACGAGGGGCAAGAGTCCAGGGAAAGGTTCTCTTGTGCTGTTCAGGGAGGGGGGGACCCCAAACACACCCTTCTAATCCCCCCTTCTTCTCTCCACAGCCATCTGTCGTCAGGGCTGCAGCCCCAAACACGGTTCTTGCAAAATTCCCGGAGAGTGCAGGTAAACTAAACAAATCTTCCTTTGGCTAAGCAATCGTAACTTTTCAAATTAAACAGGGGGCTGTCTAGCCGGGGAGAAGGAGGGAGGAAGAAAGAAACGCTACCCCCTTCTTCCCGCTGCATTATGAAATGTTTAATTGCGTGTTCTCCATTCCCGGCGTCAGTGAGGTGAAACGTTTCCCTCGCTCAAAATGCCCAGCAATCTGTCCGTGTTGGGCATGGAGGCGAGAGGACAAATGCATTTGTGGATGTTTCGCAAGGAGCTGCGGCCGAAATTCTTCGCAAACATTTTTTCCCCCTGTGTGCAAAATCTGCTGATCGAGGCATTTTCCTCTATAGTGTGTTTAATTGCATTATATGCTTTCATCCCTCCCTCCCCATTCCCTCAACTTTGTCCCCCATAAAAAAGGCAAAAGTTGAGCATTCTTTAGAATAGGATTAATGCAGCTCTTGGTTCCTCTGGTCTTGGGAGCCAGACTTGGGAGTGATGAGAGGTTAATCGCTTGGATGGAACCTTGTCCGTAGATACCGATGAAGGCAGAGTCTTTTGCCGTAGTCTTTTGAAGTTGAAGTCTCTTCTCTTTTGGCCAGCAGACAAGGAGAAAGGGAGGGAGAGAGAGGCAGAGCTTGTATATAGCCAGACAGTATAAGGGATCCCACTAGAAAGCCAAGAATCTCATTTGCATGTATTTCTAATAATTGGTTTTCGCTTTCATATCCAGGTAGGGTTTCTGGATGATGTTGGGGTTATGTAATCCTTGTTTGTATAAGGCCACTGCTTTATTTTTATTTTTTAAGGCCAGCGTAATTATCTGTCTCTTGCAATAAGCATCAACCTTCTTAGCTCATGCAGCCTGCTATGGTGTCACAGATCCCACAGGGTAGAATTTAATTCCCAGGGGTTGGTTTCCCCACTTTGCTGGACACAGAACTGGACACAGAAACGTGGGCTGTCACCAAACCAGGCCAAGCTTCTCCAGTCCGTTGAGCCCAGTTCCGGCATCTGCTTCCTCTGCTACGTCATGCGACGCTGAGTTCCACAGACCAAGAGTGGTGGATCCACCCTGTGTTGTATGATGGAATACAAAGCCTTAAATGGGGAAGGTTTAGGGACGGTGGGTGTGGGAAGGAGGGAGTTGTCCAGCCCTAGGAGCGATGCAGATCAGTAAATAAGAATAAAAAACAAGGTACAGTGGTACCTCGGGTTACATACGCTTCAGGTTACAGACTCCACTAACCCAGAAATATTACCTCGGGTTAAGAACTTTGCTTCAGGATGAGGACAGAAATTGTGCTCTGGCGGCGTGGCAGCAGCAGGAGGCCCCATTAGCTAAAGTGGTGCTTCATGTTAAGAATGGACCTCCGGAACGAATTAAGTACTTAACCCGAGGTTCCACTCTACATTCTTTCTGCGGCACCTCTGTGGGGCTCAGGAGCCCAGTTATGTCACCCCTTGCCTGCAGACCCTGCAGCCCCTCACCCTTTTTCGAACACCGTCCCTTGTGGAGTGTTCCCTCAGCCTCCTCTCCTCTCCCCTTTCCTCGGGAGTCCTTTGGGCAGCTGCTGCTGCCACCCCTGGTCTCTGAACTGCCCTGCCTGCCCCAAAGAGCGGTGCCTGCTCAGACTGCCCCACAGGGGCCAGGGAAGCACCCCCCCCGGGCAGCCCCAGAGGCACCGTTCACCTGGGATGCTTTTAGCCAGGGCTGCTGCAACAAACAGCCATGCAGAGATGCGAGAGGGCATCAGAGGAGGGAGAGAAGAAAAGGACAGAGGCCAGTATGCCCACGGCACCCCTGACCATCATTCACAGCACCCCAGGGTGCCACGGCACACTGGTTGAAAGCCACTGTGTTATGTGCCTTGGTTGTGCATGCTGCTGCAGGCTACAATTCTGCCCGGAAGAAATGCTCATGAGTCTTTGCAGTATTTGGGGTGGCACGTCTCCTTTTGCCAGTGTCCGAGCACTTGCCTGCATGGGTGAGGAGGCGCTTCCCCTGTGACGCTGCCGCTCCCCGTGGCTGGATGTGGTGGTTTGAATGTTTCGAGCAACAGCTCAGGCGAGACGCAATATTCACGTATAGCAGAGGCGGTCAGGGAGAGACATCGTTGCGGCAGTCATGTTCCGCAGCACCTGTGTCCCCATCCCTGGGGTTCTGGTTGTGCCAGCGTCACAGCTTGGTAGCACAGCGTCTCCTTGGTCTTGGGTTCATTCCCCAGCTTCTCCGGGTATTGCTGGGAGAGGATTCCCTGTCTAAAGTTCTAGAGACCTGCTGTCAGTCAGGGTAGACGGTGACCCAAGCCCACCCAAAATTGGCTGCATCACAGGGGGTTGGACTTCCCCGCTTACAATTCTATGACCCAACTGGAACAATGCTCTGACTTGTGTATATGTTCGAATATGGTGTTGGTTGGTTGTCTGCAGGCCTAAGGGGACTAGTGTTCTTACGTAATAATAATAAATAATAATAATTTATTTATACCCCGCCCATCTGGCTGGGCTTCCCCAGCCACTCTGGGCGGCTTCCAACAAAACACTAAAATACAATAACCTATTAGCCATTAAAAGTGTCCCTAAACAGGGCTGCCTTCAGATGTCTTCTAAAAGTTTGGTAGTTATTTTTCTCTTTGGCATCTGGTGGGAGGGCGTTCCACAGGGAGGGTGCCACTACCGAGAAGGCCCTCTGCCTGGTTCCCTGTAACTTGGCTTCTTGCAGCGAGGGAACTGCCAGAAGGCCCTCGGCGATGGACCTCAGTGTGTGTATGTGTGTGTGTTCCATGCAAAAAGCCTTTTCCCCATAGTCCCCAGCCCGTCCCGGTAGCATTCATTCTTGTGAGTGTGCCTCACCCGAAACTAGATTGCTGTAGCCCCATGCCCTGTCACCAAAATTACAGTCTTCACATGGGTTCAAACACTGGTGGCAATGCATACAGATTTTTGATTTCCCTCTCCCAGCGGGGGAGATCAGGCAATTTTCGTACGCCAGTTCTGGGGCTGGCAGAAAGCTGGTTTATGGATAGTTCCCCGCAGCATAGGAGACTTCCGGAGGCGGCCTCCCCATCTTGTGCCACACTCGGACAGTTCTGCCCCGTTTCAGCCACTCCCCTGGCATATCCCTGCTGAGCTTGTGGCACTCTGCCCAAATCCAAATGGCACCTCAGGCGACAGAGCTCAGGTTACGTGCTTTGAAATGGAGCATGTTTGGGGCACGCATGTTGTGTGCGCAACTCGAGCACGCCAAAGGAGATGAGATTCGCTTGAACCCTTACGGCGTGCCGTTCCAAAATGGGGGATTTGCTTTGCCCCTGCAAACTTGGTAAGGCACCCGGTCCCGCTTCCTTTCCAACCCTTGAGAACATACATGAATCACTCCCAGATAAGGGCGATGCAAAAATCTGACCAGCCCTGATAACAGAGGAGAGGCTTGTGTGTTTGTGTATGTGTGTGTTGTGTGTTTCGGTTGGGCTGGAGTGTTTTGTTCGCCCCCATTTTTGTCTGGGCCGGAGACCAGCTTGCTGCCTGAGCTGGAGCCAGAGCTCCCAGAGATTTGTGCTTCTGTCATCCATCTGAAAGTGCCTTATGGGGTTTGCCCACATTCCTCGCTAGCCAGAACAACAGGCTTTGTTTCCAGAGTTCAAGCCTTCCTCTGTCTCTCACCTCCCACTCTCTGCCCAGACATGCTCTAGTGCCCTTATTTACTTAAGGTGCAATTTTCCCACACTTCCTTTGCAAAGTTCTCCAGCGATGTTGCTGTCCTTCCTGATACCCCAGCCTCAATTATATTCTTGGACCCGGAGAGAAACAAGATTATAACTCTTTTTCCATTAAGTTTGGGGCGGGGGGGGGGGGTGTCAGGGAATGAGTCACAGTCTTTTTAATGTTGCAAATGCGATCGTTTAAAAATAAGAATTTTCAAAACCGGCTAGATCTGAAACAATAACGCATAGAAGAGTCTGACTCCCCCTCCCCACCCCTGCCCCAAATTTCGTTTTGGAAGCCACACAGCAGAAGAAGACGATTAAAAAAAAAATTAAAATGAAGCCCTGTATGTGAGCCAGGCTTCTCCGCATGAGAATGCGATTGTGTTATGTTGTTAACGCAGAAAGACTTAATAAATGCTTCGGGCTAAAATTAGCACTGCTTTGTTTGTTTTTTTTGCTTGCTTTCTTAAATTGGCTGGCGTTTGCTTCTTTGGAGCAGATCTATCAAGATGGGCTGTGCCTAGCATTTAAAAGTAGATTTTTTTTGGGGGGGGGGGTTGGAAACCCTGTAAAGCAGTGGTGTCCAAACTTTTTTTCAAAGAGGGCCAGATATGATGAAGTGAACATGCGTGAGGGCCAGCCAAAGTTGATGAGCTTTTTCAGGATTTTGCCCCAAAGTTGTTGAGCTTTTTGATTGAAGTTGTTGAGCTTATTTTAGGATTCTATCCCAAAGTTGTTGAGCTGTTTTTAGGATTTGGCCCCCGGGCCGGACTTTGAACATGCCTGCTGTAAAGAAATGATTTCTCCTCCATCTCTGAGCAGGGTGTACTGCGAAGGCTACTGACTCTCTGCTTGTCCACACTTCAGTTTAATGCTTGCAGAGTTCAGACTGAGAAAAGAATCTATAATTTTTGTATTCTTTGTGACTTCCATATCAAAAAGGTCGGGGGGGGGGGTCATTCCCCTTTGCTCTGTCTTGCCCACAGAGATGACTCTGCCAATTGGGCATCCAACAGATATATTTTAATATTTCTCTTTTATTGAATATATCCAGAGGCTTTGAACTGCTTGCGCTCTCTCTCTCTCTCTCTCTCTCTCTCTCTCTCTCTCTCTCTCCTGTTCTGTAAAATTAATTAGGGGAGTGGCTTGCTGTCTGAGGTTTTTAGATGGAGAGTTAAAAGTCGCTGTGAGCAATTAGCCCTTGGAAAGATCCCTATCGCTTTTCCCATGACAAGGATTTGTTGGGCAGAGTTTTTGAAAACCGAAAGCCCAACTGGCTTGGATGGAAAGGTTTATTTTAATAAGTTAGGGCCAGCTTAGCGAGTAATTGCCGGTGATCACTTCTTCCCAGGTCCCAGTAATGAAGTGAACTTTGCAGTTAACCCACAATTTCATGCTTTCAACCTTTCTTGTCTATTCCCCCACCCCCACCCCTCCCCTTCATATTCTTCGCTTCAAATAAAAATGGCAGTGTCTCAGTGTGGAATGTATTTAAACTGGAGATTTTCCTTAATGCCCTGTGTTTGCATTCGAGGAGGGGAGCTTTTCGGATAACAGATTACATCTCTTGCTTTGTTACACCAGCCTGGCTTCTTGAGCTTAAAGTAATACGTTCAGAGCATAAACACAGGCACTTGAGCCAAACTTTGGATAAAAATTGCTTTGGATCTGGGTTCGCTAGGTTGAAATTATGTGACGGAGAAAAAAATGTCAGATGAATATAGATATTCTTTAAGCACATAACTGATTTATTATGTATGCAGCTATATGTTATCAAAGTGGAAACATCAGTGGACTTTTAACTATCTTCTGACTGCTGCCAGATTAATATCTCTCTTGAAAGAAGATGCTTCCTGTCCTCCTAATTCGAACATGTGATTACCCCCCCCCCCAAAAAAAAACCCCAAGCAAACTGAGTTGCGGTCCAAGAGGAAATTCTCTAGTAACTTTGGTGTTCTATATTGGTTGGCTTGTTTTTCTTTCTGCTCAAGTATCCTTAAGCCCTTGTATTCATGAGAATCCTTGGGAGAATGCTCATTCTTCCTCTCTCCTCTCCTCCCTGCCCCTGTTTTATTAATTCATTTGTCAAACCCCAGGGATTGATCTATAGTGTGCCTGCACCCATTCTCCCTTCCCTCCCATTTGTGTGAGTTTCAGAACAGTATTGTCTTCCGTGGCACCACACTGGGGCTCCCAGAACAGTTATTCCTTTCTGAGAATAGGCTTGAGAGACCTTGGAGGGGAAACAAAAAACTTGGTTTGTTTACAAGAAACCACCAAATACTCCTTTTTTTTTTTTTTTAAGCAGGGAGTGGGGGGAGGCTTCTCTTTAAATCTTAAAATAAAAATAAGGATTTGTACATGGGTGCTACTGGCCCAGAGATGGAAAGAAGATAAAGTCTTCCAGAGAAGAATGGCAAATTAAACTGTCGGGCTATGCCGAAATGACAAAACTGACCGGAAAGTTCAGGCACCAAGAGGACCAAAACTTTTAACAAAGAATGGGGGGGGGGGGGGAATATAATTTATTTTGGAGACCACTAAGCAAACGAAAACATTGGCAGGGTTGCAATAACGCTTGCAATGTAGCAAGTACTATGGAGACAATGGAGTTATATAAAATAGAGATTGTTGGGAAAGATGCAGTATAAACGGTTTAAAAATAGGAACCATGGAAGGGAGGTGAAGAAGTCCAGAGATTTGGAGGAATCTGTAAATGTGGGTGTGTATGGTTGTATTGTTATAATTTTATACTTGTAAAATCAAGTACAGTGGTACCTTGGGTTACATACGCTTCAGGTTACAGACTCCGCTAACCTAGAAATAGTGCTTCAGGTTAAGAACTTTGCTTCAGGATGAGAACAGAAATCGTGCTCCGGCGGCATGTTGGCAGCAGGAGGCCCCATTAGCTAAAGTGGTGCTTCAGGTTAAGAACAGTTTCCGGTTAAGAACAAACCTCCAGAACGAATTAAGTACTTAACCCGAGGTACCACTGTATTTCCCCCCAAATAAATAAATGAATGAATAAGGATTTGTCGGCCCTATTTCTTTCTTTTCGAGCGACTAATTCCCCTCTCCCTTTCTTTCTTTGAAGGTGTCAGTACGGTTGGCAAGGTCAGTACTGTGACAAGTGCATTCCTCACCCGGGCTGTGTCCATGGAACTTGCAACGAACCGTGGCAATGCCTCTGCGAAACTAACTGGGGTGGCCAGTTCTGCAATAAAGGTACACTCGAGGCGGCTTTGAAATGCTAGTTAAACATGATGGAGGTTGGGGAAGGCAGCGAGGGGGGGGGGGAGCTGCGGGTCAAGGATGCACCACTGGGGAGGGGGGAACCCTCTCCTTTGGTAACGCCGGCCTCTGGCTCGGTTGTGGGGCGGCGGTCGAAGCGCTCCGCAAACCCCCTCCCGGAAGACAGCTCCTTTCTCATTTTTCCGGACGGTCCCTTGCAGATCTCAACTATTGCGGGACTCACCCGCCTTGCTTGAACGGGGGAACGTGCAGCAACACCGGACCAGACAAGTACCAGTGCTCCTGCCCAGAGGGTTACTCGGGACAGAACTGTGAAATCGGTAAGGTTCTCTGCATTCGGTTGGTTTGGCTGCTTTTGGGGGCTGCGCGCCACTGGGCTGTGCTGGAGAGATGGTCAGGAGAGAGCGAAAATCAGGAAGCAAGCAGTAGCGAGGACATCTTTAGGACTGAATTGTTGCATCTGGCCAAGTGCGTTTTGGAGAGAGGGCAAATAGGTTGGAGTTACAGCTGGCACACATAGTTCTGCCACTGGGCTGTGGTCCTCCCCGAGTTCAGGTCCTCAGGTGTGTCTGCCAACGATATCTGGCATGTACGAGTTTACTGTGCTCGAGAAAGGTTTGCATTGTGACTCGTGGGCATCCCTAAAGTGTCCTGTCTGGGTATGTTTTATCTCTGTTTGGTAGGGGATAATACAGTTGCCAATAGGGACACGGGTGGTGCTGTGAGTTAAACCACAGAGCCTAGGACTTGCCGATCAGAAGGTTGGTGGTTCGAATCCCCGCGATGGGGTGAGCTCCCATTGCTCGGTCCCAGCTCCTGCCAACCTAGCAGTTCGAAAGCACACCAGTTCAAGTAGATAAATAGGTACCGCTCCGGCGGGAAGGTAAACGGCGTTTCCGTGCACTGCTCTGGTTCACCAGAAGTGGCTTAGTCATGCTGGCCACATGACCATGAAGCTGTACGCCGGCTCCCTCGGCCAATAAAGCGAGATGAGCGCTGCAACCCCAGAGTCGGTCACAACTGGACCTAATGTTCAAGGGTCCCTTTACCTTTACCTTTAATACAGTCGCCATGAGATGAGGCAACTCTGCCTTAAACAAGTATGAGCTACTTGCTTGGAAAGGGAGACAGCGGCCTGCAGAGGGCTCAGCCCTCAAATAGATGCTTTTCCCATCTAAACCTAGCTGCTCTCGGGAGTTTTAGGCACTGTGTTCCCCACCAGCTCAGAGCCCAAGAGATGGAGGGGACAGGGAAAGTAGGACAGGTGATATTTAAAAAATGAGGTTGTCTGTGTCACTGGCACTGGCCAAGCTGAAGAGGATTCTGTTCTTGCTGCAGCGGAACATGCCTGCCTTTCGGATCCTTGCCACAATGGAGGAAGCTGCCTCGAAACCTCGACGGGATTTGAGTGTGTCTGTGCTCCAGGCTGGGGGGCACCAACCTGCACACTCAGTAAGTGGACAAGAATTTCCCAGCTTTGCAAAAGCTTTGAACCTTGCCGAACCCAAACCGCCGTGCTGGCTTTTCTCAGTGGTTTCTAATGGTCCGATGAAATTTCTGCCTGGGCTTGTAATACGCTGCAGCTTTCTGCTCTCTCCTTGAAATTTGCACTCTGGGCCTCCAGATCTTTGACAATCCCAGTTCGCTACCCCGAATGTCTTGCCCTTCGAATCTGGAAGTCTGAATGGTCCTTTGTGAACGTCCGCAAATGGATATTTTACGTGGATAGCCTTGTTGGGCTAGTCGTCTCTCTTTGAGGGCAAGGGCAAAAATGGCTGGGCTGGCATCTTTTCTCGAAAGCAGCATTTCCCAAACTTGGGTCTCCAGCTGTTTTTGCACTTCAACTCCCATCATCCCTAGCTAGCGGGACCAGTGGTCAGGGATGATGGGAATTGTAGTCTCAAAACAACCGAAGACCCAAGTTTGGGAAATACTGCTTTAAAGGCTGCTCAGTTGTGAAAGTGCTGTCTATCTGCTCATGAACGCATTTCAGATGATCAAAATGTGTAAGCATTGCCGGAGCTGCAACTGCAGGGTGGGTTGGGGAGAATGAAAAGCGGGAGCCATGGTTTCATATTGGATAGGGCCAGGGAAACTTTCCCCCCTGCCCCAAGTACTGCAGGCCCTTGTGGGTAATCTCCTCGGAGTTGGAACGTCAGAGGTGGCTCGCTCTTCTGCATTCTCTACAGTGTTCGTCTCACTTTTCTGAATATAGCAATGGCTTTTGGCCTGTGCCTAGTGTGGCTGCCAGCCTGACTGCATTTGATGATGCTGAGACACGCATACTAAAGCGAAATCTCTCTCTGTAGATATCGACGACTGCTCTCCAAACCCCTGCGGCCATGGAGGGACCTGCCAGGATCTGGTCGATGGGTTTAAATGTATTTGCCCGCCTCAGTGGACTGGCAAAACCTGTCAGATTGGTGAGTATTGGACCGTAGATTTATGGAAGGGGAAATAAGGAATTGGAGAACTTGCTCCAGATTTAGGGACACCTGTCGCAGCATGCTTCGTGCTGAGGAACGTTTGTGTCGGGATTGAATGGGGTAACGTGGAGCTTGTGAGTGTTGGGGTCGTCTTTCCCTTTGAAGAAGTTGGCCTAGTGGAAGTGCGTAAGAATCATAGAGACTGAAGGGACCCTGTGGATCATCTAGAACAACCCCTTGCAATGCAGGAATATGCAGTTGTCTCTGATGGGGCTCAAACCTGCAGCCTTTACATTATTCAGGCTCAGCCCGTGCTTTTGAAGCCACTGGGGACGCTTCCGCCGGGAGTGGAATACCTGGGATCTTTTAAAGAATGACAGTGATGTCCCTCCATCTCTCTCCCTTTCAGCGCATGGGATTCTAATTGACATTATTAACATTTGCCATAAATGGTGTAAAGGGTAAATGGTATAACTGCCTGTTCCAGCGTGTTTCAAATGTGTGATCTCGAGCATATGAGGCACAGGAGTCTCTGGGCTTCTTCTTGCCTTTCCGTGTCTAAATCCCAGCAATCTTCTCTATTGCTCTTCATAATAACTGTGATTTTATTATTTCTACCCTGCCCATCTGACTGGGTTGTCCCAGCCACTTTGGGTGGCTCTTGTAGGGAGACAATGGGCAGATGTTTCTGTGTGGCATCTGTAGAGCCTCCCACTTTTTCTTTCCCTCATCCTGATTGTCCCCAAAGGACCATTCGTGCAGAGAACCCAGTGCATGAACCTGGTCTTTCCATGACTGCAGTTTCCTCCCGTAAGCTGTTTTGGTGACTATGCTGGCCCTGGCCCCATGGCTTTGCTTCTCCATTCCCCCTAAAAGCTTCTATAACAGGAGACACTGGCTGTATGTCAGTGAAGTGGCTGTGTAGCATAACACAACAAGATTGTGTTTGTTGAGAGCTGAATGCATGTGCAAAGAAACTTGTGAAGAACCTTAGCCGAACCTTGCACAGACGTTCTGATTGAGTAATTTCTGCAGCGATCCTTTGCCACTCATGCCAAGCCCCTGTTATTTAATTTGGAAATGTCACATATCTGGTGAAAGGGACTGCGATCCACAAAGGCTTATGCCACAAATTTAGGTCGCAGCTCAGATTTACGTTGCTCTCAAACTGCAGTCGTACCTTGGAAGTCGAACGGAATCCATTCTGGAAGTTTGTTCAACTTCCAAAACCTTCGGAAGCCAAAGTGCGGCTTCTGATTGGCTGCAGGAAGCTCCTGCAGCCAATCAGAAGCCCCGTCAGACGTTTGGGTTCCAAAGAACGTTCGCAAACACTCACTTTGACGCTCGACCCGTGAAGCGTTCGGGATCCAAGGTACGACTGTACTTCCCTGCCTTCCCCAGCCAGAAGTATCCTGGGAGCTGTAGTTTAAGGGTGCTGGGAATTGTAGCTCTCCTAACAACTCTCGGCACCCTTAACAAACTGCTGTTCTCAGGGATGAAAAAATAGGCTTCCAGGTGGAAAAATCGAAATTAGAAACAGAATTGTTAGAACCTAAAACTAAGGTACTTTCAAGAATGTATAACTTGCTGTTAAAATGGAACACTCAGGATGAAACGGTCAAATCAGCTATGATTAAGTGGGCGCAAGACATTGGTCATAATATTATGTTTGCTGACTGGGAACGGTTATGGACCACTGGTGTGAAATTCACGGCATGTAATGCCTTCAAAGAAAATATTATGAAAATGATATATAGGTGGTACATGACCCCAGTCAAGCTTGCAAAAGTATATCATTTGCCTGATAATAAATGTTGGAAATGTAAAGAAACTGAGGGAACATTCTTTCACCTTTGGTGGACGTGCCCAAAGGTCAAGGCTTTCTGGGAAATGATCTATAATGAATTGAAAAAGGTATTTAAATATACCTTCCCTAAGAAACCAGAGGCCTTCCTCTTGGGCATTGTCGGCCACATGGTGTCAAAGAAGGACAGAACTTTCTTTATGTATGCAACAACAGCAGCAAGAATACTCATCGCAAAACACTGGAAGACACAAGATTTGCCCACTCTGGAAGAATGGCAGATGCAAGTGATAGACTACATGGAATTGGCAGAAATGACTGGCAGAATCCGAGACCTGGGAGAAGAGTTAGTGGAAGAGGACTGGAAGAAATTTAAAGACTACTTGCAAAAACATTGCAAAATGTTTGAATGCTAAAATGATGCAGGATACAAAGACAATATGGCATTAGTGACATAGTTGAAAGGAATATGTAAAAAATGTTTTATAAGAATAAGGGTGAAAAAACTAGAATAACATTATGTCAAATTTAAACAAAATGATATAAAGGGAAAAATTGGAGACATAATAGTTGAAATGTATAATATAGAATAAGATTTGAAAGAGGGTAAGGCACTGCTGAATACGATTGTGTAAAAGGGAACACAGAAAAGGGAGATGTGAGGAAGTCAGGAAGGAGGGTTATGAAAACATTAAGAAATTGGATTTTTATGTCTTTTTTATGTCTTTTTTCTTTTACCTTTTTATGTTTTCTATTGTATTCTTCTGTTTTTATTTGATTGTGATAATCTTTTTTCTTTTTTTGGTTTTGATTGTGAAGTTTGTTTTACTGTTCAAAATTTCAATAAATAGCTTTAAAAAAACAAAAACAAAAACAAACAAACTGCTGTTCTCAGGATTTTTTGGGGAGCAGGGGGAAGCCCTGACTCTTGAAGTTGGTGTGAGAGTGCTTTGAACGTAGGGTGTGGATCTGAAATAAGTAGTTTTAAGATTCCACAAGGCTCTTTGCTGCAGCAGAGCTTATCCGCCTGGAGACTTATCTTTGCAGGATCTGCTGTGATGAGTGTTCCTATGACTCCTGCTGACATTTCTTCTTCTTAAGACAGGGTGTCCTTTTGCTGCCTCTCCCACCTCTCTCCCCCCCTACCTCCCTGTCAGCCTGGTGGGAAAGTGATTCCCCTCCCTCTGTTCACATTAACTCCTTCAGACTAGAGGAGGAGAGGGAGAATTTGCAGCTGCATTCCGAGCTGTGGATGATCTCATGAAGAATGAGCTGTCTGCATTCTTCATCCAACAGTATTAACCCCAATGACTGGGGATGATGCTCTGTCATTTTGAAACTCTCCAACTCCCTTGCCTCCCTTTTTTTCTTTCCCTCCCACCCTCTTTTTTCCCCTTTGTATTTTTTTTATTTTAAAAAAGTTGCTCTTAATTAAGGCCAAGGACTCCGTGATTGCCAACGCACCATAATTGGGGAAATAAAATCTGAAAGTCCCCCAGTACTATTGCCTCGCCTCTGTCTTTTTTTAAAGTCTTGCTAATCCACTCCTGCGAGCTTAAAAAACGAGAAGGAACTGTTTTGTCTTCCAATGAACTGCGTTTGCTGTGAAAACGAGAGAGCGTGGTCTGTGTCTCTCCCTTTGACAGCACCCCCTCCTCTCTTCTCTTTTCAGATGCCAACGAATGCGAGGGCAAACCTTGTCTGAATGCCAATTCCTGCAGGAACTTGATTGGCAACTACTATTGCAACTGTGTCCCTGGCTGGACTGGCCAGAATTGTGATATAAGTAGGCATCTTTTCCTCCGTATGCCCGATACTGCTGCTTTTTTTTGCTTGGGTTTCTGCGGGTGAGAGGTGACCTGTGTTCTGAGTTTTGAGGCTCAGCCGTTGGCATTAGCCAGCAAAGGCAAGGGTGGTGGTCAGCAGCCGATGTTTTTAGAAAGGGAGTAGCCCGTCTGGCATGAATAAGAGGCCCTTTTCTCAAACCCATTAGTCCACGACACCGGCTATATGCCGATAAGGTGGCTTAAAACAATGATGTGAAGTTTTCCGCTTAACTCCACTGTAAGTATGGCTCGGGGTTCCCACCCATTATCCTGGCCTTATCCGGAGGAAAGCATGCAGGAAGCTGGACAAAGGGATTTATCTAGCCTAGAGTTTCAAAGCCCGCTTGAATTCTTTCTCGTGCCTTTCCTATGCGCGCTGCCTTTCTAAAGGCTCGCCTACTCCCATATGTGATTGATGCTATTTTCTGACTTGCAGATATTGACGACTGCATTGGACAATGTCAGAATGGAGGAACTTGCAGGGTAAGTTGCAGATTAGTTGCGGAGAGCAGTGGCTGCGAATCGCAGCGACGAGAACGCTGTCGGACTTGCCTCTCGCTTGCAGGCTTCTCATGGGCACCCACGGGTGGCCACTGCCAGAACAGGGTGCTGGGTGGGCCAGTAGCCTGAATCAGCAAGGCTCGTCTTAACGTAGTTAAATGGGAAGGGACCAAGTTTTAAGTCTTCCATTCACTTATTATGCAGGAGCATATTGATCTCATCAGGACTTGACTCTCGGTAGAAATGTATATGATTTGATCCAAGAAATGTATTGGGTTGCAATGTATGTTTTCAACAGACATCAGTACTACAGAATAGGGACCAGCTGCATCTTATCGGTCTTGCGTTGCTTTTGAATGCGTTTGCCCAGAAACCCACCCTATTCTGTCTTCTGTGTTTAATCTGCTGGTCTGCGTGCTTGAAAATCCTGGTTGAAAGTTCGCCTTTAAAATACGCATTTCGAAATGAACAGGGTTTTTCCCCTGTTGGAATGCACATTTTTAAAATGGTTTCTGAGCTGAGAACTACGGCAAAGAACTGTGACATATAAAAATTGACAGATAATTTACTATACGTTGAGATTGAGAGTTGTGGATTGGGTCGGTCTGAATCATGGATGTAGCCAGGATTTGGGGGGGGGGCAGAACCTCAGCTGGGTATTTTATTGATTTAGGCGGGGCAGCTTCCCCCCGCTACACCCATGGTCTGCATTGAAATGCATAGAAAGTCAGATTTCTTGAGCACTGCTATAGCAGAGAACCAATTCTAATATCGTGGCACTGATTCCTCTTGGAATAAGCTTCTGGGACTTGAGGGCAAGGAGACAAGGAGGTTTCACAATCTGATCCCTTGAAGGTTTTAAAACAAACATGAGTGTGTATTTGAGACTCAACAAGCACACTGTAGGCTCTCCAAAGGGTTACCAGGGGTGTGGCCTTCCTCGCAGTGTCAGGGGATGATCTCTTAAATTATTTTGCACGATGCAAAGTGAAAATAGAACTATATTAATTGATATTGTCAAATCACTGTTTCCCCCCCATGTGGAATACTGTGAATTACTATCTTCCGTTATTAATTTGCATCCCGCTTACCTGCCAGAATGGCTTCATTTTCTTCACCTTTCCTCCGGGGGGAGGGCATATTCCCCTCCCCTTTTTATTCTCCCAACAGTCTGGTGAGGTAGGCTAGGCTGAGAGGAGGGCGACTTTCTCATGGCCATCCACCCAGCCTGGTGGAGGGTCAAAGTAGGTGTAATGGGAATAGCCGTGTTTATTGCTCACACGCAAAGTGTGTGTTGGGGGGTGTGGGTGTGTGTCTGTTTTTAACATTAAGTTAAAAGTTAGGGGACCAAAGCTACCTAGCTTTTTACCAAGATGAGATTGTTTGAGCTCCCTTTCCCCCTAGCACCACTGAAAATCACAAGAAATGGCCAGGGAGGAAAATGGCTAGAAGCCAGAGAGTACTAGGAGAATAGACCTGGGGCAGGGGGTACATCTCCCCTTGCCCTTTCGCTGTAAAAATCAGTCGTGTCGTCCCCCTTTGCTTTATGTCTGAATGGGGCCGCTAACCTGGACCAATGTGCTTTGACCTGTCTAATTCTGGGCTCAGTTCTGCAACCAATACTCTCTCATTCAGGGCTCCAGCCTAGGGTTCAAATCTAAATCCCGCCCACTGGCAAATCTATGTCTCTATTCAGTATCCTATGCACATGTAAAGCAAAACCATTTTTTGTGTGTGTTGAATGCTTCTGATTGGCCAAGCGAACTGATTTGCTATTTTTTTCTTTTTTTATAAATATTTTTATTGAGTTTTACATAACCAATTTGAATTCAAACATCGTTTAGGATTCCCTGAATCCTTTGACTTCCCTCTGCCCCTTTTTTCAACTGCCTCCCTTATTTTCTCTATTTTTTAAATCAAATGACCCATTTTTACCATAGTTTTTCGTATATTACAAGCATTACTCAAATCCTGCCAATGCTTTTAGTTGTTTACAGTGCTCTCTTAAGTACATTGTAAATTTTCCCCATTCCTCCTTAAAGTTCTTCTCTTCCTGGTTTCTGGTTTTCCTGGTCAGTTTTGCCATTTCGGCGTAGTCCATCATCTTCATCAGCCATTCGTCGCTGGTCGGAACTTGTATCGTCTTTCCATCTCTGGGCAGTGGTATTTGTGCTGCTGTCGTTGCGTACATAAATAGTCGTTTCTGCTCCTTCAGAGTCTTGTGGACTGTTTTTCTTTATTTTCTTCCTCTCTGTGCCCTTTTTCAGGACTTGGTTAATGGTTATCGATGCTCCTGCCCACTTGGCTATGCAGGGGATCACTGTGAGAGAGACATCGATGAATGTGCAAGCAACCCTTGTTTGAATGGGGGCCACTGCCAAGATGAAATCAATGGATTCCAGTGTCTCTGCCCTGCTGGATTCTCTGGAAATGTCTGTCAGGTGAGGGCTGCTGAAACGCAAGCTCCAGATAAGAGCCCCAAAGCTTCGACCGCTGTCCTGAATACCTGTATTCACCAAGTAGCGCTATGGACCCCTCTCCCTCTTTTCTTTTTAATAGCTGTGGGACAGAGAAACCCACGGTTCCATAAAGTACATTGAAAATTTGCAGTGCATGTTTTCCAAGTTATTACAAATCAGCCCAAATTATTTAAATTTAATACAATTTCCTAAAACAAATCAGGTTTCCCTGTTGCAAACATGTGTCCATTACTTCCTCATGTACCGCTTCCTTCCTCTTTAATCTCCTCTTAATCCTTCTCTTGATGTTAGTCCATTCTCACAGTTGACATTTATAGTTTCCTTACATACAGCACCTCTGTTGTTTTTCATGAATATAAAATCCATTTCACGTGTGTACTCCTCCATAAACTTTCTCAGGACTGGTGTGTTGAGAAAGTTAATTGCCATTAAAAATTGCAGTAACTCTTGCATGCTAGACCTTTGCCCCCTCCTTGATTAACTTTTCGTTTTAGTGCAGTTGGCAAGTGTTGTTTTGTATGCTGTACACAAGTGATCGCAGGCGATGGAATCATAATAATAATAATAATAAAAAGCTCAGATTCCGTAGCCGCTTCCTGCTTGCGGCAGTGTGAAGGGTAATGATAATGAGCCCTTTGTCTTAAGGCGGCCTCTTTCCCCCCCTGCCTCCCATTTTCCTTCTAGTTGGACATAGATTATTGCGAGCCCAACCCTTGCCAGAACGGGGCGCAGTGCTTCAATTACGAAAACGACTACTTCTGCAGCAACTGCCCCGAAGATTACGAGGGAAAGAACTGCTCGCACCTCAAGGATCACTGCCGCTCGACTCCTTGCGAAGGTAGGCGTTGCGTCTGGCCGGTCTGCTATGTCGTGGCCTGCTATTTTTCTGGGGAGGATGGCGGAATGTGATGCTTCGCTTTCTAAAGGTCTTGAGTTCGATTCCTGACACTTTCCGTCAGGACTGGGAAAACGCCCTTTTTTTGACATCCTGGAGAGAACTGGCAGCTACTGGGCAAATGGTCCAATATGGCAGAGGTGAGGAACCTTTGCCCTTTGGGTGTTTCCGCACTACAAATCCCACCAGCCAGTTTTCAAGGATGATGGGATTTGCTGTCTAGCGACACCTGGGAGGCCAAGGGTCCCCAACCCCTGCTGTAAGGCAAGGGTGTGGGGAACCTCAGGCGGGCAGCCCTCTTGTAAGGATTTCACCTGGCTTGACTCTTTCCTTGATCTGTGATCGTACCCTGCATGGTGCGTGCCCACCTGCAGCCACCAAGAGGTGTGGTTGGCGCTGTGGTCTAAACCACTGAGCCTCTTGGGCTCTTGCTTATCAGAAGGTCGGCAGTTCGAATCCCTGTGACGGCCTGAGCTCCCGTTGCTCTGTCCCAGCTCCTGCCAGCCTAGCAGTTCGAAAGCACACCAGTGCAAGTAGATAAATAGGTACCGCTCCAGTGGGAAGGTGCTCTGGTTTCCATCATGGTGTTCTGTGCACAAACGCTGGCTCCCTCACCCTGAGATCGAGATGAGCGCCACAACCCCATAGTCGCCATTGACCGGACTTAACTGTCCAGGGATCCGTTACCTTTTTTTATTTTCTTTCCTGCAGCCACCTTTCCATATGTGGTCCCTGAAACACTGTCCACAAGGAATGGTGGTTTCAAAGACCGTTTTCCAACTCTGTTTTAGGGCATTTTTTTTAACTACCGTATTCCTAGCTCTGTCGTACAGAAGGCAAAAACAGCGGAGTGTTGGCTTTCGGGGTGTGTGTGTGTGGCAAGTAGTAATTCTGCAGCACTATATGTTGCCCTTGTTAGGCCAAGGCTTGTATGCGTGGCTCGGAACGGGACTTTCACGGGTGGCTTAGCTGTGTCATCATGGTGTATTGTGGTTCCTTGGTACGAGTCGCTGTGGCCCTGAGGCTTTTGGGTACAGTGGTACCTCGGGTTAAAACTTAATTCGTTCTGGAGGTCCGTTCTTAACCTGAAACTGTTCTTAACCAGAGGTACCACTTTAGCTAATGGGGCCTCCCGCTGCCGCCAAGCGATTTCTGTTCTCATCCTGAAGCAAAGTTCTTAACCTGAGGTACTATTTCTGGGTGAGCGGAGTCTGTAATCTGAAGTGTATGTAACCTGAGGTACCCCTGTACTTGAAAAAGGCTTGCATTAGACCTCAGATGGCTAACCTCAGCCCCATCAACTTTTCCTAGACCTTTCAAGACCCCCACAAATTTTAACAGTTCAGATGGGGGCAGGGAAGTAAACACAGCTTGGGGGGGGGGGTAGATGGGGAAGTTTAAACCTCCCTGCCTAGCCCACGGGACAAGACAACTGGGCCCCCCACCCCAATCATCATATTAAGAATTTGAGTTGGGAGGAGGCAAGAGCTGATCTCCGTGACTTAGCTGAGAGGGGCAGTTGCATACCAGTGTGTCCTATACTTGCATGTGGGAGTGGGGCACCCCCCACCGCTGGGATGTGGCTCCCATTGGCGAAGAAATCTGGCCCCGCTGTTTTATATGGCCTGCTTGTTTTAAGAGAAAGCACAAAGCCCTTGACCCGCAGGAGGCCGGGGACGGCGTGGGTCTTTTGAGAGCTCATGTTGGGTCCGTGTCTCCTTCCCCCTGCAGTCATTGACAGCTGCACGGTTGCTGTGGCGTCCAACAGCACCCCGGAAGGCGTCCGCTACATCTCTTCCAATGTCTGCGGTCCCCACGGGAAGTGTAAGAGCCAGGCGGGAGGCAAATTCACGTGCGAATGCAGCAAAGGCTTCACCGGCACCTACTGCCACGAAAGTAAGTTTCTCCTCGCCCTGCTTTTGTGGTGAACCCAGCTCTCCCTTTCTCTGCAGCCGCCTGTGTAAATGCCTTGCACGCCGCAGCTTGTTTGGCCATGGGAGCCAGGGGTTGGCTGCAATCACCAAGGACACTTTTGGACTTTTGCTCCAAGTTCGTTCCTTCCTCCTTGGTGGGCCAGTTGATGCTAGTATTCCCTTGGCCTCAAGGAAGCTCGTTTTACGAGGCTCCTAGCCTTGAACGTAAGGGACGCGGGTGGCGCTGTGGGTTAAACCACAGAGCCTAGGACTTGCTGATCAGAAGGTCGGTGGTTTGAATCCCCGCGACGGGGTGAGCACCCGTTGCTCGGTCCCAGCTCCTGCCCACCTAGCAGTTCGAAAGCACGTAAAAGTGCAAGTAGATAAATAGGTACCGCTCCGGCGGGAAGGTAAACGGTGTTTCCGTGCACTGGTCTGGTTCTCCAGAAGCGGCTTAGTCATGCTGGCCACATGGCCCGGAAGCTGTCTGCGGACAAATGCCGGCTCCCTAGACCAATAAAGCGAGATGAGTGCCGCAACACTAGAGTCGGTCACGACTGGACCTAATGGTCAGGGGTCCCTTTACCTTTAGCCTTGAACGTGCACCTTGGGTTTTTGTTTTTTTTTAAATAAATGCCAACTTTATAAACATACAAAAGGCCTCCGGCAGTAGATGGCAAATTTTACACTTGGGGGTTTTATGAGCCGTCTTAAAGGAATGTTTTCAAACCTTTTAAGGTATGGAGAGTTTGCTTGCTTTTTTTAGGAGCCTTCTCCTTTCGCTTGTCTTTTTTTTTTTTTTTTGCACTGGGTTGCAGTTTGGGTCCAGACGGAGCAAGCTCTGGGTTCAGTGGTTAACCCACCTCCTCCATCCAGCCCCAGTTTTCTAAACTTAATCTCTAATTTTGTTGCAGACATCAACGATTGTGAGAGCAACCCGTGTAAGAATGGCGGCACGTGTATTGATGGCATCAATTCCTACAAATGCATTTGTAGCGATGGCTGGGAAGGCACCTTCTGCGAAGCCAGTAAGCGGATCTTTTTTTCTCTACTGGAAGGGAGGTGGTTGAGGGATGGAGACTCTGCCGTTCTTTGTGTTGACACTTTTCACATCCTCTGTCTGGACTGCAGTCCTGAAAATATCATCTTAAGGAGCAATGGGTCTTTTTTGTTCTTAAAAGAAAGATGCTACCCAATTATTTATTTATTCATTCATTCATTCTAATTTCATTTTGATACTGCTTTATATCTCAAAAGACTTTTACAACATAGTAAAACTTCAGATAAAATGATCCAGAATAAAACATTGCTAATAATTTTTATTCATTTTCAATTACAATAATCCAATAATAGCCTCATTATATCAATGCCAAATTACAACACAGTTCCAATATCAATCACTTGAATACCAAAGTTCATAATTTAGATGGTCCCCACATGCTAGAATTGATGGTTGATGATTATTTCCTTTATTTCTACGTTCCAAAATCTTATTGATTTCAGTTACATTCCAGTCACAATAGTAATCCCTTATACAGCAGCTGCAATATTTATAACTTCCATTCATATTGACACATTTAATGATTTATAAGTCCACAATGATTTATAAGTCTACTTCACTTGAATAATAAAACATTGCTGAAGAAAGTCAGATATGAAGCATACACTCAAAGCAACCTACTTAACAGGAAACTAAAATATTATCTCAAAAGATTTCAAAATGAAACATTACAAAGGAGGTTAACTGCAGAATGCGAGTTCAGTACAGCAAAATGAACCGAGAAAACCTTGAGCATTGAAAGCATTGCTAATTATAAAATGCACACTTAAAATAGCATAATTAGCAAGAGAATTAAATGTTATCATGAGCAAAGAACGTATCTGCTGCTGTTGCTGCAAGTCCTGCCAATGGTGGTTCATGGTGGCTGGCGGCTGTGGAAGCTCAGACTCAGTGACCTGGGTCTGCACTAAGAGACAGCCAGAATGGTCGCTGGCCTCCTCAGCTTTTGTAGCTGGAGTCAATCAGGGCGCTGCTCTCTCTGGCTAAGTGGAAAGAAGCCTGCCAGGCAGGGAGCAGGTCTTCTAGAACTCACAACCAAGATGGCACCCTCTCCATCTCTGCCTGGATTTTGGTTCTTGATTTGGGTCAGCAGACAGCCAGCTTGCTGAGTTTCTGCTACATATGCAGCACCATAAGCTACAGAAGAATTGCATTCCTCTTGGCCTTGCCAAGGTTGGCGGTTCGAATCCCCGCGACGGAGTGAGCTCCCGTTGCTCTGTCCCAGCTCCTGCCACAACCTAGCAATTCGAAGGCATGCCAGTGCAAGTAGATAAATAGGTACGGCTGCAGCGAGAAGGTAAACCGTGCGCTCTGGTTTCCGTCACGGTGTTTGGTTGCGCCAGAAGTGGTTTACTCATGCTAGCCAGAAAGCTGTCTGTGGACAAACGCCGGCTCCTTCAGCCCAAAATTGAGATGAGCGCCGCAACCCCATAGTCGCCTTTGACTGGACTTAACCATCTAGGGGTCCTTTACCTTTTAATTTTACCTGTATTCCAGTGGTGATGCACAAACTCATCTTAGAATTGGCAAACCACACTTTTTTTTTAGTAAAAATCTAAACAGCTGCTGTTCTGATCTAAATTGCTCCCCAAGCGGAAGAAAGTTTCTGTATGTCAGATTCCTTTTTCGACTCGACTAATGTTTTGTGGGTTGCCGGTTTGCTTGCGTGTAACGTGCTCGGCACAAGATGCTTTCCTTGCCACGGTTCATGGAGCCATTTGAACTACTTAAATGAACCGGCTGGCTCCTTTGACTTAGGAGTTAAGTGACTCTGGAGCTGCTTAAACTATATTTTTGCCTTGTTAAAACCGGAGAAGTTTTGAAAAGATAAAAAAAGATATACGTTTAGGGATGACACATGTGATGAAACCTTGGCTGCCAGTAATTTGAATTCAGAAGGGAATAGGTCACTTAAACTGGAGTAGTCCTTTTGCCAACCTGAGTACTGCTGAATAAAGGGCTTGAAGGTTTTATATCCAATCTCCATGTACTCTCCTCTATAAAGACAGAACATCTCATTGCTCCTATCTTGGCATCATAGAACAGCCTCCCCCAACTTTGTGCCTTCGAGATGTTGAGACTCCAATTCCCATCAGCCCCAGCCAGCAGTGCTTGAGGACGATGGGTGTTGTAGTCCAACAATTTCTTGAGTCCAAACATCCCCCAGCCCTAGTTTATGAGGCTTCTGTCAGTAGAAACCTTTACTGTAAGGATTTCTCTTGCTGTCATTTAGTTTTGAGATGATGACTAGCTCCTAATCCAAACACAGAGTTTCCCATCTCTGAAATATCTCCCTTTTCCTCTCCGCTGCTTTGAGAAGGCAGAGGAGGGGCTGAACTGCTAGCCTTTGGCCTTGACACAGAATCATTATGTAATAAGGCCTCATTTGCTTTCAGCTTAACTGTTATATTTGTTTCGAGGGAGCCAGAGTGGTGTGTGTTGGCAAGGGAAGTTGAAAGTGAGCGGTGGGGTATGGTGCAGAATAAACATGATAACGTCAGTGGTGGCATTAAGGCGCTTAATCCAGACTTTGGAATGGGAGGCCAAAAGGAGGGCTGCGACATGCCTGAGGATAAAAGCAAGCTCCTTTGCCACAACGCTTCTTTTTCTCTCTTTAACTCCCTCCTCTTCCTTCCAGATATCAACGACTGCAGCAAAAACCCCTGCCACAACGGAGGAACTTGCCGAGACTTGGTGAACGATTTCTTCTGCGAGTGCAAAAATGGCTGGAAAGGAAAAACCTGCCACTCGCGTGAGTGTTTTTTGGGAGATACCCCAGATCGGTGCCACCACTAAAGTTCGGTGGTGCCTAGTTTGGTCTATGAATGGGGCTGGCTTATTATAATAGCCTCATTGGCCGATCGTTGCCGTGCACCGTAAACTGTAGCTCACGGTGAAAAGGCAGCCTCTCCACTCGCTCCCGTCTCTCACTCCTCCCCTAATGGGAACAACAAACCACAACACTTGGCTTACCTTGATGTCAGAACCTGAGATTGTGGTTTTGTTTTTCCCCCTTCCCCATAAACAAATTGCGATCAGCAAGCAAAGATTTGTACTTGGCTCGGCGATTGTGCTTCGTTGGGGAGAAGCAAACCACAATCTTGGGTTTGGGACATCGCGAGGAGCCAAGCTTTGTGGTTTGTTTCCTTGCGCCGGGCAGGGGAGCGAAGCTGGAGTCATTGTTTACAGCAAGCCGTGGTTCGTGGCTGGCTGCGTTGTGCAACGAAGTGTCATTTTTCCCGTCCCCCAAAGTACATTGAGTTTTTTTTTTTTTAAAAGGATCAGATCAGGAGCTCGAAACTAGAAGCGTTATAGGCACACATGCCAAAGTTCTTCTTTAAGATTAATCTCTTTATTTCCTGGGTGCCAAACATGGACAGATAAACTGGGGGAATGTCAAAGCTCAAGGTCTCTGTGCCTCCTGTCAATCAAACGGCTGTTCCCAAGAACCAATTCTTGAATGCACGTACATGTAGTACGGTTGGCAATCACGTTCTAAGACCATGAGCTGGAAAGGGTAAAAGAGTATTGGGAAATGGTACATAATGAATTGGGGGGGGGGAATGTTCAAAAGTACTTTCCCAAAAAATCCAGAGTCCTTTCTGTTGGGGATAATTCAGACTGAAATTCCCAGGGGTCAAAAAAGGCTATTTATGTATGCAACAACATTTCCTGTGTTTTGTTAGCCCAAAAATGGAAAATGAGCAAGGTCTCAACCAATGAAGAATGGCAACTTAAGTTGACAGAGTATGCACAACTTGCAGACTTAACATATAGAATAAGAGAACAAGAAGAACATATGTTTAGAGAAGATAGGAAAACGTTTATTGAATATAAGGAAAATAATTGTGTACAGCTGAAAATGCTGGTAGCATGAAGATAACAGTGTAAATAAGTTTCGATGGATGTAATAATGGAATACTGAATGACCTGGTTTCTGTAAATTATGCAGGGATTTATGATATGTAAAATGAACCATGGAGAGAGAAGAAGGGAAGTCACTGATATCTTAAGGATGTGAAAATGAGTACTTTAAATGGTAAAACAGAAAATTTAATAAAAGTTACATATATAAGACCATGAGCTGGAAGGTGGGGTGCAATAACTCTCAGGGAAATGGGTGAGCTGTTTCTGCAAGGATTTCCTGGAGAGCCTGTCTGCCCTGAGCCCGTTCCACATACGGCTTGAGGGGGAGCATGTTCGCTTCTAACTAACCCTGCTTTTCCATTTGAACGCCTGCAGGCGACAGTCAGTGTGACGAAGCCACATGCAACAACGGAGGGACCTGCTATGACGAGGGAGATGCCTTCAAGTGCATGTGTTCCGCAGGATGGGAAGGCGCCACCTGCAACATCGGTTAGTAAATGGTCATGGGCTCTGCTCATCATAATATATTTTGATGGGTAGGGGGACCTGCGGTCCTCTGGATATGACTGGACTCCCATTCTCTGTCCTGGCTGACCAGTGGCCGTACTAGCAGGTGTCGGGAGTTCAGCAGCATTATATCTTTGTAACATTTGTACACGGCCTCGGCCCAGTATACCTGAAGGAGTGTCTCCACCCCCATCGTTTGGCCCAGATGCTGAAGTCCAGCTCTGAGGGCCTTCTGGCGGTTCCCTCACTGCGAGCAGTGAGGTTACAGGGAACCAGGCAGAGGGCCTTCTCGGTGGTGGTGCCCGCCCTGTGGAACGCCGTCCCTTCAGATGTCAAGGAAATAAACAACAATCTGACTTTTTGAAGACATCTGAAGGGAGCCATGTTTAGGGAAGTTTTTAATGTCTGATATTTTACTGTATTTTTGATGTTTTGTTGGAAGCCGCCCAGAGTGGCTGGGGAAACCCAGCAGGATGGGCGGGGTATAAATAAATTATTATTATTATTATTATTATTATTATTATTATTATTATTATTATTATTATTATTATTATTATTATTGCAATTTCATTGTCCTGCATGGGACAATGACAATAAAGATATATCTATCTAAATCTATTATTATTATTATTATTATTATTATTATTATTATTATTTAATTTTCCCCGCCTTCCTCCGTACATCTCAGGGCAGTTCACATTCAGAGGGCCAGAGGTTCGGCACCCCTGATTTAAAACCCTGTCCCATTTTTAAGAACTTTGCCAGAAACTCTGTTTTGCCTCTTCTTTTTCCAGCAAAGAACAGCAGCTGCCTCCCAAACCCTTGTCATAATGGCGGGACTTGTGTTGTCAGTGGAGATTCCTTCACATGTGTGTGCAAAGAGGGCTGGGAAGGACCGACTTGCACTCAGAGTAAGCGCTTTCTCCCTTTTCTCTCTCTCTCATATACCCAAACTCTTTCTGAAGTGGCGGTGGCTGACAATGAGAAAACTGGCTCATCTCGTTGCCCTCGGGGATTTGAGATTAAAACCAGAAGGGGGAAGCTGTTTGATGTGGGGCGTTCGCATCACCTGAATCATTGGGCTTTAATGACATTGTGGGACTGGAGCTTTGACCTGGGCCTGAGAAAGTTGCAAATGAGATAAGTGGAGACAGATGTTTTCATGTTCACACTGCCGCTTCCCTTCAACCCACCCACCACCCTGGAAAAAAACATTAACTCTGATTCGTTCTCATCTGTTCCTTGGTTGCAGCAGCCTGGCCACTTTTGAATCTGTTGGTGTTTCTTCCTGACAATACTTTGCAAAGAATCCCATGTGCATTTGTTTAGTGTGTGGGTTTTAGCAATTTAGTTCAAACCTGTTTTGGAAGGGGACACCTGTAGACAGTGCTTTTTTCTGGGGGGGGGGGACGCATACCCCTAAACATTTTGTGACTCTGTTTGGCCTCATTGAGGGGCAGTATTTCAATACGAGTAGGAAAATGAGAGTAAACTTTTTTTTTAAAGAAAAAAAGCACTGCCTGTAGAAATCCAGAGTGCTAATTGTGCATCTTTGTCTCTTATCTCTTTACAGATACCAACGATTGCAGTCCGCATCCATGGTAAGCAGATGGGCCTGGGAATGAATTGTACTTTTATTTGCATATGCCCACCCTGATCAACTTTCCTTCAAAAGACCCCTTCTGATTTTGCCTTGAGGGACCTCTGGGTGGAAACCGGGGTGGCGGTGTTAACAAACAATAAAACAAAAATTGGTCTTAACACTAAAGGCCCAACCTCCCGTCTATTCCATATTTCAATTTCGTATTACTTTTTGCCAATACACACTTTTATCGTAATTAAACTTTTTCTTAATATATCTTAATACTTATATCTGTCTTACAAATATTACTGAAGTTCCTCGAATGCTGCAACAGAGTTTAAACTACTATATTTATATTCTTTGAAATATAATATTCTTTGAAAACCTCCCATTTTGAAACAAATTCCTGATTTGATTTATTCTTTATTTTTTTCTGATAAACGGTCTAATTCGGCATATTCTGTCAGCTTTTGGATCCAATCTTGTATAGAGGGAATTTCATTACTCTTCCATTTAGCTGCGATAAGAACTCTTTAAAAGCTGCTTTTAAATGATCTGAAGGATGGAAGTTGAAGGCTGCCCATAGAAATAAATGGGGGAATCCATGATTTTAATGGAGCTGGGATTTGGCCTCAGTGTGTCTACTCCCACCCCCAGCACCCCAGAAACATCCCCAGTGGACACTGATCATTTTCATTGGACCCAGAATAGGGGACCTCTTGGATAGGGGAACCAGGTGGGAGGAAAGGACTGGAGTGGCCAGAAGCTTAAATACAGAAGCAGTCCATGCTGCAACATTTTGTCGCAGGTCCCATTTGTGCAACAGTATTCTCTCCTACTTTAAAATCAAAACGGGCCGGTATTGCTTAAGTTACAATTGTGTAAGCTGCTTTTTGCTAAAGGGCTTAAAGAACATGCATTTGTGAAAGTGAGAAAGCGTCGGCTAAGCAAAGTTCTTTCTCGTTTTCCCCAAACAGCTATAATAGTGGGACGTGTGTGGATGGAGACAACTGGTACCGTTGTGAATGCGCTCCAGGCTTTGCAGGTCCCGACTGCAGGATAAGTATGTGTTTGCAATCCTTCAGCTCTTAACTTTGGCCTAAACTTACATTAGAACAGGAGGTGCAATATATGTTGTTGTTTTTGCTAAATTGCGGTTTGCACATATGGCTCTTTCTGTGTCGCTTGGCAAGAGACTCCAGTGGCAGTTCCTTTAATCAAATATAATGTCCCTGAGAGATTTGTGCCCCTGTTTGCAGGAGAAAATGAGTCATGCTAAAAGTCTCCTGAAAAACCGTAGAGTAAGTTGGTTCTAACTTGCCCAGAGTCCCGCGGGTTCTGGTGACCGCTAGCAATCTGTGAATTGGAAACCTCAAGTGTCAAGAAGAGCATGGGTAGGCAAACTAAGGCCCAGGGGCCGGATCTGGCCCAATCGCCTTCTAAATCTGGCCCGCGAACAGTCCAGGAATCAGCGTGTTTTTACATGAGTAGAGTGTGCCCTTTTATTTAAAATGCATCTCTGGGTTATTTGTAGGGCATAGGAATTCATTCATTTCTTATTTTTCCCCAAAATATAGTCCGGCTCCCCACAAGGTTTGAGGGACAGTGAAAAAGTTTGCTGACCCCTCCTTAGACTGGGCCCTTTCAGAGCTCCTGTGATGAGGAATTCTGCCCAATAAAAATGTTTCCTAAATTAGTAGCAGAGGGGTTTTTTTTTTTGCCTGCAGAACTAGAAGTTGTGTACGTGTTAAAAGCAAGAGGCCAGCTCAGGATTTAAAGAGAAGTGCAAAAGTCCCACAAGAAAACAAGAAATAGTTTATGCCAATAATGCAAATGGGACATGGAGGCCATGTTGGAAGGGCATTTTTGTTGAGTGGAGAAAATGCCTGGCAGGTCCCAGGTCCTGGAATCAACCCCCTTAGCTTCTCTAGCAGTGTTAGAAACTCAGATATGTAAGCTAGACTCCAAATAGCTCCTTAAACCAAGGTTGCAGTCGCCAAAGTGAAATTATCTGGTTGCCATTTTGGGGGCAAGGTGGCTCTGTCTAAAGTCTTATTTTTCAAATGATGGACTGGCTGTGATTGATCGATCAGTTACACATCTGGCTAGTTCAGATGACAACCTTCAGTGGTTCTCAAGCTGTGGGTCCCCAGATGTTGTTGGACTACAACTCCCATCATCCCTGACCACTGGTCATGCTGGCTAGACATGATGGGAGTTGTAGTCCAACAACATCTGGAGACCCACAGGTTGAGAAACACTGAGCTAGATTAAGAACTTTGAGAACTTCTTTAAGTTCTCACCTGATCCAGGGACAGTCTACATATATATTGGCCTATTCCTGCCTCTTTTTCTGAATGGTGACCATTTATAACATAGGAATATTCCTCACAACCTATGAGCAGGTCAGTGGGAAGGGGATAAGCGAAGATAAGCAACAACAAGCGACTAACGTTGTTCGCTGCTCCTGCTCTGGCTGCACAGAAAAAGCCTTTTGGTTCCTGAAATTCATTCCCGTTGTGCAGATAAAATATAACTGGTAGAATTCTACAGGATGTCTTGCTAGTGTGTGGGAAAAGTCAACATCTGAGGATTTCCTGGCATGCACCTCCAGATGGTGGAAATGTCAGGTGCCATCCTGGTGCCCGGGCATATTCACTTAGTTGCAAATGTGCAAAATGCGCACTTGGCTAGAGTCAGAAGATGTTTGGCAAGAAACCCCAGAGAGCTAGCCCTGGTATTGTAAAAGGCAGCTTTGTAGGTTAGCATATGAGCTTTACTGAAAACTATTAAGTAACTACTTGTGCCCTAATTTTCCTTTAAAATCTTCTTTAAAATTTTAAGCAAGGTTCGCAGCTTTACAAGTCTTCATTCGGGTGGGTGGGGGGTTGATCTATGTAGCCCACATTCATTAATTACACCATCGTTATTCCTACTAATCTTCTCTCCCCCCCCCCCCCCGCCTTACCAGATATCAACGAATGCCAGTCCTCGCCCTGTGCTTTTGGAGCAACATGTGTCGATGAAATCAACGGGTACCGTTGTATCTGCCCAGCCGGCCGCATTGGCCCCAGATGCCAAGAAGGTATTGGAGATATATATAGTAGTTCATCGCTTGTAAAGTAAAACAAAGCCTCCTTTCCTTCCCAGTAGTTAATATGGATGAGCAAACAATTCCAGAATGTCTACCTGCGCTGGTGCGAAAGCTGTGGTGGGGAGCCTGTGACCCGCCAGATGTTTGGTGGACCACAACTCCCATCATCCCTAACCATCATCCATCCTGAAAGTTGGTGCTGATGGGATTTTGGAGTCCCAATATCATTTGGAGGACCACCCCTAAGACAGAGAATTCGGTGTTATGTTGGAGGGGATGCCAGGAAACCGGGACTTACGTTCACATGTGGTGGGGGTGTAAATATGTAAAAAAAATTCTGGCAAAGTGTGTTTAAGGAGATAACAGAAATCACCGGGTTCAAGCTGACCAAAAGTCCAACGATAGCATTGTTATTAATTTATGATGGGGTGGAAGGTACACTGGCTTTCAAGGACTTGCTCACAAATTTATTGACAGCTGTGCGAGTTATAGCTAGGAAGTAGAAGGGGAAGCAGAATATATAATGGAAGAATGGTATAAAGAGATGTGGGATATACCTATTAATGATAAATTAACATGTGCCATTAAGGTAAGATGGGGAATATGCAGGAGAAATGATTTTGAGGAGATATGTTTGCAGAATTTGTACTGTTAAAACGAAAAGGAGTCAAACCATCGCAAGAGGCATTGAAATTTTGGGAGGTTGGATAGTTACGATGGAATGGTCTTGGTGGCGGGGTGCACGTTTTTATTTAATAATAAAAGATTATTATGTTGTCAGAATAAAATATTATTATTATTAATAATAGAAATACCAAAAAAAGCAGCTTGTTGGAAAAAAAATATACATATGTACACATCTGTTAAAAAATCAAACCCAATACTCGGGTTCCTTTATTTAAAGTATCTCATAATTCATAAAATGTTGAGTCAAAGGCATCTCTGTGAGTCAATCCCTGAACCGCTTTCCCTCTCAGTTTCAGGAAGGCCTTGCATCGGCAGTGGGCACATTATTCCAGATGGAACTAAATGGGACGATGAGTGTAACAGCTGTCAGTGTGTGAACGGAAAAGTCACATGCTCTAAGGTACTGTCCTGGGACTCCTAGCTGCCTCGGCCTGCCTCCTTTTCCATGCGTTCCAAGTGTCCGGCTGCCAACTGAATTGTCTTTTCCGTTCTAGGTCTGGTGTGGTCCGAAGCCTTGCTTGATAAGCGCCAAAGGTCACAGCGAGTGTCCCACAGGCCATACCTGCCACCCTGTCAAAGAGGACCACTGCTTCGTAGGTCCCTGCGACAACATAGGCGAATGCTGGCCTTCCAATCAGCAGCCCGTGAAAAGCACGTGCAACTCCGATGCTTACTATCAGGACAACTGTGCCAACATCACTTTCACTTTCAATAAAAAGATGATGACTCCAGTAAGTTGGTCTCGAAAAGAGCAGCTACGCAAATGCCTTTGCAAGCAATTCCAAAGTATAAGCTGACTGGGTGGCTGTCTACCAGCTCCTTCTGGTACTCAGGCTGACATCTTGCCTGCCTCGCGAGAGTGGTGCATGCTCTAGTTATCTCCCGCTTGGACTACTGCAACACACTCTACGTGGGGCTACCTTTGAAGGTGACCCGGAAACTACAACTAATCCAGAATGCGGCAGCTAGTCTGGTGACTGGGAGTGGCCGCCAGGACCATATAACACTGGTCCTAAAAGACCAGTACGTTTCCGAGCACGTTTCCGAGCACAATTCAGAGTGTTGGTGCTGACCTTTAAAGCCCTAAATGGCCTCGGCCAAATATACCTGAATGAGTGTCTCCACCCCCATCATTCAGCCTAGACACTGAGGTCCACCTCCAAGGGCCTTCTGGTGGTTCCCTCCCTGTGAGAAATAAGGTTACAGGGAACCAGGCAGAGGGCCTTCTCGGTAGTGGTGCCCGCCCTGTGGAACGCCCTCCCATCAGATGTCAAGGAAATACAACCTATATACAACCTTCTAGGATGCTCCATGTGGAGGACCAGAGGTAGAAAAGTGGGAGTAGCAGCAGATGTGACTCTTAGCTTTGGACATCAGGTTTACATTTGAACCACGGGAAAGTTGGGAGGCCACTCTCACTCTAAACCCAGGCGAGCAAGAGGCACTGCCATAGATCAGTGATATATTTCAGCCGGGCAAAAGCACTTGAGGAGAGTGTGGAACGAGGCCAGTATGGGATATGCAGCCTGGGGAAAGTCTCAAGGCCTCGATGGGCCTCATTCGTCCCTGAGCCCTGAAGTTCCTTCGCCCCTCAGGTTTTGTTATTGTAGTTAACCAGAACTTAATCTAATGGGGCATTTATAAAGCAAGGGATTAAAGTTGGCTTTCCCAAAGCCAAGCCTAACTAGCTACCTGGGGGCCATTTCACATTTGACATGTTATAAAAGCGTGCATTTAGAAAAGTATGGATGCTAAAAACATGTTCCATCCAGGTGTACTCATCAGGAAGTTGAGATCAGTCTGAAGTTCCCTATGGAGTCCACACTTGGACGACGCCATATGCAGAGTCACTGTCAGCAGATCTCAAGGATTTTAAATTGCGGGGCGGGGTCTCTACCTGGAAATGCTAGGAACTGAACCAGGGACCTTCTAAATGGAAAACATGTGTTCTACCACTGAGCAATGTACCTTCCCTGGGCAATGACCTGTATTCCCAGTGACCCAATTGGCAATTGTGGATATTATGACTTCTGCTATAATGTAGATCAGGGATGGGGAACTTGGTAGTTGAACAACCTTTGGAAGGACCCAATTCTCATCATCGCTGACCATTGGCCACGTTGCCTGGGACGGATGGGACTTTGAGTTCCCCGCTCTTGACCTAAGAGGCAACGTTCTCTGTGGAGTTGTAGCCAGGCGCAAATGGCAACGAGAGAAGTGCCACTGATTTATGTTCTTGCCATGTGTCCTCTTCTATCAAAAGTACTCATGTTCTGTGTTTGCTCTTTTCCCACAGGGCCTTACAACTGAGCATATCTGTAACGAGCTGAGGAATCTAAGTATCTTGAAGAATGTGTCCGTCGAATACTCCATCTACATCACGTGTGAACCGTCGCACTTGGCACACGATGAAATCCACGTTGCGATTGTAAGTCTGATGGTTGGTATGCCTGACTCATCTCTCTAAACGTTAAGACTCATTGCTCTCAGTAGGAAAGAGTGGGTTCTCTGTTTAACTACGATCTAATTGGATATCGCCCATAGACATAAATACACGTGATATAAACAATAAAACGGCAAATGCAACAATTCAGATTCTGAAAGCAATGACAAAATACAACCGACACGTACAGATAAAGCTAGTGGCAGCAAGCTGTTGTGCATTAAAATGAGCAACAGTGAATCTTGGATGTTAACACATTTGGAAGATTGTGGAAGTGAATTGTTATTATTAATTAAATTTGTGTACCGCCCTATACCTGCAGATCTAAGGCAGTTCACAACATAAAATCACAGTATAAAAACCACACACAAAATAACAAAGGGCAACTCAATAATCTGCCCCCCCCAAAAAAACATTTTAAAAGCATATTAGATGTCAATCAGCCAAAAGTCTGGATAAAGAGGAATGTTTTTGCCTGGTGCCTAAAGGTGTATAATGAAGGGACCAAGCAAACCTCCCTGGAGAAAGCATTCCACAAATGGGGAGCCATTGCAGAAAAGGCCCTGTTCTCGTGCTGCCACCCTCTGGACCCCCCATGGAGGAGGCACACAAAGAAGGGTCTCAGAAGGTGATGTCAGGGTAGGTTCATATGGCAAGAGACCGCATTGTGGTCCTCAGCCATCAAGATGAATGTGCCATCAGAACCTGAAGAATTTGAGGGGGATTACTCCAGGAACAACCAGGGATGCGGGTGGCGCTGTGGGTAAAAGCCTCAGCGCCTAGGGCTTGCCGATCGAAAGGTCGGCGGTTCGAATCCCCGCGGCGGGGTGCGCTCCCGTTGCTCGGTCCCAGCGCCTGCCAACCTAGCAGTTCGAAAGCACCCCTGGGTGCAAGTAGATAAATAGGGACCGCTTACTGGCGGGAAGGTAAACGGCGTTTCCGTGTGCTGCGCTGGCTCGCCAGATGCAGCTTTGTCACGCTGGCCACGTGACCCGGAAGTGTCTCCGGACAGCGCTGGCCCCTGGCCTCTTAAGTGAGATGGGCGCACAACCCCAGAGTCTGGCAAGACTGGCCCGTACGGGCAGGGGTACCTTTACCTTTACCTTACTCCAGGAACATAGCACCACCACAATGAAGATCCTGTCTTGTGCTCACTCATCAAACCTTCCAAGATAGCACTAAGAACAAGACAGCCTATGCTGATTTTAATCCCCAGGCAAGCCTATTGGAGGGTTCTAGAGTCTAGCTTCCCTCCCAAAGGATATTTTGAAAGGGTTGGCGTTCTGCACAATTCACTGGATTGACATTGGCATTGGGTAATAACTTGATGCATGTCCTGTACTTATAGAAGCCAGTCTTCCCCATATTTTGATGTTAGACCAGAGTCTCCATGTTTGTTTGGTCCTCTTGTGAGCATTGGGTTAGAGATTCTTCTTCACATTGTCTCTAATACACAATCTTATTCTTTCTCGTAGTCTGCCGAAGATATCCAGGAGGAAGAGAACCCGATAAAAGAAATAACAGACAAAATTATTGATCTGGTGAGCAAGCGTGATGGGAATAGCACGCTTATTGCAGCGGTTGCAGAAGTCCGGGTACAGAGGCGACCAATTAAAAGCAAAACAGGTAAATTCTTTTAAAAATGTGTTGGTTGAGTGCTGGCAGTAGGAATGGAAATTGCAAGTGTATAGGAAGCCGTTTCACTCATAGCCTGTTTCCAGACTTCCCAGCAGGGCTTATTCTTATGCAAGTTTGCTTTTCGGCACAAATTCTAACATATCTCAAGTTTGCCGTAAAATAACTTTTATTCATTGTTAGACACAACCTCCAAATACTGGATAGTGCTCATTTGAGCTTTAATGAATGGCTTGAATTGACGTTTGATGCTTTATTGTGTTTTTAAAGCAAGAACAATAAACATTAAAAAGCTTTCCTATACAGGGCTGCCTTCAGATGTCTTCCAAATATTATATAGTTACTCATCTCATTGGCATCTGATGGGAGGGCATTCAACAAGGCGGGTGCCACTGCCGAGAAGGCCCCCTGCCTGGTTCCCAGTAGCTTCACTTCTCGCAGGCAGGAAACCGCCAGAAGGTCCTCAGTGCTGGATCTCAGCGTCCAGGCTGAATGATGGGGGTGGAGATTCTCCTTCAGGTATATGGGGCACAGGCCATTTAGGGCTTTAAAGCTCAGCACCAACACTTTGAATTGTGCTCAGAAACTTACTGGGAGCCAATATAGGTCTTCCAGAACCAATGAAATATGGTTCTGTTGAGAGCCGCCCAGAGTAGCTGGAGCTACCCAGTCAGATGGGCAGCATGTAAATATTATTAGGTAAATTATTACTATTATTGTAGGGATGCGGGTGGCGCTGTGGTCTAAAGCACCCAAGCCTCTTGGGCTTGCCAATCAGAAGGTCGGCGGTTCGAATCCCCACGACGGGAAGGAGCTCCCATTTCTCTGCCCCAGCTCCTGCCAATCTAGCAGTTCGAAAGCACACCAGTGCAAGTAGATAAATAGGTACCGCTGCGGTGGGAAGGTAAACAGTGTTTTGATGCGCTCTGGCTTCCGTCACGGTGTTTTGTTGCGCCAGAAGCAGTTTAGTTCTGCTGGCCACATGACCTGGAAATCTCTCTGTGGACAAATGCTGGCTCCCTCAGCCTGAAAGCGATATGAGCACTGCAACCCCATAGTCGCCTTTGACTGGACGTAACCATCCAGGGATCCTTTCCTTTTTTAAAACCCTTTATATTATTATTATCATTATCTGGGACCTTCTGCACACAAAGAAGATGCTCTACCGCTGAGCTGTCTGCGCCGAGTAGTGTTGGTGGGTTTGTTGACGAGAGTCACCCTTGCCAGTGTGGTGTAGTGATTAAGAGTGGTAGACTCGTAATCTGGGGAACCAGGTTCGCTTCCCCGCTCCTCCACATGCAGCTGCTGGGTGACCTTGGGCCAGGTCACACTTCTTTGAAGTGTATCAGCCCCACTCGCCTCACAGAGTGTTTGCTGTGGGGGAGGAAGGGAAAGGAGAATGTTAGCCTCTTTGAGACTCCTTTGGGTAGTGACAAAGCGGGATATCAAATCCAAACTCTTCTTCTTGCCTTCCAGATTTCTTGGTCCCGTTGCTGAGCTCCGTTCTGACCGTGGCTTGGATCTGCTGTCTGGTCACGGCCTTCTACTGGTGCATCCGCAAGCGCCGGAAGCAGAGCGCGCACACGCACACGCCGTCGGACGACAACACCACCAACAACGTCCGGGAGCAGCTGAACCAGATCAAGAACCCCATTGAGAAGCACGGCGCCAACGCCATCCCCATCAAGGACTACGAAAACAAGAACTCCAAGATTGCCAAAATAAGGACACACAACTCCGAGGTGGAGGAAGACGACATGGACAAGCACCAGCAGAAGAGCCGCTTCGCCAAGCAGGCGACCTACACGCTGGTCGACAGAGACGAAAAGCCCCCCAACGGCACGCCCGCAAAGCACCCGAACTGGACAAACAAGCAGGACAACCGGGACTTGGAAAGCGCGCAGAGCTTGAACCGCATGGAGTACATTGTATAGCAGGCAGCCGGGCGCCGCCTCCTCCTCCATACTTACCTGTTGGAGTCAACTCGGAGCTTGTAGTTCTCAAAGCGGTTGTGTAATATTTTGAGTCTAAGGCTATTATTTGCTTAGAATCCCTGTGTTAATTTAAGTTTTGACAAGCTGGCTTACACTGGCAGTGATAGTTGCTGTGGTTGGCTGGAATACCAAGCGCTGCATTCCACATCTATGCAAAACTAGTCGAAAGTGCCCCCCCCCCCGTCAATTCAGCCGCCGCTGATGCATCTCCTGGCAAGGTTTCATCAAGGTATCATGTAGCCTTTTATTATTTAGCCTTCCCTCCCCTAGCAAAGAATTCCTTCCTTCCTTCCTTCCTTCCTTCCTCTCTCTTTCTCTCGCTCTCTCTCTCGATGTCACGATTTATACAGTCCCTGTGGGGAGGGAAGGAGATAAATTTTATTTATTTATTGAAATTAGAGTTCTTTTGTATATTGGTTTTATGATGACGTACAACTAGTTCTGTATTTGAAAGTGCCTTTGCAGCTCGGAACCACAGCAACTATCAAGAAAAAAAAAAAGTAAAAAAGTTTATTATTTATTTTTTTTAATTGTATTTTTTTGTGGGGAGGGCAAGTGGGGAGGGATTGGGGGGGACTTCTTGTCAGCAGTTGCTGGTAAAAAAAATGAAGAATTGAGAGGAAATGTGTCAAAAGTAGAAGTTTGTATAGTTATGTAAATAATTCCTTTTTTTATTAATCACTGTGTATATTTGATTTATTAACTTAATAATCAAGAGCCTTAAATATCATTCCTTTTTTTTTATTTATATGTATGTGTTTAGAGTTGAAGGTGTTTTTCCCACCCCCATAGCATTTGTAAGCTTATGGCTTCTTTATCTTTTTAAAAATCTTTTTATTCTACCCCCCACCCCTTTGTTACATGTTTGCCTACATGCCAAAATTTAAGGTGTTCTGAAAATCAGTTTGTTTTTAAAGGATAGAGAAGGCTTTTGGGGCCTTGAAACTGGCTTTCTGTACGATGTTGAGTGCGCGTTTTGTCTTTATTCTTTGAGAACACCTTTGATAGTATCACTTTAAGAATATTTGTTTAAATACCAGCTGAGGCAGTTTAGAATTAGATTAGAATTTTATTTTATTTCCCCCCCTCCTGGCTGCTTTAGAAGTTGGGGCATGGGGGAGGAGGGAGGGGGAAAGAGGAGGGCAGGCAGTTCATCTGCCGCGAAGCAGTTTAAGGGAACACAACTGAGCGATAACCTTCTGTAGATGAACGTGTGACCGGTTGCATGTAATTAAAGAAAAGAAAAAATCGAATTAGCGTGTGGAGTTGGAAACACCGAAATCTTATTTTGTAAACTCTTGATTTCCCCCACCCCCACCCACCAGCACAGATAGGTGGTGCTGAACCACTTGTAGGTTTTTTTTAAAAAAAACTTCTTTTCTTTGTAATCTACTGCATGTAGAAAGTATTCCGATAAGCTAGTTGTTGAATACTTGAACAGTAGAGTGTCCAGTTAAGATCACTGTGTAGATTTGCCATAGATTACACTGCCCGCCTTAAGGAGTGAGGAAATCAAAGTGCTATTACAAAAAGTTGGAAGATCAAAAAATCAAAATTGCAAAAAACGACAACAAAAAAGGCTTAAAACTGAGTAATCTCGCTGGGTAAACCACCGGGATCACGAGGATATCTTGTATGGTAATATTAGTGTTACACGGACATGAAAATACATCTCTGATGTGTTTATTCCTGGCAATAAATCTTGAAAAAATATTTATTAAATTTTTTTGTATAAAAACAGCGTGAAGATTGAGCTTCATTGAGATGCTTCCAACGTGAATGTCTTCCACCCCCACCCCCAACAATAGCTACGCTATAAAGGTAAAGAGACCCCTGACCATTAGGTCCAGTCGTGGCCGACTCTGGGGTTGCGACGCTCATCTCGCTTTACTGGCCGAGGGAGCCGGCGTACAGCTTTCGGGTCATGTGGCCAGCATGACTAAGCCGCTTCTGGCGAACCAGAGCAGCGCACGGAAACGCCATTTACCTTCCCGCTGGAGCGGTACCTATTTATCTACTTGCATTTTGATGTGCTTTCAAACTGCTAGGTTGGCCGGAGCAGGGACCAAGCAACGGGAGCTCACCCGTCGAACTGCCAACCTTCTGATCGGCAAGTCCTAGGCTCTGTGGTTTAATCCACAGCACCACCTGCATAGAGTAAGCCATATAAAGCTGTTTGTCTCTAGCTCTTACCATGGGGCAACCCAGTGGTTTCATTGGGGTAAACTCGGTGGACCACATAATGTGGATGTTGGGATTCCCACCGCCTACCCCGGGTCCAGGAGGAGAACTGTCAGGGCTGTTAACCTGGTCTGTTTTTGGATCGTTCTCGCTGAGATTGAGAGGATGACTCCATGAAAGTGTATTAAAGACCAGTTTTTGAAAGCACTGGTGGCTAAAGCCCCTTTCCAAATCTGGTTTTGTGGGCTCTCCGAGTCCTGCCCCCAACTAGCTTGTGTTGGTGATGGATGCAAGTGGAACGGCCTTATTTATCTCAACGGTCTTTGGCCTGGTTTCTCTTACGCTTCAATGGCTCTGTCTCACCTTTCTTGCATCAAAGTGTTGACCTTTAAAGCCCTAAACGGCCTTGGTCCTGTATACCTGAAGCATCTCCACCCCCATCGTTCAGCCCTGGACACTGAGATCCAGCACCGAGGGCCTTCTGGCGGTTCTCTCATTGGGAGAAGTGAGGTTACAGGGAACCAGACAGGGGGCCTTCTTGGTAGTGGCGCCCACCCTGTGGAACACCCTTCAGATGTGAAGGAAATAAGCAGCTATCCTATCTTTAAAAGACATCTAAAGGCAGCCCTGTTTAGGGAAGTTTTTAATATTTAACGCTGTATTGTTTTTAACACTTGATTGGGAGCCGCCAAGAGTGGCTGGGGAAACTCAGCCGGATGGGCAGGGTATAAATAATAAATTATTATTATTATTGTGGAGCTCAAGATGGCGGTCACAAGGTGGCCCAGGCACTGAGGAGAGGTGCTCAGTTTCAGTGGCATTGGGGTGCGCCATATTTTCTAATCATGCCCTTGGATCGTCTCTCAAGGCTATTCCGTAAGGTTTCTTCAAGAAAGCCTTGAACCCAGAATCCTTTTCACCAGCAAAATGCTTATTATCATGGTAGGAAGTAAGCAGGAACTTGCCCTTCTGAAATCTGTACCTTTACTCAGAAGCTCTGGATTAATTGGGTATCTTTGAGCAAAACACACTACAAGGAAAAAGCCGCTCTTGGTAGCTTCATCCTTCCATGTTTTAGGGCAGGCACACTTGGGCATGGTTGCACATAGCAATTTGATACTGACTTGGAAATGTGAATGGGTGGGGGGTAGAGAGAGCATATATCCCAGTGCTGCAGCTGGTCATTGAGTTCAGCCTTTCTCAACTTTGGGTTCACATATGTTCTTGAACTACAACCCCTTAGCATGATGGGAATTGTAGTCGCCCAACACCTAGGGACCCAAGGTTGAGAAAGGCTGAGTTAGATGCAGACTCAGTTGAACTTTGGTTTCGCAGAAACTTGGTCTAGAACAGTGTTTCCCAATTCAGCTGCTTTTGGACTACAACTCCCATCATCCCTAGCTAGCAAGACCAGTGGTCAGGGGGGAGATGGGAACTGTAGTCCAAAAGCAGCTGAAGACCCCAGTTTGGTCTAGAAGATCCAACCTTCTTGCATATTCTGGCAAATGATCACCTCTGTGAGAGACACTGTTGCTGCAATGGAAAATAAATGGGTAAGGAAAATTACTGCACTGAAGTGAGCAAGCTTGAAGAGTGGGGAGTTTCTACTATTCCCCACATCTACCTACAGCTAGAAGCGCCGTCCTTGCAAGCAGCAAAGAGATGCGGGGGTGTTGCTCTTGCAAAAATACGTTTTGAGATTTATTCTCCCCAAACACCCCCACCCCCCAAAAAGCATACGACAGCTTGCTCTGGATTCTGTGACAGCAAACCAGTTTATAAAGGTAGTGAATTCTCTGCCAAAACGTCTAAACATACAACTCGCTGGAGAAGCACGGGCCCCTGTCATTAAAAACCATTTTTAAGGTAGCTGCGGGGAATGGGCGCTTCTCTTATCTAAGACCAGCCTTTCCCAACTTGCTGCCCTCCAGGTGTTCTGAACTACAGATCCCATCCGCCCCAGCCAGCACACCATGTTGTCTTAGGATGATGGGAGTTGTAGTCCAAAACAGGATTTGCGAACAGCATTCTGGCCCGCTGCTGTTAGGAAATGGCCTTAAGAGAGTTTAAATTACTGGATCACGTAATGTTTCAGCTGCCTCCTGCAAGCCTTCCTTAAGAGTAGCCCTGCTGCCTTCCTAAGGAAATGGCTCTCAAGATTAAAAGCACCACTCCCAGCTTCGGAGTGCAAAGAGCCCCGGCTTCATTCATTCCCATCAGATTGTATCTGCCATAGTCACAAGGACAGTTGTTCATTTTGTAGCTGCCTCCCACTGCAGGTTCAAACAAACCAATTAGAGATAATGAGTCCTTTGCAGGGTAGCAAACAGTGCTTGTACAGTGTGAATGCTGAGCTGAAGAGCAGCAAAGTCCCATTTGCTGGTGTGCCTGCTGCAAGGTCCCTTATGCTGGTGTGGCAGGCTCATGGCATCCCGACATTAAAAGGCCATGTGGACCACTTCTTACATCTCTCACCTCCCTATAAAGTGGAGGTTTTCCCCAATGGACATCTGGGATTGCTTCTGCAGCCAATGGGAAGTTGCGCATGCCTCCTCCATGCCAAAAGGAGCACCGGAAATAGCGCTTGCACATGCCTACTTTGCCGACCCCTGCTCCAGTTGTTAGACTATACAGCTTTTATCAGCCTCAGCCAGCATTGCCAAGCATAAGAATAATGAAAGTTGTAATCCAACAACACCTGGAAGGCACAAATTTGGCTGTTCCTTTTACAGAGGAAGCTGGGAATTCTTCTCTGGCTCGGATTAAATCCTGAGCTATTGGAGAAATACGGGGGTGACAGAGCTTCTCTTTGCTTTGAGATGGACTCGTAAAAGCCTCTTTCTGAGCTTGGTGAACTTTGCCAGCATCCCAACTACAGATGTGGTTATTGGGCCAAGTAAATTAGCTTCAGTTCCCTGTCTGCGAGAAGGTTGGGCCTGCAGTTGGAAGATAAACAAGATAAGGAACGTAAGACAAAGAGCAGCCTTAAATTCAAATTCATAATGGAGGGACCACTGATAGAATATTCACATAGCTACTCAACCGCTGCAGGAGAGAGCTCAAAATAAAGGATTCTGAAATATGAAACTACTATTGCGGTTCGTTGTTTCCTCTGCTGCAGAAACAAAAAGGAAAGCAAAGAATGTTTCAGCTTAAGAAACAAGACTTGACTGTGTTTATCTGAGTGGAAATTGCATCTTACTCTTTCACAGTATACTAGTTTGGAAGAGGCACCCACAGATTTTCTTTTTTGTCTGTCAGAGAGAGGCCTCACACAGAATAATGAATGTTTGTGCTTCGGATAATGAGTCAGCTGGAGGCTGGAAAAAGTTTGCTTCTAGAGTTACTTCATAAACAAATTTGTTTTCTGTCAACTTTGTTCTTGTGAAATCCAGCCCGTTCCTTCCTGACCAAAACTCACCTACCCAAGCGGGCAATATTTATACCAGAGCCAAATACGGCAATCTCAGATCTGCCTCCCTTGCATGCTCAATGGAGGCTCCCGGCCAAAGCGGAGGGCTCTGTGCGGGCATAAATGGTAGGACAAATAGAAAGTGACAAAATGAAAGAAAGCAGATCACCCAACGTGCTAGCCATTCCTCAGCCCTGCAACTTTCACAGGGCAGTCGCTGGCAGAAAACTCTCCCTGTGGAACTTTCTTCGTGGATCTGAAACAGTGTGATGCAAATGTTTAAGGACACAGAAAGATTTTCAGGCTTATAGGGACCAAGTTGCATAAAGCAGCAACTCTAATAGCGCACCGAAAAACAGGCAGACACAATTCAATTATTCCCCAAATAAGGAGATGTCCTAGTATGTCCTAATTCTCAGAAGTGTCTTAGGTTCGATGAAGTGCTCAAACCAGGTTTCAGCGTCGGCTTTAGAACTTGAGCAAGGTGTGCCTGTGAGCATGCGCAGAGGGCATTTCCTTCATCACCAAATAACCAGAACCTGTGCCAAGAGTCCAAGGTTGAGAATGGCTATCCCAGGGCTTTCTTAAAAATCCTGTTGCTCCTTTGTTTCAGTTGTTCTGGCAGCTAAACATGAGCTTTAGAACAACTGAGCCCAGACCCTTTTCATTCTTTGTGGTTTTGGTTTGATGGTGAAGCTCTCTTTGTACCATTTGTGCAAAGATCCAACAAACACCATTCACCCAAGTTGTTATCCTTCTGCCGGGGATGGGCGCTTAGTTGCTGCTTCTCTCTGTGGGCCTTGATCTCCACATTTAATGCAAGCCAAGGGGGCTGCTGTGACGGTAACAAACTGGAAGCAAAATGCAGTGGTGCCCCGCAAGACGAATGCCTCGCAAGACGGAAAACCCGCTAGACGAAAGGGTTTTCCGTTTTGGAGGTGCTTCGCAAAACGAATTTCCTATGGGCTTGCTTCGCAAGACGAAAATGTCTTGCGAGTTCCTGCAGGGTTTTTTCCCTCCCCCCCCTTTTTCCCAAGCCGCTAAGCCGCTTATCAGCTGAGCCGCTAAGCCGCTTAACAGCTGATCCGCTAAGCCGCTTAGCAACTGATCGCTAAGCCGTTTATCAGCTGATCCGCTAAGCCGCTTAACAGCTGATCCGCTAAGCCGCTAATAAGCTGATCCGCTAAGCCGCTTATCAGCTGATCCGCTGAGCCCGCTAAGCCGCTAATAGCGCTAATCCGCTAATGGGCTTGCTTCGCAAGACGAAAAAACCGCAAGACGAAGAGACTCGCGGAACGGATTCTTTTCGTCTTGCGAGGCACCACTGTGATTTTGAAGGTTGAGGCTTTGTCTCCTCTCCATTGTCAAGCCTCGTTCTTTCCCAAGAGCAGACTGAAAGAATTGCCAAATCAGAGGTTTGGAAGGGAGGCAGACACCGCCATGCTGCTTCCAGATCATCCATGTTCTACAACACAGCTATCGATACAACATGCTTTTTCTGCTGCCCTTCCTGCAAATGAGGGATACCACATTTAATAGCAGTTCATGCTATCATTTAGACTAGGGGTGCCACCTTTGTTTTGGCAAAGTACAGGACAGGGCCAGGCGGGGCACTTGTGGGGCGCGGTTTTTTCTTTTTCATCTGGGTGCCGAAGTGAATTCAAAGCAATCCATTACAATCTGTTGCAGCTTAACAGGATGGCCCCTCTGGAATTTGTCGCACAGGCACATAAACATGAATTTGTAACTCTTGTCTGTGCTTGGCTACTCGGAGCTTAAATATATGACATTTCACACACCCTTTCAAACATATGCATTTGGAGAGGATGCCTAACTTGGCAGAGAGAGAGAGAGAGAGAGAGAGAGAGAGAGAGAGAGAGAGAGAGAGAGAGAAGGCCTGAAATACAGGACAAAACTGTATTATACAGGCAAGCCTCTTGGGCTTGCTGATCAGAAGGTCGGCGGTTCAAATCCGTGCAATGGGGTGAGCTCCCATTGCTCTGTCCCAGCTTCAGCCAACTTAGCAGTTTGAAAGCACGCCAGTGCAAGTAGATAAATAGGTACCGCTGTGAGGGGAAGGTAAATGTTGTTTCCGTGAGCTCTGGTTTCCGTCACAGTGTTCTGTTGCTCCAGAAGCGGTATAGTCATGCTGGCTACACGACCCAGAAAGCTGTCTGTGGACAAACTCTGGCTCCGTTGGCCTGAAAGTGAGATGAGTGCCACAACCCCATAGTCATCTTTGACTGGACTTAACTGTCCAGTGGTCCTTTACTTTTTACCTTTTTTACATACAGGACAGGTGTTTAGGCACAGGTCACATCCACTGAAATCAGCTTTTAGGCAGCTGATTTGGGGTTTCATGAAAGGGCAGCATATTCATTACGTGCCTAATGTATTAGCGTTACTATAATTCCCTCCCTCCTTTGTTAGGGATGGGAAGGAAGGGAATGCTTCTAGGATTTCCTGTCTCAGCCATCAAAATAACTTGTCTGGCCTTCACATACCTCCACATGTGGTGGGAATGTCCCCAAATCCAACTCTTCTGGACATCAGTCACACAAGAAATATGCAAAATAACTAAGCGAGTATTAGAAGTCACCCCAGAACTGACCCTACTGAACATTTTCCAATACAGTGGTACCTCGGGTTAAGTACTTAATTCGTTCCGGAGGTCTGTTCTTAACCTGAAATTGTTCTTAACCTGAAGCACCACTTTAGCTAATGGGGCCTCCTGCTGCCGCTTCGCCACCAGAGCACGATTTCTGTTCTCATCCTGAAGTAAAGTTCTTAACCCGAGGTAATATTTCTGGGTTAGCGGAGTCTGTAATCTGAAGCGTATGTAATCTGAAGTGTATGTAACCTGAGGTACCACTGTATAATAATGCCCACTCACATCACAAAGAGCTCATAACCCACCTACTCTCAACAGCCTGAAGCATCATTGCCAGCACTAGAGAGATCTGTCGGGAGTAAATATGGATCAATGGTGTGAAATAGTACGGGAAACAGCCTTATTAGAAAAAACTAACTAACCAATAAACTGAAACTGACACGGGGACAAATAGAAGAAGACACCTTCACCCCGGTATGGTTCCCCTTCACAGCCCAACAAGACAACAACAATAGCATAAGAATCAATATGGCTGACCTGACCCCAAAACCCACCCTCTCACACACATAAAGAAATCTCACTCCAGCCAACCAAAGACAACCAACCACACCCTAGGCCACCTGTCTCATCACCAAGGAAACACAACAAGCGAATAGAAAGAGAACCCACCCAAGTGACGCTGACACAACCCCCCCCCCACACACACACTAAGGAGAAGAAAAGAAGCATAATAAGCTCCAATAAGTCTCAGTTGGGAGACAATGCTAAGAACTGGATCTCCTTCCCACGCTTTTCAAAAACCCCACATTAACTTCTGGAAATCACCTTTAATTATCCAGGCACTGGGTGTACATTTAAAATTAGGCCCAATGGGCCACTGGCACAACTCAAAATTTATCTCCTGAACTAAATCAAGCAGGTAGGAACAAACCAGACCAGATTAGGAAAAGGAGGCTGCAGAACCCAGAAAAATGTAATCCCTAAGCTGAAATGGCACATAACTATGTAAACCTTTCTGAAATGGACCAGATATAACACGTTGATTTGTTCATATAGGGGTGAGTCTCCTAACACACAAACACAATTTCAGGCCACGTAAGATTATTTTGGGGGAATGCCTCTGATCAGCAATATCATTAGAACTTTCCATATCTGCTATTAAAAGGTAAAGGTAAAGGGACCCCTGACCATTAGGTCCAGTCGCGGACGACTTTGGGGTTGCGGCGCTCATCTCACTTTATTGGCCAAGGGAGCCGGCGTACAGCTTCCGGGTCATGTGGCCAGCATGACTAAGCCGCTTCTGGCGAACCAGAGCAGCGCACGGAAACGCTGTTTACCTTCCCGCCAGAGTGGTACCTATTTATCTACTTGCACTTTGAGGTGCTTTCGAACTGCTAGGTTGGCAGGAGCAGGGACCGAGCAACGGGAGCTCACCCCGTCGCGGGGATTCGAACAGCCGACCTTTTGATCGGCAAGTCCTAGGCTCAGTGGTTTAACCCACAGCGCCACCCACGTCCCATATCTGCTATTAGACACTATTAAATGTGTCTTATGTATTAAAAAAATCTCATGTCATATATGCAAATCCCCTTGGCCAAAAAAAGAAAAAAGAGAAGGGGGGTGTCTGTAACAATATTGCTAGCCATCACAAAGTGTAGCAAACATTACTACCACAAAAAAATATGCTTCACAGATTAGGGGTAGAATAAGCCAGAATGGTCATTTCAATCAGCCCCAATGAAAACAAACAAACAACAACAACAACAACAACTAGTATTTATATCTCACCCTTCTTCCCAAAAGAGCCCAGGGCAGGAAACATGGCATTCAAACAAGTACAATTATATACATTCTAAAAATAATTTAAAAGCATTCTAAAAATAGACATGAACTGTTTGACAGGACTACAAGTCTAAGGAAATAGGTTCACAGGGGGCGAACTTTGACTCATACTTGTTCCACTATCCCCCCCCCCGTTTTTTTATTAATTTTTCAACTTATTACAAATCCAACCTAATTACTTTAATTTAATACAATTTCTTAAAATCAGGTTTCCTGCGCCTGTTGCAAACATAAGTCCATCATTTCATCCCATAGCTGCATCATTTGTTATTTAGTTTTCAGTTGTTATCCATCAATCTCTGTTACATCATTCTTGCAGCTGACCACATTTTCCTCCTTTCAAACAGTGCCTCTGTTACATCTTACAAGTACAGTGGTACCTCGGGTTACATACGCTTCAGGTTACATACGCTTCAGGTTACAGACTCCACTAACCCAGAAATAGTACCTCAGGTTAAGAACTTTGCTTCAGGATGAGAACAGAATTCGTGCTCCGGTGGCGCGGTGGCAGCAGGAGGCTCCATTAGCTAAAATGGTGCTTCAGGTTAAGAACAGTTTCAGGTTAAGAACAGACCTCCGGAACGAATTAAGTAAAAGGTAAAGGGACCCCTGGCCGTTAGGCCCAGTTGCGGACGACTCTGGGGTTGCAGTGCTCATCTCACTTTACTGGCCGAGGGAGCCGGCGTACAGCTTCCATGTCATGTGGCAAGCATGACTAAGCCGCTTCTGGCGAACCAGAGCAGCGCACAGAAACGCTGTTTGCCTTCCCACCAGAGTGGTACCTATTTATCTACTTGCACTTTGACGTGCTTTCGAACTGCTAGGTTGGCAGGAGTGGGGACCGAGCAACGTGAGCTCACCCCGTCGTGGGGATTCGAACTGCCTACCTTCTGATCGGCAAGCCCTAGACTCTGTGGTTTAATCCACAGCGCCACCTTATGTAGTCCTTCATAAATACTGTTGTTTCATACCTGGAGTGCTGGGATAATTAATTACTATCTTCCATTGTTCAGTTATTTGCAGTGAGATGGTACTATATATATTAAAGGTCATTTAAACCTATTGTTCGGCCTTTGCAGAAAACTTTCCATCTTCTTCAAAATTCCTCCCCTCTTGATATATGTTGCTAATCTGTGTTTTAAGAGCACCACAGATGCCTCAGAGAACAATTGCTGCCTATAAGCCTATACTGAGATCCAAATGAATGTTTGCACTGGAAGACTAAATTGAAGCTCACAACGCACTGACCCCCAGTGTAATAAAATCTTCGTTCTTGGACACTCCTGGTGTGGAAATATCAGAACCAACAGCAATGAAGTGACACTCCCTGCTAATTTGTGCAAGACACCCACTCAGTTACCGTATTTTTTGCTTTATAAGACTCACTTTTTCCCTCCTAAAAAATAAGGGGAAATGTGTTTGTGCGTCTTATGGAGCGAATGCAGGCTGCGCAGCTATCCCAGAAGCCAGAACAGCAAGAGGGATTGCTGCTCTCACTGCGCAGCGATCCCTCTTGCTGTTCTGGCTTCTGAGATTCAGAATATTTTTTTTCTTGTTTTCCTCCTCCAAAAACTAGGTGCGTCTTGTGGTCTGGTGCGTCTTATAAAGCGAAAAATACGGTAAATCCAAGTTTCCAGGCTACATTCGCTGTTATGGCCACAGCCCGTCCCCCTGCAACCCAAAACTGCACTCATCCACTCAACTCATTTGTGCTCCCAGCGCACTCAGCTCTGCAAACACACCTGCCATAAGGCCCTTTTCACATGATCTCATCCCCTTTCACTGGAGATAACCGTCATCAATGCCACACTTCCCTCAAGCGAGATTTCCAAGTCACGGTAGTCTCTGGCCCTAAGAAATGGCCTCCGTCTCTCTAGATCAGAATGCAGCCCTCTGGATGTGGTTAGACTACAGCTAAGGGAGCAGGTTGCACTGTGGTCTAAACTACTGAGCCACTTGGGCTTGCTGATCGGAAGGTCGGCGGTTCGAATCCCTGCGATGGGGTGAGCTCTCGTTGCTCTGTCCCAGCTCCTGCCAACCTAGCAGTCCGAAAGCACGTCAAAATGCAAGTAGATAAACACCATCTCCAACTCCTCGAAAGATTCCATCAATGGTGTCTCCGAAAATTTTTACATATCACCTGGGAAGACAGGCGAACTAATACCAGTGTACTGGAAGAAGCAAAGATGACCAGTGTCAAAGCCATGATTCTTCGACATCAACTTCGTTGGACTGGTCATGTTGTGCGGATGCCTGATGGTCATCTTCCAAAGCAACTACTCTATTCCGAACTTAAAAATGGAAAGTGTAATGCTGGTGGTCAACAAAAGAGGTTTGAAGACTGTCTCAAGGCAAATCTAAAAAAAATGTAGTATAAACACTGACAACTGGGAAACACTGGCCTGCGAGAGCTCCAGTTGGAGAACAGCCTTTACCAAAGGTGTCATGGGCTTTGAAGACACTTGAACTCAGGACACAAGGGAGAAACGTGCTAAGAGGAAGGTATGCTTGGCAAATCCACACCGTGGTCAACTCCTGCCCGGAAACCAATGTCCTCACTGTGGAAGGACGTGTGGATCCAGAATTGGCCTCCACAGTCACTTACAGACTCATTGTTAAAACCGTGTTTATGGAAGACAATCTTACTCGGCTGCGAGTGATCACCAAAGAAGACAAAGACCAAGAATGGTGTAGTACCTAGTGGTTCTACACAACAAACATTATATCTTTTACCGATGTGTGCCCTTTCATGATGAAAAACAGGCGCATTTCATTCTATTCACTATTCAATTAAGGGGAAATTTGATTAAAGGGGTATTCCCCCAAGAAAGAAAATTCAGATATACCCACAGACCCATTCAGTCTAGTAATATACTATACACACTACACGAGATCATAAACTTTCCTTCCGTAATTGTTTAAACTGAGTACTGAGTTTCCCCCTCCTCCTTATACAAGGAAAGGATTTGAAGTATTTAAGAAACTAAAGCTGTGATGTTTGGGCCCTGCTTGCTCAAACATGCTAAGACTCATAGAATAAATCAGGTAAATGAGTCTTGACAAAGCGGGGAGAGAATGTATTAATGGACAAAAAAATGATTTTATTTTTTATTTTTTAAGAAAACAAAAAAGAACAGGGTGATTTCCTACACGCAAGTCACTGCATGCCTACTTAACTTTTTGAAAAATAAAATAAGATTACTGTTGTAATTTAGAGCCAAACAAGGCGAGCTAGCCATTGAGAGATCCAATGAGGTTTCTTAAACGGAACATTTTCTGATCAGGATCGCAATGCTGGCAAAAGGGGAGGGTTTTTTTTTATTATCCTGTCCTCTGAGCTGTTTTTCTCAGCTGAAATCACTTTCTGAAACAGCTCTTTGCCCCATGGGGCAAGACACAAAAGGTAGAAAAAAGAAAACAGCATGTTATTCCTTGAAGGAAAAGTACCCGAAAATGATTTACAAATGGTACCTAACTTCGAATAGGCTTTCTAAGATGTATAAGACTGAATCAGATAAGTATTGGAGATGCAATGAGGTTGAGGGTATGTTCTTTCATATGTGGTGGATCTGTAAAAGGGTAAGAGTATTGGGAAATAATTTATAATGAATTGAAAAAAATGTTTAAAAGCACTTTTTGAAAAAAATCAGACTCCTTTCTGTTGGGGATAATTCAGATGGAAATTCCCAGGTGTCAAAAAAGGTTGTTTATGTAAGCCACTACTGCGGCCCGTGTTTTGTTAGCCCCAAAATGGAAAATGAGCGAGATTCCAACTAAAGAAGAACAACAACTTAAACCAGGCTTCCTCAAACTCAGCCCTCCAGATGTTTTGAGACTACAATTCCCATCATCCCTGATCACTGGTCCTGCTAGCTAGGGATCATGGGAGTTGTAGGCCAAAAACATCTGGAGGGCCGAGTTGAGGAAACCTGACTCAAATATGCGCAACTTGCGGACCTAACATATAGAATAAGAGAACAAGAAGAACATACGTTTAAAGAAGACTGGAAAGCGTTTATTGAATATATGGGGGCAAATTGTGTACACTTGAAAACGTTGGCTTCATTAAGATAAATTCAACAGTTTAGGTAAGTTTTGATGGATGTAATACTGGAATACTGAATGGTTTGTTTTATATAAAACATGCAGGGATTTATGTTATGAAAATGAACCATGGAAGGAGAAGAAGGGAAGGCATTGATACCTTAAGGTTGGTCAAAAATGAGTATTCTAAATTGTAAAACAGAAAATGTAATAAAAATTATATATTAAAAAGAAAGAATTTAAAACAAATTGTGGAATGAAGCGACTGCCTAGCTCACATACAAGCAATCGTCTGCCACCTTTCATGCAACCCACAAGCAACCAAGACTGGAAACAGCTGAGTACACCAATCACTGCACAAGGGCAGTGATATGGGTGGAATATCGCAGCAGTTTGAATCTCCACTTTCCACGAAACTTTACTAGATGATCTTGGACCGATCAGATCCTTTCAGCAGTTTTCTCAAGCATAAAAATGGGGGCAAACGTGCATCAGAGAAGTAAAGAAAATGGGTGTATTATCTCCCTGATCAATTGCACTGCTGAGTTTTGCGAGCTCTCAGATCTCAAGCCTCCTTAAAGCAATTCTGATGCAGTTTTAATGTCCTCGTAAACATTTATTGCAACAGAGAAAGAAAAGTGAGTCAAGTGAATAGTAAATCTCATAATAATCCAATAATAGAGGTTTAGCTCCAAACAAATTTAAGTGGATCCGAGGTACGGGAGTGGGCTTAATCTTATCCTTTCTGCTTCTCTCTCTCTTCCCAACCTGCTGGCTGGGAAAATATATTCCATTCAGCGCACTCTATTTCTTCTAAATGGCTTTTGCATATTAAAAGCTATACAAAAAAACAGGAATAAGACCGAGAGAAATAGGGCCAAAAGAACCTAAATCCCAGTTTGATTCCCATGGAAGTAAATGATGACAATTAGGCTGTAAACAACTGCAGCAGATAAAGGCCCATAATGGATTCATGACAAAATGAAGAAGGGTCTTTGAGGGAAGCCAAAAACAGATCAAAACTCACTTCTCTAATTACCTGTTGTAGATCACTACCAGGTGTAGAATATAATGCTATATGGAACTTGTTTCTTGTTACATTTCAGTGATGTCAAGGATCTGAAACCTTAAGAAAGTTCAGGAGAAATGCCCATTTAGATGATACTTGCAGCTACTTAGCAAGCCCCCCAAGAAACCAATATATATTAACTATGGCCCTGGCGGAAGACAGAATCATGATAGCTTTAAATTTGGGGAACTGTATTTTTCTGTGGCTTGCTTTTAGGATGGCCTTTCCCCCAACCCCCGCAATTCCCAGCCAACACACACACACACACTTTGAATGAGTCTCTCTGCAAGCTTGGCATACAGGGGGTTAAGCGTTAAGCGTTATTCTTTCGTGACTGCAGTCGGTTTTGGTTTGTCTGCAATGACGGGGCCGTCGTATTTCTCATAAAAACAAGTCTCTCAGGAAGGCTTTTTCTTCGAGTAAGCAACTCTCCATCAGACTTGGTTCCTGCCAAAGCCTCGTGTAGAAAAAACAATGTGGGATTTGGGGGTGGGGTGGGGGAACTTCTCTAAAAGATGTCCCCGGACAACCAGGACGACTGCAAGTCTGGGAACAGAGTGATCCCGCCTCGGAGACAACCTTATTGCTCCTGCAGGACAGGACAGCAGTCGTTTCAGTCACCCTTTGACTTTGGTTTGGATGTGGCAGGGCTGCTGACTCACAGCACCGCCGAGGGTTCCTGCGTCGAAGCCCTGTCTAACCACGCCGCAAAATGAAGTTTTTGCTGGCCGGCTGCACGGCTCGGCTGTCTCCAATTCACATCACTTGTCCCATTCTGAAACAGGAAGCCCCAAGCTGCTCTCAGCTGTATTTATGCAATCCTTTGGTCGAGCTCCACGCCTACGTTTTTTGCTTCGGGCTGAGCATCGGAAGGAGCTGGAGATGCATTCTTCCTACTCCCTGTCTGAGTGCAGAGAGCCAAGATATACTTTCACGGTGTCCTTGCTGGTCTGCTTGTTCTCGTCAGCTTTCTTTGTTTTGGTCCTCTTCACTCTAATAAGAATTTTTAAAAAGAGATATTTTTCTTTAATAACGCGTAGCTCGCAACAGCTTTGCTCTTTCTACGAATTCAGGGAGGCTAAGGGAGGATCGGCTTTTGTCAATGACAAGCCTGCTTATTGTCTTGGCAAACACCTACGGCTTGCCCAGTATGGGTAGGATCAAGCAGCCGCCATCTGCAATGGGGGAATTGGATTTACGAAAGAATGAGTTGTGCAGGGCTTCGGGTCCAAATCCACAGAATTTTATCCAGATGTTACAACCCACAATGCACGTTGTCTTCACATCCTTCCCCACTGAAAGACAATGTTTTCAGGAAAATAAATTAAAAAAAGATATAAAGACCTATGCGCCCAGAGAGGGATTCTAGACTTTTCGGCTTGCACAAATTGTATGCCGTTTTCATAAACACAGTGGACGCCAGATTATAGCAGATGAACATAGCACACCATTCTCAGTCCTGTGATTTAATATTAGAGAGAACCCTCTCTTCCCAGTCCACACTGGAAAACGATTCTGGGGGAATGACGGTGACAAACATCTTCTGGATGCTCACGGCAGCAGAGCATGGGTAGCCAAAACATCTTCCAGATGTTTTAGACTCCAATTCCCTTCAGTGCCAGTATGGCGAAAGGGAGATGTAGTCTACAACATCTAGAGGGCAGGACGTTGGTAATCCTAGATTGAAGAATGTTGTTTGGGAAATACATTTCCCATGCTTCCTTGCAGACTTGATACTGGCTGTTGCATATCTTTGCAGCGCTTTCCTAGACTATGGAAGCCCTTCTATGAGCTACTATAGCCAGGTAAGATTGGGGCCAAGAACAGGTGAGAGGGATGGTTCTGGGAGTCCTAGGGACTGGTCCATTTCATTTATGGATTCCAGAGAGGGAGAGCCTGAAAAATTGGGGGATGGAAGGCAACAAACTCATAAAATTTGATGACCAAACCTCCATATTTTCACAACTCGCCACATTACTTGAGGTTTGTGCCAATGCTTACCCATTTTAGATTTTCTGTTATGCTGGTGTGCATCCTTAATTTAAATACCATGCATGTTTCTCTTTTCTCTGCCTTGGTTTTATGTTGATATGCATTTTAAAGGTAAAGGTAAAGTGATCCCTGACCATTAGGTCCAGTCGTGACCGACTCTGGGGTTGCAGCGTTCATCTCACTTTATTGGCCAAGGGAGTCGGCGTACAGCTTCTGGATCATGTGGCCAGCATGACTAAACCGCTTCTGGCGAACCAGAGCAGCACACGGAAACGCTGTTTACCTTCCCGCCGGAGCGGTATCTATTTATCTACTTGCACTTTGACATGCTTTAGAACTGCTAGGTTGGGAGGAGCAGGGACCAAGCAACGGGAGCTCACTCCATCGCAGGGATTCGAACCGCCAACCTTCTGATCAGCAAGTCCTAGGCTCTGTGGTTTAACCCACAGCGCCACCTGTGTCCCTTTTGATATGCATTTTAGGTGATCATAAATCGCCTTGTTGATTTTTGGACCAGGGTGAAAATCTTTCAAATAAACATTTAGCAGAGGTATGGAAGTGTTGTGATTCCCATGCGGAATTCATGTGCCCCTATGGGTTGGCTGATACATTCCAATGGAGGTAGATCCACATATGCATTGCTTTACATCCAGGGACCTGCTGCCTCCAATTGAACAGATGAGGATGGGCAGCCCATAAACTACTTAGTCAGCCTTCTGGAAACAAACAAACTTGAAGCCAAGAAACTGAGAATCAACTGGATTTCCATTCTACTTCCCCGCTGGCCATATTCTCTTCATTGTCAGATGTATCCTTACGGTTGTGTGGAGCAAAACCTTTTGAAAAAGTCCCACCCTGCCTGACACCAGGGTCTTTGGGCCCCTATGCCACCGCATCCCTGGCCCTCTTGCTGAATGACCACTCAGCCAGTGCTCGCTCACTCGTCACTCAGATGGTGAACGAGCTCAGACAGAGGGAGGCAGGCATGGGGCAACCCCAGCCTGGCCCTCCTCTCTAAAGGCGTTGGGGGGGGGGTTCGCCCCCCAAGAGCCATGCCGGCTGGCCAGGCAGTGCAGTGTGGCCCCACCTGGCTTTGGTGGCAAGGGCTGGGCTGGCAGGGTGGGCTCCATTCGCCCTCTGTGCTCCACGCATGCCCCGGGCACCAGCAAATGCTGTTACACCACTGCCTCAAAGTGACCAACATGTGGTTTCCTGCATCCCACCCACATCCTCACTTCTCCAGACTGATGTGCCCATGGCTATAGTCGTTCCCCGGCTATCTGGGGAAACATGTAGTTAAGGAGCTGGGTGATCTTCCAGGAGACAAAAGGAGGAAGATGAAAAGCCCAGACAACATGCTATCAAATGCCTTTCCCTAGCACATGCCACTGGCACAGATGAACTTTAAACAGGCTAGGCTGTTAACCGCAGGCAGAACGAAGAGGGCAGTGTCTTGGATTTTGTCAGGAAATCTCAGCTTTAAGGCTAAGTTAAAGTGGGGGATAAGTCCTCTGTGCAAAGGCCACAGCATAATGAAGGCTGAAGTTCAACTAACACTAATATTTGCGGTTGGCGTAAAGAGCACAGAGGAGAACAGGAATGTTCCTTGGCCCAGTGATTACTTAAGCATAAAGGACCCTCAGCTGCTTTCCAAACGAGCAGAGAAAGGACCCAAATTTTATTCTATACCTTGGGAACTGATTCAATTCCCAAGCAGTGCAAGCTCTGGGAATGCAAGGATCAAAGGAATATTGAGCAGCCAACTGGTAACTTACAAAGGGGAGCAAGCACCTTTGCCCTGCCCGCCCAATTCATTTGGACACGTGGTTTCATTTTGGCCTGTTGCAAAATGAATTTCTATTTTGAATTCTGAATAAATGCATCATATGTATTGCTACATGTTAGACAGATGGCTCTGTCAGATGGGCTAGGAAGCATATCCATTTCCAGAAAAAGAAAAAACAGCAAGGGGGTAGAATACCTCTCATTGCACCCCAAAACACGAAGTGGGCCAAGGACTGATCCCATATACCTGGCAGCAGAAAGAAGCACCCAAATGCTATGGGTCAATTCTGTGTCCAGGGCAGCTGTCTACCAGCTCCATCTGGTATGCAGGCTGAGACCCTACCTGCCCACAGACTGTCTCGCCAGAGGGGTACATGCAGGGCTGTCTTACCCATGGGTGCAAGGGGTGCAGAGCACCTGGGCACTGGGCTCTCTGTGGCACCAGACCAAGACTCCAGGGCCCAAGAGTTGAGTCCAGAGAAGAGCCCGCCCGTCGGTTGGAGAACCACGGCTAGCTCTTCTGCTGCGGGCAGCTCTGTGCCACAAGTTTGGGGGCGAGACGCTGAGGCGGCCAGCTGGATACACCCTCCTGCGCGCCTGCGACTGGGCAACCGGGGGGGGGGGGGGCGGGCACTGGGCGGATCTTTGCACCCTGGCACCGCATATGCTTAAGACAGCCGTGGGTGCATGCCCTAGTTATCTCCCGCTTAGGCGACTGCAATGTGCTCTATGTGGGGCTACCTTTGAAGGTGACCCGGAAACTACAACTAATCCAGAATGTGGCAGCTAGACTGGTGACTGGACCGCCACCCTGACCACCTAAGACCCAACTCTCCCCATGATCAATTAACTGTGAGAGAAAGTTGGAAGGGTACGAATGAAACAGTCCCTTCCCACCCACCCTGTGTGGGTTCCAGTTGTTCGTCTTTGCTGTTTATTTCTAGGAGGTTGCTTTTATTAAAAACCATGCGTATGCATGAATGATGTGGGGACTTTGGGGACTGTGCTGCAGCCTTGTCACTATCAGGTTTCGTATTCCCATCTTAAACCTGTATGTGGTGTGAGAGAGAGAGCAGGGAGAGCACTCACATCTTTTTCAGGGCCTCTTGCTTTTCCTGCTGAGTCAGGGAAGTTGCCGCAGATTCTCCAAAATATTCAGATGTCCCAGGAGGAAGGGTCTCTTCCTAATCCAAAAGGTAATGCAAAGCTTTCAAACGAAAAGCGCCACTTTTTCAAAACGTTACAGTATACATGTATTCTTTATACGTTTTACTGATTTTACAATCATTTTGACATTTCAGAACTTGATTTCCTTCTCCCTCTTTCTGTGGTTCTTTAAATTTGTTTTTAGTATCTTCTGCATATCCAAATTAACTTATTTTGCTCATTTATTCATCTTCTTTAAATATATACTCTTCTGAAACTGCAGGTTATTGCAATAATCCTGCCAATGTTCTTATCTGTTTATCTGTAAATAGTCAACAAACGATTTCCATACTTTTTTTTGGGGGGGGGGGGGGGAATTATCACAGAATGAGAAATTTCTCATTCTTCCGGTAAGTTTCACCATTTCTGCATATTCCATAAGTTTTTGTATCCATTCTTCCGCTGCTGGGACTTCTGCTTCTTTCCATTTTTGGGCAAGCAACATTCTTGCCGCTGTAGTTGCATACATGAATAAATTTCTATACAGTTTGGGTACTTCTGTTCCTATAATTCCCAAATAATGTTCCTATAATGCCCTGTATTATTATTCATCATTCATATTATTATCAGCACCAGAATGAGATCATAAAGGCCAATCTCTCTCCTTCAGGTGGACAACATCAGCACGAGGACACAGTGACCAGTCTCTCTCCTTCATTGGCCACTATCAACATGAGGTCACAATGGACAGTCTCTCTCTCTCTCCTTCAGGGAGGCAGCATCCTCATGAGGTCACAATGGCCAGGAGAGGGTCAGAAAAAACCAGATCACAGCAGGCTGTGTGCAGATGGTAGATCTGTCCTTATAATTCCCCAAAGAAAAGCTTCTGGTTTGTTTGTTTTTTACAAAGGTTATTTGAAACATCCTTTTCATTTCATTATATATCATATCCCAGTAAGCCTTAACCTTACTACAAGACCACCACATATGATAAAAAGAACCTTCTTTCTCTTTACATTTCTAACACTTATTTGATTTAGATTTATACATTTTTGCCAGCTTACTCGTTTTACTCATTCCGCCCCAAGTTTATACATGTATTCTTTATTACCTCTTCCACATCTCCAGAAAAAAAGGGACACCAATTTGCACTAAGCCAAGGGCAATCTTTCCTGCAATAATCTCCTGCTACACATTTTTGAGCCACTGAACTCAAGGACAAACAAACAAGGCCAATGAGCTGGATTCCAAGCCATCTGAAGAAATTGCTGGCAAATATTTGATGTCTCTGTGGTTCGAACTGTGACAGATGCCAGGAGTATGTGTAGCAGACAACAGCAGCTTGCTTTGCCACTTGTTATTGAAGAGTTAATGGAGCCGTGTCTATTCCGTTATTCTCTGAAGGATTCCTATGATCGCCCATATTAACTACATGGGATACAGAGACTTGCAAAACTCTGTCTATCCATCCATCATATTCAGCTTTGCTAGTGACTTTCATTTTGAATTATGCTTTTGAATTATGGTGCTAGAGGAGAATCTTGAGAGTCCCATGGTCTGCAAGAAGATCAAACCTATCCATTCTGAAGGAAATCAGCCCTGAGTGCTCACTGGAAGGACAGATCCTGAAGCTGAGGCTCCAATACTTTGGCCACCTCATGAGAAGAGAAGACTCCCTGGAAAAGACCCTGATGCTGGGAAAAATTGAGGGCACAAGGAGAAGGGGATGACAGAGGACGAGATGGTTGGATAGTGTTCTCAAAGCTACCAGCATGAGTTTGACCAAACTGTGGGAGGCAGTGGAAGACAGGAGTGCCTGGTGTGCTCTGGTCCATGGGGTCACGAAGACTCGGACACGACTAAATGACAACAACAACAAAGTGACTTTAATAAATATATATGTTCAGACATGCACACAGAACCGTGATTGTTCTCTTCATTATTAAAACCTATATATGAACAGAATGAAAAATTTTATTTATGTATCCCCCACACACTGCTCCTGTAAAAGTCACGCTCCTCACTGCAACCCTTCTGAATACTTGAAATCTGACCATCTAGCCAAGGCGAAAAGGCATGGCTTCCATTTGCCTTCTCGCCTATTCGATCAAAAATTGGAGGCCTCGGTCCTCAGAGCATCATTGAAGCAAAACGTGCCTCACTTCTCCCATGTCACATAACGTTGTGCCTTTATGACATGAAGAAGAGTCTTGCAAGGCCAGATTCATGCATGCTTTTTAACTTGTGGCTTAAACCTGCTTTGCAGTTTAGCTGAGGGAAAAGTGTTGCTGAGTGGAAAAGATTGCACTCTTTGACTTTTGGTTTGCTTTACAGCATTTGTCCGTAGAGGGGGCCGAAAAGGGTTAAAGCTTTGAAAAATAACAAGGGAAAAATGATGTATATGTGAAACACTTCTCAACATGCCCAGTAAGTATAGTAGATTTTCCCCTCAGAGCCACACCCTATAAGTGCTATATTTTGAGAACTGAACAATTAACATAAGGAATATGAGTCATTCTTTGAACGACTCTGTGGGAACCAGAGAGCCTCTTGCTTTTAGGAGGAATGTTAAGTTGCCTGAGGCTGGAATAGCACCAGATATGGAACAAAAAGTGGACACTTCATATATCTTAAGTATTAATGGTGATACCTGCTTTAATAATTAGTTGATGAGATGGGGGATGGGGGACTGGCAGGTGAGGAGGGATGAGGAGCCTGTTTTGAGAATTCTGTTGTTTATTTCCTGTGGGAATGCCAAGACTTCTGAATGAAAAAGGGAAGATTAAATCTGTTCTCATCCTGTCTGGGAATCCCAATTTTTTTTAAGTCAGTAAAATAAAGAAAAATATCACATGCCGAAAGAATGACTGCAGAGGTTAGACACTGTATGAGTATTTTAAATTGTAAAACAGAAAATTTAATTTAAAAATTTGTAATAATAATTAATAATAAAAATAAAGTGTTACCGCGAAAGCGAAAAGGGGATGCAAAAAAGAATGAACAAATAATCAATGGAACTTGGGCACATTCTTCACAGAAGAAAAATAATTTCCTCAATGAAAATACGGACATCCTATTCCATTATTATTATTATTATTATTATTATTAGGTAAAGGTAAAGGGACCCCTGACCATTAGGTCCAGTCGTGGCCGACTCTGGGGTTGCGGTGCTCATCTCGCTTTATTGGCCGAGGGAGCCGGCGCACAGCTTCCGGGTCATGTGGCCAGCATGACTAAGTCACTTCTGGCGAACCAGAGCAGCACACAGAAACGCCGTTTACCTTCCCACCGGAGTGGTACCTATTTATCTACTTGCACTTTGACGTGCTTTCGAACTGCTAGGTTGGCAGGAGCCGGGACAGAGCAACGGGAGTTCACCCCGTCACGGGGATTTGAACCGCTGACCTTCTGATCGGCAAGTCCTAGGCTCTGTGGTTTAACCCACAGCGCCACCCACATCCCTATTATTATTATTATTATTATTATTATTATTATTATTATTATTATTAAATTTATACCCTGCCCCAGCCACTCTGGGTAGCTTCCAACATATATAAAAAAATAATAAAACATTAAAAACTTCCCTGTCTTCAGATGTCTTCTAAAGGTTGAATAGTTATCTCCTCGGCTGCAACATTTATCCAATGAAAATATGCATGTCCTAAGGAAATTAAGGACATTCTGGGATGGCTTCTGTAAATCCAGGATGATACCTGGAAAATAGGGACACTTGACAGGTCTGAAATCACCACCTATAGTACTAGAGTTTGGGGACACCTGCTAAAACTGATTGGCAGAATATTCAAGACAGACAAAAGGAAGGACCTCTGCTCACAGGACAGAATTAACTTATGGAATTCACTGCAACAAGATGTGGCCACCAGCTTGGAAGGCTTTGAGAAATTCACAGAAAAATTATAGGGACAGAACTACCTAAACTGTATAGAAATTTATTCATGTATGTGACTACAGTGGCAAGAATGTTGCCCCAAAATGGAAAGAAGCAGAAGTTCCAGCAAAGGAAGGATGGATACAAAAACTTACGAAATATGCAGAAATGGCGAAACTTGCCAGAAGAATAAGAAATCAGGTGAGCATTGCTGCTCCTGTCCAAATTACCTTCTCTCTTCCTCTCCAAGTGCTGGGTGCTTCCTCCTATTCTTCCTCTCTTCTTCTGTACAGTGGTACCTCGGGTTAAGAACATAATTCGTTCCGGAGGTCGGTTCTTAACCTGAAACTGTTCTTAACCTGAGGTACCACTTTAGCTAATGGGGCCTCCTGCTGCTGCCGTGCCGCTGCTGCACGATTTCTGTTCTCATCCTCAAGCAAAGTTCTTAACCCGAAGTACTATTTCTGGGTTAGTGGAGTCTGTAACCTGAAGCGTCTGTAATCTAAAGCGTCTGTAACCCAAGGTACCACTGTAGTCTCCTCTTGGCTGTTCTACTGCAGCTTTGCCCATCAGTTGCTGCCTAGTCCATCTCTTCTCTCTACTCTGCCCTCAACCTGCAACAGCTACTGGACTATGAAGGCTCACCATTGATTTTGGGGTGCCAGGCAACACCTGCATCTATCATCTGCACACACAGCTTGCTGTGATCTGGTTTTTTCTAACCCTCAGCTGGCCATTGTGACCTCATGAGGATGCTGCCTCCCTGAAGGAGAGAGAGAGACTGGCCATTGTGACCTCATGTTGATAGTGGCCAATGAAGGAGAGAGACTGGTCATTGTGTCCTCGTGCTGATGTTGTCCACTTGAAGGAGAGAGATTGGCCTTTATGATCTCATTCTAGTACTGGTAATAATATGAATGATGAATAATAACACAGGGCATTATAGGAATGTTATTTGGGAATTGTAGGGACAGAAGTACCCAAACTGTATAGAAATTTATTCATGTATGCGACTACAGCAGCAAGAATGGTACTTGCCCCAAAATGGAAAGAAGCAGAAGACCCAGCAAAGGAAGGATGGGTACAAAAACTTATGGAATATGCAGAAATGGCGAAACTTGCCAGAAAAATAAGAAAGCAAGATTACAAACTTTTAAATAAAAGAACGGTTTACTGAATATTTACAAATAAACTGTAAACAGGTAAGAAAATTGGCAGGGTTATTGTAAAAACCTGAAGTTTTATAAGAGCATATATTTAAAGTAGATGAATAAATGAGTAAATTGAGTTATTTGGAATATGCAGAAAATAATAATAATAAAAATTTAAGGAACTGCAGAAAGAGGGAAGTCGAGTTTTGAAATGTTAAGGTGATTGTAAAATTATTGAAATGTATAAAACTGAAAAACATAAATAATATGTTGGGAGGGGGAAATCATAGAAATGAGATCGATCAACCATTGTAATCTACGGTAACTAAATGGATCCCTCCTAGTTTCCTGCTAATGCATCTTGAGGAAGTAGAGGATTGTATCTGTCAAAAGCTTGCGCCATAGTCAAGGTGCCTTCAATGCTGCGACTCATTTTGTTGTTCTTCGCCCCTGTTGCTGACTCCTGCTTCCCCAAGACTGCACCATTTTGAGTTCTAGCACAAATACTCCGCCTTCCAAGAAGGAATTCACAAGGAAACTGAAAACGACTATTCTCAAGACCTGGGAAAGGCCCTTGTCAATTCCAGTGCCTTGCACTCACCTGAGGGCTAGCCAGGTTGGTGCCCTCTTTATAACACTTGAGGGAAAAGGAAGGGGCTGCTCCCTGACTACTTTGCACATCACCTTTCTAAGAGCTTCTCAGTTTCTGGTGCCTTCCTTTGGAACTAAGCTCTTCACTTCTGGGTACTGGAATGTGTTCTTGTTTAGTCGTGTCCGACTCTTCGGGAGCCCATGGACCAGAGCACGCCAGGCATTCCTGTCTTCCACTGCCTCCCGCAGTTTGGTCAAACACATGTTAGTAGCTTCGAGAACCCTGTCCAACCATCTCGTCCTCTGTCGTCCCCTTCTCCTTGTGCCCTCAATCTTTCCCAACATCAGGGTCTTTTCCAGGGAGTCTTCTCTTCTCATGAGGTGGCCAAAGTATTGGAGTCTCAGCTTCAGGATCTGTCCTTCCAGTGAGCAATCAGGACTGATTTCCTTAAGAATGGAGAGGTTTGATCTTCTTGCAGTCCATGGGACTCTCAAGAGTCTCCTCCAGCACAATAATTCAAAAGCATCAATTCTTTGGCAACCAGCCTTCTTTATGGTCCAGCTCTCACTTCCATACATCACTACTGGGAAAAGCATAACTATAACAATACAGACCTTTGTCGGCAAGGCGATGTCTCTGCTTTTTAAGATGCTGTCTAGGTTTGTCATTGACTAGAATGTACATTAGCCTAATAATAATAATAATAATAATAATAATAATAATAATAATAATAATAATTTATTATTTATACCCCGCCCATCTGGCTGAGTTTCCCCAGCCACTCTGGGCGGCTCCCAATCAGTGTTAAAAACAGTACAGCGTTACATATTAAAAACTTCCCTGAACATATTTTAAAGGAAAGGGAGAGGAGGATAGGAGGTGAAGAATATGAAGGCAAGGTTCTCTTAAACTCCCCCATGTGCATTATTTTTTAAAAAATGTGCAGGGGTACTAAAAAACAAAAGAAAGTTTTCACAGTTTGCCAAAAACAAGCTGCTTCGACAGTTAGGTACTCGTTTACCTGATTGGATTTTTACTGTGGAATACAGAGCATTTCTTGCACTGCCTTACAAAAGAGAATTGGCTGCCACATGCAAACAGCTACTGCTTGAAGACATAGTCTTGAAGACATATGCTTAATACTGTTACTCCAAGGCTAAAATGTTAATTGAGGCATGAATTGCTTCCGATTGCACATTATGTCACGTGACTATCGACGGTGAATTCAGAGGGAATATTTGCAGAGAATGGATCTATTGTTCAGTGATAACACAAAGGCGGGGAAAGGTCAGTGGTTTTATAGTCAAGACAACATTCACTTAATAACATGCAAAGGAAACTGAAGCCAAGGCGGTCTTTGGAGTTTTACTTCTTTCTGGTTAACGCTTTAACAATGCTGTTATATCTGCTGAACCCTCTCTATTTCCCTACTTTAAAGCAAGCATGGGAAGGCTACGGTTACGGAGGAGGGAAGACGAAACTTTTGCATTTCTGACTCGGGAATCTTGAAAGCTTATTTTATCATTTGGCTGAAAGAAACACAGGAGGAAATCAACAGCAAATCAATAAAAATATTTTAAGAAGAAAGAAAGTGGAAATGTAAAAAAAAAAAAAATACAGGGGAAAACGAATATGGATTTCGAAATACAGTGGTACCTCGGAATATGAACAGAAGCCGTTCCGGAAGTCCGTTCGACTTCCAAAACATCCAGAAACCAAGGAGTGGCTTCTGATTGGCTGCAGGAAGCTCCTGCCAGCCAATGAGAAGACACAGAAGCTGTGCTGGATGTTCAGGTTCCAAAAGAATGTTTGCAAACCATCTGGGTTTGCGGCGTTCAGGAGCCAAAACATTCGACTCGCAAGTCGTTCGTTAACCAAGGTACAACTGTATCAGTTTTGCTGGATATCAAAATAAAGGAACACCCGTGTAAGTACTAACTTATGACAGATGAACTACACACGGCAGCAGGGCACTGGTAGGGGAGAGCTGACAGATGGAGAGAAATGTGTTAATATATTAAAACAATTTATTCCTCTTCTTTCCAATTCTCCCCCTCACTTGCAAGTCCCAACCTTCCCCCACCCCCTATTTCTCTTGAGTGAGCTCCAAAAGTAGAATGTGCACATTTGGGAAGGAAGAGGGAGAATTGGTGGGGGAATAAGGTAGGCTTTGTTAACATGGTGCCCGCCAGATGTTTTGGGCTGCAATTCCCATCAGCTGCAGCCAGCCTTGGGAGTTCCACTCCAAAACAGGTGGAGGGCACCAGGTTGTCGAAGGCTGCACTAAGCATCCCTCTCGCTCATTCTCCCTTCCACGGAGCACACTTTCTGCCGACTCACCTTTGCAATATCCCAAATATCCCAAACGGTTGCTGGAAATAAACATCCTTATTTTACAAGGGTAAATTCCAAAACAGCAATAGATGAGGCTGTTTGCTGTTCTAATTATGGCAGCATGGACAATAGCTGTTGATGACTTCAAAGGTCAATAGCACTTATCCTTGATCTTGCCATTTATAGTTGGATTAGGGAGGCTCAGCTGACAGTATCAACTTGCCCTCGATGAGAATAGTGGTCAGACATGGGGAGCATCACCAACCAGGACAAATCCCCTCTCTCACACTTTCATCCGAGCCATTACTCATGTGGTCTACATCCTGGCTTCTTCCTTTCAGAAGAAGATTGCAACAGATGTCAGGTTGAAAATTGTTGTTGAGCCAAGAGATGGAAAGGAGATAAAGTTCTGACCAGAGAAGAATGGCAAATTAAGTTGATGGATTATGCCGAAATGGTAAAAATGACCGGAAGAATCAGAAATCGGGAAGACCAAAAATTTAATAAGGAATGGGGAATTTTTTTATAATTTATCTTAAAAACCACTGTAAATAGTTAAAACTGTTAGTAGGATGGGAATAACACTTGTAGTTTAATGGTGAATTTTGGATATAATGGAGATGCAAAAAGATGTCGATTATTATAAAATATGCAGGAGGAAATGATTAACAATAGGACCCACAAAGGGGAGGAGGGAAGTCCAGTAGATTCTATGGAATCTTGTCTTTATGTTGGATATGTAATTTGAAAAAAAAAAACCCCTGCAAATAAATAAATTTAAAAAGAAAAAGAAAATTGTTGTTCAAGAGGCGAGCTCAGTTTTTATTGACAGGGAAAGCCAAAACAAGTCAGCACACTGTATTAATGCATTACTAGAATGCAAAGGTGAATAGTGTTTTTATCAGTCCTTTGATATAAATGCATATTTAATTGAAGAAAATGAACCTTGCCCCTACTTCAATGTCCTTCCCCTTTGTTTATTTTTCTTCTGGCTTAGATTCAGCTACCCACTGTTGGAAAGGAAGTAGGTCTGCTATTATGTGTTCTCCCAGCAAGGCTTCAGAAATCATGGCACCGACTTCCCAAAAGTTAGAAGCCTATAGGCATAAGGCAAATTTTCATGATGTTATTTTTGTTCTAGTACAACAAGCTCCTCACCAGCTCCTCCCCCTTCTATCGCATTGTATAAAATCACTCCAAAGAAGCTTATGTGCATTTTGCACAGTTGCAAACAGAAGGAAGGAATGTCCTTCTAGACAGTTAGCAATTCAGCAAGGTATAAAACATTATTTTCAATAGGCAATAAAATGTAATCAAATATTTAGAAAACAAAATAGGCATCAAATTTTACAAGACCTAGGGTAAACGCCAGACAACGAAAAGACTTTAGGAAATAAAAGCATTACAGCTGACGTAAACATATAAGCTCTTAGTTTGAAGTGACAGTTCACACTCAGAATTCTGATTTCATGAGGATTGCTTTCCACTCTTCACTATCTTGGCATCTTTGAAAAACAACCAAGGGACTTGGTGATATATATATTTTATATATATTGCAAAATCTACGGCTTATCTTTGTAAATCGGTCTACGCTAAAAGACTCTTCCCTTTCTGGTGTCCCACCCGTAAAAAGCAATATCAGAACGTATCTGTTGGATAATTATTCCTGTTGAAGGTACTGACAACTGTTAATCATGGTTATGGAGAGTGAAAATGTATCATTGCTCTCTTAGAAGTTATTTCCTAACCTAAGTCTGGGTGTGCCCTCAAAGTAGCTTTGTTTCATCCAGACTTCCCCATCTTCCCAAATATCTCCACTATTTCAACACTGAACAAATACAGATCTCTCAGAAAAGCTGGAAATATTTACTGCTTAGCCCTAAGGGCCTCTCAGCTATATTCTGTGCACAGCCTATTTCAAAATATTTGCCATGTTTCATAACTTTATACCACCTCCTTTTATAGGCATGCCCCATTTCCACTTTTTAGCTTTCTCGAGAGCCAGTTTATTCATTCAGCTGGATGGAGGAATAAAGCTTTCCCCAGACCATACCATTTCAGGCTACGAGTGAGGAAGGCGCAGGTTTAAACAATTGGGGAGCAAGTGGCGCTGTGGTCTAAACCAGTGTTCCCCAACCCCTGGTCCGTGGATCAATCGGCACCGGGCCGCCCGAGGAACTTCAAATCATTTCACTGTGGTGGGCGGCCGAGGCGCAGAGCATTGCGCCCTCTCAAGCCCGCCCATTGTGTGACAATAGCGAATGAAAATTCGCTATTGTTACACTGATGCTCCTCCTGGCCAATCAGGGAGCGGGTCCTCCCGCTTCCTGATTGGCCGAAAGGCAAACCTCACGCCATTGGCTGAGGAGGAGGCGCCACGGGAGGACTGAGGACTCAAGGTCGGAGACGCGGGGACTGAAGGGAAGCTGCCGTGAGGTAAGTGCATGGGGGGGGGGGGACTCAGCTGAAAACAAGCGGGCCACGGAAAATTTATCAAACATTTACCGGTCCGCGGCGATAAAAAGGTTGGGGAGCACTGGTCTAAACCACTGAGCCTTTTGGACTTGCTGATCAGAAGGTTGGCTGTTCAAATCCCCGTGAGGGGGTGAGCTCCTGTTGCTCTGTCCCTGTTCCTGCCAACCTAGCAGTTCGAAAGTACGCTAGTGCAAGTAGATAAGTAGGTATCGCTGCGGTGGGAAGGTAAATGGCGTTTCCATGCGCTCTGGCTTCCGTCACGGTGTTTCGTTGTGCCAGTAGCGGTTTAGTCATGCTGGCCACATGACCCAGAAAGCTGTCTGTGGACAAACACCGGCTCCCTCGGCCTGAAAGCAAGATAAGCACCGCAACCCCATAGTTGCCTTTGCCTAGACTTAACCATCCAGGGGTCCTTTACCTTCATACCTTGTTTGAACAATTGCTTATGATAAACCTTCCTGAACAATGGCAGGGGGCGGAATGTCTGAAAGTCATATCAAAAATTTTCCCTATCCAACTACTTTCAAATGTGTACCGTTTTTGTGTAGACCCTTGAAAAGGGGGAAGAAGAGTCCACTACCTCCCAAGGGAGACGGTCAGAAATTAATGTTTAGTCAGAATGTCTTTTCTTGTTCACTTGAAGCCATTGGTTTGAGCCCTTTCCTCCAGAGCTTGTTCCCTTCCCTCTTCCATGTGACAGCCCTTGAGATATTTGAAGACGGCTCTCACATCTCTTCTCAGTCTCTTTCCCAGGCTAAACATACCCAGCTCCTTCAACAGTTCCTCATAAGGTTTAGTTTCCATACCCCTGATCATCGTGGTCTCCCTCCTCTGCACATGTTCCAGCTTGTCAATATCCTTCTCCCCTGCAGCATGAAGTGGCGCAGTCCAAGAAAAAGCTTTGTCCTTTGATGTATGGTAGCTGAATGGATATACTGGTCCCAAATCTGCCCTGAATAGAGGAGTCAGCTCAGAATACACGCAGGGGCCAGCTCAGGATCACTAAGAACTAACAGCTCTCTGTTTTAAGCAGGTGCTCAGCATCTGCTAAGCAACAATCAAAAACCAATATGCCTCCATCCTGGGAAAATGTAAAAGCTGCATTAAAGGTGTTGCAGTAAGGAACGGCATCCTTTAAAAAGGCAATGCTTGTTTCTGATAAGGTGGATAACATCATAGCAGTCTATCTTGTTATCGCCATTCATCTGATATGCTTTCAGTCAGTGTTTGATGTTGGCATCCGATGTGAAACACTGGCGTAAAGATGTCCTTAGACTTTCCCTTTCCCCCCGAGATCAAGCTAGCTTCACCTGGTTTTTAAATAATAATAATAATTTTATTATTTATAGCCTGCCCATCTGGCTGGGTTGCCCCAGCCACCCTAGCAAACAATATATTCAAGAACAGGAGGCACCATCTATTTTGCAAGATGACAGTTTAATATGAATCTTGCCACCATCAGCGGCATAATGCATTATCAGTGGGGAAATATTATTATTTAAGCCACGTATTTAAGAATAGAACACCGGACGTATTTCAGATGTACAAAAACCTTTCTCCTACACAGGACATTCTAAAGCAGTCTAAACAATGTATAAAAGACCACCTAAGAAGCTGGGAGCAGTGCTATCCAAAAAATCTGGTGGGGCAGGGAGAGGTCTAGCCACCATCCTGGTAGTTCAAGAGACCTTCCAACTGACCCATACTTTTTAATGAAAGTTGTACTATGCCCTTTCCTTGTGTGTGTGTCTTTCTCTTAAAAAGCATCTTAAATGACAACAGACAAAAATGACTTCTAAAAGAACCTCAAACAGCTGTCTATACAGTGGTACCTCGGGTTACAAACACCTCGGGTTACAAACACTTCAGGTTACAGACTCCGCTAACCTGGAAGTAGTACCTCGGGTTAAGAAATTTACCTCAGGATGAGAACAGAAATCACGTGGAAGCGGTGTGGCGGTAGTAGGAGGCCCCATTAGCTAAAGTGGTACCTCAGGTAAAGAAAGGTTTCAGGTTAAAAACGGACCTCCGGAACGAATTAAGTTCGTAACCAGAGGTACCACTGGTATATTTGTTCATTCACAGCCGAGAAGACATCAGTGTCCGGCTGCTTCAAATCATGGTACAAAATTATTTCATCAGCAGATTGTCCAGTAATGTTATGTGCAAAAATCATTTCATCTGCAGACCATCCAACAATGAAATGTGCAAAAATAAGGCAGATTCTCAACGGCTGTAGAATCACTGAATGAATGAATGGAAGTTGGAAGTTGGAATAAGGAGGCAACTCCAAAATGGTTGAGCATACATGCATCCTATTTGACAAATTCCTTTCCGCTGTGCTCCCATGAAAGATGTGTTGGAAAGGTCTAAGTGTGAAATTGCCCTCTGAATCCAAGGCTTCCTACTGATGCTTCCTACAGTGGTCAGAAGTGGTGGAACCTGTATATACTCATTTTTGGTCAGCCAACCTAAAAAATAGTGTTAAATCAACTCCCTCTCTGTTTGATTTGGACATGGCTCACAAAGAATGGTTATTTTTTAAAACACACCCAGAAAAAAAAAATCCGTTCTGAAACGCCTTATGATGTTGAGCGTTACAACAAAACAAAACTAGTCCCAGAAGCACTTTTAATTTCTCTCGTGCCAGGCTTTGCTGCCTGCCAATAGTGCCAAGAACCAATGCCCATTGCCCAACTCATTAAAAAGAGACTGGTTACTGTTAGCAGTCTCCAATAGTGTGACAGTCGCCATACACACACACACAATGCTGGAGAAGACTCTTGAGAGTCCCATGGACTGCAAGAAGATCAAACCTATCCATTCTGAAGGAAATCAGCCCTGAGTTTTCACTGGAAGGACAGATCCTGAAGCTGAGGCTCTAATACTTTGGCCACCTCATGAGAAGAGAAGACTCCCTGGAAAAGACCCTGATGTTGGGAAAGATTGAGGGCACAAGGAGAAGGGGACAACAGAGGACGAGATGGTTGGACAGTGTTCTCGAAGCTACTAACATGAGTTTGACCAAATTGCGGGAGGTAGTGGAAGACAGGAGTGCCTGGCGTGCTCTGCTCCATGGGGTCATGAAGAGTCGGACACGACTAAACAACAACATATACCCAACACATTTCACATATACTTTTGAGTTTTTTTTAGAATCACAAAACATACTTCTAATTACTAAATGGATGTTACCTTAACTTCAGCTAAAGTTGGGGATGGATGGATCAATCAATCAGTCACTGTCAGTTTCACCTGTGATCATCCATCCCCCCTATTCATCTGCGGGCTGTTTTTTAATGCAAAAATAGCATTTAAATACATATTTTTCACAATGTATGAACGTCTAACCCTGCCCCCTCTAAACTAGGCATTCTCATCCACATTTTTTTGAGTGTTACAAAACTGGAAGAAGTGCGAAATCCAATGGATGACTCTATTTTGCTCTGGATGTTACTGTGGGAGGTCTGCATCATATTGGAACGTGGCAAATAATTAATTCTGCAAGCATCCCTTGCTGCTTGGTATAGAATGCAGAAGCACTCGAAATTAAAGCATTTAAAATATTTTTTAAAACAAGGTTGTAATTAAAAAAATAAGCTTGTAAAGTCGCTTTATTCTGCACCCTAAGGAACAACCTCGCTTTGCAGAAGTGGTCCGCTTCCCAGAAGTTCTCATCGTTTCCCCTGCTTGGGTGTGTAGCTTGTGATCCCAGAGAACATTTTCTTTACTCCAAGTTTTAAACTACTTGGCCTAAGTATTTTTGTAACATTTTCCATCTCCAGCACGTGCCAAGAATCTGTGAATGGCAAAGGCCAATATAAAAACCACCCACGTTTCTAACCAGCGCATGGCAAAATGTGCTGTTTCTTAATACCCTTCAGTGCGTCCCGGTGCCACACTCTCACTGACCTGAGGAGGTGGACTGGAGTCAAGTCTTGTGACACAAACCACAAATCGGTCAGGAAACACTCGCAGCTCTGCAAAAGAAGTAAGCACAGGGATATTGTGTGTATCTTTGCCCCACACATACTAACAAGCTTAGACGGCCCTCTCTAAGCTGCCTCATCCCTTAAGATTTTAAACACGCAGCACTTTTTTCAACTGGCATCTACGCTAATGGCATTACTTACTCCTCTTGACAGACAAGAGCACCCAAACTGCATAAGCCTCATGGAAATATGCTGAAGTCAATCGCTAGAATTGAAGAAACCCCCCCCAAAAAAACCCAAACCACAAGGTTTTGCCACACACAGAGGACAGAAAATAAAATATTACACTTCTATTTCTTTGCACCTTGCCCAAACATTTTTTTTTCTTTTTGGGAATATGTTTTATTGGGATTTAAAGATCTACACATCATGCAGCACAGAAGCAAAAAAAAAAGAAAGAAAAAGTCTGAATTAGGTTTTCTTTTCTTTTTCTTTCTGTCACAAGATGAGAAGATAGAGTATGACACTAATGATATTCATGCGGGTAGAGTCAGTCCATCATGTTGTCATAAATCTGCTGTTTTCTTTTTTCTTTTTTACCAAAATATGTTTTAATGACACAGCTTTGCCTTTGACTTTCAGACTATTTTTTCACTTAATTTTACAAGTGTAGAGTTGTAACAATAACCAAATACATATCCAGATTTAGATATTTCTCTGAATCTTGAGACTTCCCACGATCCCCTCCATGGGTCCTGTTATCAACTTTTTCAACTGCATATTATTTCATAATCCATATTTGATACCTCTCCGTATTATCCAGGATTAAAAATCCTGCTAATGTTTTCATCTGCTTACAATGGCCTCCTAAATAAATTATAAATTATAAAATTTTCCCATTCTTCATTCATGTTTTTGTCTTCTTGGTTCCTGAGCTTCCTGGTCAATTTTGTCATTTCGGCGTAGTCCAACAGCTTGATTCGCCATACCTCTCTTGCAGGGATTTTGTCTTCTCTCCAATTGCCTAATCATTTCTTAACCCATATCATAACACATGGCATGGAAACTGGACTCCGTGAGCTAGTTGTGGCATTGTGAGAATAGAATGAATGTACCCTTTTTTTATCAAACCTATCCATTCTTAAGGAAACCAGCCCTGAGTGCTCACTGGAAGGACAGATCCTGAAGCTGAGGCTCCAATATTTTGGCCACCTCATGAGAAGAGAAGACTCCCTGGAAAAGACCCTGGTGCTGGGAAAGATGGAGGGCACAAGGAGAAGGGGATGACAGGGGATGAGATGGTTGGACAGTGTTCTCGAAGCTACTAACATGAGTTTGACCAAACTGAGGGAGGCAGTGGAAGACAGGAGTGCCTGGCGTGCTCTGGTCCATGGGGTCACGGACATGACTTAACAACTAAACAACAACAACAACATAAAAACAACTATAGATAACATGCATCCTACATTGCATTCCTTTATCATTCTCATTCCTTTGCTTATATTTCAAGTCCCTGCCTGGAATTTCATCTGATCATAGTATTTTCTCAGATAGCCCGTGGAAGACAGGAGTGCCTGGCGTGCTCTGGTCCATGGGATCACGAAGAGTCGGACATGACTAAACAACAACAACACCCTTTTTTGTTATTCAAATAGTAGCTGTGGGGATGGGGAGATGCTCTCTCTCTCTCTCTCTCTCTCTCTCTCTCTCTCTCTCTCTCTCTCTCTCTGTAGTCCTGAGAGAAACAGCATCTCTGAAATTGCCATTTGCTCATATGTGATGGACTTGGAAAACAAAAAAAAAGTCACAGGATTTTGGGGAATGATACATAATGAGTCCAAAACACCTGGAGGGCCGAGTTTGGGGATGCCTGCAGTAGATAAAGGATTTGAACAGAACATCATGGAAGTAAGGATGGGAAGTCAAAATGTTAAGGAAAGATTGTACTGAAACATAATTGAATTCTTATCCCCCCCCATGCCCCCAAAGTGAAGAACTAGACTGATGCATTTATTTATTTTAAAAACTAAGCACTGCTATAAGAGTAAACATCCAGTGTTTAAAAAAATGTAGCATTAATTTAAAGACGAACATGATTCAAGCAGGGATTTTAGACTAACTCTTAAAAATCCTGAGAGTGATGTTATTTCTGGCAGCGTAAGATTTGATGTCATATCCTCCTATTGCTCCTTGGCTTGGGGAAACATGAAGAGAGACCAGGTCCAATGACATCACCTAGAATCGGTTTTCTACAAGCAGGCCGGGCAACAGCCCTTCCTTGCATGGGCTTGTACCACCCTTTGACAACAGGCCTGACTCACAGAGCAAACTCCACTGATTCACAATCTGGAGACTCGGGGAAGAAAGCGCTGAGTCTTGTCCTCGCAGAAATGTGGTGTGTGGCCCAGCCAATTACCCTGACCCGAGTTAAAAGCAAACTTTAAAAAGATTAAGAAGTTAGTTAGCAGTAAAGAACGACAGGACGACAGCCAGATCCTAACGCAAATATTGGCCCTGATTCAGCAGACGGGCTTCCCTAGACTGTGTTTCAGGGTGCGGCTGAAATGGATCATCAGCACATCAGTGCTTGCTGTTGTGCTTCCGGCAGCTGCAATGTGTTGTCTCCATTCTTCTTGCACGAAAGAATGGCATGTGCACGTGCTGCTGCTGTTTGGTAGCATCCTCCTTCCACCCCACACATAAACATGGGATTGTGTGACATTCAATTGTGTGTGGGGGGGGGTACGTATGTGTGTGCCACATGTATTCACCCTGACATGGTCAACACAACCAGAGAAAACATCACTAGTTCAAGCAAGTGAAAGGGAGAGGGCAGTGGGAGGGGTCATTCCACCCCCAAATCCCACCCACCCGTTCCAGAATACCACTGAGATTGGGGCCATTCTCTTTGTTTTGTAGTTCTTTTTCGAATTATAAGCTTTGCTCCGAAAAATATATGTTTTTCTATCTAATTTAAACATTTCATGTAACTGATGGTATTGTAACCAATCCGTAACATGGCTCCTTACATTTTCCATTGATTTCAGTTTTGGTCCCCCCTCCCTGTAAAGAACAGCAATTCCCTGTAAGTCGCCTACTGTCTATCCATATTAACTCTCTTAATAGTAACAGCCTTGATAGGAGATAGCCATAAAGGTGTTTTCCTTTCCAGCAGATTTTTATATTTCTCCCAAAATCGATAGAGATTATTCCTAAGAATATGGTTCATAAAACTTTTATAAATTTTTGCCTCCCCATGCCAAAGAGATGCATGCCAGCCGAATTTGAAATCATGGCCTTCTAAGTTCAGGATGCCTGCATTCTCCAGTGTAATCCATTCTTTTAACCAACACAAACAGACTGCCTCATAATACATTTGCTGGTCTGGCCATTCTGTAAATAAACCTCTCCTGCCATCACTTGCTTTCTCCAAAGTGTTAAACAAACAGCTTACCGCCATGCTTCCGACCCATAATACATCGAAGATTCGTCCATCTTTTGACAAAGTAGGCTGAAATGTGAAAGTCGCCAGCTGCAACATAAAAAACAAAAACGAGGACAGCCATCAATAGATTTTTAAAAATTGTTTATAGCCAATGGCCATCACAATATAGGCACAAATCACCAGGGCAGGCTTATTGATCCGTGCTGCTTTCACACAAGTAGCACATGTTATCAGAATATGCCTCTACAAAAATCCAGAGAATAGAAATCCACAAAGTAGACTGTAACTTAATCCTAGCCACCAAACAAGCCTGAATTGAAAACAAAACGAAAATGTATGCTTTGCTGTACGGCTTTAAAGTAGGCCAAAAAGCAGTGAATACATCTGCTTCTTTCCTCAAACTGGAAATGTCCCTTGGGGCATCTAAGGATGGCTTGGAAGAAAGGGATAGTCACTTTTCCACACTATTATATTTCCCCCATTGAGAATTTTTCCTCTCTGGTCTCAGAAGCTTGGGGAGGTTCAAATTTGTTTACAAAGTACAGTCAAAATTTGTTTTGTGGACGGGATCCATTCCAGAGGCCCACCCGCAAGCCAAAAATGACGCACGTCAAAGCGTCATGTCTGCGCGCGGCGCGATTTAGTGCTTCTGAGCATTATGTAAGCGACGAACCCAGAAGCAACCTGTTCCGGTACTTCTGTGTTTGCTGCAGACGTTCGCCGAAGCGGAGGCGGATGCAGAACAAGGTCTGACTGTAGATGCAATTGTTGCGGCAAATGCTCAAGAATCAGCTATAAGTTGCATTCCTTCCTGCACAGTATATACTACATCCCTGGATAAAATGCAATGGCTTCCATGGCCTTAATTCTTTTGCAAACAGTTTAATCTGAACCAGGTGAATGACACATAGTAAATAATAATAATAATAATAATAATAATAATAATAATAATAACAACAACAACAATAGTAAATTTTATTTATATCCCGCCCTCCCCAGCTGAAGCCGGGCTCAGGGCGGCTAACAACAATAAAACAGTACAAAAGTACAGCACAAACAAAATCCTGCTTGAATGGGCTTTATAGTATTACACTAGAGTGGTACCTTGGGTTAAGAACTTAATTCATTCCAGAGGTCCGTTCTTAACTTGAAACTGTTCTTAAGCTAATGGGGCCTCCCGCTGCCGCCATCTGATTTCTGTTCTCATCCTGAAGCAAAGTTCTTAAACCGAGGCACTATTTCTGGGTTAGCAAAGTCTGTAACCTGAAGCGTCTGTAACCTGAGGTACCACTGTATTCATATTTTTCAACTGTATTGAAAAGTAAGTACAGTGAACCCTTGGGTTGCGAACGAGTTCCATGTGGGATGCACATTTGCAACCCGCAACATTCACAACCCGCAGAGTTCACAACCTGCATCTGCGTGTGCTGTGATTCGGCGCTTCTGCACATGCACGATTTAGCGCTTCTGCACATGTGCGACCGCCGAAACCCGGAAGTAACCCACTCTGGTACTTCCGGGTTTCGGCGGCCCGCAACCCAAAAAAATGCAGCCTGAAGCGTCTGTAACCCAAGGTATGACACTTGCTATAAATCTACCTTCCTTATTTTATTTTTTCCCCATAAAAATATTTATTTCGACAAAGTAATAATCATACATAAATAAGAATAAAAATGTGCACCCCGCCACCGAGGCCATTCCATCGTAACTATCCAACCTCCCAAAATTTCAACGCCTCTTGCGATGGTTTGACCCCTTTCCGTTTTAGCAGTACAAATTCTACAAACACCCTCCATATCTCCTCAAAATCACTTCTCCTCCATATTCCCCATCTTACCTTAATAGCACTTGTTTATCATTAATACCTATATCCCACACATCTTTTATACCATTCTTCCATTTTATATTCTGCTTGCCCCTTCCACTTCCTAGCTATCATAATTCATGCAGCTGTCAATAAATTTGTGAGCAAGTCCTTCCCAGCCTGTGAACCTTCTACCCCATCGTAAATTAATAATAATGCTACCTCTGGGCTTTCAGTCAGCTTTAACCCAGTGATTTCTGTTATCTCCTTAAACACCCTTTGCCAAAGGAATGTACATATTTACACCCCCACCACATGTGAACATAATTCCCGGTTTCCTGGCATCCCCTTCAACATAACACCGAATATTCATTGTTTATTTGATTTAATCTGACTGGTGTTAAATACCATTAATTTATAAAAAAATTCTTTTATTCTTATGGACAACATTTTCTTTCTTTTTTTCTTTTTAAAGATTTGATTGTTATCATTCACTTTAACACACCAAACAGAAAAAGAAAGCAAATTTCCATCACCACCAAACAAAAAAGAAGAGAATTAATACATCAATAGCCTTCAAATCATAAAATAAAAGTGGTCTTTTTCTATCGACCAGACTTCCTGTCTATTCCTTATTACAGATTCTGTATCATTTGTTCATTGCCATTACATAACTAGTTTTGTTCAAGTTTAATAACCCTTGATCTATTAAGAGGTTTTACATCATTCTTACAACTGCTACTGAAATTATTCGTACGCTGCAAATGACCTTAGACTACAATTGTTATTTTTCAAATATATTTTAAAAGCTTCCCATTTTGAGATAAATACCTGTTTTGGTTTATTTTATATTTTCCCCCTGTCATGCTATGTAATTCCGCATATTCAGCCAATTTTTGAATCCATTCTAATGTTGACGGGACTTTGTCACTTTTCCAATTTGCCGCAACGAGAACTCTTGCTGCAACCGTGGCATATAAGAAGATCTCTTTAACATTTCCAAGGTACATTTCTCCCATATTTTCCCCCAGCTTTGACTATCTGTCTGCCCCGTTGTCTCCTTTCCCCACACCTCTAAATCTACCTTCCTTATAAAGTCATTCAAAATCTCCTAGTTTATCTCTAGTAAATGCAATGATAAGAAAATAACTGCTGAAAATTGTGGTTGCTTTGCTCCTTCTCCTCCTGTGCTATACTAGGAGCCAAGCCTTGGCATTACAGTGGTACCTTGGGTTAAGTACTTAATTCGTTCCGGAGGTCCGTACTTAACCTGAAACTGTTCTTAACCTGAAGCACCACTTTAGCTAATGGGGCCTCCCGCTGCCGCCAGAGCACGATTTCTGTTCTCATCCTGAAGCAAAGTTCTTAACCCGAGGTACTATTTCTGGGTTAGTGGAGTCTGTAACCTGAAGCGTATGTAACCCGAGGTACCATTGTATATCTGAACCTGGTCTTGTGGTCAGTGGCGTAGCGTGGGTTGTCAGCACCCGGGGCAAGGCAAGTAATTTGCGCCCCCTAACCCGTGGATTTGCGCCCCCTAACCTGTGGATTTGCCCTAACCCCAGATGTTGCGCCCGGTGCGGCCGGCCCCCCTGCACCCCCCACGCTACGCCACTGCTTGTGGTTTGTCATCCTCTAAACAAGTGTTTCTTAAACTTGGGTCCCTGGCTGCAGTTGGACTGCAACTCCCATCATCCCTGACCACGGGTCCTCCTTACTAGGGATGATGGGAGTTGTAGTCAACAGCAGCTGGGAACCTAAATCGAGAAATGCTGTTCTAAACAAACTACAAGCTGTAACTAAAGTTTGTTCGCGGCTTACTCCTCATGGCTTTTTTTTGTGTGGGGTGTGTGTAAAATATTGCTGAGTTCCTGGAAGCCCAGCAGGAACAGGGGAAGGAGCGATGTGCTGGTGGTTTTCTCACTGTGCACCAGTACTTCTTCATGCAGCGCCTAGTTAAACTAGGAAACTCCCTTCATCAGGAGGCTGCAATGGCCAGTGACTTTGATGGCTTTAAAAGATGAACAAGCAACTTCACAGAGGACAGGACTGGTGGCTACTAGCCATGACGGCTCGGCTCGGCATCCACAGTAGGAAGCAGCAATGGATCTAAATGCCAGTTATTGGACGCAGGTGGTGAGCCACTGAGCCTCTTGGGCTTGCCGATCAGAAGGTTGGCGGTTCGAATCCCCATGACGGGGTGAGCTCCCGTTGCTCTGTCCCAGCTCCTGCCAACCTAGCAGTTCAAAAGCACACCAGTGCAAGTAGATAAATAGGCACCGCTGTGGCGGGAAGGTAAACGGCGTTTCCGTGCGCTCTGTTTTCCATTATGATGTCCCGTTGCACCAGATGCAGTTTAGTCATGCTGGCCACATGACCCAGAAAGCTGTCTTCAGACAAATGCCGGCTCCCTCAGCCTGAAAGTGAGGTGAGCGCCGCAACCCCAGTCACCTTTGACTGGACTTAACTGTCCAGCAGTCCTTTACCTTTTTACTTTTTACCTTACATGCAAACCAGGCCGTTGCATTTATTTAAAGACTTGCCCAAACCACATGGGTGAGAGAAGGCACTTTATGTCTTTCCACACTACTCTTTAAAATGCAATAATTAGCAGTTTACCTGCATGGAGCCATCTTAATTCATGATTTACCTGCTATTAGGAACAAGTAGTAATTAAAGATATCCCATGGATCTCTAGTGTTTAGCTCCATGACACACTGACTCATATTTAACTGTTGCTGCGGAGCGGTGTTTTACTGCCGCTCTGCGTGTGACTTCACAAATACATTGGCTCCAAAAGTCACCATTGTCTAGGGAGGTCAGGTTTGGGGACCGAATCGGCCATTTGTCGTTCTGATGACCTGGTCCAGGAGAGAGATGGGCGAGTGAGAGCCTGTTAATCTGGCTGGCTGTCTCAGCAGCTTTGGACACCATTGCTCACAATATTCCCCTGAACCATTTCAAAAGATTAGGGATCAGAGATTTTGTATTGCAGCAGTTCCATTTTACATGTGAAGAAATGTAGCTACACATCAGCCTTGAAATCTTACTAACTTAGAGAGGATCTGCAAAGAGGAGTGGGACAAAATACTCCCTGAGATGTGTGAAAACCTGGTGGCCACCTACAAGAAACGTCTGACCTCTGTAATTGCCAACAAGGGTTTTGCCACCAAGTACTAAGTCATCTTTTGCAAAAGGATCAAATACTTATTTCACTCGTTATAATGCACATCAATCTCTGACTTTTGTCTTCTGGGTTTCTGGGGGTTTTCCTGTTATTCTGTCTCTCACAGCTACAATAAACCTACCATTAAAATTATGGACTGGTCATTTCTTCGTCAGTGGACAAACGGGCAAAGTTAGCAGGGGATCAAATACTTTCCCCCCCTCACCGTATGTGGACATGGCGACACTCAACAGCCAAAAATAAAGAGACCCCAAAAGGCGAAATGCTTGTGGGGGGAGGAATGACTGGAACGTTTTTCGGACTATCTGAGAAAATACTATGATCAGATGAAATTCCAGGCAGGGACTTGAAATATAAGCAAAGGAATGAGAATGATAAAGGAATGCAATGTAGGATGCATGTTATCTATAAATTAAATGGGAGCTAGGATACAACCTTGCTTAACTCCATTTGTGGCTGGTACGGATTCTGTGAGCTGCCCATTTATACAGCAATACAATTTCAGCACAGTGTTTTTATGTTGTTGTTGTTTGTCATTTAGTCGTGTCCGACTCTTCGTGACCCCATGGACCAGAGCATGCCAGGCACTCCTGTCTTCCACTGCCTCCCACAGTTTGGTCAAACTCATGTTGATTGCTTCGAGAACACTGTCCAACCATCTCGTCCTCTGTTGTCCCCTTCTCCTTGTGCCCTCCATCTTTCCCAACATCAGGGTCTTTTCCAGGGAGTCTTCTCTTCTCATGAGGTGGCCAAAGTGTTGGAGCCTCAGCTTCAGGATCTGTCCTTCCAGTGAGCACTCAGGGCTCATTTCGTTCAGAATGGATAAGTTTGATCTTCCTGCAGTCCATGGGACTCTCAAGAGTCTCCTCCAGTGTTTTTATACAGACATTTAATCAAGAACAACAATCTTTTATCTATACTTGAAGAGTCCAACTTATCCCACAGTCTTAATCGAGAGATGGACTCAAATGCAGCTTCCAAATCAATGAAAGCTGCGTATAGCACGGCACCTGGTTTCTTAACATAATTATCTATCAAATGGGTTGGTACAAAGTAATGGTCTATACTGGATCTGCCTTGTCTAAACCCAGTTTGCTCTGCGGCAAAAACAGCTTCATCAGTTATCCAATCAACAAGCTTACTGTAAAGATGCTTAGCATATAATTTGCTAATTACAGGTAGCAAACTAACCAGATCAGATGAAAGGCCCTTTTTGAATAGACTACTGCATAACATTTAAGGCAGTAGATAAAGGATTTGAACATAAACATCATGGGAGCAAAGATGGGAAGTCAAAATATTAAGGAAAGACGGCAGTGAAACTTAATTGAATTTGTTAAATTGTATGAAAATCAATAAAACATTATTTTTTTGAGGGGGGGGAGAGAATTTACGTGCAGGTATGGTTCCAGAAAATAGCATGGTGTGGCTCCCTGGCAACTAGAGTGCTGAAGGGCCCTATCCTGTTGCCAATGCAATTTAATATTTACCGTATTTTTTGCTCTATAAGACTCACTTTTCCCCTCCTAAAAAGTAAGGGGAAATGTGTGTGTGTCTTATGGAGCGAATGCAGGCTGCACAGCTATCCCAGAAGCCAGAACAGCAAGAGGGATTGCTGCTTTCACTTTGCAGCGATCCCTCTTGCTGTTCTGGCTTCTGAGATTCAGAATATTTTTTTTCTTGTTTTCCTCCTCCAGAAACTAGGTGCGTCTTGTGTTCTGGTGCGTCTTATAGAGAGAAAAATACGGTATGTGCAACTGCTGAGAACGGCTATTAGGAGAGTTGGAGCAAAGTGTCATCAGTATGTGGATGACACCCAGCTCTATTTCCCTGTAACATTTGAGTCAGGAGAGGCTGCGCATGTCATGGATCTGTGCCTGGAAGCAGCAATGTAGTGGATGAGAGCCAATAAGCCAAGACTGGATCCTGACATTATTTTTAGGAGGCTTAAACACCTCCACAGAAATTCAAAGTTTCCCTAAAGCCTAGTTCCTCATCGCGGCATGTAGGCTTGAGAGAAAAAGCGTATGATCTACGAGGAGGAAAAAATTGTTTCCGCTGGGAGTTGGAACTCATTCAAATGATACCAATTTCACTTGGAAAAGTGCCTTTGATATGACAACTACAGACAAAGGCCTTTGTCACTCTGTTCACACCCCTGTGGTTAGAGATTAGAAAAATTAGAGGAGCTGATCAACAGCCGCATCCTATGTCTTTAGTGTGTTGAATGCAAAAGACCCTAAATGCAAACTGACAGCGCCAACATTTTCTTTTCGTTTGTTTTTAAAATAGCTGTTTCTATTTAGGCGGCAGCAACATTTTCATTTTGAAAAAAGAATAAATTCCTGAGGGTTAGCCAGGTTAGCCCACGGCAGCTGCCACAACCAAAATTCTTGTGGCTCCTTGAAGATTAATCACTTATGTAGAATAAGCTTTTAGGGGCCACTGGATGTAGGTAATGGCCCTCTATCCAGTCAGCTTATCATCTCAGGCACCTGCCCGTGGAGGCTCCAGCCTACCACAAATGCTTATATTAGCAGTTGGAAATAAGCCCCAATTTGGCCCGCAAGGCCATCCCCAATAAGCTACGCTTCCACTCTGCAGGGAAGTGGGACCGATTTGGATGGATCTAAATGGTTTCCAGAGGGATGTTTTATCTCATGTTGATGGTCTTTCAGCTGATTCCCTGGAACGCGGAGTTAACCAGGGTTATTGACTGTCTGGCTCTGATTGCATGGAATCTGGACAGCCCCGTGGTTTTCTCCAGGGCTAAGGGCAATGAAAGGACACGGGTGGTGCTGTGGGTAAAACCACAGGGCCTCTTGGGCTTGCCGATCAGAAGAGATCGGTGGTTCGAATCCCCGCGACGGGGTGAGCTCCCGTTGCTCAGTCCCTGCTCCTGCCAACCTAGCAGTTCGAAAGCACATCAAAGTGCAAGTAGATAAATAGGTACCACTGTGGCAGGAAGGTAAACGGCGTTTCCGTGCGCTGCTCTGGTTCACCAGAAGTGGCTTAGTCATGCTGGCCACATGACCTGGAAGCTGTACGCCGGCTCCCTCGGCCAATAAAGTGAGATGAGCGCCGCAACCCAAGAGTCAGCCACGACTGGACAAATTGTCAGGGGTCCCTTTACCTTTACCATTAAGGGCAATGAAACAATCACTGATATGGTTAGAGCGCCAGAAAACTCTTTCTGAGTCAGACCGGACACGGGTTAGACCTCAACGTCGACACTACCAAGTGGCGATAGCGACGGCGAAGAGGACCTTCTTCACCGCCTCTATTGCATCTGCAGAAAACAGCAGCAGGAGACTCTTTCAGGCAGTTCGTAATTTAGCAGACCCACCTTTGCTGTCAGGGCCCTGTAAGGACCTCAAAAATAAAAAATAAAAAAAAAAAATCCCAGGGGTCAAAAAAGGTTATTTATGTATGCCACTACTGCGCCCCATGTTTTGTTAGCACCCAAATGGAAAACGAGCAAGGTCCCAACCAAAGAAGAATGGCAACTTAAATCGATGGAGTATGCGCAGCTTGCGGACCTAACATATAGTAATAAGAGAACAAGAAGAACATACATTTAAAGAAGACTGAAAAATGTTTATTGAATATATGGGGGAAATTGTGTACACTTGAAAAAGTTGGCAGCATTAAGATAAATTCAACAGTGTAAATAAGTTTTGATGGATGGAATAATGGAATAATGAATGGTTTAGTTTATGTAAAATATGCAGGGATTTATGTTATGCAAAATGAACCATGGAAAGAGAAGAAGGGAAGTCATTGATAGTTTAAGGTTGTTAAGCAACCTTTTAACTTGTAAAGAAAATTTAATAAAAATGTGTGTGTGTGTGTGTGAGAGAGAGAGAGGGGGGGGAGAGAGAGAGAGAGAGAGAGGGAGGGATTTTCGAGTTAACCACAGAAACCACAGCATGCTGGACTAAGCTTGGTGCTGCAAGTAGTGTTGTTTTGCCCCTAATTATAGCATTTTGAAGGAAGCGGTATTTCAGCCTCCTTGGTTTGCTTTGCAAGTCCCTGAACTTGCCCGGTCACTTGCAGCCTCCTCCGGAAAGCTTACTAAGGCAGTACCTGACAAGTTGACTTGGACATCGATGAGGCTGCCAGCAAGAATCTGCAGCACAGGATTGAGCAGCGTAAAGCTGTCTCCCACGGCTATTAAAGACCGTTCACCTGGGGAGCCTGGGAAAATGCCTTTTTTGCTGCTGAGTTATCCGAAATAGCCTGGCAGGTGTGCCCTTCCCAGCAAAAACTGGCAGCTGAAGAGCTTTGCGACTGAATTCAGCAAAGCCTTCTTCAAAACCACAAAGCAGGCCTTAGGAGGCCCACAGTGATCCAAAACATTTCTGTACGTGTCACTGCCATTGTTTGCTCTGTTCCAAAATCTCAGTATTTCCCCCCACTTTACTGCCCAGTCATTTTAGATTAGAAATACTCTGTTCTTTGCTTCTCAGTTATGTTTTAAGACAGGCCATTTTTCTTTGCTGCAGGGACCGAAAACCTCACATATCTGGAAAAAATACATTAAAATCAAAAGTATATATATATATTAAAAAATGTGACACACAGTAGATGAGATAATTGGTTGAAGCAGAAGTTCGCAAGAGTGCTAAAAGATTTGATTGTCTAATCTGGCTAATTTCTTTTAAGAGCGTAACAATTGTTAGCCCATGTAGGCACATAAATATTTAGCATCCCTACTAGCATATCCAGCTCTCTGCATTTTTGGGACGTTTAATGATATCTAATCCCTTAATTATCTTTCTCCGCTCAATATTTCAACAGCGAAGCCTCGAAGCTACAGAAAAGAGCTTTCATTTAAAGTTTGCCTGCTGCTCCCAGTAAAAAAATTCCAGAGCAGGTCAAATGCTTGAGAAATCCCATTGAAACTTGTGAAATATATACCGGGGGGGGGGGGGGCAGGTAATGAGAACGGTCATGACCATCAATAGCACCCTGCGTCAAATCTTTCCTTTGGGGTTCAAAGAACTTTCGGACAATTTTTGGGTGGTGGTGGGAAGCTGCAGGGGAAACAGAGAAAGGGGGTGATTCATTACGTTCGTTCGTATAAGTATAAAATCACAATCAATGATGTCAAATTACAATAATCCCTCCTATAGGGCAGCCTGCCTGCCTGAATCTCTCTCCTGCAATCCTTCTCTAGGGGCAGTTGGTGGCAGATAGCCCTGAGAAGTGGCTGGCGAGTGGAAATGGATAGATATATAGGAGCCAGCATGGTGTAGTGGTTAAGAGCGGTGGACTTGTAATCTGGTGAACCGGGTTCAATTCCCCGCTCCTCCACATGCAGCTGCTGGGTGACCTTGGGCTAGTCACACTTCTCTGAAGTCTCTCAGCCCCACTCACCTCACAGAGTGTTTGTTGTGGGGGAGGAAGGGAAAGAAGATTGTTAGCCACTTTGAGACTCTTTAAGGGGAGTGAAAGGCGGGATATCAAGTCCAAACTCTTCTTTTTCCCATTCTCACATCTATCTACTGTCAGCAATTTTGTCTGGAAACCTAGTGAGATGAACCAAAGGGATATGAGCAGTGCCTGATTTACGTATTAACCTAAACAAGCTATAGCTTAGGGCCCCACACTCTTGGGGGCCCCCCAAAAAAATTAAAGGGGGAAAAACTGGATGTACATTTCCAAAATATAAGATAAAAAACAAATAAAATAAAACCTACATACAGCAACAGTGTTTTGTGTTGTGTAGGCTCCTATGATGTAAGTAATGGGCCTCGCCTGCTAGCCTGCTCCCTAAAATATCACTGGTTTGCTCATTTCTATACATAGGGTGCCTGCATTCTGCATGGACTGGTTGCATGTCAACATGTGCAAATGGCTTTAGATACCTATTAGGTCCATAAATTACCATATAACATATATTCAACACAAAAAAACAGCAACAATTTGTTGTTGACAAAGGACAGCTGGACATATAAAGGGCCCCATTACTTCAGTAGCTTAGGGCAGTGTTTCCCAACCTTGTGCCTCCAGCTGTTTTTGAACTACAACTCCCATCATCCCTGACTAGCAAGACCAGTGGCAAGGGATGATGGGAATTGTAGTCCAAAAACAGCTGGAGGCACAAGGTTGGGAAACACTGGCTTAGGGCCTCATCAAACCTAAATCCGGCCCTGGATATGAGAGTTCTGGACGGGAAAGGATTTGAGCCCAATTCATGCGCCACTCACATATTGCCATGTTCACGGAGAAGTGAGGCTGAGCTTTAATGTGTGCCACTCCCGACATCGCTACCTGCTTCTGCAGCAAATGTGTGTTGGGTTGGGTTCTCTGCAATGAAATTCTGGTGCAAGAGCATCTGCTGTTGACTTGGGGCTCAGTCAGTGGTGTAGCGTGGGGAGGCTACGGGGCGATTACCCCAGGCACAAAATGATTAAGGGCACAAAATCTCAATACTCAGTGTTGAATATAACGAGAGCATCCACCACTCTGGCGAGACAGTTCGCGGGCAGGTAGGGTCTTAGCCTGCGTACCAGGTGGAGCTGGTAGACAGCTGCCCTGGACACAGAATTAACCTGCGCCTCCATGGACAGCTGTGAGTCCAAAATGACTCCCAGGCTGCGCACCTGGGGTGGAAGGTTTATGATGGGGTGGAAGGTTTGCAGGCTATGAAGGGCTTGCTCACAGCTGCACGAATTGTGATAGCTAGGGAGTGTAAGGGGCAAGCAGAATATAAAATGGAAGAATGGTACAAAGAGGTGTGGGGTATAGCTATTAATGATAAATTAAAATGTGCCATTAAGGTAAGACAGGGAATATGCAGGAGAAATGATTTCGAGGAGATATGGAGGCTGTTTGTAGAATTCGTACTGTTAAAATGGAAAGGGGTCAAACCATCGCAAGAGGCGTTTAAATTTTGGGAGGTTGGATAGTTACGATGGAATGGTCTCGGTGGTGGGGTGCACATTGTTATTCTTATTTATTTATGATTATAACTTTGTTGGGGGAAAATTGCCTTCTGGTCCAAAAAAAATTGGCAATCTCTGATCCAGAGTGTATGTCCTCAGGCTGCAGGTGGGACTTTACATGGCTGAAGAGAAAACATTTCCATAAAACTTAATTCAAAAGCATCCAAGCAGGAAACTAGTATGTTACAGAGAACATGAGTCAAGAACTTCCCCCGGCATCTAGTTGTCTAATTTTTGTGCGTAGAGCTTTTCATTTTGCCAGATCCATTCATATGAGCTCCCAGCCATGGTCTGAAGCAGTTTAGACCAGGCACAGGTTTACCATCTCATCTGCTATTAGTGTGAATTAGGACTACAAAGTGTGGAAGAGAAAGCAAACAGACTAGTTGCCCCACTTTCCAAGAAGCCAGGCCTGTAATAATCCAGTCAAAACAGGCACACAGGCAACTCCTCCCAGCACATACATTTATTACTGTTTATTTCCGTAAAACCATCAGTGTGTGTGGCATTTTACAAAGCAACAAAGAAGAAAGGCAGTCCTCCGTCCCGGGGAACTTACAATTTAAATTTCAACAGCAGGAGAGGCAACAGAGGGAAAGGCAGAGCAAAGGAGAATGGGATGGATATGCACAAATGCAAATAAAAATGTTGTGAAAACTAGGCAGATCTTCTCTCGCTATCCGTACTACAAGAAATCCGGAGGGGTGGGGATGGAGGCTTTTCTGTCCCACCTCCTAAGAGCTTATCCAACTGATCAAACCAAAACATTCTCCAAACTCATTTTACTCATTCATTTGCAGGACATCCTTTTCACACTATCCCTTCCAGACACAGTAGCCGTAGGGAGAAAAACTTGGGGTGCACAAAGTCTTCTGAAAATGGGGAAAGGATATCCATACTGCTTTTAGAAATAAGACTAGGCAATATCAGCCCCAAAACAGCAAATGGAGAGCAGAGAGATGCAATTTCTTGCTTTTCTAGTAAAAAACAAAAAAGGCTTTAGAATAGCAGTAGTAAATTGGTGGCTCGTGGGGCAAATCCAGTTCACCAGATGCCCTACTATTCACTCATGATATAACCTAGTGGCTATTTTAAAGAAGCAAGCCAGCAAAAATGAACAAATGCCCTATTAGCTCCATGAAGCTGTGTTCACCCTATATGAGACAATTTTCATCCTAAGGCCGAAGCAAACCAAGGGACCAGCCTGAGCCATGGAGTTTTGCTAGTCGGCCCTATCAGTCACTAGCTAATTCGCTGCCATCCAGTGAAATTCTTCTTTCTATTCACCCCAACAGTGGGTTGTTGTCTTTTCAGGTGGTAGACTGACTGTCTTATGGGTCTATACTGAATTCTGGACCATTGTACCCCAATGGACAGGATGCCTTGTGCTGGCTTGACCCAATGACTGTATCCCCCTCCAAGCCAACATTACCATAGGCAAAATAATTTCTAATGGCACTCAGCTATTTCCAAGGTGTTCAGCCTGTCTATTTGATGGGAGTCTAGGTAATGAGACAATTGAACACTCAAAAGCTTAAGCAAAAAAACAACTGGGGGGAAATCGCACTGCGTTTGTTGTTATAAGCAGCTCCTACCTTTCAGAGACAAAGGATTAACTTTTGCGTGTTCCGTTTCCTTCGACTGTCCGTGCCGTTTGCGACCTTTCAGGTACTGCGTCACCCTTGAATCAACCACATCTTTTAGCAGCAAGCAGACATCCTAGAAGAAATATTTGTTTTCAGACAGGTTGGAGCATCTTCTATAAGGTCTGAGAAACCACTCATGAATTCTCAGATTTGTTTATCGTGAAGAGTCTTTGCAAACAAGCTGAAAAGCAATGCAGGCTGCAGTTCTAAACTTGATTTGAAATCAACTGCATATATTTCTAAGTACATCATGGTCATTCCTAGATCCACGTATACTAAGTGAGCATTTTGGACATCGTAGAGGAGAGAAATAATAGAAAATAGATTAGTGACAAATCCCTGAGCAATCTTACAGCTGAGGGCAGGAGCAACAAAGTGACTGCTCTTTGCTTTTGTACCGTACTTTGTAGACATCAGTCAAAATAAAGAGACGTCCCTCAAGCTTGCAGGCAAAGGGATTTGGCAAACAGGAGAAGGCAAGCAAAGTGGGGGAGGTAACCAAAGGTAAGCATCAAGATTGACGCTGCTTAGTTGCTGTCTTTTAAATGGAAAGGCAGAATATAAATGCAACACATCACTGCCCTTATTCTTCCTTAAAGGTAAAGGTACCCCTGCCCGTACGGGCCAGTCTTGACAGACTCTAGGGTTGTGCGCCCATCTCACTCAAGAGGCCGGGGGCCAGCGCTGTCCGGAGACACTTCCGGGTCACGTGGCCAGCGTGACATCGCTGCTCTGGCGAGCCAGAGCTGCACATGGAAACGCCGTTTACCTTCCCGCTAGTAAGCGGTCCCTATTTATCTACTTGCACTCGGAGGTGCTTTCGAACTGCTAGGTTGGCAGGTGCTGGGACCGAGCAACGGGAGCGCACCCCGCCGCGGGGATTCGAACCACCGACCTTTCGATCGGCAAGCCCTAGGCGTTGAGGCTTTTACCCACAGCGCCACCCACGTCCTCTTATTCTTCCTTAGGCAAATCTAAATGTTTTCTTTTCTACATATGCTGCTCTATGGGCTGCTATGACATACAGGAAGCAGTGAGACCGGCACACCCCTTCAGTTGGGAGTGAAGAGAAGCAAGAGGAAGGAAGGAAGGAAGGAAGGAAGGAAGGAAGGAAGGAAGGAAGGAAGGAAGGAAGGTGCTCCTTTGCCACAATAGCACAAATAGAAGAAGAAGAAGAGTTTGGATTTGATATCCTGCCTTTCACTCCCCTTCAGGAGTCTCAAAGCGGCTAACATTCTCCTTTCCCTTCCTCCCCCACGACAAACACTCTGTGAGGTGAGTGGGGCTGAGAGACTTCAGAGAAGTGTGACTAGCCCAAGGTCACCCAGCAGCTGCATGTGGAGGAGCGGAGACGCGAACCCGGTTCCCCAGATTACGTGACTACCGCTCTTAACCACTACACCACACTGGCTCTCCTGCAGCTTCAGCTGTTCTATAAGATCATGAACTCCAGATCATACATGCAGGCAGTATCTTCAAATCTATCTATATCTATCTATATCTATCTATCTATCTATCATCTATCTATCTATCTATCTATCTATCTATCTATCATCTATCTATCTATCATCTATCTATCCATCATCTGTTTTTAATTAAATTTTCTGTTTTACAATTTAAAACACTAATTTAAACATCCTTAAAATATAAATGACTTCCCTTCTTCTCTTTCCATGATTCATTTTACATATCATAGATGCCTGCATATTTTACAAAAACTATACCATTCAGTATCCCACTACTGCAGCCATCAAAACTTGTTTACATTGCTGAATTTATCTTAATGCTGCCAGCGTTTTCAGCTGTACACAGTTATTTCTCATATATTCATTAAACGTTTTCCAGTCTTCTTAAATCTCCTTTGGTTGGGACCTCGCTTGTTTTCCATTTTGTGGCTAACAAAACACGGGGCGCAGTTGTTGCATACATAAATAACCTTTTCTGACAACTGGTAATTTTAGTCTGAATTATCCCCAACAGAAAGGACTGGGTTTTTTGGGGAAAGTACTTTTAAACATTTTTTTCCAATTCATTATAGATCATTTCCCACTACTCTCTTAACCCTTTACAAGTCCACCACATATGAAAGAACGTTCCCTCCACCTCTTTGCATCTCCAGCACTTATCTGATTCAGTCTTATACATCCTTAGCAAGCCTACTCGGAATTAAATAACATCTGTGAATCATTTTCAGGTAGTTCTCCTCCAAAGAATGACATGCTGTAAACTTCAAGTCATTTTTCCAGAGTTTTCCCCTGCAGTATCTTCAAATATCATATCAATTCCAAAAAAAAAAAAAAAAAGGGAGCCTCCAGCAGCACAAATAAAAATTCCCAAGATATTAGGAACATGCAATAACCAAATGTGAATAAGCCAATGCAATCTCCTGCTTACCCTGCTTAAATTGTGTGCTTTTAAAGCACAAATGATTGAGCCTTACCTCTCTCTTACGATCAGAAAACCACACAGTGTCCTTACTGGAGTCACGCGACGTAACATGGAAATCCACCAGAACAGCAAAGTTTCCACACTTCGGATGTTTGTGGTAGAAAGCAGAAAAGGGAGATAACAGAAAATCTTTTTTATACTGTGTTATTATACACATTATCATAGAATCATAGTTGGGAGGAACAACAGGGGTCAGCTAGTCCAACCCAGTGCAATGCAGGAATTTCATCCAATTTGAAACCATATCGGACCCTGCTTAGCTTTGAAAACATGCTACTAGTTTTATTGCTGCAAGCTTAGTGTGGTTCTTGGAGTTCAGAGCTAGGTCTTATATGACTGAATATTACCCATGTGCAGGATATAACAGCATCATAACTGCCCTATGAACATGCCGTTTATCATAGGAATCTTAATATTTTGTTATAAAAACCTAATCAATTCAATATCAATGCATCAACTAGCATGTATAAACTTTAACATAAAAATTACCCAATTCACGCCAGCTTAATTTTTTTAAATGGATTGAGAAATTCTTCTTTGAATAGTGTGCCTGACATTTCACGTTAGCCTATCAAACTGTTCACGTTACTTTTTTAAAAAAAATTAAGAACCGCCTTTTGCTAGCTACGTTGGCCTAAACAGAAATGAAGGAGCATTCTGTGGTGTTCTAGGTCTCAGCTGTGGCAAGACCAGGTGAGGGTCTGGGGGTCACCTCTATCACCAAGAACCTCAAGTATCCCTTTTCCAGCGGATGAGGTAGGTTGGTAGGGAAGAGGGAGCTGTGACTGACGAGTACCCAAGAGAAAGTAGACATCCTTAGTGGATATTCAGCCGTGGAAGCACAGAGAGATACAAGGGCTATGTGGTTCAGCTGCCCAGCACAAATATGTGTCATGACATCAGAAATACATCTTCTTCTTTGTCTATCACTTGTAGCCGAGTAAGATTGTCTTCCATGAACACGGTCTTAACAGTGAGTCCATAAGTGACTGTGGAGGCCAATTCTGGATCCACATGTCCTTCCACAGTGGGGACATAGGGTTCCGGGCAGGATGTTGATCACGACGAGGGTTTGCTGAACGTGCCTTCCTCTTAGTACGTTTCTCCCTTTTGTCCTGAGCTCAAGCATCTTCAAAGCCCATAGTTCTAGTTACGGGTAGGTAGCTGTGTTGGTCTGCCATAGTTGAAACAACATAAAAAAAATCCTTCCAGTAGCACCTTAGAGACCAACGAAGTTTGTTACTGGTATGAGCTTTCGTGTGCATGCACACTTCTTCAGATACACTGAAACAGAAGTCAACAGACCCTTATATATAGTGAGAGGGTGGGGAGGGGTATTACTCAGAAGGGTATACATAAGGGTCTGTTGACTTCTGTTTCAGTGTATCTGAAGAAATGTGCATGCACACGAAAGCTCATACCAGTAACAAACTTAGTTGGTCTCTAAAGTGTAACTGGAAGGAATTTTTTAAATTTCAAAGCCCATGACACCTTTGGTAAAGGCTGTTCTCCAATTGGAGAGCTCGCAGGCCAGTGCTACATTTTTTTTTAAAGATTTGCCTTGAGAGAGTCTTTAAACCTCTTTTGTTGACCATCACCATTAAGCTTTCCATTTTTAAATTCAGAATAGAGTAGTGGCTTTGGAAGACAATAATCAGGCATCTGCACACATGGCCAGTCCAACAAAGTTGATGTCAAAGAGTCATGGCTTTGACACTGGTGCTCTTTGCTTCTTCCAGTACACTGGTATTAGTTCACCTGTCTTCCCAAGTGATGTGCAAAAATTCTAGGAGACTCCGTTGATGGAATCTTTTGAGGAGTTGGAGATGGCGTTTATAAGTGGTCCATGTCTCACTAGCGTACAGTAAGGTTGGTAGTACAATAGCTTTGTAAACTATTATTTTGTAGACATACTGACCACAGCACTCATGCCTTCACTGCATAGCAGCACTTGCAAGCAAGGGTGCTGGCCTCCCTAGTCCTTAGTTGTCTTTCAAAGGCAGTAGCCTCATGGTTACCAACTGCCACCCATCCACAAAATGTTGCCATCAAACAAGCATAAACAGGAGGTGTCAGTAACTCATCTATCTGAACTACCTGTGCACAGTGAGTGAATTGTTTGGTGCAACTCGCCATACAAAGAAGCCTCAAGTTCACACCGAGAACCATAAATCTACATTTCTGTGGATTTGGCCCGGCAACTGAAGGCTCCTATCTACATGGAGGCATCAACATGACGTTCTTTTCTTTCTAAAAGGGCAGGCCACTGTTTCCATTTCCCACTGTTTGGGACTAGAATCAGGACGCTAATTCAGAGAGAAAGAGAGCTACCTGCTGGAAGAATGCAAATTCTTATCCCGATGAGTGAATGAGACTACAGAGGTTCAAAAGTTCACAAGGAGTTGCTCATGTTCGCGGCGAGCGATGATAGCCAAAATATGACACAAGTGGGAAATCATCTGTAGACAGGTGTCAAAACATGTTCAGTTGATTTCTAAATGCTATGGGATCTTCTTCTTTTTTTAAAAAAAAAATATGTTATTTTGCAATGTATGACTTCTCGGTGAAGATTTATGTGTGTCCTGTAAATTTATTTGTGAAGGGAGAAAGAATTTGTGGGGCATGTAAGTACTTAATACAAGTGCTATTTATAGACAGCTGGTCATACGCAATTCAAGTAACCGCGAAAAATATTACACGGGGCACCATGGTAATGCAAACATAAGTAAGCCAGGTTTGAATCCCCCATTCCAGCAGTAAATGAGGTGGAGTCATCAGCCTTTCATCAATTCTTTCCTCCAAAACCACTTTTCGCTATTACTTTAAGACACACAGGAACCAGCAGGCGATGAGGCAAAGCAAGATTTTCCCACCCACAAAACTTGGCTGTATCTGAAAACATTAACAGGTACAACACAGCTGACTTGCCTCCTGTCTTAACCCTTTAGTAAGAAACCTCTGAAACTACCAAAATCCTTTTTTTCAATGGTGGAAAATTGTAATCTGGTAGATATCTGGCGGCTTAGACATCCACTGGATAAACAATATACATTTTATTCTGAGCCACACCAATCGATGTCACGGATAGACCAGGTTTGGATATCGAGTGAATTATGCCCCAGGATCAAACAAATAGAAATAAAACCGAGAGTAATCTCTGACCATAGTCCGATAGAATACGAGCTGGAGAGTTCCGAAAGAAGAACCTTCAGATGGAGATTAAAGGAATATTTACTAGATGACCAGAAAATTATAGAAAATACCAAAAAAAAGCCAACAGACTATTTTGCAGATAATAGCGGCAAAGGTACCAACATCAACATAGTTTGGGATGCAAGTAAAGCCGTAATAAGAGGGCATTTCATCCAACAAAATGCAATTAAAAACAGAAACAGAGAGAAAGGAAAAGAGGAAATTTTAAGGCAGATTATGGATAATGAACAAAAATTAATTCAGAAGCCTAACAATCAGGAAACAAAAGAAAATATCAGAATTTTGCAAGCCCAATTTGCCACAATAATAAATAGGGAAGTGGAGTGGAACATTAAAAAATTAAGACAAAAGAGTTTCCAATTTTCAAATAAATCTGGCAGATGGCTTGCCTGGCAAATTAAGAAAAGGAAAGAGCAAGGCACAATAAATAGGATTACAATAGAGGGAGAGGAAGTAACCGACCCAAAAGGAATCAGGAAAGAATTTCTGAACTTCTATAGAAGCCTCTATAAGAACAAAGAGAAAAACAACTCTAGGAAGATAGAGAGATTTTTGAAAGAAAAAATAGTACAGAAAATTCCAACTGATAAGAAACAACGACTAAACGAGACAATAGAAATAGAGGAGATAGAAGAGGTAATTAAAGATTTAAAGAGAGGGAAGGCTCCGGGACCTGATGGATTCACAGCGGGCTATTACAAAGAGATGAAGTCGGTCTTAGTGAAACCCTTGAAGGAGATCATGAATAACATTTTAAAAAAAGGAGAAATCCCGGAGACCTGGAAAGAGGCATATATCACCTTCATCCCAAAACAGGGTGCAGATCTAACCCAGGTCAAAAATTATAGGCCAATTTCGCTGCTAAACACGGATTACAAAATCTTTGCAGGAATCTTGGCGAGAAGGCTGAAGTCTCTATTGGTAGAAACCATCCACAAAGATCAGGCCGGCTTTATTCCCGGCAGGCATATGAGGGACAACATAAGATATATAATCAATATTCTAGAATTTCTGTCTGTCAGGATTGACAAACAGGCAGCGATGATGTTTGTGGACGCAGAAAAAGCGTTTGATAATGTGGTTTGGGACTTCATGTTAAGGAATTTGGAGCATATGGAAGTGGGCAAAGATTTTTTTAATGGTATAAGAGCGATATACACAGAGCAGAAAGCTAAACTGATTATAAATAACACCGTGACAGAAGAAATAAAAATACAGAAAGGTACAAGACAGGGATGCCCACTTTCCCCGTTGTTATTCATAATGGTATTAGAAGTACTCCTGCAGTCAATTAGGCAAAATCAAAAAATTAAAGGAATAACAATAGGACAAAATGCCTATAAGACCAAGGCCTTTGCGGACGACTTAGTAATAATGACAGAGGATCCAACAACCACAATAGAAGAAATTCTAAAAGAGATAGAACAAATTGGGGAAATGACAGGCTTTAAACTAAATAAGAGAAAAACAAAGATGATGGTTAAGAATGTGGACCCAACTGTAATTGAAACAATTCAACACCAATCACAGATAGAAGTAGTTAAAAAAGTGAAATACCTCGGGATATGGCTCACACCTAAAAATATAGATCTATTTAAAAATAATTACGAGTCGGTGTGGAAAGAAATAAGAAAGGATTTGGAAGTATGGAGAGGTTTGAGACTGTCCTTCTGGGGAAGGATTAACACTATCAAGATGAATATACTACCGAGGGTACTTTTTCTATTCCAGACTATACCCATAATTAAGGGGAGCCGAACGTTTAGAGAATGGCAAAGGATGCTATCAAAATTCATCTGGCAGGGCAAAAAACCTCGAATAAAATTTAAATTACTGACGGACAGAAGGGAAAGGGGAGGTTTTGCCCTGCCAGATCTAAGATTATACTACGAGGCATCTTGCCTATGTTGGATAAAAGATTGGGTCAAATTAGTGAATAAGGAGCTACTCGACTTGGAGGGCTTCGATAACAGGTTCGGCTGGCACGCCTATTTGTGGGGAGGCAAGAGGAAGGTACACAAGGGGTTTGAGAATCATATTTTTAGGGGGCCAGTTATTGAGACATGGGAAAGATATAAAAACATATTAGAACCTAAAACTCCGTGCTGGCTCTCACCTCTTGAAATGATGAGTGTCAAGAAAATCAATATGAGAACGGATTGGGCAACATATGGTCAATTGTTAATGAAAGAGGATGGGAAATGGAAATTAAAGCCATATGAGCAGATTAAAGAGCATGTATATGATTGGCTTCAACACCTTCAAGTTAACGAGCTGTTCAAAAAAGAGATGAAAGAGAAAGGATATGCGGATAAAGATTCAAAATTCCAAACGGAGATTATAAATAATGATGTGAAAACAATATCTAAAATGTATAAGATGTTGTTGGATTGGAATCTGCGAGACGAGGAAGTCAAAACTGTGATGAACCGTTGGGTTAAGGATGTGGGTTACGATATACAATTTGAGGACTGGGAGAATCTATGGAAAGATGGTTTGGATTTTACGGCATGCATAACGGTAAAAGAGAATGTCATGAAGATGTTTTACAGGTGGTATATAACACCAGTAAAACTATCGAAAATGTACAAAGTTGACAGCAAATGTTGGAAATGTCAAGAGAAGGAAGGCTCCTTTTACCACATGTGGTGGGAGTGTGGGAAAGTGAGAGAATTTTGGGAAAAAGTATATACGGAGTTAAAGAAAGTGCTAAAATATACGTTTAGGAAAAAACCTGAAATATTCCTGTTAGGGATATTAGGGAATGAAATAAAAAAGAAAGATCATAAATTTGTATACTATGCAGTCACAGCAGCAAGGATAACCCTAGCTAAATTGTGGAAAAAACAGGAGATGCCAACAATAGAGGAGTGGAGAACAAAATTAATAGACTACGCGGACTTGGATAGGATGACGGGAAAGATAAGATACTTAGGAGACCAAAAGTTCATTAAGGAATGGGGAAAATATGTAGATTACCTGGAATGTATTAGCAAAGGACAAATAACGCTAAGGGGATTCAGAGAAGCACTGTGAAGAGACCAAGAGTTATTGTTTAATAAAAATAGAGGAAAAGAAATGTATAACGACAATACAAAATAGGAAATGCTTAATTATGATTTTTATTACGGAAGATTTACGGACGAGCTGAAGGAAGCCCAGAAAGAGACGACAATGTAATATTGTAGGTGAAAAATCTTTTATTGTGTATATAGCATACGTCTTATGTATTTTGTGGTGTTTTTTTTCCCTTTGCGGGTTGTAGGTGGATTTTTATGGTGTTTTTTTTTTTCTGTGGTGATGTATGTTTGTACTGATTTTATTTTTTCTTCTTTTTTTTCTTTTTCTTTTTCGAAAGCTAATAAATATTCATTTGGGGGAAAAAAAAAAGAAACCTCTGAAAGGAAGGCAGTGAGAACGTTTCCTCTCTCATCTACCAAGTCCTTCTCCAAGCTGTGTAAATTGGGATGAAATCTGGGGGTCTAAAAATGGGGATATTAATGCTGACAGGTGTAGTGGGTGGCCCTTATCAAGGAGCTCGTAAGATAAACTCAAGCTGGCCCTTATTTAGGAAATAAAATCACAATCAAATGATGTCTTTCTGTGCGCCATTACAGGACTCATGTTTCTGAAGGTGCTGCCAGAACTCTTGATTTGCCAAGGATGAAAGGAGAAAGGGAAATTATTGTGCTGAGATTCTCCACACGGCCTGCTAGAAGCCACCAGGATCATTATTATTATTTAAATTAATGTAAGAATTTCGTTTCCCATACATATCTGGAGGCGATTTAAAGGCACACCATGGGATCAGCTAAATGATGGAGAGGCTCAAGATTTGATGGCAGATATGATCTACCACGTGGTGGACATGCAAGATAACAAAAGCATTCTGGGAAATTATTTATAATGAATATTTGAAATAACGTTGTGAGAAAACCAGAAGCTTTTTAACTAGGAATTTTAGGTGCAGAGATACCAAAGGAGCAGAAACGACTATTTCTGTACGCAACAACAGCAGCGCGGATACTACTGGCCCAGAGATGGAAAGAAGATAAAGTCCTGACCAGAGACGAATGGCTGGTGAAGATGATGGACTTCACCAAAATGGCGAAAATGACCGGGAAAGTCAGAAACCAGAAAGAGAGAAACTTTAATAGGGAATGGGAGAAATTTACAAATAAGACAGGGATGTCCAACCAGTAGATCACGATCTATCGGTAGATTCCTGTCTGATCCTGGTAGATCGCGGGATCCTCATCATGTAACAAAAGTTATGGGGGAAAGGTTTTAAAAACTCTGTGCAATCCTCCCCCCACAAAACTCAACAACTCTGGGCAATCCACCCACCCCACGCACGCTCCTCCTCTCTCCAATGAAAATGGGTAGATCACTGTCAGGTTTTTTTATACTGGGAGTAGATCTTTTGGGAGTTGGACGTACCTGATCTAAGAGAACACTGTAAACAAGTATAATAATTTAATAATTTATTATTTCTACCCTGCCCATCTGGCTGGGTTTTCCCAGCCGCTCTAGGCGGCTTCCACCGAATATTAAAAACAACACAGCATCAGACATTATAAACTTCCCTAAACAGGGCCGTCTCCAGTTGTCTTTTAAAAGGAAAATAGTTGTTTATTGCCTGACATCTGATAGGAGGGCGTTCCACAGGGCAGGCGCCACTACCGAGAAGGCCCTCTGCCTGGTTCCCTGTAACCTCACTTCTTTCAGCGAGGGAACCACCAGAAGGCCCTTGGCGCTGGTTCTCAGTGTCCGGGCTGGATGATGGGATGTAGACGCTCCTTCAGGTATACAGGACCGAGTCCGTTTAAGGCTTTAAAGGTCAGCACCAACACTTTGAATTGTGCTTGGAAATGTACTGGGAGCCAATAAAGATATTTCAGGACCGGTGTTATATGGTCTTGGCGGCCACTCCCAGTCACCAGTCTAGCTACCGCATTCTGGATTAATTGCAGTTTCCGAGTCACCTTCAAAGGTAGCCCCACACAGAGCGCATTGCAGTAGTCCGAGAAGGAGATAACTAGAGCATGCACCACCCTGGCAAGACAGTCTGCGGGCAGGTAGGGTCTCAGCCTGTGTATCAGATGGAGCTGGTAAACAGCTGCCCTGGACACAGAATTGACCTGCACCTCCATGGACAGCTGTGAGTCCAATGAATCCCAGGCTGCACACCTGGTCCTTCAGGGGCACAGTTACCCCATTCAGGATCAGGGAGTCCTCCACACCAGCCTGCCCCCGTCCCCCAAGAACAGTACTTCTGTCTTATCAGGATTCAACCTCAATCCGTTAGCTGCCATCCATCCTCCAACTGCCTCCAGACACTCACACAGGACCTTCACTGCCTTGATTGGTTCTGATTTAAAAGAGAGGTAGAGCTGGGTATCATCCGCATATTGATGATCACCCAACCGAAGCCCCCTGATGATCTCTCCCAGCGGCTGCATGCAGATGCTAAAAACGAAAAACTTTGGCAGGATTTGAGTAATGCTTGTAATGTTTAGGGCTTTAAAGGGCAGCGTGCTTGGAAACGTACTGGGTATTGGCCATTACTCATATTGACCATCCTTACTTAGCCAGAATGGCACCATCCACACATAAGGTGGAAGTAACAGAGGCTCAGGGGATCCCTGAGGTTTGCAGAAGTACAAACAACTTTTCAGTGGGAAGATCCCAAGGTGAGGAACCCCCAAACATGTCAGCGAGGATGCTCAGGCGGTACAAAATACTGAATGACTCTTGTCAGGGTCAACTGGAAAACTGGGGTGGGTGGAGTGGAACTTGAATGGGCATCTTGAGCAGGAACACTCCACCCTGTGATGACTGGATTCATGCCTCACTTGTTGAATGTAACATGTTAGGTTTTTTATATGATATACTGGGAGTACATTTTGAAATGGCCACAGAATGTTCCCAGATCCGTTCAGTGTTAACTATTGACTGGCTAGATATTTTTCAGGAGCTCTTTATCTCATCAGATTAAAAACATGAAAAGTTTCGGTACAGCCGCCATCTGTTAATTCTTCATTCTTGGGAAGAAAACAGAGGGCAGGCTTTTGATAAAAGAAGATCAAAGCATTCTGTTCTTTCAGTGAGTGATACCTGTAACACAGAAGCCTAGCAAAACTGATTTCACAATGACCCAGTTGTAAAGGTGCCTTCCTGCTATTGATATGATATTTCTAGTACTCGAATAACCTTCAGTACTTTAAAACTGCCTAGAGTAATTCTACGTCTGAAGCGTGATGTTGTTTAGTTGTTCAGTCGTGTCCGACTCTTTGTGACCCCATGGACCAGAGCATGCCAGGCACTTCTGTCTTCCACTGCCTCCCACAGTTTGGTCAAACTCATGCTGGTAGCTTCGAGAACACCATCCAACCATCTCGTCCTCTGTCGTCCCCTTCTCCTTGTGCCCTCCATCTTTCCCAGCATCAGGGTCTTTTCCAGGGAGTCTTCTCTTCTCATGAGGTGGCCAAAGTATTGGAGCCTCAGCTTCAGGATCTGTCCTTCCAGTGAGCACTCAGGGCTGATTTCCTTCAGAATGGATAGGTTTGATCTTCTTGCAGTCCATGGGACTCTCAAGAGTCTCCTCCAGCACTATAATTCAAAAGCATCAATTTCTTCAGCGATCAGCCTTCTTTATGGTCCAGCTCTCACTTCCATATATCACTACTGGGAAAACCATAGCTTTTACTATATGGACCTTGGTCGGCAAGGTGATGTCTCTACTTTTTAAGATGCTGTCTAGGTTTGTCGATGCGGTAGTTTGCAAATGCAAACTAAGTTCTTCAAGAGTGCAACCTTGGCCAACTTGGGGGGAAGAGTTGTGGAAGCCGGACCTACCAAAAGACAACGATGAAGATCTGCCCCTAAGCACCTCCAACAGCGTCTTTGAAATTAGCCAGGCGCCAGGCACATTTTGCATCCAGCTATCAACCACTTGCAACCAAGTGAAGGTGCCTGGATGGCACCTGACATCTCCACCACCTGGAGATCATTGGATCTGGACATTTTTCACACACTAATACCCCATCCTGTAGAATTCGATCCGTTATATTTTATCGCCACAATCAGAATGAATTTCTGGGACCAAATTGCTTTTTCCTGTGCATCCTGAGTAGCAGTCACCATTCAGAAAAAGAGGTCGGAATAGGCCAGATGGGAGAGGTATAAATAATAAAATAATAATAATAATAATAATAATAATAATAATAATAATAAGAAGAAGAAGAAGAAGAAGAAGAAGAAGAAGAAGCAGCTTTTCTTCCTTAAGTTCTCAAAGCTCTTAACCGAGCTCAAAGTTGTCATCTGAACTAGCAATCAATCACATTCAGGCCATCCTTTGAAAAATAAGACAATCACATTCAGGCCATCCTTTGAAAAATAAGAGCCGTGTTTGCGCTGTGGGTTAAACCACAGAGTCTAGGACTTGCCGATCAGAAGGTCGGCGGTTCGAATCCCCGTGACAGGGTGAGCTCCCATTGCTTGGTCCCTGCTCCAGCCAACCTAGCAGTTCGAAATCACGTCAAAGTGCAAGTAGATAAATAGGTACCACTCTGGCGGGAAGGTCAATGGCGTTTCCATGCGCTGCTCTGGTTTGCCAGAAGCGGCTTAGTCATGCTGGCAGCATGACCCGGAAGCTGTCTGCGTACAAATGTCGGCTCCCTCGGCCAGTAAAGCGAGATGAGCGCCGCAACCCCAGAGTCGGCCACAATTGGACCTAATGGTCAGGGGTCCCTTTACCTTTACCTTAACCGAAGGTAAACTAGATATTCTGTTTGGGGGACTGTACCCTTGGGCTAAGAAGCCATTTGGTGCGTAGCTTTTATATCTGAGTTTCTAACACTGGCAACAACCCATGTGACATCAGGGAGTTCATCCAATGGATGGCTACATCTTCGCCGGTTAGTGTCTGCATGCTGTAAAACCATGGGCGGGGAACTTGCTATTCTATTTGATTAAATTTAATCAAGTATCCCATCTTTCTGACAATGTACTTTGAGTTCAAAGCAGCTCACAATAATGTGGCCCTCCTGGTGTTACTGGGCAACATCTCCCCTGACCATTGGTCATGCTGGCACTTGACATCTCCACCAGCTGGAGGTGCATGCCTGGGGATCATTTGATCATTTTACACACTAATACCCCATCCTGTCGAACAGGGGTGGCCAACTCTCAAGAGACTGTGATTTACTTTCAGAACTGGCAATGAGTTTTGGGGTTCAGCTTTTTTTAGGGAGCAGTTAAGGGGGGGCTTAAAAATGCCTGTTTTGGGGGAAGGTTCCATGTTGGGGGTTAAAGACAAGAGACAAAGGAGTAAAGTCGCTCACAAAAAGATCGCTATGGATCAATCAAAACAGCAGCACAGAGAAAGCTCCGTCTTCCCATCCAGAGATCAAACAACAATGGAGAGTGGGGCAGGAGTCAGTTTTAGCGATGCTCAGGAAAGGGAGCCAGAGATCGACTGTGATCTACCAAAACCTTGCAGGGATCTACCAGTAGATCGCAATCAACCTGTTGGACATCCCTGCTGTAGAATGCTACCAGTTATATTTCATCTGCACAATTGGAATGCGTTCTCTCTGCAGCCAGAGCAGTCACTATTAAGAAAAAGAGGTCACAACAGGTATATGTGTGTGTGTGTGTGTGTGTGTGTGTGTGTGTGGACTGTCCCTGGATCAAGTGACTTTTCTTCTTTCTCAAAGCTCTCAACCTAGCTCAAGGTTGCCATCTGAACTAGCCAGATGTTCAACTGAGAATAAATCACAGTCAGTCCATCATTTTCCATATGTGTGATTATAACCTTGGTTTTAAGGAGAATATACATACAAACACTCTAACACACAGCCATATAAACAATAATAGAAGCATATATGGTGCATATTCAGTATAAAAACAAAAACGAATTCCAGACGTGCAGTGACATATAACCAAGTTTTAAAGATGAGTCTATAGTCCAGCCACAATGAACAGTGAGTCATGGGAGGAGGTACTTGTATGACTCTCCCTACTGGGAAAAAATGGAAACAGATCCATGTCAAAACTGTCTGATTCGACTTTGCTCCAGACTACCTCCTACTTTCCAATGTGAAACGCCCTTCCCCTGCAGCCAAGGGTTAGACATCATCAACTTTAAGATTCCCTTAATTGTCTAAGAGAACCAACAGTTCCATGATAAATCATTGCAGCTCCTCCAGTTTCATATGCAGCGCTGGGAACTGACGGACAGACTTTCATCCCTGCACTCACTGTCCCCCTCCCCATGTCCTCTGTTAATAAATAGCTAACTGGATTGAGGAGGGGGAAACAGCTGGTTGCTAAGGAAACTGGGGTTTTTCACTCATGCTCTTAAATTGTGGCTAGTCGCCAGTAGGTTCACAGTGCATCAGAGCAGAACTTGAGAAGGAAAAACCCCGAATGTAGCTTATTGATTGCTTATTGGAAACTCTTCAAAGAAAGCGCAAAGAAAAGCCAAGCAGCCAGGCTGATCTGTTTTGAAGGAGATCCAAGGGATAGTAACAGAACAATATCTTTCTTAGGGCCAACCGAAAAAGAAGTGTGGTTGCTTCAGACAGAGACGCCTCTCCAGATGTTGATGGACTTTCAACAGCCTCAGCCAATGAATGGAGATGGTGGAATTTGTAGTCCCAACAACATCTGTGGGGGCCGCAGATTCCCCACTCCTGCTTTTGTCTTTCACAGAACTCTTCCTCGGACTGTAGTTAAAACAAATGAAGGAGAATATGTTGTGTGTAAACAAAGGTAAAAGGTAAAAGACCCCAGACGCTTAAGTCCAGTCAAAGGCGACTACGGGGTTGCGGCGCTCATCTCACTTTCAGGCCGAGGAAACCGGTGTTTGTCCACAGACAGCTTTCCGGGTCATGTAGCTAGCATGACTAAACTGCTTCTGGTGCAACGGGACACCGTGATGGAAACCAAAACGCATGGAAATGCTGTTTACCTTCCTGCCGCAGCGGTACCTATTTATCTACTTGCACTGGTGTGCTTTCGAACTGCTAGGTTGGCAGGAGCTGGGACAGAGCAATGGGAGCTCACCCGGTCATGGGGATTCAAACCGACGACCTTCCAATTGGCAAACCCAAGAGGCTCAGTGGTTTAGACCACAGCGCCGCCCGCGTGCCTTTATTTGCAAAAAAATAATAACAGTTGTTCATCATTTAAGAAAATGGAACTGGTGAGACAGTGCCATGGGAGGAGCTCCTTTGTTAAGAATTTTCTAAATTGTTAAGCATTAACAAAAAACCACATTGCAACACGCTAAAGCTTCAAAACTGCAGAGAGAATGATGTCCAATGGATCTGGGAGCGTTACAAGTAGGGCCATGCTGAATTTTGGCAAGGTTTGGTTTTCACTGCAAATGTTCCCATTTTGGGATGGGGATATTTTACAAAAAAACAAAAACAACCCATATTTTCAGTTTTTTTTTCATGCATTCTCCTCTCCACTCTATTGCTTGGCAGGGATGGAGGATGAGAATTTCTGCATGTCGACGAAGAGCTGGATGCATCTCAGAGAAAGTATAACGTAGCACAGTGGAATGGCACCCGAGTGTGTTGTTTCCTCTTGGTGCATTTCTTTCACCGGGGTGAAAATTGGATGTACATTCCACTGGAAGGGAGGGATGGCCTGGTCTGCGCAGAAAGGGGCTGCATTCCTTTCCACTCCCAACAATACTGTCCCTTCCAAAACAGGATGCCACAAAAGTCACCTTGTTTAAGCTCATCGTGGCTCACAAGCGGGGCAGCAATTTCTCCAAAATTGGTACTGCCGTATTTCGTAACCGAAGAGTCACCTCGCTAATTTAATTGTTGGGAATTTTGAGTCTCTCTGATGCTGCCGGAGCACTTTTCCTTCTTCTGAAAGCCAAGAGATGATGAAACACAAGTGCTCTCCCAGCATGAGTAAGGAACAACTGGAGATAGCATCTGAAACTGCAACCTCATTACACATCATCTGACAGCTTCCTAGTTGCAGGGATGCATGGAAATCCAAAGGCCGGTTGCCCACAACAAGAAAAAGAATAATAATAATAACTGCAGGAAAGGCTTTTCTTTTCCTAGCTGACTGCTGCTTCGTGAGGGTGACTCACCAGATCTGCTCAGTCACAAAAACAGTCTATTCCCTAGTCTATAATGTACGGCAATTTCATTCGAAAGCATCAGAAAATGCTGATGAAATTCAAAGCGGCAAACTATTTCGTCTAAGGAGCTGCAAAGGAAATAGAAGAAAGCAAGGGGCAAAGAGGAGCTGCTTGAATTGCCTGTATGCGATGGAGTGGATCTACACAAAGGGAAGGGGGAACCCTTTAAATCAGAATTAAATCGTTATAACAAAAGGGGGTGGGAAACGCTATGTAAAAATCACATAGAATTATTATTATTATTTTGCTCTCTGCCACCACCTGCTGTTGCAGGTTTATAACATATTCAAATTGTTGTTTTTTGGCTAATGTCGCTGAGTCCATGGAAACAAAAACAAAAATGGCTTGGGGAAAAAGAAATAATTCTCTTTGGTGGGCAGCGGTAGATGCCTTGCCATTTGAGCTGTTTGAAGGGGATGGGCAGGATATGTTCGCAGGTTTCCCAATCCGGCTCTGGCCTGGCACAGTAAACAGGCCTGGCTTGGATTTCTTTGCACAATGTGCTGGTAGCTGGATTATTTTAGGATCTGGCAGATCCTTGCCTTAGCTCCACCTCCTGCCCATGCTCGACACACCCCATTTCAGGCGTTTACACCGGCTATTGCTTCCAGGGATACCACCAGCAGTAGCTTCTGCCTGCTCATGATTTTGGGACGCCAGAGAGGCAACCTTTTCACGTGCTGCCAATCTTCCTGACATATGCAAAACAGGTCACCTAAGCAAAACTTCATAGTCCAAAGGTAAAGCTGTCCTGGCTGGATTTTCCGAGATCTGTCGATGTGAAAGTGTAAACACTTTCATAATTTTTTTTTTATTATTATTAAATGAACTACTATATGCAATCTCCATCAAGGGGGCTGTTGCAAGTGCAAACCAAAATGAATTTTTCTCATTTATATATACAAAAACTGCGAAGCAACAGGAATGAAGGGCTCTACTCTGAGCTCTTTTGATTTAATGAAGCACAAGAACACATTCAATTACAATAGAATAGAGAAATATCTAGGAAGGAGATTATCATCTTTGCAGCTTTTGATGTGCTTTATTACTCCACTAAGAAGCTCGCCTAAGTCAGACAGAGCCTGAGAAAGGCTTTCAAAGCTATGAAAGTTCGGGTAAGGTAATGCTGGATGGGAGAGCATTGAAAGGCACCCACACCCTTCAGGCGAGTTTGGAAAGAGTTAACATCCTGAGGCATCTCTGCGCATACTGTCTGGCAGAAAGCTGGGAAGTGGAAGAAGTTTACTTTTCAGCCATGCCACTAAAGGATTGTCAAGCAGGGAATAGATTCCTCCAAATTTGCAATTAATTCCATAAAAAGTCTGCTTCCCAGCTCCACTGACAGAAGGGAGGGGAGGGTCCCATGTGCCTCGGTTCTCTTCATTTTCCCATTATTTTATGTTACCTACCGCAGCAATCAACTCATTAAGTCATCATGTGCGCACCATATTCCGGCACACACACACACAAAAAACATCTGCAGATGTTACATTCCTATGCCAAAATACTGCAGTGCATTAAAAGATGTGTCAATTGCACAGGCATGAACTTGTAACACGGCAAAGCTTCAGCTCATGCATTTGACTTGGTTCATATTATTCCTTGAAGAATAGACTGGACTAGGTAAAGGTAAAGGATCCCTGGACGGTACAGTCCAGTCAAAGGTGACTATGGGGTGCAGTGCTCTTCTTGCTTTAAGGCCGAGGGAGCCGGCGTTTGTCCACAGACAGCTTTCTGGGTCATGTGGCCAGCATGACTAAATTGCTTCTGGCACAACGGAACACTGTGACAAAAACCAGAGTATATGGAAATGCTGTTTACCTTCCCACCGCAGCGGTACCTATTTATCTACTTGCACTGGTGTGCTTTCAAACTGCTAGGTTGGCAGGAGCTCACTCTGCCGCGGGGATTTGAACCACCGACCTTCCAATCAGCAAGTCCAAGAGTCTCAGTGGTTTAGACTACAGTGCTACCCATGTCCCTAGACTTGACTAAGCCACCCCGCGCCTTGCTGTTTTGTATCCCACCCTTTCACCGAAGGTTGCCCCAGAGGAAGAAAAGGGGAACAGAACCAGACTATTTGCACTTCTGAGAGACCAGAGCTCTTCTCCTTGAACGGTTTCCATTCCACCTAGTCCTTCTAAGAACTTTGCAGCCAATAATCTTAGAATCATAGCATGGGAAGCAACCTGAGAGCCATCTAGCCAGGAATCTCAACTAAAGCATCCATAACAGACGACCGACCAACCTCTGCTTAAAAACCTCCAAGGAAGAAGAAGAGTTTGGATTTGATATCCCACTTTATCATTACCCTAAGGAGTCTCAAAGCAGCTAACATTCTCCTTTCCCTTCCTCCCCCACAACAAACACTCTGTGAGGTGAGTGGGGCTGAGAGATTTCAGAGAAGTGTGACTAGCCCAAGGTCACCCAGCAGCTGCTTCTGGAGGAGTGGAGACGCAAACCCAGTTCCCCAGATTACGAGACTACCACTCTTAACCACTACACCACACTGGTGAGAGTCCACCAACTCTTGTGGGAATCAAACAGCTCTTACTGTCAGAAAGTTCTTCCTGATGTTTTGTCGGAATCTCCTTGTAATTTGAAGCTTTTGAGCTGAGTCCTACCCTCCAGAGCAACTCTTCAGAAGCTATGGGGGATTTTTTTCAGCTACAGCCGGTACACCGGCCACAGGGATGGTGGGGCCACAGTAGTGCAGGGCTTGGCGGATTCTCCCCGTGGGGCTGGCTTTGAGGCTGGTTTGGAAACGTCACCTAGTGCAGAACGCTGCAGCCTGGCTTTGGGCTGGAGTCGCTCTGTGTCAGCATATTACACCGGTGACGAAAGCTCTGCGCTCCCTGCCAGTGCATTCCTGTGCTGACATAAGTTCTAGGTGTTACTTCTAGTGCACATGACCTAAAACCACATGACCTAGAACCAGGTGACCTGAAGCAGCCCGTCACAGCCTGTTGGAGCCTGTGCAAGTGGGTCACAGGCTTCGTAAGTGAATCCAAAACAATCATGACTTCTATTTGTAGGTAGGTCTTCGCCAAAAAGATGCCTGCTGGCCGTGTCACCCGCCCCTACCTGCAAACCAGCACAAGAAGAAGAAGAAGAAGAAGAAGAAGAAGAAGAAGAAGAAGAAGAAGAAGAAGAAGAAGAAGAAGTTGTTCCACAAGCATACACAAAAAGGCTCAAAAACAAACACGTTTAGAGCAGGGTTCAAAATTAACAGGGCACCACACACATTTTGCACCCAAAGATTCTCCAATTGCGAGCACCTCAAAAAGCCTGGGTGCCATTTTTTTGCTCCTGGCTGATGCTCAAGAATTACTGAAATGTATGTACTTTGAAGCCTTTGAGGTATATGTTAAGCACAGGCAATATGTTTAACAAGAAAGAGTGTTTTGAAAACTGAAGGGAGGGTACCAATATTTTTATTGCAAGCACCAAATTAAACATGCATGGGCCATTTCTGCTAAAAATACGATATTTAACTATGTGTCACTTGTGTGAATAGCGTAATAATTCATACTTATCAAAATAATAAATAAGAAGTGTTGCTGACCCCCTACCAGTGGTGACTAGACATTCTGTTTTGGCACCCACAACCCAGGTCCCCAAATGGCTCCTAGATTTTTTTTATCCCAGTTTCTAACACTGCGTTTAGGATTGTATTGTATTGGATTGTATACTCAACATTTAATCCACATGTACTGAAGATCAGCACTTACTAGTTGCTAAGGCCAGAACTTAACTCAGATGGTCAGATTCATTGTTGTGGCTGTTGTGGAATAATATTGGACCTCTGCAGAACTGGAATCAGGGTAAAGAGCTACAATACCACTGAACATAATTGTTGAGAACATTAAAACCTTTGCATCTCTCAAGATTGTCCTCTATGGTGGTTTATGGCAATCTCCTTGTCTCTAGGCTGCCGGAAGATTTTTTCATTTGTTTTGATTTTCTGGAATGTAAGCCTAATAAGAATCATTAGGCTTGGAATAGCATTCCTGTCAAGATGCAACAGGCACACCTTCCGGAAACAATTGAAAATACATCTTTTGTTCTGACAAGTTTTCCCAGCTGGATGAAAAGACCTCTGCCACGGGTGTCCACTTTGTATTGTTTTTAATTTCATCTGCTGCTATTTTGTGCGTGTTGCTTTTAGCTGTTTTTACAGTATTTTATACACTGTCTCGAGACGTGTGTGGAAGGAGACAAATACACAAATAAGCAAATAGTAAACGTTGAGTTACAGGCCGTTAGCTGCCTTGGTACATTTTGCGAAGGATGACACAAAATATGTATTTTAACAAACAAAACTTGGAGATGCAGGTACTTTGCATCGACTGCTACTTATTTCGGGTACAGTCATACCTTGGTTTTCCAACAGCTTAGTTCTCGAACGTATTGGCTCCCGAACAATGCAAACCCGGAAGTGACTGTTCCGGTTTGCGAACTATTTTTGGAAGCCAAACGTCCAACAGGGTTTTTGCGGCTTCCGATTGCCTGCAGGAGATTTTGTTTTGGAAGTCAAAAGGACTTCTGGAACGGATTCCGTTCAACTTCCAAGGTACGAATGTATTTCCAATGCCCGCATTACAGAGTACATATTCACCATGTTTTTATTAATCACAGCCTATTCCTCCCTACAACAAAATAGGAATGCAATGCTCCTTCTGCCCCCACCAGTCACAGGAGAAGGACCAAAGCTTAGTGGAAGGGCACTTGCTTGGCAGATCAAATATTACGGCTTCAATTCCTGGCAAATGAAAGACAATTCTTCACTGAAGCCCTGGACAGCCTCTGCTAGTCAGTGCTATATAGACTAGTGTTTCCCAAGCAGGGGGCATATGGTCCCAGGGTATTCCAAGGTTGGCACAGGTTCAAATTGCGTAAATGGGGGGCCACAGCACAAGACTTGGGGGCCACAGTGGGAAGTGAGAAGTGAAGGGGGGAAATCATTTTAATATTTTTTTTTTAAAATCCAGATTAACTGGCTATCTGCTTGGTCAATCAGAAGTGAATAAGGGGGCAGCCCACTAGGGCCTAGTGCTCCTTTTTGGCATGTGCATTTTCTTGGAGCAATCCTGGTATGTTTCTGGTGGGAGAGGGCGATCGCTGAGGCTCCCGTTTTGACCGGTACAGCCCATGATCCGGGACCCCCAGGTCAGGTTGGTGCGGTGGTAGGTGTTAGGAGCTTGGCCTACACTCGAGTAGGATTCTGGCAGAGACACATGCCCGAATAGCATGTTCTCTCCCTCCTGGTCGTTTGGACGTGAGCTTCAAAAGCTTTCTTCTGCCCGAACATCACAGCGACCGATGCCAACAGACATCGGCACACTTAAGGATCCGCAGAGTGTTTGCAGTTTGCATAACAGACCTCAGCAACTCAGCATTTTGGCTAATCTACTTTATTTACATATAAACGCACACGGAGCACTGCAACATGGCTCCCTCTCTCTCTAGCATCAGACAGTAAAGAGAAAAGGAACAAAGGACAATAGTCCCACTTCATGGAACACAGTAACACACACATCCTGTCTCCGTCACTTCCCACTCTGTGGAATCAAAACATACACCGTCATGTGATAGACAAAAATCCCATGACTGCAATCGTGGAGCAGGAATTCTAACTGCAATCATGGAGCAGGAATTCTAACAGTAGGGTGGCAATGGGTAGGACTGGGCAAGCCCGATCTGCTTGTTGCTGCCACCAGTGCTGGGTCTGGTGGCAGCCTGGGCCTGACTCTGCAAGGCGCAGGGTGCAATCCACCCCAGCGCCCAGTGCAGACAATCTTGAGTTGGTTGAACCAATGGTTTCTCTTGGTATTAGAAGAATGTCCATGTTTTCTGGGGGATGCTGGAGGGTATGAGCATAAGTTAGCTTCCTATGTTTATATATGAAATGTCATGCTTTAGATAAGTGTGCATCCTTTATAATAGATGCAAGATGTGAGTATTTCACAAAAACCAAGTAGAATTTGCACCCTTCATAATAGATGCAAGATGTGAGCATTTCACACTGAAAATCAAATAGAATTTGTTTTACAATCGGTCCAGCCAAGGTGGAAAGGGTGTGCCATGCAGCCAGAAGAGGGGAGCTTGCTGAGGATCCTGCAAACGGGAGCTCAGCCACAGCTCTCCTGTCTGCGAGGGAGAAGACAGCACTTGCCCGAATCTTCACAGGCTTCCGATTTGCAGATAAAGCATTCAAGAATCCACATGTTCCATTTATAGAAACATTACTGACCAAAGGCGACTATTTCCAAATATACTTCCCGAAAGCAAAGATGCAAGTCCTGAGAAGTGCATTTCCAAACCTGCCCTTACAAGTTTTAATACTTCAAAGCCTTCTTTTTTAATTTCCATTGGATTGTGTTACTACGCGGAAAATATTTCCCACAGTTAACGATTATCATGTCAAGCAGCTGCGGTAATGGGCAGCAATTAGGAAAACTAAGACACCCACCCACCTGGGAAATACGACATTGATTCAAATTATGAATGCTGCTTTTCAAAATCTAAAAAAACCAACAACAACACAACTGCATGGAACATCCCTTCGCCTTATGAAGTGACTTCATCGTAAAAGCTTGACAGATTTTGTAGTGCCCTTAATATAACCAACCAAAACGAAAGCTGTGAAAAGCAGGGCATCTTTGCCAGATTCGTAGATGGGAGAGCTGCTTCTGATTCAGAAATAAATTAAAATGGCATTCCCTACCCCAAGTTCAAATTTGATTTCTCGGTTAATGTTATTTCGCAGCATGGAAGTCAACAAACTTTTTCAGCAGGGGGCCAATCCACTGTCCCTCAGACCTTGTGGGGGGCCGGACTATATTTTTTTTTTTGGGGGGGGGGATGAACGAATTCCTATGCCCCACAAATAACCCAAAGATGCGTTTTAAATAAAAGCACACATTCTACTCATGTAAAAACACCAGGCAGGCCCCACAAATAACCCAGAGATGTGTTTTAAATAAAAGGACACATTCTACTCATGTAAAAACACCAGGCAGGCCCCACAAATAACCCAGAGATGCGTTTTAAATAAAAGGACACATTCTACTCAGGTAAAAACACACTGATTCCTGGACTGTCCACAGGCTGGATTGAGAAGGCAACTGGGCTGGAACCGGCCCCCAGGCCTTAGTTTGCCTACCCATGCTCTATCTTCTTAGTCAGATTGCAGGTTTCTCCAGATTTTGCACTGCATTTCTGGTGTGCAAAATATCTGGTTTGTGTACAAACCAGTACTTAGTTTATGTTCCGGTTGCTATTTTGTTAGTGTTGTTAATGTTGTTCTATAGATTATGAAAATGTTACGTTGTTTTGTTAATCATATAATATGATGTTTGCTTTAATTGTGATAGTTAGCTTATTTTTTTTGCTGTTGCTTTGTTAACAGTGTTTGATAGGTTGTAATTGTTTCACCGATGATTTGTTAATTATTTTATATGATTATGCTGTATTTGAGATGTTCTATTCTGTTCTATCAAGTTATTATTATTTATTGTCTGTAAACCGCTTTGGGGTTCATTTGAATGAAACGCAGCGTAGAAATATAATAAATCAAAAACATCAAAATGTTTTACAGAAAAATGCACTGGGAAGCATCGAAAAGTGCTCTTTTATGCACAGCGTGGTTGGAAAATGCATGCAAATTAAGTGCAGACTTTTAACACAGACTGTTTTAAAAAGACTGGATGGACTGCAACTGAACAGAAACGGACTAGCCTATTTAACGCCTCCTCAATAAGTGCTACCCTATTAAAAGGTAAAGGGACCCCTGACCATTAGATCCAGCCGTGGCTGACTCTGGGGTTGCGGCGCTCATCTCATGTGGCCAGCATGACTAAGCCGCTTCTGGCGAACCAGAGCAAAGCACAGAAACACCGTTTACCTTCCAGCCAGAGCGGTACCTATTTATTTACTTGCACTTGATGTGCTTTTGAACTGCTAGGTTGGCAGGACTGTGACTGAGCAACAGGAGCCCACCCCGCCGCAGGGATTCGAACCACCAACCTTCTGATCAGCAAGCCCTAGGTTCTGTGGTTTAGACCACAGCGCCAGCCGCATGCTGCCTAAAGGTTTACTTCTGCTCTCTCTGATATTTTTGTAGAGATTGCCATGTTCCTTTTGGCAGGAACATGGGTGTATTTGGCTTTTAGTCTCTCTCTTTTAATATTCTGTTGTCTTACATTTTTGTAACTTTTTTGCACTGTGACTTTGGATTTGTACTTCACCCTTCGCGAGCCACTCTTTTTGGGTGAAAGGGAGCATGAAAAGGATCTCCGACGCGGTAATAATCTGAATGTGGTATTTGGTAGAATCTCGGCAAGCAAACTGTACATAGGAGAGAATAAAGTCACAAGGAAAGGAGAATATTCAACTCTCCCAGCACACTAGGTTTGAGACAACATGAAGATTATGAAACACTGCGCATGAAAAATGGATTTAATATTGAAAAGACAGAGGTGCTGTCTGTGAGGAGGAAAATACGGCTGGCTGCAAGTTGGACAACAACGAGTAACGGTTGAAATGGAAATTAAAGATGAGAAGAAGTGGCAACAGGAGGAAGAGATGGACATAAGTTTGCAACAGGAGTGGGAAACCCGATTTTAAATAAATTAAATTGAATTAAAGTAATTTGATTGGATTTGTAATGCTTGGGGAAACTAATAAAAAGAAATATAAAAAAGAAAAAGAAAGGAGACAATGCATTTCCTTTGGAAAGAAAAATGGCTATTGATCATGTTTCTGAACACCACAGTAAAAGATGTCAGGGGATGCTCAACTCAATATGCCAAGATGATGATGATGATGATAATGATAATAATAATGATGATAATAATAATTTATTATTTATATCCCGCCCATCTGGCTCAACTCAATATGCCAAGATGATGATGATGATGATGATGATGATAATGATAATAATAATGATGATAATAATAATTTATTATTTATATCCCGCCCATCTGGCTGGGTTTTCCCAGCCACTCTGGGCAGCTCCCAACAGAATATTAAAAACATGATAAAGCATCAAACATTAAAAACTTCCCCAAACAGGGCTGCCTTCAGGTGTCTTCTAAAAGTCAGATAGTTGTTTATTTCCTTGACATCTGATGGGAGGGCGTTCCATAGGGCGGGTGCCACCACTGTGAAGGCCCTCCGCCTGGTTCCCTGTAACCTCAATTCTCGCAGGGAGGGAACCACCAGAAGGCCCTCGGCGCTGGATCTCAGTGTCCGGGCTGAACGATGGGGGTGGAGTCGGTTCTTCAGGTATACTGGGCCGAGGCCATTTAGGGCTTTAAAGGTCAGCACCAACACTTTGAATTGTGCTCGGAAACGTACTGGGAGCCAATGTAGGTCTTTCAGGACCGGTGTTATATGGTCTTGGCGGCTTCTCCCAATTAGCAAGAGTGGGGAACTATCGCTCTTTCGGATGTTGCGGAACCAGAACTCCCATTAGCTTGCATAGGTAATGCCAAAGGTTCCCTGCAACTGCAATGGATCCACGGATATCCATCTGCCTTGCATGCACTTGATTAAAAGGATTATAATCTATTACATGACTTACTGTCATGTCCATGCCACAGTTATTTCAACATTTTTTAATGAAAAATATATGTAATAAAGCCATCAATTCAAGTTAATTAAGGCTAAATCCTTCCAGATGTCTTCGCTGTTCTAGCAGTTATACCAAGAAATAACTGGGTAACGCATACCATCACTTTTCGTAAATGTTCCGCAAATACACCCCAAAGAAGACAGCCCATAATAGGCCAGCATCTTATGCACACTTTCCTAGGAGTGAGGCCCATCAACACAACTGAGTTTATTCACAAGCAGACATGCATGAGAGTGCAATGGCAAGTAAATCTCCAAAGAGAGCTTCCAAACTCTTCAGGAGTGTCTGGATGATAAAGAACACTTCGGCAGAAAGTACGGCATTCTACACTTAAACGGGATTTTTAGAAAATGTAAATTATGAGCTTTTAAACGGGGGGGGGGGGAATCTTCACCCCCTTCCCATGTGTCTTATGCGCCAACAAAAGCAATAATGTTTTAGCTCTCCATTTCTTTTTATCTATCATCACAGCAAGATTAGAAATAATAATAAAAAGAAAGAAATTCTGGTTTATACAACCCGTGAATAATTGCTGGCACACTAATATTTTAAAGATTGCTTTTCTCCCTCCTACTTGCTGAAATGCAGCTCTGGTCTTCATCAGTCTGGGTTCCCAAGTGCCCTTCAACTTGCACTAATCTCTTTCAGAGGTTCCCACTGTCAAAAACCTGCTCTTGCAAGCAAGCGAAGTTGCAGTAAAGAGCGGGGATATTCCTCAGTGCTGTTGCCCTTTAACCTTGCTATCAGATGCTGGTTTAGCAGAGATCTCGGGCAAAAAGGAATGATTTCCCCCATTAATACTGACTGAAGGCATTTGGCATCCTGACTTTAGAGCTTGCTTGCTCCAGAATTTCAACTATACATTCAGTTTTGGTGACTGAAACGTTGGTTTAAGGAGCCATTTTGGTACAAAGCTTATATATTATGAGTTTCTAACACTGTCTGGGATTTGCTGCCCCTGTGGAACCTGCAGCCTGAGGTGGTCACCTCACCTTGCCTCTTGGGTGAGCTGGCCCTGCTCTCAGCCTTGAGTTCTGTTCAGGGATTCCCAACCCAAACTACAAGTAAATAAAAACTCAGAAATGGAAGGAAACTTCAATGTCAACTGAAACTTGTCAATCACTTGATCATTATCACAGGGTAAAAATTATGTATCAAACAGATGGAAATCTCTTTAAACTGAGTAGGCTGAAAGCAAAGATTAAGGTAACCATAACTTCCGTCATAGGGCTTCAATATGCAGATGACAACGTAGTGTGTGCACACTCAGAGGATGACCTCCAAACCATCCTAAATATCTTCGCAAAAGCTTACGGAAAGCTTGGCCTATTGCTCAATATCCATAAAACCAACAGTGATGCACCAACAAGAACAAATCAACCCCTCCACAGTGCCACAAATACAACTTAATGGAGTAACATTGGAAAATGTTGATCACTTTTCCTACCTGGGCAGTTAACTTTCCACAAGTGTCAACATCGATGCTGAAACCCAACATCATCTGAGTTCCGCGAGTGCAGCTTTCTCCCGATTGAAGCGCAGATTGTTTGAGGACCAGGACATTCGCAGGAAAACCAAAATGCTTGTTTACAAAGCTATTGTACTGCCAACTTTCCTGTATGCTTGTGAAACGTGGACCACTTATAAACACCATCTCCAACTCCTCAAAAGATTCCCTCAACGGTGTCTCCAAAAATGTTTACACATCACTTGAGAAGACAGGCAAACTAATGCCAGTGTACTGGAAGAAGCAAAGATCACCAGTGTCAAAGCAATGATTCTTCAACATCAACTTCATTGGACTGGTCATGTTGTGCAGATGCCTGACTATCATCTTCCAAAGCAACTACTCTACTCCCAACTTAAGGATGGAAAGTGAAATACCAGTGGAGAACAAAAGAGGTTTAAAGACTCTCTCAAGGCAAATCTTTAAAAATGTGGTATAAGCACAGAAAATTGGGAAGCACTGGCCTGCAAGCGCTCCAATTGGAGAACAGCCTTTACCAAAGGTGTGGTGAGCTTTGAGGAAGCACAAACTCAGGATGGAAAGGAGAAACGAGCCAAGAGGAAGGCACACTTGGCAAATCCTCACCATGATCAACTCCTGTCCGGAAACCTACCGGTATGTCCCTATCGTGGAAGGACGTCTGGATCCAGAATTGGCCTCCACAGTCACTTGCGGACTCACTGTTAAAACCACTTTCATGGAAGACAATCTTACTCGGCCACAAATGTTCACTAAAGAAGAAAGATAATCAAATGCAGAGCTATTACTACTCATAAATGGGTTCTTTCAACACATTATTTTGGTCACCTCCAAGAACATGGAGTCTCCCTTTGCTTTAAAGGCAGCTGACACAAAACTATGAATAATACTTAACTCGGTCCAGACACTAATTCCTGCATAAAATCTGCATAAGTAAACAGTTTAGTTCCACATTAATGGGAGGCTACAGAATGGAAGAGTTCGCCAAACAGGGCTGACATAGTTGCACACAGAACTTTTAACATGCTGATCATATTAAGAACAGGGCACAATAAATGTTTCCACTTCGTAAGAATCCAGACTGTTTACATGCTTAAGTGGCTAGAGACTTGGCTGTCTGTGTGTGGTCTATCTTTCAGTATTATAACCTCAAATATAAAGAGCAGCAGCATGGAAATCATTTTAGTTGCAAGGGAGGCCACAATTTGGTTACTGAAATTCTCAAGATACAGCTTAAAGCGTGTTCTAAACACACACACGCTGAATAAAAATGATTCAGCAGAAGATAAACAGCAGCAGAGGAGACAGGAAATCTAACGAGCAATTTCGGGATTTACTGAAGACACAAGTCAAACTAAGATGCTCTTAGCAATCCACAAAAGGGGAGACAGGAGGCAGAGCTTTCCATCTTAAGTTTTACCTACACGGAACAATTATTTGCCATTATAGCTGCGGTTGCTCAGATAATAAATCCTGCTCAGGAATTCAATCTGACTGGATCTCCTTGCTGCTTGAGAGTAGTAGGAAAACAGTTGTGTTTAAGTAGCATACAAAAATCTCAGGTGGTGGATGGTGTGCAGAAATGGCAACTTATTTCTAGGGCACAATCAGGTGATGGGAATTGTGCTGTCCGAGCTGTGTTTGAAAACTTAAAGGTAAAGGTAAAGGGACCCCTGACCATTAGGTCCAGTCGTGGACTCTGGGGTTGCAGCGCTCATCTCGCTTTACTGGCTGAGGAAGCCAGCATACAGCTTCCGGGTCCTGTGGCCAGCATGACTAAGCTGCTTCTGGAGAACCAGAGCAGCGCACGGAAACACTGTTTACCTTCCCGCCGGAGCGGTACCTGTTTATCTACTTGCACTTTGACGTGCTTTTGAACTGCTAGGTTGGCAGGAGCAGGGACCGAGCAACGGGAGCTCACCCCGTCGCGGGGATTCGAACCGCCGACCTTCTGATCAGCAAGTCCTAGGCTCAGTGGTTTAGACCACAGCGCCACCCGCGTTTGAAAACCTAGCTGAGAACAAAAACAAAAACCATACATTTCCATTCTGATACCACTTTTGATGCTGGTTTGGGGTTGTTGTTTTTCAAAAGTGAGCGTGTTTTTTAAATGCTCATATAAACTAAGGTGCTATGCACTCTACTCAGATTTCTGCAAATTAAGCACAATGGGCATATGCAATTTCGCTGTATATCATTAGATGAAATTCACAGAATCATAGAATTGTAGTGGGAAGGGACCCTTCTCATCCATCTCATCCAACAAGCAGGAATCTCAACTGAAGAATCCAAGACAGATGGTCATCCATCCAAGTAGCATGTTTGAATGTTGAATGTGTAAGCATATGTCTAGAAACAATGGATAAAACAAACACCATTAGCTGTAACTGCTGGCTAAGTGTTTAACGGTTACTGTACAGTGGACGCTCGGGTTGCAAACGTGATCCGTGCAGGAGGCACGTTCGCAACCAACAGCGTTCACAACCCGCAGCACAGCGTCTGCACACGCGTGGGTCACAATTCAGCGCTTCTGCGCATGCGCAAAGCGCGATTTAGCGCTTTTGTGCATGCGCAAGCACTCAAACTCGGACTTAACCCGTTCCGGTACTTCCAAGTTTGGTGCGGTGCGCAACCCGAAAACGCACAACCTGAAGTGTCTGTAACCTGAGGTATGACTTTTTTTTAAAAAAAAAAGAACAATTACCAGAGAATATGAAGATCTCGCCACCAGCCCAAGAGCATTTGTAATCATTTTGGGCGCATTTCAGAAAGCAAACATGCGTCTGGAGTATCACTTACTCACTGCATGCTTCTCATGGAAAACCACCACAGCAGAGAAACACACTATCTTTAAAAAAAAAACAACCCCAAAAAACCACTTGACAGAGAAAAGTGATGTATTATCCTGGAATTAGATCAGGTTTCCTGGGCCATTTTGTCTCTCCTTTTGCTTTGCTGGGTTGTTTTATTATTAAAGAGAAGCAATTCAATCTGCCAGAAGGGAAGGATAACCAAACCTCTGTACTAATTGTGGTTAACACCTGCCTGCAGTTTCAAAGGACAGATAATGCCGGTGGCATACAAGCAGAGTGCTAGACTCACCAGGGACCTGCAAAAAGATGTGGATGGTTATCTCAATTGGTATGTGAAAATCAGCTCCGTTTCTCTCACATGCACACAGGCTAATCCGTCTCTTTCCCTCAGTTGCCTGGACTTTAGTCCCACCCACCCCGCATTTCCTGCCCAGCCCTATCCCTTAGCTCTATTACCTCTTGGGCCTTCGTCCCAATTACTTTCTCAGATTCCCTGCCCACCCAGAGAGATGGAGAAAGGGCAAGCAGAAGAATAAGCATTCAGATAAGCACATGCAACCGACACACACGAACATAGGGATATATTGCAGAGCGCAAGATTCCTTTGTGCACCAGGGATGAGGAACCTGTGGCGCTCCAAATATTACTGAACTGCAACTCTCAAACTGGCCGGGAGTGGATTAAAACAATATCTGGCAGGTCGCAGAGTGGCATAACTGCTGTACGCCCTTATGCAACCAAACATTGGTACATGTTGGACAACTTCTGAAGAGCTCCTGCAGGCATATGTAGGCATGTCTTATGTCAGAACACTTATGTCTTATGTGTAAAGGTAAAAGGTAAAGGACCCCTGGATGGTTGTTGTTGTTTAGTCGTTTAGTCGTGTCCAACACTTTGTGACCCCATGGACCAGAGCACGCCAGGCACTCCTGTCTTCCACTGCCTCCCACAGTTTGGTCAAACTCATGCTGGTAGTTTCGAGAACAGTGTCCAACCATCTCGTCCTCTGTCGTCCCCTTCGTCTTTCCCAACATCAGGGTCTTTTCCAGGGAGTCTTCTCTTCTCAAGAGGTGGCCAAAGTATTGGAGTCTCAGCTTTAGGATCTGCCCTTCCAGTGAGCACTCAGGGCTGATTTCCTTCAGAATGGATAAATTTGACCATCTTGCAGTCCATTGGACTCTCAAGTGTCTCCTCCAGAACCATAATTCAAAAGCATCAATTCTTTGGTGATCAGCCTTCTTTATGGTCCAGCTCTCACTTCCATACATCACTACTGGGAAAACCATAGCTTTAACTATATGTACCTTTGTTGGCAAGGTGATGTCTCTGCTTGACCTGGATGGTTAAGTCGAGTCACAGGCAACTATGGGGTACGGCACTCATCTCGTTTTCAGGCCGAAGGAGCAGGCGCTTGTCTGCAGAAAGTTTTCCGGGTCATATGGCCAGCAGGACTAAACCGCTTCTGGCGCAACTAAACACCATGACAGAAACCAGAGCGCATGGAAACGCCATTTACCTTCCCGCCACAGCGGTACCAATTTATCTACTTGCACTTTGATGTGCTTTCAAACTGCTAGGTTGGCAGGAGCTGGGACTGAACAATGGGAGCTCACCCCGTGGTGGGGATTCAAACCGCTGACCTTCTGATCGGCAAGCCCAAGAGGCTCAGTAGTTTAGACAGGCTTCCTCAACCTCAGCCTTCCAGATGTTTTTGGCCCAGGATCCCTAGCTAGTGACCAGTGGTCAGGGATGGTGGGAATTGTAGTCTCAAAACATCTGGAAGGCCAAGGTTGAGGAAGCCTGGTTTAGACTGCAGCGCCACTCGCGTCCCTTTTTGTTTCTGTGTATGTGTGTGTGTCCGTAATGATGATGCTTGATGGCTTGTCCCCAAACACAGGGAACGGACCACGCAAGCTACTGCAACTTCTTCTACAAATGTGCACACACTGAGATCAGGGTAGGATCGCCAGAAGGCCGAGAGATCGCCACTGCATTTGGGATTTCCTCTGCTGCACAGAATTACAGCGCAGCGTTACGAGGAGCTCAGGTTTCATCCAGAGGTGGTGGTGCAATGCCGTAAAGTGTTTCTGGTCACATAAGATGGCGCATCCAGTTTTCACTTATCCTGCTGCAGCCCTCCATGCTTTATCCAAAGCCTCCAACATTTCTTCAGTGAAAATAAGGGCTCCTTGTTCAATAGCAGTAGTTGTAGTAGTAGTAGTGGTGGTAGTAATAATAGTAGTAATTTTCTTATTTATACCCTGCCTAACTGAGTGGGTTGCCCCAGCTACCCTGAGGGCTTCCAAAATATATGAAAACATAATAAAACATTTTAAAAAAACCTCCCTATACAGGGCTGCCTTCAGATGTCTTATAAAGGTTGTATAGTTACTTATCTCCTTGGCTTGGGGGTCAGATAACTCCATACCCTCCAACATTTCATGGATGGAAATAGGGTTAATGGTTTGAATCCCCGTGACGGGGTGAGCTCCCGTTGCTCGGTCCCTGCTCCTGCCAACCTAGCAGTTCAAAAGCACGTCAAAGTGCAAGTAGATAAACAGGTACCGCTCCGGCGGGAAGGTAAACAGCGTTTCTGTGCGCTGCTCTGGTTCGCCAGAAGCGGCTTATTCACGCTGGCCACAGGACCCGGATGCTGTATGCCGGCTCCCTCGGCCAGCAAAGTGAGATAAGCGCCGCGACCTCAGAGTCGTCCACGACTGGACCTAAAGGTCCGGGGTCCCTTTATCATACCCTCCCGCATTTCTCCACTGAAAATACGGATGTCCTAAGGAAAAGCGGGACATTCCAGGATCAAATCAGAAATCAGGACAGCTTCTGTAAATCCGGGACTGCCCTCTGGAAAACAGGGACACTTGGAGGGCCTGTATTTCCAGAGGATCCGCCAACCCTCAAGAGCAGCTTTGTGTGTGTGTGCATGTGAAAACTATACAATACTTTCTGCTTGTGCAAAGCCACCCGCTGGATACAACCCCTTTGTTTTGGGAAGGCCCGACTTCCTTGCACAGAAGTGGTGAGCTGCAGGATCTTATCTTAGCTTGAAAGTGGTTCCCGCCCCCCCTTAAATCATTTATATTACTGCACTTAGCTAACTTCTCCAGGTTTAGTTTGGAGACTAACCTTTTGTCCCGAGGAATTCCATTAGAAGCCCTTAAATATTAAAGTTTCATGTTGCAGCCTGAGACCGTATTTCCCATGTCAGAAGCAAAGACAAATGGTAATATAATCTTCAAATGATTCAATATATGGAAGAATGAAGAATGGCATTTTTTCGGCCGTGCAAACCTTGCCCAGCTCTGCTGTAAGAGAGTATCCATGTGAACCAGGATAATGTTTCAATTGCTATAGCAACAGAAACTGGAGTTCCCCAAGCTTGCTACAGAGCGGTTCTGGTGGCTAAGGAGGGTAGTTTTCTAGATGTGTGTTTAAGAGGGGGAAATGCAAGCCCTTGCTTGCAGAACGAAAGCAGCGCTCTTCTGTCAAACTGTTACCAAATGCACGGAAATGTTAAGATCATGACACTCCAAATGACCTAGGAAGAAAACCCACACTTTCCCACTACAGCTGGTGAAATCGTGGGGAAGTCTAAAGCAACAGTGAGAAAATTACTAAAACTAAAAACGAAGGGCAAAACGATTTTGCAATTGCAGCGAATACGTTTTAGGACAGCGATAAACTTTTTTCTTTTCTTTCTTGAAATGATTTTTATTTGATTTTACAAACACAAATACCAAATCGATAACAATATATTGAGATTCCATATATTATATCTCTCCATGTTTATCCACAGTGTTTGTTACATTACAAGTGTTATTAAAATCCTGTTAATGTTTTTATCTGCTTACAGTGGTCTCCTAAATAAATTGTAAATTTTTCCCATTCTTTCTTAAAGGTTTTCGTCTTCTTGGTTGCTGAGCTTTAGAGACATTCTCAAAACAAATACTGGTCAGAGGAATCGATATAATATGGTCAGAAAAGTGACGTTCAAAACCAAATAATGCTATGCTAGAAAGAATTTGGAAGCTGCCCTATAGGCAGAATGGGGCTGCCAGATTTTTTTAGCAGTACAGGGAACCTGTAGCACATTAACTCCAATCCAGAAAAACAGGCACTGGTTGCCTATATGCTACTGAGCCCAGTTGATGGTGATGCCATTTAAATCACTAATGATTTCTCCCTTCACCCAAACTTTTATAGGGATTTAATTCAGCCAGGCGAGATGTAAATTAGCTGTGAAATTGTTGCTAATTGGTTTTAATAGATGTTTTAGATATATGGTTATGCTAACCTACAAGCCTTGAAGAACTGAATGGGGTTTATTTCTGAGTAGACACGGCTAGGATGCTCCTGTTAGGGTGTTCTCCAACTAAGTTAAACTCTATTAAAATTAAGGAACCCAAGCTAGCCATGTTCATTATTTTCAATGTGACCACTCTGAGTTTAACTAATTGATACAACCCTTAATCAGCGTTGTGCATTTCATTGTAGCATTGTGCTATTTTGTAACCTTGAGAGCATGGCTGATGAAGAGCTGATGAAGAGTGGAATTAAAAATGAGCAAATAAATGTAAGAAAAAAGGCAGGAGCAAAATACATAAACTGCACACCCCTCCCCTTCTTTTCAAGTTTTCACTTTTGCATCTCTGTTTGTCCAATGTCACTCAGTTGCAAATGACACTGGATTACACTAGCTCAGAAACGTACTGCAGGGAAACTCCCAAGAAGTTCCACTATTTCAAGTCATGCTTCTTAGCACAGAACCAAAACTTGCCAAATGATTCAGCTATCGAACGAAAGCTTGACTCACAAGGATTACGGCTGCTGGAGCTGGCCAAGCAAAATGCTTCCTTTGTTTTCATCCCACTCTGCCAGGGTCTCTCCTCCAAACCACCTTATAAGACTCAATGAAGCGAGTACAGTGGTACCTCGGGTTACAGACGCTTCAGGTTACAGACTCCGCTAACCCAGAAATAGTACCTCGGGTTAAGAACTTTGCTTCAGGACGAGAACAGAAATCGTGCTGCAGCAGCAACGGGAGGCCCCATTAGCTAAAGTGGTACCTCAGGTTAAGAACAGTTTCAGGTTAAGAACGGACCTGCAGAACGAATTAAGTTCTTAACCTGAGGTACCACTGTACTCTACTTACTACGCCCCACTCCCTAGAAAAAATAGGTGCTGGTACTCACCATGAAGTGTCTCACTTTTTAACCGAAGTGTCTCACTTTTTAACCGAAAATAGAGGGGGCTGGTACTCACTAGGCCTGAGGGATACATCGATACATCGCCCAGGACAGGTCTGAGGAGCAGACCACGATGTCGGTTTCACTTAGTGGTATATCGCTGGTGAAACCGCCCCCGAGTCCCTCTTCCAGCAGCATCCGCTGGAGGGTGTTAAGAAGATAAAGGTAAAGGTAAAGGGACCCCTGACCATTAGGTCCAGTCGTGGCCGACTCTGGGGTTGCGGCGCTCATCTCGCTTTATTGGCCGAGGTAGCCGACGTACAGCTTCTGGGTCATGTGGCCAGCATGACTAAGTCGCTTCTGGCGTACCAGAGCAGCGCACGGAAACGCCATTTACCCTCCCGCCGGAGTGGTACCTATTTATCTACTTGCACTTTGACCTGCTTTCAAACTGCTAGGTTGGCAGGAGCAGGGACCGAGCAACGGGAGCTCACCCCATCGCGGGGATTCGAACCGCTGACCTTCTGATCGGCAAGTCCTAGGCTCTGTGGTTTAACCCACAGTGCCACCCGCGTCCGTGTTAAAAAGATACCATATTGCAATTTAATAGGTGGGTCCTAACTCACAGAAAGCCATTCCGGATCACGTGGAATATCTGACCACGGGCAAATGACACGTGGGTCAACCGACAAGATCCAGTGGATCAACACTGCAATGCCACCCATCGGTTATCTCTTGCTCCAAATACGACAAGAGGTGGAGGGTGGGCAGAGAGCAAGGGTGCTAGGTGGGACTCCTAGGAAGAGGAAATGTTCACTGGCGGGTTCCCTTTAAATAAGGAAGGCATTGGTTAGTTTTGGGCACATTTACTTGGGAATAAATCCTTCTGAATTTAATGGGACTTTCCAAGTAACTAGGCGTAGGGAAGGTATATGGTTTTCAACAGCGTCTCATGGGTTTTCCATAAGCAGTTACCTAGCAAGACAGTATGGGGAACAGGATGTTGGCCTAGAGCAGCGGTTCTCAAACTGTGGGTTCCAAGATGTTGTTGGACTACAACTCCCCTCATCCCTGAGCTCTGGCCTTGCTAGCTAGGGGTGATGGGAGTTGTAGTTCAACAATATCTGGGGACCCACAGGTTGAGAAAGGCTGGCCTAGAGGAAGCTTGATGAACTGGTGGCTCCCTAGATGTTGCTGGACTCCAGCTTCTATCATCATCCCTGACCCCTGGCTATGCTGCCTGAGACTGATGGGGTTTCTCGTCTCTGGATTAGAAGGAATTTTGGCTTGACCAGCAGGGCTATTGTTATGTTGGATCACATTTTATTTCTGTATCATTCTTCAGCTGATGTTTTGCTACGTGCCTTCTCAATAACGCAGAAAAGTTTGCCTCCTACTTCTGCTTTGAATTAAAAATAATAATAATCAGGCAGCCATTGAGTAGAATTTTATTTTTTTTAAGAATGGGTAAGAAACATGAAAATTAAGTGTTGGAGAAATGGGGATTAGCAAGAAAGATGGCTAAGACAAGGGAAATCCCATATTATTAATGCTTTGATCAAACTTAACATAGGCAGGCAGTTTGGGGGAAAAGACCTCTACATGTGCTCATAAACTTGTGTGGATGTATTTGCAAGGCTGCCGCTGATCAAGGAAAAAACAGAGAATGTGACAGTGTTCTCTTTAATATGTCTGCCCCCCCATGTAAATCAGAATAAAACTTTATTCTGCCATAGCGACTTCCACTAGAAGTCTAAATCACCTCATAACTCTTGGGTTCTAACAGATAGCAAGATACTGGTGCCTGGCAATTTAAAGAGAAATCTAGAATGCTGTTGGATAAATGAAAAGTTACTCTCTCAGTTACACATCATGGCATTCTAACAAACAATATAAGGAAGATAGATGTACAGTATAGGCTTCAAAAGTAACCACAAACCATATTCCTTGGCTTCAGTTGATTTAACTGACAATGAGGAAGGCAATATAATATTTTACTAGCACCATCATGTCAGAAACACCAAGCAAGACATACTTCCATAGATGTTTCATGGAACAACTGCGATTTCTTCACCTTCCAGACAGATTTTCGGTTCCTGAATTTATTTTTAGCCAAGGGGAGTTTATACTTGCAGCTTTCACAATTATGGTTGCATTTTATGGATGAAGTACATGAGTACTTTGGCTGGACCGTCAGCGTGAATGGACATCCATTGCAATCAGCTGACCATCAGTCAGCATTGAAAAGGGGTTTCTCCAAAAGCCATGAGTCAGATGCTTACTAGTTGCAATGACTTACTAGTTGCAATGAATGACACAGGCATTTTTAAAAAAACCAATCGACACAAAGCTGTCAAAATGCAGTAACTTTTTGCAGAGTCACGGTAGAGTGCTAAGAATAACAGTTTGTGTGTGATGCTCAAGTAACACCCTGGTGATTAGAGAAGTGAAACTAAACCCACATCCTCACTACACAATGAACTAAACTGGCTTATTTGTGTTTGACTGGGTTTGGGGTTTGTGTGGAGGAAATAACCGAGTAAAAACGTCAACAGAAAAAGGGAAGCCCAAGTGCAGAAGCTGCAAGTTTTTCGTTTATCTGTTCCGTTCCAGCTTATATCATCACAGTTTATCTCAAAATGCTGAAAAAATTATCTGACAGAGCATTACTGGGCTGGTCCAGACATAATGCTGAGTCACGGATTAGTGTCAACTGCGCACACCTTTGGCTGGTGTGTTCGCTTCCACACGGCCACGAGAAAGAGATTGCGTTCATTCCCATTTTCAACTAAACGGTCTGGCATTATGTCCATACCTGGATAAAGTAACTACGGTTTATTGCAAACAAAGCGCGGTTCACTCTTTTTCAATGAATCACAGTTAACACTAACCACGGCTTGTCCCAATTCAGACATAATGGTTCATTGAAAATGGAAGCAAATATTTCTGATCTCCTCCACACTGTGGGAGAAGCGAGGAGAGCACACAAAACCTACAGCTCATATACACAACACTAAACTATGGTTTAGTGTTATGTGTGAACCAGGCCAATGTACCGTATTTTTCGTTCTATAGGACGCACTTTTTCCCCTCCAAAAATTAAGGGGAAATGTGTGTGCATCTTATGGAGCGAATGCAGGCTGCGCCGCTAAGCCCAAAGCCAGAACAGGGAGATGGAGCACTGTGGAGCGCTCTGTCTCGCTGTTCTAGCTTGGGGATTTCTGCGCGCACAGCCTCTCCAGGGCAGCGGGGTGCCTTCACCCCGCTGTCCTGCAGAAGCTAGCAAGGCTGTTCCCAAGCCAGAACAGCGAGGCGGAGGGCTCCGTCGCACTGTTCCAGCTTGGGGACGGCTGCACGCAGAGCGTCTCCAGGGCAGTGGGGTGCCTTCACCCCGCTGTCCTGCAGAAGCTAGCAAAGCCGTTCCCAAGCCAGAACAGCGAGGCGGAGGGCTCCGTCTCGCTGTTCTAGCTTGGGGATTTCTGCGCGCACAGCGTCTCCAGGGCAGTGGGGTGCCTTCACCCCGCTGTCCTGCAGAAGCTAGCAAGGCTGTTCCCAAGCCAGAACAGCGAGGCGGAGGGCTCCGTCTCGCTGTTCCAGCTTGGGGATGGCTGTGTGCACAGCCTCTCCAGGGCAGCGGGCGCTGCGCTCCAAAGGCTTCAGGGATCTTTGAGGCTGGCGGTGGGGGAAAGCAGCGCTTCCCCCCACCACCAGCCCCACAAGCCTGGGTTAATGTACCTTGAATGCACCTTGTTTTAGAGGGGGAGAACAAGAAAATTTTTTTCCCCCTGTTCTCCCCCTCCTATGGTCCGGTGCGTCCTATGGTCCGATGCGTCCAATGGAGCGAAAAATACGGTAACTCCCTTCTCAAAATCAGCACATATTTCACTTTGAATATAAATATTTTTTAAACACCACTTACTGAAAAGAGGCTAAAGAAGATTTGCCACGCAGTCTACAGTACGCAAAGGAACAAATCCAATTCTTCCACATTCTTAAAGTACAATCATCCCATGACTCATAATTCGTAAAGACTCTTAAACGCTGTTTCTCCCCCCCTTCCCCCCTTTTTTGTAAATGTATCTTTATTTAAAAAAATATTGGTTTACAAAAGTATGAGCAGTGCCTCTCTTTTTTTCTTTTCCAAGTAACATTTTCATTTGTTACTTGGATCAGTTTCATTTGTTGAGACATTAGTGTTACACTAGGAAGAAAAGGGGGAAAGAGGTGGAGGGAGGAAAGGTGAGCGGGGTTGGGGTTGGGTGGCGATATTTCTATTTTACTTAATATATGTGTGGGGTTTTGCGTCAGCGTCGATTGTGCAGGTTCTCTGCTATTCGCTTGTGTTCCTTTGGTGGTGAGACATGATGGGGTTGGCCTAGGGTGTAGTTGTTTGTTTGTGATTGGCTGTGGTGAGCTTTGTTTTCATGTGTGAGTGGGGTGGGTGGGTGTTTTGACCAGGTTAGCCATAATGATTCGTATGCTGTTGGTGGATTTCTGTCGTCTTGTTGGGCGGTGTATGTGATAAAGGGGAGCCATACCGGGGTGAAGGCATCTTCTTCTATTTGCCCCCGTGTCAGTTTCAGTTTATTGGTTGATTTTTCTAGCAGGGCTGTTTCCCATACTATTTGGTACCATTGGTCCATGCTTACTCCTGACAGGTCTCTCCAGTGTCTGGTTATTATGTTTGTGGCTGCTGAAATAGGTGGGTTCTGAGTTCTTTGTGATGTAAATGGGCATTGTAGTCTTGGAAGATGCTTAGTAGGGCCAATTCTGGGGTGATTTCTAATACTTGCTTAGTTATTTTACATATTTCTTGTACGGCTGTTATCCAGAATAGTTGGATTTGGGGGCATTCCCACCAGATGTGGAGGTATGTGCCTGTGGAGGTGCACCCTCTCCAACATTTGTACCACGCTCTCAATTCTCACCTTCCTACTTTCAGCTGGAGGTCTAACCCAGCACTGTTTGAAGCAGAAGTTAAAACATAGTGGATAACCTTCATCAAAGGCTGGCTCCAGAAACCTGCTTTTCTCTCTTGCTCCTGTGCTATGGGCATTGTCCTGTTTCTTACTTTACCAAGTTAAACGAATCAATTTGCATTCCAGGACAGAAGAAATATTGACAGTGCATTGCTTGGAACGACCTTAGACAAGGTAGCATCACCAACTGAAAATGTAGTCAAGGGCCTGGCGACATGTTATAGTCATCATGATCAAAAATAGTCCAGTGTAGATCAGGATAAAGGTTGAAACCAATTCTGATGACTATTGAGAACTCCCCCAAAGACAGCCAGAGAAAGCTTCAGAGGATTGATGTTAGGCCAAGGAACAGGGAAGCAGGAGGCATTGGCCATCTGCCACCTGTTTAACGGTGCTTATCCCATCTCTTCTCACTAATTTGCCTTGGGGATTGGAACAGGGAGGAGGGTCAATTAGACACTTAAGGAAATGGAAGATAAGTGGTGATAACAGCTTCTAGAGAGAGGTGGTTCCAGCTTCCCTGCTTTGATCCCCTCCAGCTTTCTCTGCTTATCTTCAGAGATGAGCTTTGCTGGTTTTGATGTTCTGAATGCAACAGTTCGCCGAGCACAAGCCTGGCTCCCAAGGCTGAGCAGTCTTGCAGAGGAGCACTCACAGCAGCAAACCCCTCTATAAACTGGCTTCATGGGAACTTCACAGAAAGCCCCCGCAGTCAATTGCAACTATGATGATGTCAACATCAGCTACATGAGCCATTTTCCGCGACGAGCTCCAACATAGCTTGGATCACATTTGAATGACCCTCTTCTCTCTTTGGCAATCACTCATAGCCGAGTAAGACTGTCTTCCATAAACACGGTTTTAACAGTGAGTCCATAAGTGACTGTGGAGGCCAATTCTTGATCCACACATCCTTCCACAGCGGGGACATAGGTTTCCGGGCAGGAGTTGATCACAGTGAGAGTTTGCCAAACGTGCCTTCCTCTTAGCATGTTTCTCCCTTTTGTCCCGAGTTTGAGCATCTTCAAAGCCCACAACACCTTTGGAAAAGGTTGTTCTCCAATTCGAGTGCTCGCAGGCCAGTGTTTCCCAGTTGCCAGTGTTTATACTGCATTTTTAAAGGTTTGCCTTAAGAGAGTCTTTAAACCTCTTTTGTTGACCACCAGCATTACGCTTTCCATTTTAAAGTTCGGAATAGAGTACAGTGGTACCTCTGTTTACGAACTTAATCTGTTCCGTAAGTCCGTTCTTAAACCAAAACCGTTCTTAAACCGAGACACGCTTTCCCTAATGAGGCCTCCCACCGCCGGTGCCCTTCCACTCAGTTCAGTTCAGATTCTGTTCTTAGACCAAGGTAAAGTTCTCAAACCGAGACACTATTTTTGGTTTTGCGGAGTTTGTAAACCAAATCGTTCTTAAACCAGACTGTTCTTAAACCAAGGTACCACTGTAGTTGTTTTGGCAGATAATAATTGGGCAGCTGCACAACATGATCAGTCCAATGAAGTTGATGTTGAAGAATCATTGCTTTGACACTGGTGATCTTTGCTTCTTCCAGTACACTGACAGATGTTCGCCTGTCTTCCCAAATGATGTGTAAATTTTTTCGGAGACACCGTTGATGGAATCTTTTGAGGAGTTGGAGATGGTGTTTATAAGTGGTCCATGTTTCACAAGGGTACAGTAAGGTTAGTGGTATAATAGCCAACCGCATTGGCGGGAGCCAATAAAACAAGCCATTCCTGTGGATTCGCTATGGTCCTTAAAAGCCGGGGTGTTGACCTTCAGCCAGACCTGAACAATTTCCAAGCATCCCCGGCCTTACCTAGAGATGGTGGGAAGGCAACCTGGGACCTTCTGCATTAAAAGCAAATAATCTACTGCTGAACTACAATGGGGCCATTTCTCACTCCCCCCAAAACTGCCACTCCTTGTCCCCCCATTTTTTGTTGACTGACCCCCCACAGATCATTTCCACTACCAAAACACCAACAGGACATGGCACACACAACCTGCGCTGTCCTGAGAAAACCCCTTATTCCTGATTTCATTTCATTTCATTCTTTGGCAGATTTGCACAATGGAAAACGCACACCAAGAAATAAATTTTAGAAAGGGGGAAGATTAGACAGCTAAAACCGTTAATAGGATCGGAATAACACTTGAATTTTGGAATCTGAAAAACCAAATAAATAATATATATTTTAAAGAAAGAAAGGGGGGGGGAGGGGAAGTAACTGGATTTAGGCCAAAGGGTGTGCTCAGACTTGCATTCTGCTCTCAGAAGCTCCTCTAGACAGTGCATCCAGATCTTAGTTTTGGCCAAATTCTTGCAGTTCACTGATACGAATCCAAAAAGGTGCACGCTGCTTGGCAAGGAAACAATTTCTCAGGGGAACCAGTAGGGAAGTTAGGGAATGGGCAGATAATCCCAGTTTTATTAGGAGTCTACTTTAAAGCCTTCCAGAGGGTGCCCTAAGGAAGTACGAAGAACTCAAACTTGTTTTTTTGTTTTGTTTTTGTGGGAGAGCATTTCATATTTCATCTTTTAATCACGGCTGTCATTTCCATCAGAGATGGCAAGAGCGCATTCATTCGTTAGGCAACATCTTATTTATTTTCTGGAGGCAGGGGGAGGAGGTAGGCTGCATCCCCTCAAGGAGGTACGGAGCACAGAAAGATAAAAAGCTCTTGAAAAAACAACATTGAAGGTGAAGGAGGTTGGCACACCTAAGAGCCAAGAGAAATACAAGCAGGAGAAGGAGAAACAAGATTATTTTGATAATCCAACACCACTTCAGAGCGCTGAGCCCTTCTGAAAATTTGGTCCAGGGGGTAGCATTCTGTCATCTTTGCAAATGATAACAAACCTAAAGCTGTGGATGATTGACTTTTACTCTGAGATGCTGCCATAAATCTGGCAACCTCTTACTTTCATGCCCACTCCTTATCAGCCATAAGTTTAGTTTTGTGTAACAAATAATTTGTGTGTTTATGCTGTTTTAAAATAAAATCTGGATACCGCTGAAATTGGAACTGGCAGTATCGTTGCCACGATTAAACGGCTCCATCTCTTGTGGATTTAAAGATTATTTTATACACTTTATCTAAGATAGTAGAGTCAGAGAACAACCCTAGCACGTTTACCAAGAAGTAAAATGTTCAATGCTTACTCCAAGAGCATAGCATTGCTGCCTCCGCTTGCTTCCCCCCCCCAAAAAAAATTCCCATATTTTAATGCAAATGTCAATTGTAGTATGGTTAGTTATATTCTAAGGACGTGGGTGGCACTGTGGTCTAAACCACTGAGTCTCTTGAGCCAGAACATTGGCGGTTCAAATCTCTGCGACAGGGTGAGCTCCTGTTGCTCTGTTCCAGCTCCTGCCAACCTAGCAGTTCGAAAGCACACCAGTAATACTAGTGCTGTGGTGGGAAGGTAAACGGCGTTTCCATGCACTCTGGTTTAGTCACGTTGTCCCATTGCGCCAGAAGCAGTTTAGTCATGCTGGCCACATGACCCGGAAAGCTATCTGTGGACAAACGCTGGCTCCCTTGGCCTGAAAGCGAGATGAGCGCCGCAACCCCATAGCCGCCTTTGACTGGACTTAACCATCCAGGGGTCCTTTATCTTTTCCTTTACAGTAAAGGTAAAGGTAAAGGGACCCCTAACCATTAGGTCCAGTCGTGGCCGACTCTGGGGTTGCGGCGCTCATCTCGCTTTATTGGCCGAGGGAGCCGGCGTACAGCTTCCGGGTCATGTGGCCAGCATGACTAAGCCGCTTCTGGAGAACCAGAGCAGTGCACGGAAACACCATTTACCTTCCCGCCGGAGCAGAACCTTTTATCTACTTGCACTTGGATGTGCTTTCGAACTGCTAAGTTGGCAGGAGCAGGGACCAAGCAACTGGAGCTCACCCCGTCACAGGGATTCGAACCACCGACCTTCTGATTGGCAAGTCCTCGGCTCTGTGGTTTAACCCACAGCGCCACCCGTATCCCTGCTACTCTGCATACTTACTTGTTATTTTAGAACGCTTTTTAAAAAAAAAGGCAATGTAAAGAAATGAAAAAGCAGTGCTACCATCAGCATTGCATTTGAATCTACATGCAGTTATGTGGCTTTGTGCGTGTCAACAGGGCTTATGTTCAACTGCATTCACACGTCACTTTAATGTGTTAGATTCCACATTGTATTTGACCTTCCACATGATGTCAACACCACTTCTTGAGATACAGTGGACTATAGCATTAAGTTAAGCATTGTTCATTTCAATGTTATTTGCTTCCAGAAAGAAATAAAAAAATCTGTGCAAATGCTGAAATGTAATGTGGAAATTAGCAGATAGGAAAACGCCGGGAGAAGAGGAATAAACTGATGTGTGAATGCAACCTGAGGGCTGCTTTGCAGCACATGTCTGTTTGAAATATATATTATTGCAGCACATTTTGCCATTCCAGCCAAGGAACAACCAAAATGCATGCATTTGGAATGTTAACAACCTCCATAGCATACCATAAGATTAGTCAAACAATCCTCATTTAATGTGGTGTTAATTTTTCAACTAAAGATTTGCAGTTCAAATGTAGATCAAGTGCTCCCTCTTCAGAAAATGCTGCATAACTGCATCAGGTAAACTGCGCTGAAATCCTCTGGGATCCTTCAAATATGATACTTGTGCTCCCGTGAAGAAAAGCTATTAAGACTGTAGGTGTTCTCCTCCTCCTAAATTGCATTTGAAACCACCGAGGCACAAACAGATGAGCAGGCGAATTTTCCAGAGTCTTCTTAGTGAAAACATTTTGGGTAATATACAGTGGTGCCCCGCAAGACGAATGCCTCGCAAGACGAAAGGGTTTTCTGTCGCGGAGACGCTTCGCAAGACGAAGTTCCCTATGGGCTTGCTTCGCAAGACGAAAATGTCTTGCGAGTCTCGCCATTTTTTTCTTGCTCCCCCCCCCCCTTTTTCAAAGCGGCTAAGCTGTTAATAGCCTTTTAACAGCTTAGCTGCTAAACCCGCTAAGCCGCTAATAGCACTAAATCGCTAATAGCGCTAATCCGCTTAGCCGCCAATGGGGTTGCTTCGCAAGACGAAAAAACCGCTAGAAGAAAAGAATCGCGGAATGGATTCTTTTCGTCTTGCGAGGCACCACTGTATTACAGAACAGAAAACAAAATCTATTCAGCACAGAAAACAAAATCAGTTTGATACCAAACGCATTATCATGCAAACTGCTACCGATTTATCATTTGAAACCGATTGCAAGGAATGATTTTTATACTCCCACGTTTCCTGCACTGCCTAGGTAACTGTAAAGCATTCAGGGAGAGACATTCTGGGTAAACAGCTTAGAAAGTGAAATGTGCCCAAGTTTAAAAAGAAGAGAACAGAGAAAACACTTATTCTGGGGAGGAAAAACAGAGCTATAAACATCCATACCTAGAAAACATCAGCTTTCTCCACCAGTGACCAGAAGGAAGTCTTTTGGCCTTCATGATTTAGCAAAACATTAACAAAGCACTCTTTACTCAAATGTAAGTCCCTCTATGTTCAATGGCATTTACTCTTGGGTGAGTACACTCATACCTTAGTTCTTGAATGTTTGGGCTCCTGAACGTCACAAACCCGGAAATGAACTGTTCTAGTTTTTTGGAAGACAAATGTCCGACGGGGCTTCTGTGGCTTCTGATTGGCTGCAGGAGCTTCCTGCAGCCAATCAGAAGCCGTGCTTTGGTTTGTGAATGTTTTGGAAGTCAAACGGACTTCCAGAACGGATTCCATTCGACTTCTAAGGTACGACTGTATGTGTATAAGACTGCAGAGAATGAGGTGGGCAGGAATGATCCCAATGTATTTGCAGATACCATAGTGAAGAAGACAGTTCAGATCCTCCTTCACACTGTTTTCTTTTTAAAAAAAGAAAAAAGAAAATATTCAGATTTATTATCATTTCACAAGTCGAAATACAAATATGTCAGTATTGTTAAATGTGTCTCTCTCATTCTGCGGAAGCTACGCTGAGAGTATATTTACTTGTGTGGCAGTAATAAGCCCTCCAGAGGAAGCTACTGTTTTGCTTAACTATCCTGATGTCACGGCCGAAAGCTGATTGCCAAAATAAATGGAGAGGTAGACTGCGAATGTCTAAATTTCTGCATTTCTACCAGGAGTCTACACAAGATTGCTGATCAGCAACCATAACAATTTCTGGACTCCCGATACGGCATGGAAACTTAACCCACTTATTTACTTTGGCAGCCGCACGTCTCCTAAGGAAACCAGGAGGACTCGAATAATCAAGCCTAATAGCCCTTCTTAGAACCGTTCCTCTCATCACATGAGGAGGGTTTGCTGTTTACGAGTCAGTGGTCTCCAGACCACAGCATGGTTTGGACATTCACGGTAAAATTAGCTGGGCTCTGCCGGGGACCGAAAATACCAACAGCAGCTTGTATCCCCTGACACATTCCTTGGTGGAAGTTAATTGCAGTAGCGCATGAACAATGCCAAACGTTGACAGAAGATCGCCGGACTGTCATTCCTTCCATCCTGAGTTGATGGTATTATGCATGCAGAACATTAGTCATCTTAATTCATGACATAACGGCGCATAGCGTTAACCAAGGCTGGCTATTCTTGCACACTGAGATAATGTGTCGCTCTCGTGCTCTTCAAGCTGTTAAATCCATTACTAAATTGTGGGTGGGTGGGCTTCGCATAGGTGATGTATGGAAGTGAAAGCTGGACCATAAAGAAGGCTGATCGCGGAAGAAGTGATGCTTTTGAATTCTGGTGCTGGAGGAGACTCTTGAGAGTCCCATGGACTGCAAGAAGATCAAACCTCTCCATTCTGAAGGAAATCAGCCCTGAGTGCTCACTGGAAGGACAGGGGCTCCTGAAGCTGAGGCTCCAATACTTTGGCCACCTCATGAGAAGAGAAGACTCCCTGGAAAAGACCCTGATGTTGGGAAAGATGGAGGGCACAAGGAGAAGGGGACGACAGAGGACGAGATGGTTGGATAGTGTTCTCGAAGCTACCAGCATGAGTTTGACCAAACTGCGGGAGGCAGTGGAAGACAGGAGTGCCTGGCGTGCTCTGGTCCATGGGGTCACGAAGAATCGGACACGACTAAACGACTAAACAACAACAAGGGTTTCGCATGAGGCAGGAATCTCGACCTATCAAACGACTGCTCAGGACCCTTCCCCAAGATTGTCCAGAGACTCGACTGTGCAAGGAAGTCTCTTGGAAGAGACATCCGTGTGAGAAACCCACGGCCTTTGAAATGTTGTTGGACTCCCCATCAGTCCCAGCCAACATTCCCTATGGCCAGGGATTATGAAATCCAAGATCTGAAACCACAGGTTCCTCGCTCTTGCGTTGCACAAAGGCAACTAGAAACGCTATCACTGTAACTCAATTGTGGGCTGGCTCGCTGCTTAATAGCTTTTTAATATCCTAGATAGCTAAAGCATGCTAAAAAGGCAGCCTTTTCCAAGGGTTTTGTTGAGAGAAGTGGAGAGATATTAATTTGTGTTGCCTCCTTGGCTGGATGGAGGAGAGGCGTAGGAAGTGCCACAGACTAAGGGTGTAATTACCCCATGGATAGCTCTCTCTTTTTGGAGGGAACATCAAGTTTCTTTCTGCAAGAGAAATCAACTGTACACCTCTACGCATCTGGCAAACTAGGCTGCTACCCACAAAACTTGTTATGTACTGAAGTTCTCACCCTGGGCCAGCAGGGGGATACTTTAGATAGTATGCAAATAAGGGATCGAAAGTGACGTTCAGTGATTGGATAGTTTTAGAAAATTGTTACAGTTACGTTGTACTGGAGCTCTATATAAGCAGGCTGACTGAACCCTTCAGTTCAGTTCTGTTCTGGCCTGTGAATAAACAAGAGCTGTTTGAAGAATCGCTGTGTCGTCTGATATGTTCACCCACAACTTAACAAAACTCATGCCACAATGAACTCTTATTTGCATGTAAATTGTCACAGCATATTCCCCCAGCAATATGAGGTGCAGAAACTCAAAAGATCTGTTTCCTAGGGTTTCTTTGCTTCCTCTTTAGAAGATACAGTGGTACCTCGGGTTACAGACGCTTCAGGTTACAGACGTTTCAGGTTACCGACTCCACTAACCCAGAAATAGTACCTCGGGTTAAGAACTTTGCTTCAGGATGAAAAGAGAAATCGTGTGATGGCAGCGCGGTGGCAGCAGGAGGCCCCATTAGCTAAAGTGGTGTCTCAGGTTAAGAACAGTTTCAGGTTAAGAACGGACCTCCAGAATGAATTAAGTTCTTAACCCGAGGTACCACTGTATTTAATTGCACTTAGGCTAGGAAACATACATTCCAGCTGGATTGCTTTCCTTCGCCCCATGACTTAGTAGCATTTAATATTTAAGCGCATCCACTCAAGTCACTAGCGAAAGCAGCCCAACAGAACTTAGTGGGATTGCTGTAAATTGAATAGTTTCAGAACTACATTATCTGCAACTCAAAAATAGCCATATAATCCTAAGTGTGCTCCCAAAGCACTTCCTCTGCCCTCCGTATTACACTGAATGCAGCAGGGATTTTAAATGCCCTCCAGCTTTTCGACCCTACCCAGGTCTGCCTGCTCAGTTTGACTTGACATTCTGCAAAGCCATGCAATGGGTCAAACTGTGAAAATGCACCTCAATAGAGCAGAGATGCACTGTGCTAGAAGCCCATAAATGTTCCCCTTAACTTTTAAACTCGGAAAGTCCAGCAGATGGGTTAAGATAAGCTGCTATAGGAAAAATGAAAGATTTCGTGCAGGCATTACCAATGTGATAGACTGACCACCCAAGTCTGCAATTACTTCCAAGACACACACCCAAAATTCATTTGTTTTTCCACGCAGCTGACATGGGAAAATCTTGCAAGGAGAACAGACTAATTTTAATAACTAATGGTTATCCACTCAAGTTTTTTTTTTAAATGATATTACACAAAAATGACAAAACATTGGGTTTGGATTTTATTTAAATCAATCGATTTAAATCGCAATTTAAATCACTAGTCAGTAAGACTTGATTTAAACCCCCCTTTTTTAACAGAAAGACTCATTCTTGCTGGTATAATCTTTATATTTTTCAACCAGATGAAGGTTTCATTTTTTGGAATAATAAATTTTCAGAGTACTTTTTACGGTTGTATAAAAAATGACTGATTTGGTTATACTATTGCATACATAATTATAAAATGATTGTGCGGTTTAATAAGGTAACTGTTTTAACTTTTTTATATTTGGACAACGTTTCTGCTGTACTTTATTGGTAGGAGAAAAACAATCATTTTCTTAATAACAATTTAAACCATTTATTTAACTAAAGCAATAACATTATAGCACATGTATCCATGTTTGTTAACTAATGTGGTTAAACAATTTTTTTAAAAAACAAAAACTTAGACTGAGTTTTAGCACACATGAAAAACTTAAAACAAATCCTTATTTCCTGATGGACAGCCTTTGGATTATAATGTAACTTAAATAAAAAACTATCTTTAGAAAGATTTTTCCTCCAAAAGCATTTTATTTTAAAAATCTAATTTAAATTTTAAAAAATCCGATTTAAATTTTTTAAAATCTGATTATTATTTTTTAAATCATTGATTTTTATCCACCCTGGTTGAATCCAAAGATGTCCTTCTGCACTCAGAAGGCATCTTCAGCCCTTTAAAACACTATTGTAGTTTGAGGACCCGATCCCCACTTATTGAAATGAAGACACAAGGACATGTAATATAAGGTTAATGGGTCAAGAAAAGGCCACAACTTTAATGATTACAGCAAGTGAAAAGGTATTGGCTTAGGCATTGGATCACGTGACTTGACTCCACCCACTCAGAGAGGGGTGAGTCTAAAAAGGGGGGTTTATTCAACAGTAGGTGGAGCCCGTTGATGCTAATCCAACTATAAGCTCTCCTCTGATGTCACCGAGGGTCGTGCCATGGCCCCCCGCCACACAGGCATCGGACAGGATCCACGACCGCCGGATTCCTTTAACGGATTACCCAAAATTGAAGGCGTAGGCGATGGCCACACCTAACCCTTCCACACACCACAACACTTTATTCCAATGCCTAACCTACCCACCAATACCACGAAAGTTGTGACGATTGCTACAAGGTAGGCGAAAAAACCACAAAGCCTAATGCCAAATGGAAAAATTCCTACCAGGCCCCCCGGACAACCAGGGCGACCAACCTAAGGTCCATAGCAAGGCCAAAAGAAAACTGAGACCCTGAGCTCTAAGGGAGTGGAGGGTGGGTGACTCGCGACGGGACGACGAAGAATGAGGCCGCATGGCTGGCACAGCAGCGATTTACGCTGCTGTCCACGCCCCCTTCAAGCCGCCTGGTTGGGCGCTTGCCCATGGGCGTGGTGCGCCAGCCAGGTGAGTGGGTGGCAGGGGGCTAACGCCCCCTGCTTGAGGCAGAGATCTGATCCCGCCCACAATCCCTCCCCTCTTTGCAGGAGGAGAGTCTTTATACCATGTGCTATTGCACAGAAAAGTGAACTTGAATCTAGATGTGTTTTTCCACCCAACAAGCATCATCCTTGCAGACTGATGAGATTTGTCATAGAACGTATCAGTTATGATACTGCACAACCTCTTCTGAATACCAATAAAAATTATTTGGACAAAACTCTTCTGAATACAATTTGCCGAGCAGCTGTACTGGCTATCCGATTTCCATTCATGCCTCCTAGGATCCAACTTAGTAACATCTTTTGCCAACAACCAATAATACAGCTGGTATATTGCTTTCATTCCTTTTTTAATTATTTGATCACATATATGGCTTATTTTTCATGGTGATAAGTATCAGCATAGTAGGTGCACTTAACACATGGTTTAGAAAGCTGCAAGCTTTCCTGCTATCTGTACACAAGAATAGCTGGCTGGACCAAGACCACAATTTGCCATGCTAATCTGCCGCTGCACCGGAATAAGCTGAGATCCTAAGGCTGTGCACTTCAAAGCAAGAAAAGTTCACCAAGTCAGTAATCTGCTGCTATTTAGGTTCCGAAAAGCAGCTTACCTTTATAACCAATTTGTGCAACATCACGGCAGTCTCTTCGATTTCGGATGGAGCCTGCAAGTAAAGTGGAAGGAGAGTCGCTTTAGCAAAAAGGCAAGAAACACTGGCAACTGAAGTCAGCGTTCCAAAAAGCACACAGTTGAGGGAGTACCGTACTTTTCCGTGTATAAGACTTTTCTTTTTTTACTTTAAAATAAGGTTTAAAATCTGGTGGTGTCCTATGCACAGATAGTGCATATGCTCATTTTCTGAATTTGGTGTCCCCAAAAGTTTGTTGTTTAGTCGTTTAGTCGTGTCCGACTCTTCGTGACCCCATGGACCAGAGCACGCCAGGCACTCCTGTCTTCCACTGCCTCCCGCAGTTTGGTCAAACTCATGCTGGTAGCTTCAAGAACACCATCCAACCATCTCGTCCTCTGTCGTCCCCTTCTCCCTGTGCCCTCAATCTTTCCCAACATCAGGGTCTTTTCCAGGGAGTCTTCCCTTCTCATGAGGTGGCCAAAGTACTGGAGCCTCAGCTTCAGGAACTGTCCTTCCAGTGAGCACTCAGGGCTGATTTCCTTAAGAATGGATAGATTTGATCTTCTTGCAGTTCATGGGACTCTCAAGAGTCTCCTCCAGCACCATGGGCTCCTTATACATGGAAAAACACGGTACTTGGAGAAATGTTATAGATATGTATCTCTTTACTTAACAACTCACAGCCGAGGTCCAAACTAGGTGTCCCCAGATGTGTGACATCATGGGAGAGTTGTTGTTCCCAGGACTAAGATGAAACCTGTCATTTTTGCTATGTTGTTTAAGTGATCTTGTTATATTTACAGTATTAGGATGTGGTTTTCGGGTATGTTATTATATTTGCTATCAATTTGCTGCATTACATAATCGTTGCTGTGTTGCTTTGCTATGCTGTTAGGAATTTGTTTTTGTAGCGTCTGCTCAAAATGCATCCCTGTATCCTTGTTGCAGGCAGCTCTGAGCATGATTAATAATAATAATAATAATAATTTATTATTTATACCCCACCCATCTGGCTGACTTTCCCCAGCCACCCTGATTCCTTTGTGTGGGAATGTTCAGGGAGGCAGGAGAGGATATATTGTTTATTAATATCCTTCCTAAATTGCACTAGCAAGTTCTATAATTTAGCAGAGTTTTAACACCCCCCTTTTAAGTGCATATCAGGTAGCTGGTTGCAAGCTTGCTTAAGCTTTTCAATATAGATTCCTGGTAAGATCCCTTGTTTCCCTCTTAAAAGAATAAATATGCCACAATCTTATTTAAGATACATAAAAGTAGTTTACTCACAACATCATCAGTTCACAGATGGATCCCTGAAGGCAGACTTAATATACATGTGAGCCTATCCCATATAGAGATAATCTCTTTGTCCGCTGTTGGCTGAAAGCCAACAGGTCATCTCTAGCTAAAAGCTGTTGCTCCAACGACAAAGTCAAAAAGAGAGAGAGAGTGGCTGCGTGCTTTGTGCTTTTGTTACCTGCACAGGTAAGGTCACACCTACCTCTAGTCACATGCAAGAGGAAGGATGCTCCAGGCCAGGAGGAAACAGGAAGTTTTCGACTGGCTGGAACAAACATCGCCTTTGCATGTCTACTCTAGGCAAAGAAGGAATGTTGTACTTGACTGTTATTTATGTATCACATCCCACACTTTGTTGCAAAAGCAGCATGCAAATTGAATGATTGATTGATTGATTGATTGATTGAATGAACCCTGCGGCCACAGGATTGGATCAGAGCTTTGGGAACCAGTTAATTTGACTGGAGCATTGGAAACCAGAAAAAGGGACATATTTGTGGTGGCCCCCTATCTGTAAAACTCCTGAGGAACACAGGGTCGGATCCATCAAGCATTACATTGTTTCCAAATGTCTTTTTTTTTTTAGATAGATAGATAAATTTTATTGTCATTGTCCGTATATACACAGTATACACAACAACGAAAATCAAACACCCACCCAAAGACCGGGTTCACATACACATTTGCACGTATCTCCAACACTCTCATCCTATTCAGACATAATCTATAAAAACATAACATAATCCAGAATATAACATAACCTATTAAAGGCATAACATAGCCTAAAACCTATCTCATTCCTTCCTACTCCCTGCTTGCTATTTCTTGCAACTGGCCCTGAGATCATTATTTAGTGCAATCAGAGCTCCTGGATAGAAACTATTCAGAAGGCGTGTGGTTCGTGTTTTCATTGTCCTATATCTTCTGCCCGAAGGCAACAGTTCAAAGAAGTTGTGAGCAGGATGGGTGGGATCTTTCAGAATATTGTGTGACTTCTTCAAAGTGCGAGTCTTCATTTCTATGAGAGTTTTCGGGTAGGCTGTGTGATGCTTCAACTTCTGTTTTCAGATTACAACAGAACAAATGAAGCAATTGTATGTTTTACGTAAGGTTGCATTGGAAGGCCTTTGCCTAAAAATATTTCTATTTCTATCTCTATCTGTGGGTTGTGCTTCTGATCAAATCCCTAATCTCTGGTCATATACTATGTAAGACACGAGACAAAATAAAGAAATGATGGACTGCACATCATTGGTACTTGCAAAGACACGGGGTTTTGCATGCACTGATGATCAGCGAAGCTCGAAAACTGTTGAGCCTCTCTATATGTTGGTTTGATTTCAAACCACACAGGCAAAGGAAAACAGGCCACACAGGGTGTCACTGCAGCATCAGGTAATTGATAGCTGGGTAGTCCTGTCAAAGTTGTCTCTGATGGAGGAGGTAAGGATCTGGCCTCCCAGCTGGATCTGTTTTGCTTGCTGCAGACTATGAGATGAATAGACATTTCTGAACCAGAGAAGATTGACTTGTCCTGCTATCACTTCTGCATTTACTCCAATAGCTGATTAATATCAAACATCATGCTGGCATCTATATTCCTTTTTAACAGAGGCAATAAAGACTTTAACAGAGGCAATAAATAAACAAGCATTTTCTATCCTTTTACATTAGGGAATTAGGAAAAAAACCCCACTTCAAATAAAAGAAGAATGCCACATGCTAAATGCTATTTGTCCATTTGTTGCTTTGATAAACTGGAATATTTTTGCGAAAGGATGCAGGTTACTGAAGTGAATTTATTGCATAGCTCCAACAGAAATAAACAAACAGGTGAAGAAAAATTACGGGCTTTGAACAACTCCATTTCTCTTCTAGTTCCCACATTTTATTAAAGCCTGATTCAACTGAGCCTAAAATCTGCCATGCTGATGGAGTGCTCAGAAAAATCCCAGTTCCCCAATTACAAAAAAAAATACACTTGAAGAATTTGATTCAGCGTCAATCATAGCTTCCGATTATGTGCAAATCCAGAAACAATGGCTAACAGCTTCAGAACAAGCCATAGTTTACAGGAGGCTTATTGGGAAGCTGTTAACCATGGTTGACAGTTCGCACAGCCTGGGAAACCATGGTTAACAACTTACAGATAAAGTCAATTCAGTGCTTGGTGTAAGAGGGTGAGAGCAGGATTGCAACCCGATCCACTTTTCCAAAAACTTTTGCGCTCTGCTTCTGTGGGCTGAGACTGTTGGGAGAAGGGCAAGACAAGGATATTGAATCAGTCTTCTATTTGCCAGGCAGTAGGTCAATCAAATGGGTCGCGAAGTGGGGGAAAGCACAGCTCAATTTGCCACAGTTCCAAAATTGAATTTATGGACCCGAATGAAGGAAGTGGCCTATTTTTTATTTCCCTGGCCGGGGAGACAATCCTTAGATTGAAAAAAGGCTTCCCAATGTTCCATCCTGTATCATCTGCTGCCATAAATGCTTAGCTTCCCTTTTGCCTTTCCAGACACTGTCCTGAATCGTGCTTCAGGCTAAGGGGAGGGAGGGGTGGATTTGCAACACAGGCCATTCATCAGACCGACCAAAATGCTTTCTGCATTCCTCAAGTCCTGGGAAAAATAGGCTGGATTCTTTTATTACTAATCTTTGCACTTCAACACTTAACGGTCTGACAGAAGGGCTAATGCTGTGTAATTAAAAGCAAATGTTTCCTGGATTCAAAATAAAGCAGGGCAGGATAAAAGCTGGTTGAGCAAGAGCAGCAGAGCAAAGGGGAAGAGAGGGAACAAGCTATTCAGACAGAATTTAAGCTTTTTTTAAATAATAATGAAAAAACCCACCCAATAAAAGCAAAGCAAATTAGGGCCATAAAAGCACTGAATTCTATTCTGAAGTGTCCAAACAGCTACTAAGAATCCTTTAGCTAAGCAGTTTTAAGACAAGCCACCGTGTTTGTGTGCGCTTTCATTGTGTGTATGCACAGACAACATCTAACGGATGCAAAACCAGGCACATCTTGGTGCATGGAAGTGGCAGGAAAAGGGGGTGGAAGGTAAAAATAAAGGACCCCTGGACGGTTAAGTCCAGTCAAAGGCGACTATGGGGTTGCGGCGCTCATCACGCTTTCAGGCCGAGGGAGCCGGCCTTTGTCCACAGACAGCTTACTGGGTCATGTGGCCAGCATGACTAAACCGCTTCTGACACAATGGGAAACCGTGACGGAAACCAGAGCGCACGGAAATGCTGTTTAACGTCCTGCCGCAGTGCTACCTATTGATCTACTTGCACTGGCGTGCTTTCGAACTGCTAGGTTGGCAGGAGCTGGGACAGAGCAACGGGAGCTCAACCCATCACGAGGATTCGAACCGCCGACCTTCTGATTGGCAAGCCCAAGAGGCTCAGTGGTTTAGACCACAGCACCACCCGCGTCCCTCCAAAAAGGGGTGGAACGGGGCGTAACCCATAACCCTAGAGAAACAGAGTAGTTGCAACTGGGAGCCAATCTACAGGCATACCTCTTGTTACGTTTGCTTCAGGTTAAATCTCTTCAGGTTGCATCCCGCGGTGACCCGGAAGTACTGGAAAGGGTTACTTCTGGGTTTCGCCGCTCGCGCATGCGCAGACGCTCAAAATGATGTCACGCGCATGCGCAGAAGCGGCGAATCGCGACCCGCACACACACAGACGCGGGTTGCGTTCTGCTCATGTTGCGAAAGGAGCTCTGGAACAGATCCCGTTCGCAACCAGAGGTACCACTGTATTTTAGGTGGTTGTAGCCAATCTATTTTATGACAATTATTATTTAAAATTTGTATACGGGCCCTTCATCCGTAGATCTCAGTGCGGTTTGCCACATAAAAGTACAAGATAAAACAGAGAATACACAAGAAATACAAGAACAAAAAACCCCCTTCCTACAACACATTTAAAAGGGTATCAGATGTTATTCAGCCCAAGGCCTGATTGAAGCAGAACATTTTCGACCAAAGGTGTGCATTCCACACTCGTTCCTATGCTGCCACCCTCAGGACCTTTTGTGGAGGCACACAAAGAAGGTACTCAATGGGTCATCTCAGGAGCCACCCAAATTCCTGCGGAGAGAGGTGGTCTTTGAGGTCTCGTTCTCTCCTTCTGTGCCAGGGCTGTACCACCCGAGACTGCTGCTAAAGACTCACAGGACTGAACAGTTCTCTGCAGAAGAAAACAAACCCCCACATGTAGAAAGCTAGCAATTAATGAGGAAGTCTAGGCTAGATCTCTTCCCCACGATATGCTTGTCTGCTGTGGGCAAGGATGCTTTTCAATACAGGTGTGTCCACATCACATGATCCACAAATGCAAAAATAAATTAAAAAAAATGAGAAGAGGAAGGAAACTGTTCTACTGCCACCGCTAATGGCAAGCGTCCCACAGCCATGAGACTGTCAAAGAACTTCACATCCTCCCCGGACAAATTTGGTGCAATCCCACCAGCAACACAAGCAGGCTCCATCATTCCAGGAGGCCAATTGCGTGCAGTTCTTTATTTGTAAATTACTTTTTTGCAATCCGTCCTCTTCCCTATACTGTAATGGCCTGTTTCTTTTTGATTGCAGGCCTGCAGGCAAGCCACATTTAACTGCAAGGCACTTAGCCGCTTGTAGTAACTCCACAATGAAAGACCGAAGACTTATGATGGTGCAATGACCTTACCCTGCTTCTAAGCGGATGGGAATATTCTGGTGGGTCAACATTAAATCCCTCTATAACCTTCTGCTTTTCAATTCTGCACAATTTCATATCAAGCCAGAAGAAAACCTGACTGCTTGTGCTGTCCTTATAACATCTGTTTTGCTCAGCCAAAGGCCATTAATAATTATTTTGTAGTACAACAAAAATGGCGCACTACTGAAAATATGATGAACAAATAACACAAGCTGATGCAATAGCCAATATACGTAACAGCAGCAACACTCAATTAGAAAAAAATACAATGCAACACTTTAACAACAGAAACACTCCCAAAATTCTTCATCCACCTCAAACTTATAATACAACAGCAACATCTAGTGCCCAAAGGAATTATTACTGCAGAGACAGCAAAGGATAAAGAAAAGTCACTCTATCCAGGGACAGTCCACATAAATATTGGCTTATTCCTCCCTCTTTTTTTTTTTTTAATGGTGACACAGACAATTAATAACAGAGGAATATTCTTCACAACCGTGAGCAGGGCAGTGGGGTGAGGGGTAAGTGAAGACAAGTAACATTTAACTACAGTGGTACCTCAGGTTAAGTACTTAATTCGTTCCAGAGGTCCATTCTTAACCTGAAACTGTTCTTAACCTGAAGCACCACTTTAGCTAATGGGGTTTCCCGCTGCCGCCGGAGCACGATTTCTGCTCTCATCCTGAAGTAAAGTTCTTAACCTGAAGCACTATTTCTGGGTTAGCGGAGTTTGTAACCTGAGGCATATGTAAACTGAAGCGTATGTAACCTGAGGTACCACTGTATAATGTTGTTTGCTGCTCCTGCTCAGGCTCCACAGAAAAAGCATTTTGGTTACTGAAATTCATTCCGATTGTGCAGATAAAATATAACCGATAGAATTCTACAGGGTGGGGTATTAGGGTGTGAAAACAGTCAAGATCCGAGGATTCCCAGGCATGCAACTCCAGATGGTGAAAATGTCAGGCACCATCTTGGCACCCAGGCATCGTCACTTGTTCACAAGTTGCTGATAGGCTGGTGCAAAATGCTAATTCCAAACACGTCTGTTTTTTAATATATATAACTTTTATTAAATTTTCTGTTTTACAACTTAAAATACTCATTTTACATCCTTAAAATATCAATGACTTCCATTCTTCACTTTCCATGCTTCATTTTACATTTCATAAATCCCTGCATATTTTATAAAAACTATACCATTCAGTATTCCATTATTGCATCCATCAAAACTTGTTTGCACTGTTGAATTTATCTTAATGCTGCCAGTGTTTTCAGCTGTACATAATTATTTCCCATATATTCAATAAACGCTTTTCCAATCCTCTTTAAACATATGTTCATCTTGTTCTCTTATTCAATATGTTAAGACTGCAAGTTGTGCTTATTTTGTCAATTTAAGTTGTTAATCTCCTTTGGTTGGCACCTCGCTCGTTTTCCATTTTTGGGCTAACAGGCCGCAGTAGTGGCATACATAAATAACCTTTTTTGACACTTGAGAATTTCTGTCTGAATTATCCCCAGCGGAAAGGACTTTGATTTTGGGGGGAAAGTAATTTTGAACATTTTTTTTCAATTCATTATGAATCATTTCCCAATACTCTTTTACCCTTTTACAGGTCCACCACATATGAAAGAACGTTCCCTCTGCCTCTTTACATCTCCAGCACTTATCTGATTCTGTCTTGCATATCTTAGCAAGCCTACTCGGAGTTAAATACCATCTGTGAATTATTTTCCGAACACTTCTGAGCATCCCTATTTTCACATCAAGAATAACAGACTAAGCCAGGGGCAGGGAGCTTGAGGCACATTTTTGCTAGACTACAAATCCCATCACTCCTGACCACTGGCCATAATGGCTTGGACACATTCTTGGTCCAAGTTCATCTCACCCCCTGAACATACTGAAAAATGTATTAACGTTCATTTCCTCTGCACAAAGCTACTAAAGCAGAGAACATAATGCAGAATTATTACCTCCATTGAAATCCCATCAGAGCACAAAGGACTACAGTGGTACCTTGGGTTAAGTACTTAATTCGTTCCAGAGGTCCGTACTTAACCTGAAACTGTTCTTAACCTGAAGCACCACTTTAGCTAATGGGGCCTCCTGCTTCTGCCGCGCCGCCGGAGCCCGATTTCTGTTCTTACCCTGAAGCAAAGTTCTTAACCTGAAGCACTATTTCTGGGTTAGTGGAGTCTGTAACCTGAAGCCTATGTAACCTGAGGTACCACTATATAGTAATAGGATTGCAGCCCTGGCCAATAATCCCTGGATCTCTGAGGTGCCAAAATCCCAAGGGAGCAGAAAATATTATTTATGTATGTGATCATAGCTGCACAGATGTTATTGGCCCAGAGATGGAAAGAAGAGAAGAAGAATGGGAGATCAAATTGATGAATTATGCTGAAATGGCTACAGAAGAATCAGAAATCAGGAAGACCAAAATTTTAATAAGGAATGGGGAAAATTTATAACTTATCTTAAAAACCATTGTAAACAGTTAAAATCGTTAGTAGGATTGGAATAACATGTCGTTTAATGGTGAATTTTGGATACAATGGAGAGGTAAAAGGTTTTGGATTGTCATAAAAGATGCATGGGAAAATGATTAACAATAGGACCCACAAAGGGGAGGAGGGAAGTCCAGGAGATTCCTTGGAATCTTGTTTTTATGTTGTATATTGGGCATGCGACTGTGAAATTTTAATCTGAAAAACCAAATAAATAAAATTTGAAAATGCTTAAGGTTCGTGTGCTGTAGAAATGAAGGCAGCGGGATGGTTCGGTGGGAGACTCTTCATTTCAGGGTACTGTAGAGGGTTCGAGCAAAAAATAAATAAAGATTCCTGGCTGGCAGAGGGGGTTGGACTAGATGACCCTCGGGTGTCCCAACGCTGCAATTCTAGGAATCTAACCCAGGTGCATACAGCGGCACATCTTGGTGCAAAAGGCTCCAAAACAAGAGGCACCAAGGGGAAACAGAGGTAATTCCACTATGAGAGGTCCAAACCCCCAGCTGAGCACCTGATTCCGGGTAGCAGCTCCCCTCTCTACTTTCTCCCGCAGTAACTCACCGCGGCAACCTTGAATTCGGCTCCTCCGCCGCCTTTTTTTCCTTAGAGGGAAAGAGGCGAGGTTAGCGCAAGAGACTTCCGGCTGTGTTCGGAGTGGGTTAAGTGAGTGGGTGGGAATGGAACAGACTACACAGCGAGGCGCTCTTTCTCAGCTCCACTTGTGCCTCGCACTTTGCTTCCAGCCCCAAAACATTTAAGCGGCTTTTCTGTTGCTTCTCTATAACGCGCCGTTTGTCGGCCTTGCCACTCTCTCCCGCTTCGAAAACGACTCGGAAATCTGGCGCGCGAGCAGCAGAGCTCGGCCCTTGGGATCCCCCGCCCGGTTCATAAGAGCCGATTCGCGAATAGGACACGAGGAAGGTGCCTCTCGGCCCGACGTCTTCCGGCCCGTTCAAAGATGTCCGCCGACTACTTCCGTTTTCTCTCCTTACGTAAGGGGCTTTTCTACGGAACCACGTGACGGGCGGTAGCCAATAGCTCGTCACAGCCCACGCTCCGGCAATTGGCCTGCCGGTTTCATGGGAGAGAGGCCTAGGCTCCCTCCTACATGCGCACTACAGCTCCCAGAATGCACAGAGAGCCCCTTACCGTGGACGGCCTAGCTCTTCGCGTTCGTGGTGCATCCTGGGATATGTAGTCTCATTGCTCCTTTTAGTCCATTTCAGGAGAGCTGCGGAGCCTGAGAGGTTTGCAGAGTATTTGCTGGCCCGTCCGAGAGAGAGAGAGAGAGATAGAGGTACTGCAGCAGCAGGGGAAGGAAACCCTCTGTTATTTATTTATTTATTTATTTATTTATTTATTTATTATTATTATTATTATTATTACTACTACTACTACTACTTGCCCGCTGGGGGGACACTGAATTGTGGAGATTTAACCTTCTCTCAGCAGCAGAGGAAGATAAGAGACTTAGCTACTTTTACTCTTCCCTTCCTTCCCTTTTTCAAAAATTAAAAATGCTGGAGAAGGGCAATTGGAAAGCAAGTAAAATTAATTTCAAATTCCTGACACCCACAAAGTTGTTGAATTTTTTTTTAGGAAGACCCCAAAATTGATAGTTGTTTATTTCCTTGACATCTGATGGGAGGGGGCCACCACCGAGAAGGCCCTCTGCCTGGTTCCCTGTAATCTCACTTCTCGCAGAGAGGGAACCGCCAGAAGGCCCTCTGAGCTGGACCTCAGTGTCTGGCCTGAATGATGGGGGTGGAGACGCTCCTTCAGGTATACAGGACCGAGGCCGTTTAGGACTTTAAAGTTCAGCACCAACACTTTGAATTGTGCTCGGAAACGTACTGGGATCCAATGTAGGTCTTTCAAGACCGGTGTTATGTGGTCTCGGCGTCCACTCCCAGTCACCACTCTAGCTGCCGCATTCTGGATTAGTTGTAGTTTCCGGGTCACCTTCAAAGGTAGCCCCACGTAGAGCGCATAGCAGTAGTCCAAGCGTGAGATAACTAGAGCATGCACCACTCTGGCAGGACAGTCTGCGGGCAGGTAGGGTCTCAGCCTGCGTACCAGATGGAGCTGGTAGACAGCTGCCCTGGACACAGAATTGACCTGCGCCTCCATGGACAGCTGTGAGTCCAAAATGACTCCCAGGATGCGCACCTGGTCCTTCAGGGGCACAGATACCCCATTCAGGACCAGGGAGTCCTCCACACCTGCTCGTCCCCTGTCCTCCAAAAACAGTACTTCTGCCTTGTCAGGATTCAAGCTCAATCTGTTAGCCGCCATCCATCCTCCAACCACCTCCAGACACTCACACAAGACATTCACCGCCTTCACTGGCTCTGATTTAAAAGAGAGGTAGGGAAGGTGACTGGCCCAAGGTCATCCAGCGACCTTCATGACCAAGTGGGGATTCGAACCCATGTCTTGATAGTTTCTGTTCAGCACTTCAACCACTATAACACAACTGCTTTCAAACCCTTAGCAGCAGAATCCACATTTATCCATGTTACTAAGAGGGTAACAAAAGTCTTCTTTATTTCGGGGTTTTGTGGTGTTGCAAGACCAGAGGAAAGGACATATTACCACCACCTGCTGACTATAGTGCTATCGTTTCACAAATGTAAAAAAGGATCATGCCAGAGAGGAGCTTTCTTGTGTAAAAAACTAGTTTCTAAACAGGAAGTTATTTTGTCTGCAGAAATAAGTCCGTCCACATGCAATCTGGAGTGTTGTGTAGCCCAGAAACCAGCTTAACATCTCATTTAGAACTGGGAAGCTCGTTGCATGGTGTAAAAAGTTGAGTCATCCTCATTGTGATCTTGAATATTGGAGTCCAAAAACTGAATTTTAACTATCCAGATATGCTCAGTTGGTAGAGCATGAGACTCTTAATCTCAGGGTCATAGATTCGATTGGGCTAGATGACTAGATCGTGGTCCCTTCTAAGTCTACAAGTCTACGAAATGAACTACTGTAATTTATCGAACTGGAAGTTTGCTTGTGTAACTTAAATTTTAAAACCTGTCATTGCTTGTAATATTTATGCAAATCTAGCATACAGAACTGAGCCCTGAATGGTGTCTCTCGCTGCCCGTTGTAGTTCATAACCTATGACCAGTCACAACAAAACCCAGAATTGATTGTTTTGCATTTCCATTAGGCATATAAATCCTGCTTTGGGGCTTACTGCAAGCATCTGGTTGATCACTCTGAGAATAATAAGTTGAACTAAATGGTCCTTTGGCCTGATCCAGAAGGCTCTTGTTATGTCTTTAAATTCATGTAGACTTGGGTGTAGTTAATGATCATGCAGGCATCTGTATTGCAAGCACTGTTTTTCTGTGTTTGGTGTTCTTAAGCTATGGTATTATGAGTTTACAAGTGGGACGGGCAACAAAATACTGCAATATAAAATGACCTCAAATATTTCTCTGCAAGGAGGAAGGAAATGGGAAGAGCTTTCCAATTGTCATTGGACTGTAGGGGCTTATACCTCCCTATATACTCCATTCTGACCCCAGATACAATCCTGTCAGCACATGCCAATTGATTTTGGCCTTAAAGGGGATTATTTTGACCAAGGGCAGCTGCACGTGCCCATTTTGACTAACAGCTTGCCATTTTGCTTGGGCAGGAAAGTTTGCCATGTGCAAAACACTGTCACCCTAGTGCAGATAATGGGATCCACCCTCAGGAGCAAGGCTTCCACATGCATGTCACTTGCTGGAGCAGGAACCACCGTCATAAATTGGACGCATCTTCAGCTGCAGAGCTGTTCTATCTGTACTGCATTGCTTTCAGTAGGGCAGAACTGAACTTTTACTCCATCTACGTGACTGTGAAAGTAGTAAATGTCATTGTTCCTTTTTATATCACTAGGATGGATTATATAACCCCACCCTAAAATACTGACTTTAATTCAACTATTTAATTCATATATTTTCTGAACAAGATAACACATGTTACTCTTTGCTGTAACGATGATAATGTTTGTTTGCTACGAAGCAGAGCATTTACACAATCTAGGACAGGAGCACAAACCTAAACCTTCATTTGAAGTCAACTGGCTTTAAAATGTATTAACTGTAGGTGGATTGTGCCCTAAATGTTCGTGCCATTTGTTTGACAGTCATATGACCTAAATTCAGATTCTCCCTCCCACCTCCCGTTTGTTCTTCTACGTAGAAAAGCAAAAGGGTGTTTGTTAGAGGAGCACGGATTTATTTTCAGTGTCATTTAAAACATGTTGGTTTGTATTAAAAGCCGGCTTCATTTTAAACCAAATAATGTGGGGGTTTGTTTTTGTTTTGTTTTTTAAAAAAGAAGATTTTGCTTATTTTAAAAGAAAAAAAGATGTGAAATTGTAAAAATGATTTATGGTTTTTTGTTCATCCTGCCTGCAGCTCGAACTGAATTGGGACAGATGTCTCTGATTGGTCATTTATTGGGAGCAAAAGGCTAGTTCAGTTAAAAACTGAATCTACATATGCTCTTTAACCCGTGGGAGGTGGGTCTGCAGATTAAACGTAGTTCTCACTGAGATGATAACGGTGTGCCTGAGCTTTACCAATTTAGCATACTCATATGTATGAGGCTCATATCTATGAATAATATGCCTTAGGATGATGGACTGGCTCTTACAAAAATATTTCCTTAGCATAGAACAGGCATGTCCAACAGGTAGATTGTGATCTACCGGTAGATCACTGGACGTCTGTGGTAGATCACTGGCTCCCCCCAAAGAAGCTCAACAAGTTTGACTCCCCTAAAAAAAGCTCAATATTTTTGCTCTGCACCCCCAAAAAGGGGGTAGATCACTACCAGTCTTTAACTCTGTGAGTAGATCACAGTCTTTTGGGAGTTGGGTACCCCTGGCATAGAAGACTAGACATCAAGGGAAAGTTTCTAGCCTCATCTTTTCCCTGATGCACCACTTTTCAATGTGTAGAGATCTATTACAGTGGTGCCCCGCAAGACGAACGCCTCGCAAGACGGAAAACCCGCTAGACGAAAGGGTTTTCCGTTTTGGAGGCGCTTCGCAAAACGAATTTCCCTATGGGGTTGCTTCGCAAGACGAAAAAATCTTGTGAGTCCCCGCGAGTTTTTTTCGCTTTCCCCCCTTTTCCTAAGGCGCTAAGCCGCTTATCAGCTGTTCCGCTGATAAGCCGCTTAACAGCTGTTCCGCTGATAAGCCGCTTAACAGCTGTTCCGCTGATAAGCCGCTTAACAGCTGATCGCGAAAAGCCGCTAGACCGCTGTAGCGCTAATCCGCTAAGCTGTCAATGGGCTTGCTTCGCAAGACGAAAAAACCGCTAGACGAAGAGAATCGCGGAACGGATTCTTTTCATCTTGCGAGGCACCACTGTAGTTGGGTTTTTTTAGAAATTAGTTTCTAGATGACCCTTGGAGTCCCTTCCAACTCTACAGCTTTGTGATCATGGAAGCCTCTAGTGGAATTCCGAAGTTGTCTTCTTCTTTGGCGATCACTTGTAGCCAAGTAAGATTGTCTTCCATAAACATGGTTTTAACAGTGAGTCCGTAAGTGACTCTGGAGGCCAATTCTGGATCCACACATCATTCCACAGTGGGAGCATAGGTTTGCAGGCGGGAGTTGATCATGGTGAGGGTTTGCCAAGCGTGCCTTCCTCTTAGCATGTTGTGTAACCCTGGCATTATTATTTTAATTAAAAGGGAAGAATGTTCTCGAATCTGAAGAAAGAGAAATATATTGACAAAGCTAATACGAAAGCTTTCAAGAAGCATGCGCACACTTGTATAAGGAAATGAAGAATTGTTAAAAATAAACGCCTAGGAGAATATGCAGCCTGCAGAACAATCAGCCCTGCAGAGATTTACTTGTAGAATCGGGAACAGACTGCGGAAAATCAAATGGTAGCCCCTGAAAGGCAGTTTATTTTATTAAATGCAAACAGATCACTAGGGAAACATGCTCAAATGATGGCCAACCTAAATTTTATGACTAATTAATTTTTCAGACTAGGAAATACTCATAGCAGTAGATAGGAATGGGGCATTGAGTCCTGCCCAGGATAGCTCTAAGGGCAAAAATACACGCTTTGGAAGGCCAAACAGTAAAAATCAATAGTTTCCTCAGTTTAACAGATAAGGGAGGTATAAGCCCCTACAGTCCAAAGGCAATTGGAAAGCTTTTCCCATTTCCTTCCTCCTTGCAGAGAAATATTTGAGGTCAGTTTGGGAGAGTCAAAATGGCTGTACTATTTCAGACACATGGTTTATATCAGACTTCCTCAACCTCAGCCCTCCAGATGTTTTGGCCTCCAACTCCCATGATCCCTAGCTAGCAGGACCAGTGGTCAGGGATAATGGGAATTGTAGTCTCAAAACATCTGGAGGGCCGAGGTTGAGGAAGCCTCATACTTATGTATGTGTTTGCCTTGTACATTTTTGAACGTTTATTCTATATTTGAGACCTTGGAATTCTTGTAACAGAGGTTGTAGGCAGAATCCAATGAAGTCTGCCTGCTTGTGCATCAAAAATCCATTTGCACTATGGGGATCCTGGTCTTTTCTCCCCCCCCCCCTTCCTCCTCCACCACTCTGCCCCCACCCATCCCTTAATCTGCTCTGGAGGTTTCATGAAACATCAACCTATATAGAGCACAGTCATACTTCCATGCAATTATTGCAACTAGAGCAAGAACTGCCTGCCCCCAGAAGTCAAATGTGCTCTTGCTCTCAAACCCAGAAGTAATCAGGATATGTGAAGAATTGCATTCCCCTCCCTGTTAATAATGCTCCAGAGACTGCAAGTGTGGGATGCTCGCAGAGCATTTTCTAAGAGGTATTCTGAACCCACTCAGTGCTTATCGTGAAAAAGAACAGGCAAAACAGAAAAACGAATTTGTACTGGAGATTAATAACGAAGAAAAAGAGCATAAGAAGGCAGCCACTTAAAACAGTTCTTAATAAATTAAGTACAGTGGTACCTCGGGTTAAGTACTTAATTCGTTCTGGAGGTCTGTTCTTAACCTGAAACTGTTCTTAACCTGAAGCACCACTTTAGCTAATGGGGCCTTCTGCTGCTGCCGCGCCACCGGAGCACGATTTCTGTTCTCATCCTGAAGCAAAGTTCTTAACCCAAGGTAATATTTCTGGGTTAGCGGAGTCTGTAACCTGAAGCGTATGTAACCCGAGGTACCACTGTATTTGCGAACAAATGAACTTGGAACTTTTAGAAACACAGACTCTTAATTTCAGTAAGCAAAACAAAATGAATGTGGGAATAAACTGCTTGAGTTACCTGCATATCAGGTTAAAGAAAGAACAACATATGAACCCAGTTCCTCCAATAAAAAGGAGAAATGATATAGCTAGGTCTTCGGAAGAGATTATTTATTTAGGCCACTTACAAAACATGCCAGAGAATATTGGTGTTTTCAATGTTTTGGTGTTCAGCTTTGGATTGGTAGGGACGAAGCATTCTATTCCGACTCTGTTTTTAACGTGCTTATGTGGTTTCTTTGTTGTATATTTAATTTGTTTTCAAATCACTTCAGGGCATTATTTTTTATTATTTATTTGTCGTGGAAAGCAATATATACATTTAATAAACCTAACCGAAACGTCATTGTACCATTTTGAAACAAACAAAAAATACAAATCAAGTTACAAAACAAATTGAATTTAAATCAGCTAAATGCCTGGGTAATGAAAATGTCTTCATATGCAGGGCTGGGTTAAGATCTTTAGAGGCCCTAACCGCTAAAAAAAAATGGCTTCCTCTTCATATATATCTAATTCAAAATATAAACCATAAAATAAAATTTTGTTTTTCGAAATGAAACAACCTACAGTACGATGGAAAATGATGTTTATTTTTCCCTACAATAATGTTTATTTTTGTTCAGCTGTGCCATATGGTCCATGGTAAATCCAGCAATGGATTTTTTTGCGGTGCCCCTCTTCCCTTGATACCATGAGCATGTGATTATTTTGCTTAATGCTTAATCCAGCCCTGTTCAGAAGACACCTCCAAAACCTACCAGGGGCAAGGCCAGCTAGGTTACATAATCACGGTTCTCTTGTTGAGAAAGCCCTCTCACATATTGCTGCATATCACACAGTTGGTAAGTGCAGGATCTTTAAGAGTGCACCCCCACATAGAATCATATAATTGTGGAGTTGGAAGGGACCCTGAGGATCATCTAGTCCAACCCCCTAGAATTCAGCAATCTGCAGCTGTCCCATACGGGGATCAAACCTGCAACCTTGGAATTATCAGTACAATGCTCTCTAACCAACCGAGCTATCCAGACTCTGATCTTGTGCTGCAAGTAGTTAAGGATTTCATTATTTAATGGGCACAGAACTTAGGGAGGGAAGTGTGGGGGGAAAAGCACAGGTTTTCTCCAAACATGAATCGAAAATAAAATTGCTATAAGATAATGGCTAGATGGCATGTCCTTGGAAACAAGTACAGTCGTACCTTGGAAGCTGAACACCTTAGGGGTCTAACCTTTTGGCTCCCGAACGCCCCAAACCCGGAAGTGAGTGTTCCGGTTTGCAAACATTCTTTGAAAGCCAAACGTCCGATGTGGCTTACTCAGCTTCCGATTGCGTGCAGGAAGTTCCTGCAGCCAATCGGAAGCCGCGTCTTGGTTGTCGAATGTTTTCAGAAGTCGAACGGACTTCCGGAACAGATTCCGTTTGACAACCAAGGTACGACTGTACTCCTTAAATTTGTGGGGCTTATTTCTGAGAAAATACCATTAGGATCATGCTACCCAAATGCAAATGTTCAGTCTTTGCTTGATTGCACAATTATTACTGTTGGGGTATGAGGGTGCATGTGTGTTTAAATTGTGTTCAGTAGAACGTATTTCAAATTTTCCTGTTCTTTACATAGGTAGCAGCCAGACACGCTATGGGCATTAAAAGCATTTGGAAGAACTACAAAGTTTTGATTGTTATGGGACCTAGCCTTGCGTTGATACACTGGGGCTGGTATAACATCAAATCCAATCCTATGTTCCAGCCAAAGAGTGAGGACACTGTCCCTGACCCTGGCCTTGTGACATACGTACTGCAACAGGACAGCAAAAGTAAAAAAAAATAGCCAATAACAGTGCTGCGGAAAAATCGAAAGGTAAGTTCCTGCTGCAGCAAGAACAAAACCATTAAGGCGATGCAAATAAAAGAGAATCTTGTATTGTATTATAGAAATCGTTCCATTTTCCTGCAGCTCTACAATCCAGAGTCTCTTCCCGTGCCCAGAACAGCAGTGGTCCGTAATAGGCAGCACTTGGCTCTGCCTGTCAAGGACAGGCACAGATTTTACGCTAGCAGTTGCTGAAAGTCAGTCAATAAGAGAGGTGGGTTTAGAAAGAATATTTGGAAGCAAATCTGCTCCACTTCCCTAAATAGGATAGTTACTACTGTAGCCTTTTTAGCCTCAGGTGAGAAGAGCTTTGCGCCCGGGACGGGGAAATGGGAGTCAACAGACACTCAAGGAATAGTTTCAGAGAAAAAGCTTTATTCTACCATCCGGCTGGTAGAAGGAGCAAGTGTGATAGATTCACAAAACAAGCATGAGTTCACAGTCATTTGCACAGAGCATATATTCCCCTTTGAGTTCCCTCCCCTTTCTCCTCCTCAAGAGTCCTGCCTCTTGATGAGTGAGTTTCCTGAGCTTGAGCAGAAAGCTCCTGTCTTGGGACTCTTTTGGACTCTTGGCGCCCTTCCCAGGAAAGAGGGATGAGAAGCCAAGGGGGTTTCAGAGTGTCCAAGATGTGTTACAACCGAATGAGATAAGAGTCAGTTCTCAGGCCTGAGTATTCTTGGCATTGACAGAGTCTATTCATTGGCTTTTGAAGCCTTCTCGTAGCAAATGAGCAGATGCTTAGCTGCTGAGAAAATGATTTTGAGACGCTTTGAGCCTGCTTTGGGGGGGGGGGAACACTTTGGGCCTAGGTGGGGTCACCTGTCCTCACCTCCTTCATTACGAGGCTGGGCTACAAACCAGGAAGTCCTTGGTTGAGATTTAATCTCTGCCCTGAGCTCACTAAGTTGTCTTAGGCAAGGCGTTCTCCCTGGGGCTTGAGAGAATTACACAGGCCCTACCTTACAGGGTTGTTGTAAAGAGCAAAAATGCGAAGCACTTTGAAAACCCGACAGTGGTCTATAAATGCTAAGTAATGTCGTCGTCGTGTACAGCTCCATGACTAAAATTGTTTTCACGGAAAAACCCAATAAAACCTGGTTCGATTTTTCTTCCTGCTAACTGAAAACCTGGCAGCTGCGTGACCCAGGAAAATGCACCGGGATTAGCGGCACTTAAATCAGCGGTGGGCAACTGAGTTCTTTAAGAATCCGAGCTTTCATTTTTGCTTTTATTTCATCTTGGTTGTGGGGCGTACGTCTGAATATGGGATTTGCTGCTTTAAATTTAAGGTGCAGCCATTCCCCCAACACCGCCGCCTGTTTATCTTTTTAAAGATGTGCTTTCCTGGTTGCTTGAATTCATCTGCTGTGACAATTTTCATCAGTTTACATTTTCATACAGGGTGGCAAAATGGGATGCGGGCACTGATCAGATCTGTAATGAATGTGAAGCATCCCAGCTGCGGTTCACCAGCTGCCTTTGCAGAGCTGCTGCAAATACGGTTCTCCATGCATAATGCATAGAAGCACATGTCTAACCTAATTTTTCTGAACCCGCCTGTCTGCAAGCTTCAATAATTATTACTAAGGTTGTTTTTTTAAAAATAAAATAAAATAAAAACCGTCATTTCTGTAAACGTACAAAAGAAAGAGGTTTGCCATCAATACTGCAGTCCTTCGGCTAATTTATACCGACAGATTATAGCGCATTAACATAAATGCAGTCTTTATGCGCAAGTGTGTCTTAAACATTGTCTTAGGGTTTGGTTTTAAATCTGCTGTAGATCTTCATTGGGCTCTTTAATTGGGTTTCTTTAAATTGCATTGTAATGAGATCTGCAGGAATTGGGGTGGGGATGAGAATAGAGCAGGCATTGGCAAACTCGGCCCTCCAGATGTTTTGGGACTACAACTCCCATCATCCCTGACCACTGGTCCTGTTAGCTAGGGGTGATAGGAGTTGTAGTCCCAAAACATCTAGAGGGCTGAGTTTGCCTATGCCTGGAATAGAGTGTCGAACACTAAAAGGGGGAGCTGGCAATATGAGAATATTGCATGTGTGTTTTGCCTCATATCTCTGTAAATGCTAAAGCTGAGGCTTAGAAGATCCCATTGCCCTCTTCCTCTCCTCCTGTGGACTCCCATAATTGTGGCATGATCCGAGATTGGTTGTGATGAAGAATGGGCTCATAAACATACATTTAACATAGGCAGGGGGTGCTGGGCCAATTCCAAAAGCAAACAAATAATAAGTAAGCCTATTAGGTCAGATCCTTACAGCAATGATCCATATCACACACTCCCACCCCAACAATAATCGTAATCACCAGTGCAGCACCCAAACCACCCTGCAGCATTGGTCAAAGGTGATGTGTGACTGACGTGGCCGTCGGCCCCCAGTAGGAAAACAAGCCTAATGGGCAAAGGCTGCCAAGAGGTGGCCACTGGCAGCAAATCCAGGAATAGCAAATTCATTCCAGCTGCTTCAAGAATAGCAGATAAATTGCCCAGGCGCAAGAAATTCATTCCAGACTCATCCTTTTTTTAAAAAATGAATTTTATTAGTATTTTCCACACAACAACAACAACACGACAGATATCAAAAAATAACAATACATAACACACAAAAATCAACATTCGAAAACTAGAAAAAACAACAACAAACAAACAAATCCATATCTTACAAGTTAATAATATAAACACTAAAACAACAACAACAAGACATTGACTCCAGATTCCAGACTCATCCTGTTTAGAGTAGGTCCATTGACTGAGTATTTCTTTTAAAATTTTTATTTATACTTTTCGAGTTTATACATTTCATTAGTTTTACAATCAGTTTAACATTTCAAAGTTTGACTTCCTTCCCCCTCTTTCTGTGGTTCCTTAAATTTATTTTTTAATATCTTCTGCATATCCAAATTCATTTAATTATCTACTTTAAATATAAGCTCTTAGGAAACTGCAGGTTATTACAATAATCCAGCCAATGATTTTATCAGTTTGCAATTTATCTGTAAATATCCAATAAACCATTTCCATTCTTTTATAAAAAGTTTGTTATCTTGAGTTCTTACTCTTCCGGCAAGTTTCGCCATTTCTGCATATTCCATAAGTTTTTGTGTCCATTCTTCCTTTGCTGGGATTTCTGCTTCTTTCCACTTTTGGACAAATTGCATTCTTGCTGCATACATGAACAAGTTTCGATACAATTTAGGTAGTTCTGTCTCTATAATTCCCATTGACTGAGTATAGGAACAACCACTGTTCCAGTTCTGCCCTCCATATCCCAGTGCCCATGACAAGGTGCAGCCAGCAAATGGCTGAGATCCTTTTCCTGCCCACCTGCGGGGACGAGCATGGCAACTGTGGCTTTTATTTTCCACCAGCATATGAAGTTTTGAAGGCCACGTAGTCTGACATTAACCAAGAACTACCCATGGCCAATGACACTCACAGATCCCATCTGCAAACCTGATCATATGCATTGTGGGTGCTCTTGCTACTCCCTTGTTTGGTTGGGCCATGATGGAAAGGTGTGCAGCTGCATTGTCTGAACTTTGTGGCCATGCTGGTAGTACTGCTTGGGCACATGGGTTGATTTCGGGAACCTTCTGCTGCATTCTGATGTTGGTCCTTGGTCTGAAGGTTGGCTGTGTGGGTTTCGGCTGCAGTGGGAAGTTGTGGATTGTGGCTTCCTTTCTTCTGGCTCTCCCCCCCCCTCCCAATTTAGAATTTCATTGCCAAGGACTCATGGGGCACCTGTTGGAGACCAATGTGGGTAGGATATGGGAGCAGACAAAGAATTGATTGGCCAAGAAAGGATGCAACACTTACAGTGAAGAATTCCACTTTTCCTAGTTTCATCTTCAAGCTCTGTATTAAACTGATAATTCCCCTCAAATTCAAGAGGTCAGTAGGCTTTCTGTTTCATTTAAAATTAAATGAAAATGACATATCAGGCTCCTGAAGAGACAGTTAAAGTCTATACCATTCAGCCATGCCCCCTAACATCTTGTCACTGGGATGTGTTGTGTCTAAAGATTCACACTAGGTTTTTTTTGGGGGGGGGGTAGCAGTTCCCTAACATAAACAGGATGTTTCCAATATTTCACACACCTTGCTCGTGCCGCCAGAGTTATCGGATACCAGATCACATGATGTGCCTCCCGTCAAATACATGATAGGACTTTAAATGAGCCCCAACGGTGTTAAAAAAAATAAGCAGAGTGATCCGTTTGGTGTGAATTGTCTTGCTAAAATGTGAGCTGAGAAAATGCATGATTATTTCGGTCACATTTCTGCTTCGTACGCCAAATTATAGGTGAAATGAAGCCCTGCAAGTCAAAATTAGGGTATTTCCTTGGCTGGTTGCTTTGGTTACTGTTTCTCTCTCCCAGCATTTTAAAAGAACATGGGATTTTTGCATTGTGCTTGCATAACCTGATCATACAGGGAAGGACTTGTGAGGGTCTTTTAATCAGTTTGAATGCACATTATGCTATAATCACATTCTGCTGAGCTGGCCTGCTGTTTGCCCACAGGTCTCATTGAAATATATTGTATCTACAACAAATAACAAGTAACTGTGCCTCTAACGGCAGCCTCATTCACCACCCGTCTCTTTTTCTAAAACTGTAGGTGCACTTCACTTTGTTCATTTGAGTTTCGGGCCGTGAACAAAAGAGATGAAGAAGATCAGCTGGATTCGGAAAAACTGGCTCCTTGTGGCTGGACTGTCATTTGTCGGTGTCCATCTTGGGACCTATTTCATTCAACGAGCCGCAAAGTCCTCTGCTAAATCAAACTTGGAAATCAAATCAAAGGGTCTTGACGAATGACGCAATCTCTGCATCTTCACATTGGTAGCTAGCATAGCAAGTGTGCATTTGTTTTGTCATTGACTCCATAGTTGATTAAATGTGCTTTGTGGAAACGGAAACATCCTTTTTCTTCTTTTCCTTTTAACATTTCCATAAGTACCGGGAAGAAGAGACAACTATACGGGGTGTAGTAAGTCCTGACTGGAATCTTACCTGGGGGGAGAAAAATGTCTCGCCTCGATGCTAAAAAGCCCTCATTGTGTACCAGCGAACCTTTGACTAAGGAAGCCATTAGCTGTGTTCTGTCTGTGTTCAGTGAAATAGTCAAGTCTTGCTATGGCCCCACAGGTAGGTTTAAACAGCTCCACAATGGTATGGGAGGGTATGTCCGCACCACATCACAGTCATCCGCTTTGCTTGCTGGCCTCTGCGTCACCCACCCGGTGCTAAAACTTCTGACAGCCTCCGTGCAGAATCACCTCTCGCTTTTCGGCGACTGTGGCTTATTCACGGCCATTCTCTGCTGCAGCCTGCTTGAAAAAATCCGAGCCTTGAACGTTGCTCCATGCACTTCCATTAAAATCTGCCAGCACTTTTTGAGCTTGTGCACCGACTATCTCTCATCCGAAGCATGCGGCTGTAGAGTGCCGGTGGATTTCGGCAGCTCCAAGATCCCTCTCGGGTTGGTGCGCAGTGTGCTGACCAGCAAACGGGCCTGCATGCTTAGCAGGAACGAGGTAGATCATATCAGCACTCTGGTGCTGAAGGCCTTTGTGTTGACCATCAGCCCACAAAACACGGAGACCAGCGTTGCCTTCGGGAAATGTCTTTATATACCTGTGAAAGATAGGAGAGCTATGGATTCTGCGGTCTACCCTGGACTTCTGATTGAAACACCCGACTTGGATCTGACCACAGAGCTTCCTGTCAGAACGGCTCCTTCGTGTGCAATCAAGATGGCGCTTTTCTCTCTGTCCCTATCAGGAGACTTGTCCGACACGGGAGAAGGAACCATCTTTGTCCATCAAAGAGTGTTTCTGCAAGCGGAAGTCTTAGGCCAGTTGCTTAATTTAGGCAGGCAAATGGTAGACGATGGTGTGAGCCTTGTGGTGTGCCAAAAAGTTATCCACCCAGCCCTGAAGCAGTACTTGAAGGAGAAACAGGTTGTGGCTGTAGAAAGAGTTGGGGCGGCAATGATGGAGCCGCTGAAGCAAATAACAGGTAACAAGCAGATTTTTGTTCTTTTCCAATCATGTAAAAGGGGAAGTGGGTGGCGCTGTGGTTTAAACCACTGAGCCTAGGGCTTGCCGATCAGAAGGTCGCAGTTCGAATCCCCGCAACGGGGTGAGCGCCTGTTGCTCTGTCCCTGCTCCTGCCAACCTAGCAGTTCGAAAGCACGTCAAAGTGCAAGTAGATAAATAGGTACCGCTCTGGCGGGAAGGTAAACGGCGTTTCCGTGCGCTGCTCTGGTTCGCCAGAAGCAGCTTAGTCATGCTGGCCACATGACCCGGAAGCTGTACGCCGGCTCCCTCGGCCAATAAAGCGAGATGAGCGCCGCAACCCCAGAGTCTTCCGTGAGTGGACCTAATGATCAGGGGTCCCTTTACCTTTACCTTTCATAGAAAATGATATGAGCCCGCCCCTACATTTTGAAATAAGTTTTTGCCTGGCACCTCAAGGTGTTTAATGACGGTGCCAGCCAAATCTACCTGAGGAGAGCATTCTGCAAACAGGGAGCCACTGCAGAAAAGGCCTGTTCATACTTTTGCCTTTGAAACATGCTGAATTCACTTCGGTTCCATGCAATGCTACGCTCAATGTTTTTGAGCTAATGCCATGCCATGACTTCCCCTCGTTTGAACAGGTTCTCAGCCGATGCCTTCTTTGCAATTTCTGTCCCCTGCTTGCTACGGCCACCTGAAGGACTTGCGGGCCGAGTTGTTTGCTTCAAAACGGTTCTTGCATCTAATCCCTGACGACCCGGTTGTCTGCAGCTTGGTGCTCTGTAGCAGGAACGAAACTGCATGGGAGGAGCTGAGGGTAGGTGTAATCTCTTTAAATGTCGGCGGCGATGCCTATTCTTGGAGAAGTATTGAGGGGATGCGTCATTAAAAGTTTGGGGAAATCTGCCAGTCCACCACTGCTTACGCTAACAAAGGAGGCAGTTTGCAAGCAGTAATGGCCTTATGCAAGGCTTCCTCAACCTTGGCCCTCCAGATGTTTTGAGACTACAGTTCCCATCAACCCTGACCACTAGTCCTGCTAGCTAAGGATCATGGGAGTTGTAGGCCAAAAAACATCGGGAGGGCTGAGGTTGAGGAAGCCTGCCTTATGCTATCGGGATTGTGTTTACAAGTGAGGTCTCTTGAGTTAATTCGCGTAGGTAGCAAAATCGGCTGCAGCTGAGCAAGACTAAATCAGCCTTCCCCAATGTGTTGCCTCCTGGTTGTGGTTGGTCTTGGGTTCAAGTCTCTGCTCAGCAGATGACGTGAGTGAGTCAGGACTTCGCAGCCTCAATCGGCTCACAAGGTTTCTGTGGACAGAATGGGATAAGCCTTATGTCCGCTACACAGAACTCCTTGAGGAAGTGTCGGCGGAGGCAAATACAATGAGCGAATGGCTTTTTGTTTTAGATGGGTTGCATAAGGAGACCTCCACTTTAAAACCATTTCTTTCTTTCACCTGGATTTTTCTTCCTCGGCTTAAAGAACAATAACAACAGGAAGTCCTTTGCTTCTTTCCTAGCTGGCTTGTCAAACGGCGGAGCATGTTTTGCAATTAACTGTCTCCGACCCCTGGGTACTGTTAGGTGGCGGCTGTACAGAAACTCATTTGTCGTCCTACGTAAGGCACAAGGTATGCTGAGATCCGCGTGGCTTTTTAAAGCTGTCTAATGCACTTAAATCCGCTCAGAGCATTGAGGGTTATTGGTTTATTGGCGGAGGTGAAACACCTTGCCGGGGCTCTAAATGCCTGCGATTCTTAAAACCCTGTATGGTTTGGGGATTTTGTTGCTGCCGCTGCTGATGTTGTTTAAATCCAAAACAGCATGGGCGGGCTCCCAGGAAGGGTGAAGCGAAGGAAGATGCTCTCTCCTTCCTTCTTTATTCCCTTGTCAGCTCAAAATTGCCTCCCACACGGAGAAAACTCCAGCACAAAAACCTTCCCAAGTTGTTTTTATCCCCTGTTGAGAGGCAAGGGAGAGGAAGGCATACAACTTCTCCCTATCTTCCACCTCTGCCCTGTGTGGTAAGGGTAATTTTGGTCTGGAAAATGACGAGAGAGAAAAGCAGGGTCTCCCCCGCC